>NC_053040.3:389682571-390882571 GCF_002575655.3 Aegilops tauschii subsp. strangulata | reverse complement strand
AACTTTGGGGAAGAAGACCCCATTATATAGTGGGGGGAACAAACCAACCGTTACCCCCCTTCTGCCCCGAAGAGAGCGGTAGTACCGCTGTGCCAGCGGTACTACCGCTTGCCACTATAAGCGGTACTACCGCCCAAAAGCGCGGTACTACCGCTTGGCCCACAGCGGTACTACCGCGGAGGGAGGGCGGTACTACCGCACAGGAGCGGTACTACGGCCCCCCACAGCCGCGGCCAGTACCGTAAAACCCGACACGAAAAAGGAGCCCTCGAATCGAGGCGGTACTAGCACGAGACCACCGCGGTACTACGGCTTGGGGCCACTAGCGGTACTACTGCTCTGGAGCGGTACTACCGCGCCCAGAGCGGTACTACCGTTTGTGGCACCCAAGCGGTACTACCGCTCCATCCCGCGGTACTACCGCTGGGACCAGAGATAGTACACACACGGGGCTACTAGCGGTACTACTGCTCTGGGCGGTACTACCGCTCCAGAGCGGTACTACCGCTTGTACCACCCAAGCGGTACTACCGCTCTGGCCCGCGGTACTACCGCTGGGATCAGAGAGGGCACAAAGAAAGGAGAACCAAGCCCATCATCGAAACGGAAAGGCTCGGAGGAAGGGGCAATGGAAGTGTACGTGATGATTCCGCCCTAGCCTTTCCAAAACGGACCCCCTTTTGATAGTACGGTGATCCCTATGAAACTAGTCCACCAAACTAATCCGAAAGGACTACACCGTCTTCGCTTTAAGCTCCGAGGGGAGGATATCGTCTCGTGCCCAAAAGAATGAATCTCTGAAAAACACTCAACGCACACGATTAGTCCGCAAAAGCATTGTCATCAATCACCAAAACATCTTAGGGATAAATATGCCCTTACAATCTCCCCCTTTTTGGTGGATTGATGACAATACGGGATTTGCACAACTGGGAAAAAACAAAGGACATAAGCAAACCCCAAGTCTCTAAAATATAGACGGGCTCCCCCTAGATGTGTGCCATCAAGATAGGTGCTTTGAGCTGCACGACACACATACTAGGATCAACACTCCCCCTGTATTTTAGAGACCAACAACCTAAGCGAGAAACAAGATAGCAGGATATATAACATAATGAAGCATATAACTCAAGAGATATCAAATGACTAGAGACAAAGATAAAGATATGATAATGATAGGGTAGCATATGTCTCACACCATATGACGCGAACTAAAGTCTTACTGAACACAAAACCAAGCAAAGCGCAAGTTCCAAGCAAAGCACAAAGTAGCACATAACGAAAGCACAAAGGCAAAGACACACTCGCAACACAACGACGCAAATCCCTAAACTCTCTCCCCTTTGGCATCGAGACACCAAAAGGGGCAAAGAGCTAACCTACGGCTCCAGGTGAGAGCATGCTAAGGATCTCGAACATCAGGACTCTGCGTGATCATCTGCACTGCCGTCCTCGCCCGGAAACTGCTCGGCATCTGAGTCGGTCCATGGACAGTGCTGCTGGATCCACTCCTCCTCCTCAGTAATCTGACCCTCTGAGCCGCTGGTGACTGTCGCACCCATCTGACGCATCAACTCCTTGTGTCGTCCTCTTGCCTTCTTCTCAGCCACATGAGTCATGTACTGACCATGAGACTCCATGCAGAACAGCTTCTTCATCTTGTGTTTCAGCTTCTTTGCCCAAGAGGGCTCTGCTGCAGAAGGCTCTGTCCCAGGAGGCACATACTCCTCATCATCATCCTCGGCATCAGCCTCGTCCTCGGTCTCCATGGCAGCAGCAGAAGATGGAGCTCCAGATCTACCCCAATTATCCTTCTTCCTCAGACGCTTGATCTCATGAGAGACCAACTCTCCAGTTTCCAGCTGCTCCTCAGGATAGGTCTGTCTCCAGGCCCTCTCAATAAGCAACATGATGAACGGGCCATAAATTGGGCACTTGCGCTCAGAAACAGCCGCCAGAAGCTCAGACCACATGACATGAGAGATGTCCAGAGACTCGCCCGTGTTTGCGTCCTTCTCACGCTGGCAGAAGAGAAGCATGTCCACAAGGTAAGAGTGTACCATGTCCAGATTCCCAATACGAGGGAAGAGAGTCTCGCGGAAGATGCGGTGAAGGATGTCCAGATAGGTAGACAACTCATAGGTTTCCTTCCTGGTCTCAGGGTGGACCTTCCGAGTACAGTAGGGCCAGAGGGCTTGCTTGTGAGTGGAGGTGACATTTTGGTGAGGACGAAAACCAACTGGAGTCTCGAGCCCTTGATCTTCCACCTCAAGCAGCCCCATGAAGGCCTGCCACTTGACAGCTAGCACCTTTCCATTTGTCATCCAAGTCAGAGTCCTGTCTGCGTCAGTCCCTAGGTGAACAGTGGCAAAGAACTGTGCCAGCAAATCTGCATCAAAGTCCTTGTTGAACTGCATGATCCTGAGAATGTTCAACTGAGAGCACATCTGTAGGGCATCACCAAAGTACTCAAGGTCCTTCTCCATTGCATCCGTGTTGATGGAGTGAACATTGACAAAGAGATTCTTCTTAGCCTTGATCACATCAAAGTATGTGGCATACTGAAACCGGTTCCAGAACGGGCGGTTGACAAGATTGGGTTCTTGTTCTTCCTCATAGGGGTTGCGCCGACGCCTATCCCAGAATTCCTTGCTAGACATCTCAGTCACTTTCTTGCCACTTGGCTTCGGTCGGCTCGCAATCTTCTTCTTGCGAGGAGGATTAGCACTTGAGGAAGCACCCCCTGCCGGCTGTGGAGCACTGGAAGAACCACCAGCTGTCTCAGATGAGCGGTACCGCTTCGACGTCGAACGCCCGGGGTTGACACGGCGGACTTGCTGCTCAGGATGTTCATCACCTGGAACCAAACACACGGACACAAGAAACAACCAGAAGAAACGATCAAAACCAACTAAACACAACAAAGATGGATCAACATGTGGTAGGAAACAGTGGAACTGGGCATCCAGCGGTAGTACCGTGCCTGCTCAGCGGTAGTACCGCTTATCCACATAAGCGGTAGTACCGCTCCGTGGAGCGGTAGTACCGCTCCAGCGGTAGTACCGTGCCATATGAGCGGTAGTACCGCCCGGGATGGGGCACAGCGGATCCCTACTGCCGTGGTCAGATCCGGCACTACCGGGGATGCCAAATTCAAAAATAAACCTACCAAACATCAATCCAAAGAGTCTAGTTGCCTTCTCCAACCTACTCAAGCCTAGATTTGGCCAAAAATCTAAAGATGCAACTACTATTGCCCCTAAAACGCGAGATCTGAAAACTAGACAAGAAGAGAGGAGGAACGGGGGCAATACCGGCATCCATGGCAAGAGGACGAGGTGGGGATCGACTCCACCGAAGGAAATGGAGAGGAACAGTCCGGAGACGGAGGGCCGCCGGAGCCTTCCCGCGGCGAGATGGCGCTGGAGAGAGAGGAAGAGAACCAGGGGACGAAGCAAATGGGTATGGGGTGGAGGAAACCAGCCCTGCCCACGACTTAACCCCCTGGCCCCGCCCCTCAGCGGTAGTACCGTGGTGAGGGGCGGTAGTACCGCTTAGCCGTATAAGCGGTAGTACCGCACTGTGGAGCGGTAGTACCGCTCAAGCGGTAGTACCGCTCCTGCACAACGGTAGTACCGCCCAGCGCAACTCAAACCAGACTCAACACATATGGTGCAAAACGAAAGACGGGAAACAACGGCAAGAAGACCAACAAGAGCACTAGCAAGAGAACAAGAATCACACGCCTCTATACGAGAGGGCGGTGGCCGAGGCCACCTATGTTTGAGTCACTTGGTATGGCACCGCGAAGAATTATCCTTGGGCCCATGACCAAAGCTCGTCTTTGAAGCACAAGTACCATCAAAAATGGCTAATGTGAAAGAGTGAGATCAATTTATGCATTGTGGGGGAGGGAAAGTTCATTGAGAGAACAGCACTCCCCCTACGTCCATGCCTACACCTAGACAAGAAGGCAGAATGAATGTGAGGGGTGTGCAAAGGTTCAAACCACATTGCTCGAATCAATGATATTTAGCTCATGCCTTAACTCGCGAAATCTTGCTTCATCCAATGTCTTCGTGAAAATATCTGCAAGGTTATCATGAGTGTTGACATATTTGATCTCGATCTCCCCTCGCCTAATATGATCCCTGATGAAGTGATACCGAATCTCAATATGCTTTGTCTTGAAGTGTTGCACCGGGTTGAGAGAAATCTTGATAGCACTTTCATTGTCACACCAAAGAGGCACTTTGTCACAAATGACACCGTAATCCTTTAAAGTTTGCCTCATCCATAAGAGTTGTGCACAACAGCTTCCGGCCGCCACATACTCCGCTTCGGTGGACGAGAGAGACACACAACTTTGCTTTTTAGAAGACCAACTTACCAAAGAGCAACCAAGAAATTGGCACCCTCCGGAAGTGGACTTCCTATCCACTTTGTCTCCCGCCCAATCGGAGTCCGAATAACCTACAAGCTTGAAGTTTGCTCCTCTTGGGTACCATAGGCCAAAGTTTGGGGTATGAGCCAAATATCGAAAGATTCGCTTGACCGCCACAAAGTGGCTTTCCTTAGGTGCGGCTTGAAACCGTGCACATATTCCCACACTCAACATGATATCCGGTCTAGATGCACAAAGGTAAAGCAAGGATCCAATCATAGAGCGATATACCTTTTGATCCACCGCTTTACCATTGGGATCAATGTCAAGTTGGCACTTGGTGGGCATGGGAGTGGAAGCCGGCTTGACATCACTTAGCTTGAATCTCTTTAGCATGTCTTGAGTGTATTTGGCTTGGTTGATGAAGGTTCCTTCTCTTCTTTGTTTGATTTCGAATCCGAGAAAGAACTTAAACTCTCCCATCATAGACATCTTGAACTATGAGGTCATGAGAGCGGCAAATTCTTAATTGAAAGCTTTGTTAGGGGAACCAAAAATAATATCATCAACATATAGTTGGCACACAAACAACTCCCCTTTGACCTTCTTAGTAAAAAGAGTGGGGTCGATTTTCCCTATTTCGAATCCACGATCTTGTAACAACTCCGTAAGATGCTCATACCACGCACGTGGGGCTTGTTTAAGGCCATAGAGTGCCTTGTGGAGTTGATACACATGATCGGGGAAATAGGGATCTTCAAACCCGGGGGGTTGTTTGACATATACCAACTCATTTATGGGACCATTAAGAAAAGCACTCTTCACATCCATTTGTTGCAAAGTGAAATTATGATGAGAAGCATAAGCAATCAACAAACGAATAGATTCAAGGCGAGCAACGGGGGCAAAGGTTTCACCGTAGTCGATACCCTCGACTTGGGAGTAGCCTTGTGCCACCAAACGAGCCTTGTTGCGAACAATGATTCCATGAGCGTCTTGCTTGTTCTTGAATATCCACTTGGTTCCAATGACATTATGATTCCCGGTTGGCCTTGGCACTAACTTCCACACTTGGTTATGTTCGAAGTTGTTGAGTTCTTCATGCATGGCGTTGAGCCAATCCGGATCCTCGAGCGCTTCATAAACCTTTTGGGGTTCGACACAAGAAACAAACGCATGATGTTCACAATAGTTTGCTAATTGTCTACGAGTTCTTACCCCCTTTCTTAGGCTTCCAACCACATTCTCCATGAGATGACCTTTGGTGGTGAGCTTGGAAGCGATCTTAGCGGCACGAAGCTCCAATTTCTCCTCGGAAGTGAAGTGAGGAGGGGTTACTTGATCATCTTGAGCGTCGGCTTGAGCTTGTTCTTGATCTTGAACTAGCTCAAGGGGAAGAACTTGACCTTGGGCATCATTTGGTGGATTACCACCATCTTGAGGTTGATCTTGCCCTTGATCTTGTTCATGAGGTTGAGGGCCTTCACTTTGTTCTTCGGAAGCGTGTGGGTCTTGGGTTGGTGATGGCTCCACTTGAGTGGAGCATTGTCCTTCTCCTTCGGCCACAAGGGGTTCCTCAATGGGTAGGATATATCCAATACCCATTCTTCTTATGGCTTGGGGAGGAATTTCATCACCTACATCACAAGTACCACTTTGCTCCACTTGGGAGCCGTTATTTTCATCAAACTCCATGTTACACGTCTCCTCAATAAGTCCCGTGGACTTATTGAGAACACGGTAAGCATGGGAGTTTGTAGCATAACCAACAAATATGCCCTCATGAGCTCTAGTCTCAAATTTAGACAAACGAACACCTTTCTTGAGAATGAAACACTTACACCCGAACACCCGGAAGTACTTGAGGTTGGGCTTGTTACCGGTGAGGATCTCATATGGAGTCTTGTTCAAGCCTTTGCGAAGATAGAGCCGATTTGAAGCATGACACGCGGTGTTGATGGCTTCGGCCCAAAAGTGGTATGGAGACTTGAACTCCGCCATCATGGTCCTTGTCGCATCCATCAATGTCCGATTCTTCCTCTCCGCAACACCATTTTGTTGAGGGGTGTAAGGTGCGGAATATTGATGCTTGATCCCCTCATCACTGAGAAACTCATCCAAGGTGTAGTTCTTGAACACGGTGCCGTTGTCACTTCTTATTGTCAAGATCTTTGCATTGTGTTGACGTTGGGCTTCATTTGCAAAGTCAATGACTGTTTGTTGGGTCTCACTCTTCCTCTTGAAGAAATACACCCACGTGTATCTAGAATAATCATCCACAATTACCAAGCAGTACTTTCTACCCCCAAGACTATCAAAGGATGGAGGCCCAAAGAGATCCAAATGAAGGAGCTCCAACGGCCTCTTCGAGTAAATAAGAGTCGTGGGAGGGTGAGCCTTCTCATGAAGCTTTCCTTCGATACAAGCACTGCAAGCACGATCTTTGGCAAAACTAACGTTCGTTAGTCCACGGACATGGTCCCCCTTGAGAAGACTTTGCAAAGATCTCATATTGACATGGGCTAAACGGCGATGCCAAAGCCACCCCACGTCAACTTTAGCCATTAGGTATGTCGCGGTCTTAGTGGGTTGCTCCGAAAAGTTAATCACATAGAGACCATTCTCGACATGCCCAACAAAGGCTACTTTAAGAGTCTTGCTCCACAAGAGGGCCACGGTATCAATATCAAAGAAGGTGGCAAAGCCCATGATAGCAAGTTGACGAACGAAAAGTAAATTGTATGCAAGGGACTCAACTAGCATGACCTTCTCGATCGTGAGATCATGAGAAATGACAACTTTGCCGAGTCCCAATACCTTAGAAGACGAGGCATCACCCCACTCGACATTGGTGGGCATAGATGGAATCTTGTGCACGTCCACCACCAAGTCCTTGCTTCCGGTCATATGATTTGTAGCTCCACTATCGAGCAACCATGATCCCCCACCGGAAGCAAACACCTACAAGAGATCAATGCTTGGTTTTAGGTACCCATTTTGTAATGGGTCCTTTGATGTTAGCAACAAGGGTCTTAGGAACCCAAATAGACCATTCAATGTACTCATGAGGAGAACCAACGAATTTGGCATAAACATGCCCATCACTAGCACGGCATAACACATAAGAAGGATTAAAGTCGCCGGCTTTGTTGGAAGGAGTGGCATTGCTCTTCTTGACACCACCACCCTTCGCATTGTTCTTCTTCTCCTTGGAAGCACCCTCTCCCTCCTTCACAAAAGTTTGCTTGAGAGGAGGAGGTTGCTTGGTCTTGTCATTCTTCTTCTTGTTCTTGGGATTGGGTGCGAACCCAATCCCCTCCTTGGCCACAACTTCCTTTTGATTGCTCAAGAGGTCGTTGAGGTTCTTCTCACCTTGTATGCATGACATAAGGCCTTTCTCAAGTTGCTCCTTCAACTTAGCATTCTCCTCAACAAGATGCACATGCTCACAACACGGGTTAGTAGCATTTGCATTATCAATTAACACCATATGAGGAAAGGTGGCTTTCTCCTTTGTTAGCTTCACTTGGAGTTGATCATGAGACTCCTTGAGGCTAGCATGAACACCCTTCAAGACTTTGTGAGCCTTGTCGAGAATGCCAAACTCCTCTTTGAGTCTAGCAAGATCAACCCCAAGTTTTGCCTTCTCGGAGTTTAGCACACGAGACACAACAAGAGCATGACCAAGATCTTTCTTCAACTTAGCATGATCATCGTTGTATGACTCCTCAAGAGCCAAACGAAGACCACGCTCTTCGTCAAGAGCATTGGAAAGATCCGAAATCTCATCGGCATAGTCACGACTATGCCCCTCCATCTTAGAGATGGTATCTTCGTGAGCCTCGATCATGTCATTGGCTTCACCAAGTTGTTCCAAGAGAGCAACGAAGTGCTTCTTGGATTTACCCTTGAGTTTACCCATAAAGATCTCAAACTCATTTTCCTCCACATTTGTCCCCTCATGTTCATCAATGCTATCCGTCGAAGAAGGATGATTAATGATGGTAGTTTTGATGTTGGAGGTTACCTTATTGGTGGCTTTAGCCATGAGGCACTTGGCGGTGATATTCTCATTGGGTGAGTCGAAGAGAGACACCCGTGGAGTCTCAGCAATGGCAACGGAGGCCATGGCAACCGACTCACTATCTTCATCATCGTCATCATCCTCATTGTACTCTTCTTGAACCACCAACGCCTTGGGAGGAGTCTTCTTGGTGAAGTTGCTCTTGTTGGGGAACGACTTGGCCTTGTCTTTTCTAATGAGCTTGCCACCATTGTCTTCCCTCTTCTCGTAAGGGCACTCCGCAACAAAGTGGCTCACATTGCCACAATTGAAGCAAGTCCTCATCCGTTGCTTGCCCTTTGCGCCACTTGAGTTGCTTTTGTTGAAGTTTGGCCTCGTGTTCTTCTTGCTCCAAAATTGCCTTGAAGCAAGAGCCATGTGTTCATGATAGGCATACTTCGTATCTTCGAGGTTGCCCTCCTCTTCTTCCTCTTCATCCTCTTCCTCCATACTAACCTTGGCCTTTAGAGCAAGGTTGGGCTTCTTTACTCTTTGAGAGCAAAGAACCGCATTGTCGGCGGTCTTGTCCAAGATGCTCATAGCAACAAACTCATCCAACACTTCACTTGATGACAAGGTGTGAAAGTCCGACCTTTGACGAATTACGGAGGACATGGCTTTGTGGTAAGGCATCATTGCCTTGAGGAATTTGCGCTTGATCCAATTGTCATCCGTGTCCTTACTTCCATGATCTCCGAGAGAGACCGCGAGTTTGGTTACTCTCCGAGAAAGCTCACGAGGTTCTTCATCTTCTTTCATTGCAAACTCGTCGGCTTCATCTTGCACCACTTCATAGTTGGAGCGTTGAATGCTTGCGCTTCCCCGATAGAGGGAAACAACTTGGAGCCAAGCATCTTTGGCCACGGTGTAAGGCCGGAGATGAGGAAGATCTTCGGGTGGGATTGCTTCTTGGATGATGAAGAGAGCATTCTCATTGAATTGATGATCCACAACTTCTCTAGGAGTGAAGTTACTTCGGTCATGCGGATAAAAGCCTTCTTCAATGATTCTCCAAAGGTTAGTGTTCACATGATTTAAATGACGCTTAAAACGATAGACCCAAGAATCAAAATCTACATTCTTCTCAATCTTAGGGGCCGGGCCGGCATGATTAAAATGAGTGGAAGGGAGCGGTCCACCATAGACGGGTGGAGGTTCCACATGGGCAAAGATGCCGGTCCCATTTTTTTCACTAGAACAAGGAGCCTTCTCGCTCGAAGCTTCCCCCTTGTCGGAGGTAGCATCCGTCACCTTGTTAGCGGGATCACCCACTTTCAACAGTGCGGTGGTAAGTTTAAGCCCTTCTAAGAATTTATTCAACATGCTTTCGACCTTGGTCGTCATGGAGGTTTTCAATGTGTCCAACGCCACATTGAATTCCTCACGAGAGACCGCGGTTCCCCCATCTCCCGTAGACGAGACTGGATTCTCACCGGAGTGCTCCTCCGCACCGTCTACGACGTCAACCATACTCTTTGGACGGTAAAGTCCTTAATAAAGAGACGAGGCTCTGATACCAATTGAAAGGATCGATATAGTTGACTAGAGGGGGGGTCAATAGGCAACTAACAATTTTTAGCTTTTCTTTACCAAATTAAACTTTGCATCAAAATAGGTTGTCTAGATATGCAACTAAGTGAGAAACCTATATGATGCAACGACAACAAGCACGCAAGCAAGTAAGAGATATAACACAAGTAAACTAGCGAAAGTAAAGGAACGAGATAACCAAGAGGGGAGCCGGTGGAGACGAGGATGTGTTACCGAAGTTCCTTCCTTTTGAGGGGAAGTACGTCTCCGTTGGAGCGGTATGGAGGCACAATGCTCCCCAAGAAGCCACAAGGGCCACCGTATTCTCCTCACGCCCTCACACAATGCGAGGTGCCGTGATTCCACTATTGGTGCCCTTGAAGGCGGCGACCGGACCTTTACAAACAAGGTTGGCGCAATCTCCACAACTTAATTGGAGGCTCCCAACGACACCACAAAGCTTCACCACAATGGACTATGGCTCCGCGGTGACCTCAACCGTCTAGGGTGCTCAAACACCCAAGAGTAACAAGATCCGCTAGGGATAAGTGGAGGGAATCAAATTTCTCTTGGTGGAAGTGTAGATCGTGGCCTTCTCAACCAATCCCGAGCAAATCAACAAGTTTGATTGGCTAGGGAGAGAGATCGGGCGAAAATGGAGCTTGGAGCAACAATGGAGCTTTTGGGGGAAGAGGTGAGTCAACTTTGGGGAAGAAGACCCCTTTATATAGTGGGGGGAACAAACCAACCGTTACCCCCCTTCTGCCCCGAAGAGAGCGGTAGTACCGCTGTGCCAGCGGTACTACCGCTTGCCACTATAAGCGGTACTACCGCCCAAAAGCGCGGTACTACCGCTTGGCCCACAGCGGTACTACCGCGGAGGGAGGGCGGTACTACCACACAAGAGCGGTACTACGGCCCCCCACAGCCGCGGCCAGTACCGTAAAACCCGACACGAAAAAGGAGCCCTCGAATCGAGGCGGTACTAGCACGAGACCACCGCGGTACTACGGCTTGGGGCCACTAGCGGTACTACTGCTCTGGAGCGGTACTACCGCACCCAGAGCGGTACTAGCGCTTGTGGCACCCAAGCGGTACTACCGCTCCGTCCCGCGGTACTACCGCTGGGACCAGAGATAGTACACACACGGGGCTACTAGCGGTACTACTGCTCTGGGCGGTACTACCGCTCCAGAGCGGTACTACCGCTCTGGCCCGCGGTACTACCGCTGGGACCAAAGAGGGCACAAAGAAAGGAGAACCAAGCCCATCATCGAAACGGAAAGGCTCGGAGGAAGGGGCAAAGGAAGTGTACGTGATGATTCCGCCCTAGCCTTTCCAAAACGGACCCCCTTTTGATAGTACGGTGATCCCTATGAAACTAGTCCACCAAACTAATCCGAAAGGACTACACCGTCTTCGCTTTAAGCTCCGAGGGGAGGATATCGTCTCGTGCCCAAAAGAATGAATCTCTGAAAAACACTCAACGCACACGATTAGTCCGCAAAAGCATTGTCATCAATCACCAAAACATTTTAGGGATAAATATGCACTTACAGATGCATACGGCCATTTTAGTATGAGTACCAAGATAAACATGATCCTCAGAATTTTTTTAAATGAGTATCAAGATATTTCTTGATGCGTGGTTCCATCACACACCAAACTTGATCCTCAATATACGGGGGAAAACCCCTGTGCATCACCTGTCAATTCTAAGAATTGAACTCGGGTCGTTAGGCTGCACAACCGCATACCCAACCACTGAGCCAAGGCTCTCTTTGCATAGCCTGTAACTGGGATGGAGAAGGCCGTGACATAGGAGCCGCTGGTGAGGCTGCAGAGCATGAAGATGTCATTCCATCCGCATGGACAGGGGCGGCAGGGCACTTGTTAGTGGAGGCCGCATTGACGACGGCGAGCTCCCAGCAGTCCCGACGAAGGCTACGACATCCTCCCGGTGAGCCCCAACGAACAGACGAGGTTAGAAATGTGGGCGAGCATTGTGCAGCGAGGTCGACGGCTGAAGTCTCAACGGCAGCAACGCATGATGGCCGAGAAGCGAGTAGGATGCGCTGCGCTGTATGGTAACATGTTGTGCACAACCAGGAGCTCGTGGTGATGGATGAGCCTGCAACAACGACGGACGCAACGGTGGAGCTCAGGACGCAGCGGGGAGAAAAAGACCACGATGACGCCGGCTAACCCATGGAGGCTGCAGGAAATAGGACGGGGATGTCACCGAGGAGATTGAGGAGAGGCATGTGCACCTGATCTGCCGCCGCCAGCCGCCTCCCCGCCATGGCCGCCCCCTGCCTCTCCGTTTTCTTGGCCTTCGTCTCCGCGTGCGTCTCCCGCCTTGCTGTAGCCGCCTGATGCGGTGCCCGAGCGCAGCGCCGGCTCCCCGTCATCGCCGCCGTGGCCGCCGCCTGCTGCAAGCCTGCACTGCCATAGTCCGTGACTTCGACGCCGGCAAACTCCTTTCCCCTGACTGACTCTCTTCTCCTACATCTTCGCGTGCCCTCCCACCTCGCCGTCGCCGCCGCCTGATGCGGCGCCTGAGCGCAGCGCTGCCTCTCCGCCATGGCCGCCCTACAAAAAACGAGGTCAGACGGACGAACGAACATGCTATTAGTACCATCTCGTTTATATTACGATTTTGTCTATACGAATCGTAAAAGTGTATTACGACTGGGCGGAAGCGTATTATAGCAGTGAACCCATAGAGTCAATCCGTGCTTTATTATTAGGAAAAGATTAAGGGTCTGTGAGATTCGTTCCTCTTTGTAAAGAGAACATTGTAACAGAGGTGACAACGCTCGTGATCTCGGAGGTTAGAGTAATAGATGAATGCCAACAACTCAGGTCGACAAGGCAGAAGACTCCCATGATCTTCTGGAGCTCATGGAGGTATTCGCCTTGCCTCGTGCACTTGCCGCCGAACATCACTGTCGTTGGCGGGCGCTGTGGTGTGCGTTAGAGCAAGTTCAACAGTTTCCCTAAAAAAAATCTCCTATATCTCAAAACCAGGGACTCCTTTAAAAATATTCTTCCCTAAAAATTGTCTGACTCCTGCAGTTGCCCTAAATCATCTCCCATATTCTATATTTAAGAATATTTTATAACTAGCATTAGAAACCCAACGGCTAGTTTCGAAGCGCTTGCTTTCTTTGCCTTTGCTTTCGAAGACCTTGCTTTCACAGGAGGGTGGGTTCTTCAGGCCCTTCGAGATCAGTCTAATGTTCTTCATGCCCTTCGGGATCAATTTGTTCTTCTTTGTGCCCTTCGAGATCAGTCTATTGTTCTTGATGGCCTTCAGGATCAATTTGTTGTTCTTCATGCCCTTCAAGATAGACATGTTATTCTTCAACCTAGTGCAAATGATTCTATCCGACATCACTGTGCAATAGATCAAAATAACTCTGATCGTCCAGTACCAAAATCTGAAACAACAACAAAGGTACATGGAGCTTAATTACAAATAACTAGCAATAGCATCAGCAGCAAAAAACAATGCAGTCTAGTGCAGCAATCAGTAGCATCATATAAGAGGTAACATAGATCAGCAGCACACAATAGTACTAGTTCCATCGGCGACCAACAAGCGCACACACAAGCCCCATACATCTCCCATCTCTCTGCTGCTCTCTCTTCCAAAAGGAAGAATCACACCAGAAGCATATACCTAAGGTACAGTAAAATCTGGGGTTGTCTAAATTAACAAGGTAAAACACACCAGTGGCAGTACATGTACAGTCCTATTACCATTTCAATTCACAATTTCCTATCAAGGAGCAGAACCTGGGTATATATATATAGATATATGTATATACATATATATATATATATCTAAGCACACACACTTTTGCTTCCTTTGGAACTGATGCTTATTACCTTTGCCTTTTATTGGTCAAATGCTTGAAAGATTATCTAAGCACACACACTTTTGCTTCCTTGATGGATATTCTGGCTTTTGGCAAATACCTGTTTCTCAACCTGATCAAGAAAAGTCTACTTTTACTTGTCCCTTTGGAACTGATGCTTATAGACGTATGCCTTTTGGTTTATGTAATGCACCTGCTACCTTTCAAAGATGTATGACTGCTATATTCTCTGACTTTTGTGAAAAGATTGTTGAGGTTTTCATGGATGACTTTTCTATTTATGGGAAGTCTTTTGATGATTGTTTAAGCAATCTTGAGCGAGTTTTGCATAGATGTGAACAAACAAATCTTGTCTTGAATTGGGAGAAGTGTCACTTTATGGTTAATGAAGGCATTGTCTTGGGTCATAAAATTTCTGAAAGAGGTATTGAAGTGGACATCAAAGGTATTCGTAGTTTCCAAGGTATTCGTAGTTTCCAAGGTATTCATAGTTTCCAAGGTATTCGTAGTTTCCAAGCATAGAGGCAATTGAGAAAATGCCATGTCCTAAGGACATCAATGGTATTCGTAGTTTCCAAAGTCATGCTAGTTTCTATAGGAGATTTATCAAAGAATTTTCTAAAATTTCTAGGCCTCTTACTAATCGTTTGCAACAGGATATTCCTTTTGTTTTTGATGATGATTGTCTTGAAGCCTTTGAAACACTCAAGAAAGCCTTAATATCTGCACCTATTGTTCAACCACCTGATTGGAACTTGCCTTTTGAAATTATATGTGATGCTAGTGACTATGTTGTTGGTGCTGTTCTAGGACAAACATTTGATAAGAAATTGAATGTTATTCATTATGCTAGTAAAACTCTAGACAGTGCTCAAAGAAACTATGCTAGTACTGAAAAAGAATTCTTAGCAGTGGTGTTTGCTTGTGATAAATTTAGATCTTATATTGTTGATTCCAAAGTAACTGTTCACAGAGACCATGCTGCTATTAAATATCTTATGGAAAAGAAAGATGCTAAACCTAGACTTATTCGTTGGGTTCTCTTGTTACAAGAATTTGATTTACATATCATTGATAGAAAGGGAGCTGAGAACCCTATAGCTGATAACTTGTCTAGGCTTGAAAATATGCTTGATGACCCACTACCTATTGATGATAGTTTTCCTGATGAGCAGTTAGCTACAATAAATGTCGCTAATAGTACTCCTTGGTATGCTGACTATGCTAATTACATTGTTGCTAAATATTTACCACCTAGCTTTACATACCAGCAAAAGAAAAAATTATTCTATGATTTAAGACATTACTTTTGGGATGACCCACGTCTTTATAAAGGAGTAGATGGTATTATTAGACGTTGTGTACCTGAGCATGAACAGGGACAAATCCTACGGAAATGTCACTCTGAGGCTTATGGAGGGCATCATGCCGGAGATAGAACTGCTCACAAGGTATTGCAATCTGGATTTTATTGGCCTACTCTCTTCAAGGATGCCTGTAAGTTTGTCTCCTCTTGTGATGAATGTCAAAGAATAGGTAATATTGGCAAGCGTCAAGAAATGCCTATGAATTATTCACTTGCTGTTGAACCATTTGATGTTTGGGGATTTGATTACATGGGACCTTTTCCTTCCTCTAGTGGGTATACACATATTTTGGTTGCTATTGATTATGTTACTAATGAAGGAAATATGCCCTAGAGGCAATAATAAAGTTGTTATTTATATTTCCTTATATCATGATAAATGTTTATTATTCATGCTAGAATTGTATTAACCGGAAACTTAGTACATGTGTGAATACATAGACAAACAGAGTGTCCTTAGTATGCCTCTACTAGACTAGCTCGTTAATCAAAGATGGTTATGTTTCCTGACCATAGACATGTGTTGTCATTTGATCAACGGGATCACATCATTAGAGAATGATGTGATGGACAAGACCCATCCGTTAGCTTAGCATAATGATCATTTAGTTTTATTGCTATTGCTTTCATCATGACTTATACATGTTCGTCTGACTATGAGATTATGCAACTACCGAATACCGGAGGAACACCTTGTGTGCTATCAAATGTCACAATGTAACTGGGTGATTATAAAGATGCTCTACAGGTGTCTCCGATGGTGTTTGTTGAGTTGGCATAGATCGAGATTAGGATTTGTCACTCCGTGTATCGGAGAGGTATATCTGGGCCCTCTCGGTAATGCTCATCACTATAAGCCTTGCAAGCAATGTGAGTAATGAGTTAGTTGCGAAATGATGCATTACGGAACGAGTAAAGAGACTTGCCGGTAACGAGATTGAACTAAGTATGATGATACCGACGATCGAATCTCGGCCAAGTAACATACCGATGACAAAGGGAATGACGTATGTTGTTATGCGGTTTGACTGATAAAGATCTTTGTAGAATATGTAGGAGCCAATATGAGCATCCAGGGTCCGCTATTGGTTATTGACCGGAGATGTGTCTCGGTCATGTCCACATAGTTCTCGAACCCGTAGTGTCTGCACGCTTAACGTTCGATGACGATTTGTATTATGAGTTATGTGATTTGATGATCGAAGTTTGTTCGGAGTACCGGATGAGATCACGGACATGACGAGGAGTCTCGAAATGGTCGAGAGGTAAATATTCATATATAGGTCGATGGTATTTGGACTCCGGAAGTGTTCCGGGTGATACCGGGTCACCGGAAGGGGTTCCGGGCAACCCCGGCAAAGATATGGGCTTAATGGGCCAAGTAAGGGAACACACCAGCCCACAAGGGGCTGGTGCGCTCCCTATAGGGCCAGGCACATGGGGAGAAAGGGAAAGGACAGGAGGAAAAGGAAAGTATGAAGTAGGACTCCTACTTCCTTCCCCTCCCCCCTCCTTCCTTTCCTCCTTGTCCAAATATGGTAGGGGGGGCCGAATTGGACTAGGGGCCCAAGTAGGATTCCTCCTACTTGGGCGCGCCCTAGGCTGCCTCCCTCCCTCTCCCTCCTTTATATACGTGGGTAGGGCACCCCTAGAACACACATCAATTGTTATTAGCCGTGTGCGGTGCCCCCTCCATAGTTAACACCTCGGTCATATTGTCGTAGTACTTAGGCGAAGCCCTGCGCCGGTAACTTCATCATCACCGTCGCGACGCCGTCGTGCTGGCGGAACTCTCCGTCGTCCTCAACTGGATCAAGAGCTCGAGGGACGTCATCGTGCTGAACATGTGCTGAACACGGAGGTGCCGTATGATACGTCTCCGTCGTATCTACTTTTCCAAACACTTTTGCCCTTGTTCTGGACTCTAACTTGCATGATTTGAATGGAACTAACCCGGACTGACGCTGTTTTCAGCAGAATTGCCATGGTGTTATTTTTGTGCAGAAACAAAAGTTCTCGGAATGACCTGAAACTTCACGGGGATTATTTTTGGAAATAATAAAAAATACTGGCAAAAGAATTAAGGCCAGGGGCCCACACCCTGTCCACAAGGGTGGGAGGCGCGCCTGCCCCCCTGGGCACGCCCCCTGCCTCGTGGCCCCCGTGGTGCTCCACCGACCTCAACTCCAACTCTATATATTCACGTTTGGGGAGAAAAAATCAGAGAGAAGCATTCATCGCGTTTTACGATACGGAGACGCCGCCAAGCCCTAAACTCTCTCGAGAGGGCTGATGTGGAGTCCGTTCGGGGCTCCGGAGAGGGGAATCAGTCGCCATCGTCATCATCAACCATCCTCCATCACCAATTTCATGATGCTCACCGCCGTGCGTGAGTAATTCCATCGTAGGCTTGCTGGACGGTGATGGGTTGGATGAGATTTATCATGTAATCGAGTTAGTTTTGTTAGGGTTTGATCCCTAGTATCCACTATGTTCTGAGATTGATGTTGCTATGACTTTGCTATGCTTAATGCTTGTCACTAGGGCCCGAGTGCCATGATTTCAGATCTGAACCTATTATGTTTTCATGAATATATGTGAGTTGTTGATCCTATCTTGCAAGTCTATAGTCACCTACTATGTGTTATGATCCGGCAACCCCGAAGTGACAATAATCGGGACCACTCCCGGTGATGACCATAGTTTGAGGAGTTCATGTATTCGCTATGTGTTAATGCTTTGGTCCGGTACACTATTAAAAGGAGGCCTTAATATCCCTTAGTTTCCAATAGGACCCCGCTGCCACGGGAGGGTAGGACAAAAGATCTTTTCCATAAGCACGTATGACTATATTCGGAATACATGCCTACATTACATTGATGAATTGGAGCTAGTTCTGTGCCACCCTATGTTATGACTGTTACATGATGAACCGCATCCGGCATAATTCTCCATCACCGATCCAATGCCTACGAGCTTTTCACATATTGTCCTTAGCTTATTTACTTTTCCGTTGCTACTGTTACGATCACTACAAAACCCAAAATATTACTTTTGCTACTGTTACCGTTACTATCATACTACTTTGCTACTAAATACTTTGCTGCAGATATTAAGGTATTCAGGTGTGGTTGAATTGACAACTCAACTGCTAATACTTGAGAATATTCTTTGGCTCCCCTTGTGTCGAATCAATAAATTTGGGTTGAATACTCTACCCTCGAAAACTTTTGCGAACCCCTATACTTGTGGGTTATCAAGACTATTTTCTGGCGCCGTTGCCGGGGAGCATAGCTCTATTCTTTGAGTTACTTGTGATTTATATCTGCTGGTCATTATGAAGAACTTGAAAGACGAGAAAACAAAAATTTATCTCTCAACTACGAGGGGAGGTAAGGAACTGCCATATAGCTCTTCACTTGATTCACCTTCTATTTTGAGTAAGCTTGCGACACCTAAACCTACTTCTGCTATTAATTCTGATATGTCGCATGTTATTGATGATGCCACTTCTGCTATGCATGATACTTATGATGAAACTACTTCTATGCTTGATACTACTGTGCCACTTGGTGAATTTCTTGATGAACAACTTGCTAGGGCTAGAGAGAATGAAATTATTGAAACTTATAATAATGATGAAAGTGATGATGAAGATTCTCCCCCTAGATATGAATTGCCTGTTATGCCTGAGGGCTATGTTATGGATGAAGAAACTGCTAGAGACTTTCTTGCTTGCAATGATAGAAGCGATCTTAAGAAATTATTAGCTAAGCTGAAACAAAAAACTTTAAATGCTAGAATGAAATATGATCCTGCTTATGCTACTTCACCTATCTTTGTTACTGATAAGGATTATGATTTCTTTGTTGATCCTGATATAATTACTTTAGTTGAATCTGATCCTTTTTATGGCTATGAATCTGAAACTGTTGTGGCACATCTTACTAAATTAAATGATATAGCCACCCTATTCACTAATGATGAGAAAACTCGGTACTATTATATCCTTAAAATATTTCCGTTCTCATTAAAGGGTGATGCTAAGATATGGTTTAATTCTCTTTATCCTGGTTGTGTGTGTAGTCCCCAGGATATGATTTATTACTTCTATGCTAAATATTTCCCTGCTCATAAGAAACAAGCTGCTTTAAGGGAAATATATAATTTTGTGCAAATTGAAGAAGAGAGTCTCCCACAAGCTTGGGGGAGGCTTCTCCAATTACTTCATGCTCAACCTAGTCCTTCTAAAAAGAAGAAAAATAAAAATGATAGGACTTTGCATGCTTCTAGGAACCTGTTATTGACACACCTGAGAATCCCAATGATATTTCTATCTCTGATGCTGAAACACAATCTGGTGATGAACATGAACCCAGTGATAATGTTAATGATGATGTTCATGTTGATGCTCAACCTAGTAATAACAATGATGTAGAGATTGAACCTGCTGTTGATCTTGATAATCAACGTTATGATAAGAGAGACTTTGTTGCTAGGAAGCACAGTAAAGAAAGAGAACCATGGGTTCAGAAACCCATGCCTTTTCCTCCCAAACCATCCAAGAAAAAGGATGATGAGGATTTTGAGCGCTTTGCTGAAATGATTAGACCTATCTTTTTGCGTATGCGTTTTACTGATATGCTTAAAATGAATCCTTATGCTAAGTATATGAAAAAATTGTTACAAATAAAAGAAAGATACCGGAAGCTGAAATTTCGACCATGCTTGCTAATTATACTTTTAAGGCTAGAATACCTAAGAAACTAGGAGATCCAGGAGTACCCACTATACCTTGCTCCATTAAAAGAAATTATGTTAGAACTGCTTTATGTGATCTTGGAGCCGGTGTTAGTGTTATGCCTCTCTCTTTATATTGTAGACTTGATTTGAATAAGTTGACACCTACTAAAATATCTTTGCAAATGGCCGATAAATCAACTGCTATACATGTCGGCATTTGTGAGGATGTGCCTGTTGTAGTTGCAAACGTTACTATTTTAACGGACTTTGATATTCTTGGAAGACCCTTTTTGAATACTGCAGGGGCTGTTATTGATTGCAACAAAGGCAATGTCACTTTTCATGTTAATGGTAATGAGCACACGGTACACTTTCCGAGGAAACAACCTCAAGTTCATAGTAGCAACTCTATCAGAAAAATTCCATCGATTATTTTTGGAGGTTATGAATTTCCTCTTCCTACTGTCAAGAAGAAATATGATATTCTTATTATTTGGGATGTGCATATCCACGTTGAGGTAACATAGTGTTATTCGAAAATTCTCCGGTTTCATGCAATTCGGAATGAGTTTGTTAACAAGACCTGATCAACCTTGTTAGTGGATTCCTTTTGATGAGCATGAGATGGATGAAGTTAGAAAGCACAACCTTCTGTACCCTTCTTTTACTTTCTTTTATTTAGAATAAATAAAGCAAAAATAGTATTTTCTGTTTGTTTTCTGATTTATCTGTGCAATAAAAAATACCCCAAAAATAAAAGTTCTCCAAATGCCCCGAAAATGAAATATGATTTTTTCTAGAATATGTAAGAATATCTGGCACTAAGAACACAGCAGGGGGAGCAAGCACCTGGCCATGAGGGTCCAGGGCGCGCCCACCCCCAGGGCGCGCCCCCTGCCTCGTGGGCCCATGGTGGCTCCCCTCCACTTATTCCAGCCACCACACACTCGTTCTTCCTCCCAAAAAAATCACCAACCAGCTCAAGCACGAGTTCTAGCTCATTTTGCTGCGATTTTTGATCTCCTTCTTAAAGCACCTCTCACAAAGCTGCTTTGGGGGATTGTTCCTTGGTATGTGACTCCTCCAATGGTCCAATTAGTTTTTGTTCTAGTGCTTTATTCATGGCAAATTTTTGCTGCCTAGGTGACCCTGTTCTTGAGCTTGCATGTCAAATTTATATGGTCCCAAGTAGTTCTAATGCATGATATAGTCTCTAGGCACTTGTAGGAGTAGTTGCTATCAATTTTGTTGAGTTTGGTTCACTTTTATTTGAAGTTACTAAAAATTTCAGAAATTTTCAGAAAATAATGAAGAGATTTTTGAGGGGTTCTTCGAGCCGAAGCTCGAAGGATAAGCAAAGTGAAGAAGAAGAGAGGCCCAAGTATAATCTCCCTCGCATCGCGGAAGTTCGGCCGTGTGAATGGCCTTGTGACAATTTCTTGAGAGCAGCCGGGATTTATGATGATTTTTATGAATTGGCTGAGAATGTAGGCCAACGCGAACAGTATCTCTTACTCACCAATATCTTTGTGCAAAATTTTCATTTCCATTCTAGGAGGTCTCCACCTTCGGTGGATTTCTATTTATATGATGAGTATAAGGAGATGACCCTTCATGAATTTTGTGAGGTTTGCAAGTTGCCTTTTCCGGGCAGCGTAGAGGAACCACATCGTGACGATGTGGAGGGGTTTATTGATACAATTGCTGTAGGGGAAACTAGGAAAGTTTCCGATGCAAGAATCACTAGCATACATTTTCCTGTTTTAAGTTACTTTGCATTATTTGCTAGTAGATGCTTAATTGGTCGCGGAAACTGTGGCAACCTAAGTGCCCCTGATATTGTTATTTTGTGCCATGCCTTGTTTCGTGATGACTCATTCAGTATGGGCGCTATTGTTGCAAGGCGGTTAAATCTTAACCGTACTAAGGGCCCCATCTTGGGAGGCCTCTTCGCCTCGCGCCTCGCTGCATACTTTAACATACCTATTAGGCATTATGAGAAAGAAGCAAAGTTATTGCCTACTGCTTTTCTAGATTACAAGAGTATGATTGCACATGATTTCATTGTTAAGAACAGGAAAAAGGAGCTTAAAATAGATTGTTATTTGATAAAAATCACCCTGAGACTATTACCTTGCCTGCTCCTTCCTTGTTTGATTTATCTGCAGGCGAGTACCTTGTTCCGTTGGAGGCCCTTCACGCCTACCGGAACCCCACATCAGCTACAGAGCCAGATCCGGAACCACAATTTGTTCCCCCACGCCAGTCTATTTACCAGTGGGATCCGGAGGAGGTTGCCAACCAGTGGCAACCCGAGGCTTCGTCTTAGTACGACCCCAACTACAACTTTGGATATCCGCCTGGCCAGCCATGGCAATAAACCAACTTAGGCCAAAAGCCTAAGCTTGGGGGATACGTATCTCTCACCGACATTACATTTATGTCTACACACTCATGCTAGTTGTCGGTGCTCATACTTTTTCATTGTACTATCCATGCTAGTTTATTTTTCTTTTTATGATTTCTTCTTGTGTGTTTGAAAAACCTTAAGAAAACCAACAAAATTAGTTGCGGCTTTTAGCTAGTTTACTTTCCTTGCCTGTAGTAGTAATAATTAAAAATAAAACCCAAAAAGATTTCCCATTCTTCTTTTGCTTGTTGGGAGCTTTCCCGTGTAAATAGTTTTATTTCTTTTCTTTTCTTTGGGGGTCGACAGGAGAAGACCATAATGAAATTGTTAAAGTGGCTCTTATATGCATTCACTACAGGAATCAGCTATTTTGCCGTCTGCCACGGCGGACGGCAAAGGCATGAACAGCGGACGGCAAAGACCTTTGCCGTCAGCCGCGGACGGCAAAAGGCTCCGGCAAAGTAGGCTACGGTAAACAGCTACTTTGCCGTCTGCTTCCTAGCGGCTGACGGCAAAGGCCCTTTGCCGTCTGCCGCGGACGGCAAAGAGAGCGGACGACAATAATTGTGCTCTCAGTCCGTTAAGTGGCTAACGGCAGGCCTTTGCCGTCCGCCGCGGACGGCAAACTTTCTAGTGCCTTTGCCGTCTGCCAGCGGACGGCAAACTTTCTAGTGTCTTTGCCGTCCGCCGTATGATGTCATCCACACGTCACTACATGGCAGGCCTTTGCCGTCCGCCGCTGACGGCAAACTCGTTTACTCTTTGCCGTCTGCCACTGTAGGCAAACTGACCAAATGGGTCAGCTCCCAGGAAGCACAATTGGATGCCACGTGTCTTCTTTGCCGTCCGCGGCAGACGGCAAAGAGCCCGTTGCCGTCGGTGGCAGACGGCAAAGAGCCTGCATATTGGGTCTTTTTTCTGTTTTTTATTAAATCCAACAATTTTCACAGAAAATATATATGACATATATAGATATATTTCAGAAGGCAATTACAGAGCAAACATATAAGATATCCAACATGCATAGTTCCATCATACATAGTTCCATCACATAACTTCATCACATAAGATATCCAACATACATAGTTCCAACATGCATAGTTCCATCATATATATTACAATAGTTTCATCCAACGATACATGCATAGTTCAACGATACAAAAGAAACAGAGAAAGGGATAAGGAGCACTCCATCTATGCAAGCTTTCGTCAAGTGAATGAAATCTGCAAAATGAAAAATAAGAAAGTTAGAAATAGGTGACTAGAATAAGAAGACTAGAACAAGAAGATTAGAACAAGAAGAAGACTAGAACAAGAAGAGTAGAACAAGAAGAAGACTAGAACAAGAAGAGTATGTCATTTATGAGCTAACTTACGTGAAATGGATCATATATGAGCTAACTAAGTTGAAATGGGTCGTTTATGAGCTAGCTAAGGTGAAATGGATCATTTATGAGCTAACTTAGTTGAAATGGGTTGTTTATGAGCTAACTAAGGTCAAATGGATCGTTTTTGAGGTAACTAAGGTGAAATGGATCGTTTTTTTTAGCTCACTTAGGTGAAATGGATCATTTATGAGCTAACTTAGTTGAAATGGATCGTTTTTTAGCTAACTTAGGTGAAATGGATCATTTATGAGCTAATTTAGTTGAAATGGATCTTTTTGAGCTAACTTAGGTGAAATGGATCATTTAAGAGCTAATTTAGGTGAAATGGATCTTTTTTAGCTAACTTGGTGAAATGGATCGTTTATGAGCTAAATTAGTTGAAATGGATCGTTTATGAGATAACCTAGGTAAGATGTGTCATTTTGGAGTTAACCTAGGTGAAATGGGTCATTTTAAAGCTAACGTAGGTAAAATGGATCATTTAGGAGCTAATCTAGGTAAAATGGGTCATTTTTGAGCTAACTTGGATGAACTGGATCATTTATAAGCTAACCTAGGTAAAATGGGTCATTGTAGAGCTAACTTAGGTAAAATGGATCGTTTATGAGCTAACTAAGCTAATTATGCAATTTTTGACATAAGTAAGCTAAGTACAGATCGTTTTAGAGCTAACTTAGGTAAAATGGATGGTTTTGGAGGTCAGTAAGCTTATTAAGTCATTTTGGAGGAGAAGAAGCTAAGTCTAGGTCATTATGGTAAGCATTGGAGGAAATAAAGCTAAGTCTAGGTCTTTATGCATGTGTTAAGCAAAACACTAGATAAACTTACCAAGATCCAGGAGGTGTAGGAGCGGGCTGGCTCGTGTCGGTAGCTGGAGAAGGATCGTGCGATGCTTGTCTGGAGTTACGCTGCACCAAAGATCATTTCCAATGTCTTGTTAGCATGATGACACTCAAATGTTAAGACTAGCAAGTAATGTCCATTCAAATAAAACTCACCGTGGTCCCAGGAGCAATCACTGGCATCGGCGGAGCGGTCTGACCTGTCTTCTCGCACACAGACTGCACATTTGGTTTTGACGACTCAGTCATACTAGTTAGTAATGAGACAAACACTACATGAATGTTTTGGCTAATCTGCAGAAGAAACTTACCACAAGGAGCTCGTACATGGCCCTTGCCTGCATGTCATTCCGTACCCTCTCCTCCTCCATCATCTTTGTCGTCCTCTCCTCCAACTCCCGCTGCCTCTCCGCCGCCTCCGCCAGAAGTTTCTCCGTTCTATCTCTCTCACTCTGTATAGCAGCCTGCAACACCACTCACATGACCATTTGTAATCATTGATGGAAGCGCACACAATGTAATGGAGAAAGATAACTGAGTACGTATCACTAACCTTGATGGCGAGTTGCACTGGCCGTTCACGAGGCCTTATCTCAGGAGCAGAGCTCGACTGGCGCGCCTTGATCTCCGGGAGAGTGCTAGGACAACGGATAAGTCCATCTCCAATGGCTATGGAGCCATGGGACCTCCCGCCACCAGATATCATCACCAGCTCTGGATCAATGGGACCCTGGCTCGGGTTAAAGTCCTCCCCTTTCCTCGCCTTCCCCTCATCTCTATATCTCACGAGCTTGTTGTGGGAGGAGATGTTGGTGAAGTTGTTTGCATCATCGAGGTCAGACTGAGAGAAAGCCTTGACTTTCTTGAAAGAGGTAGTGTGGGCCATGGCATACAGGTCGTACACCTCTGGCACCTTATCCACCTTATTGTGGCGTGCCTGAAAGAGAGAAACAATGTAAATTAGTAATTAAAGGGCTCAAGCTAGCATGATGAATGAATTGCATGAATCATGAAGCAAACCACATACCCAGTTGCGCCCGAACTGATATAAGGTGGAGCTGCCTTGATGGTGTGGCACACCTTCCATTTGGGCACGTTTGTCCTTGGCCTCGTTGTGGAGGGCTAGCCATTCTTTTGAGCACCACTCATCGACCAACACCTCCCAACAATCCATCCGATCCGCACACCATCTCGGAGGCGCCTAAGTTAGCAAATAGAAACTTGAGCGCTACGGCTAAGAATTACTAAATGAAGGAACTTAAGTAGAAGGCCTTAAGAATTACCTTCATGTACTGCTCCTTACTCAGGAACTTATCGCGGCACGCCGGCTTGGTCTTCTTGATACCACGCAAGGCGTAGTAGTCTCGAACAGCCTGCACCCGAGCCTCGTGCCGTAAGTTCTGGAGTAGGCGCTTGCAGACGTTCTCGATAACATGTGTCGCGTCCTCCTCGTATCCCTCCTCACACCTGTAGAATGTCTGCAATCAAATGAGACAATATTGATTAGTACAATTAATAACTAGCTAGTTGAAGATTTTTAAATGTGTAAAGGAGAAATTACCCAGAACTTTCTGATGACCATGTCTGCCCTCGTGTCGCACACGACACCGTCGATAATCTCATCCGGCGGGGCCGGGGCAGCCACGTAGTGCTCCCAGCTCAATCCAAGCTCTGGAAGCTGACCCTCACCAGGCAACGTGACAAACCCCGGGAAGTTTTGCCGGCAAAGAACTCCAAGGACGGAGTTGGGCCGGCGGACACTATGATGGTGGTCCCAACCCCTGCAGCATGACAAGGCCAACGCATTAGTTATTTGAAGAAACGTGAATGCAGAAGGTACAAAAATATTAAATGCACTTACGTACCTCTCCCCATCAGGGAAAATCAACCACCTCTGCTCGCGGGTCGCCGGCACGGACGGGAGCCGTGTAGCACCATGCTGGTAGACGGTGCCCCCCTCCTCCTCAAGAACAGTCGGCTCCCCGCCATCATCAGCATGGCCACTCGGCTCCTCGGGCTGATCCGGCCAGGTACCCCATCCAGACGTGTGCTCCTCCGGGGTCTCGTGGGCCGAAGGCCAGTCGACCCGAGGCTCGTGGGCCCAAGACCCGTGGACCGGAGGCTCGTGGACCGGAGTCCGTGTAGCCTCCTCCTCGGACGAGTCCACCCTAGCAGTCACGTGCTCGGGTGAAACAGCTGGGGGTGGCGGCGAGGAAGGCGCCGTAGCAGTCACCCTACCTCCTCTCCCGCGACCACGTGCCCCACCTCCTCTCTTCCTACCTCGTCCCCTGCTGGGCACCGCGGTCGACGAAGAAGGGACCGGCGGTGTGGCCATATTGTCTAGCAACGCTCGGCGGAGAGGTGCGTCTGGAATGGAAGACCTCAGACCACGCGCCGAAGAAGAAGAAGGGGCCTTGGCGCGCTCCCGACCAGCGCCCACCATCTTTCAACACCTGCCATGACAAACAGTAAACGAAATTAGTACAACATAAAAAAAAGACCGACATGAATAATAATATGTGTATCACTTAAGTGTATCATCATCAAGTACAACATAAAAAATTTTAATACCTGACACTACTAATAATCTCGATCAGTATCATCAATAAATGCATAATCATCATCATCACTATAATCAATGACGGGCTCATAGGGTTCAGTGGCATCAACATGTGGAAGGCCACCTTGATGTAATCGGTCAAGCAATGACAGGTCATCCGCAGCAGTAACCTCTTCTTGTTCCGGCTCTTCTTGTTCCTCCTCTGGGGTGATGTCGGATTCACTGTCGCTGTCTACTTCAATGTTTTGGGGTGAAGTATAGCGGTTCTTGAAACGCTTTTTGGAAAGACGTGTCTCTTGGAAGAATTCTCCTTCATATGTGTCTGGGTTAATGTGAGGTTCATAATCCTCTTCCTTTGGGGGAGATAGTCTAGCACGTGGCGGCACTTCATAAACGACATCCCAACCTTTCAGATTTGGATTAGTTTGGCAGGCCCACGGTAGATAGAATACTTGGGTCGCCTGTTGAGCCGTAATATAGACATCAGGAACATCTAAATGGGTGCTTTGGTTGATTTCAACTAGCCCTATATGTTCATGAGTCCTTCTAGTCTCCTTCGGTTGAAACCAATAACATTTGAAGACTACGACATTCGGTGGGTTTTCACCATAGAATAGAAGTTCATAAATTGCTTCAACTCTCCCATAATACTCGGTACCTCCTTCGCCGATAGCAGATACACAACAATTTGTAGACTTTCGGTCGGCCATAGATAGCTCTTTGCCATAGGTACGAAAGCGATACCCGTTGATGTCGTATTTGTCAAATGAACGGACCTTATAGTCAAAACCATTAGCGACTTGTCTCAATTCAGCGTCCATAGACTCTGAATTAGCCTACAAGTTTAATATGAAAGGATTGTTGCATTACGCACAAATTAGCGAATGAAACCGGGATAGCCGCCTACAAATTAGCCTACAAGTCTAATAGAAATTACCGTTTGTTTGAACCAAGAGATGAAACCGGGATAGCCGCCTCCTTGCTTTGCGAGAAGCTCATACTCTTCGACAGAATCCTTTTGGATCACCGCTCCATACGAGAATAAGGCGACGTATCGACTGTATGAAATATCCAGGAATAAGAGCAGTTCAAAGGAAATAGAAGTTGCGAAACTATGTACCGAGAACTTACTCGATGTACGGCCGCACTTCTATCAGGTTGTTGAAGATATACAACGAAATGGTCCGCCATTGTTCGTTATCCAAAGATACTGGATTTGAAACACTGGCTGGTGCGAGATTCCCTTTGAATAGGCTGAGGTTGGATCCACCCTTTTTAGGGTCGTCAGCATTGTACCGAGGCTTCGGATTATGCAAATGACGATTTTTGGCTTCGTAGTGTGCTGTCACGAAGTTTGCCGCCTCCTCAGTGATGAATGCCTCAGCCATCGATGCTTCAATTCTACGTTTATTTTTACATTTTTGTTGAAGTGTCTTCTGCATCCTCTCAGTTGGGTAGCACCAACGATTTTGCACGGCCCCCCCCCCCAATCTTGCCTCGGTCGGGAGATGCAAAATCAAATGTTGCATTGGATTAAAGAAGCCCGGTGGAAAGATCTTCTCTAACTTGCAGATCAACTCCGGCGCCAACTCTTCCATTTCTTCTAGCACGCCAGGCGATAGTTCTTTCGCACAAAGAACACGGAAGAAATAGCTGAGTTCTGCCAGTACTAGCCATTCATCCTCAGGGATGAAGCCACGCAACATCACCGGCATTACCCACTCAATCCATATGTGCCAATCATGACTCTTGAGACCAAATATCTTCAATTTATCAAGACTGGCTCCCCTCTGTAGATTCGCTGCATATCCATTGGGGAACATCAACTGCATTTTCACCCACAAGATAATTTCCCTCATAGCTGGCCTTCCAAGATTGAACCATGCCTTTGGCTTCGTCCAGTTCTGCTTTCCTTTCGGTTCTTTCATGTTTTGTAACGGCCTATCACATAGCGCCTCCAGATCGACTCTAGCCTTAGTATTATCCTTTGACTTCCCATCTATGCCAAACAATGTACCAAAAAGTGCCTCGGCGATATTCTTCTCAGTGTGCATCACGTCGATGTTGTGTGGGCAAAGGAGGTCTTTGAAGTAAGGCAGATCCCATAAGCATGTTTTGTGAGTCCAGGCGTGCTTAGAATTATACCCCTTAAAGTACCCTGGACGCTCTGGATCTGGCTCGAGAGCGTTTAACTGATCCAGGGTCTGTTGGCCTGTCAATGCAGGTGGTGCAGAGTTTTTGACAACTCTACCTCTGATGAAGTTCTTCTTGTCTTTCCTGAACTTATGGCGAGGATTCAGGAACTGTCTATGCATGTCGAAGCAAGAAAACTTGCGACCGGCCTGAAGCCAACGAAACTCAAGGGCTCCCTTGCATGTGGGGCACGAGAACCTTCCATGCACACACCAGCCAACGAATAGCGCATACGCCGGCAAGTCATGCGTCGAGTACATGTACCAGACACGCATTATGAAGTTCCGTTTGCTATAGGCGTCGTATGTCTTGAACCCATTATCCCAGGCTTCTTGCAATTCGTCCTTAAGCGGCTGCATGTACACATTCATATTTTTCCCCGGATAGTTGGGCCCTGGAATTATCAACGTCAGGAAAATGTTCTTTCTTTGCATAATCTGTCCGGGGGGGAGATTGAGTGGAAAGACAAATACGGGCCAACAACTGTATTGGGCTGCCGTCATACCAAACACACGGAACCCATCCGTGCTGATGCCGACTCGAGGATGCCTCGGATCTGCCGCTTTGTCACCATGTAATTCATCAAACTTTTTCCACGCAACGCCATCCGATGTGTGTACAATCATCAGATTCCCATCTGCATCTAGTTCGGTTCTTTTGCCCGTTTTGTGCCATGTCATCTGTCTGGCCGTCTCTTCGACCATGAAAAGATGTTGAATTCTTGGTACGATTGGCATATACCGAAGAACACTAACACGGATTTTGGTCTGTGTCTTCTCACCCATACCGTTGTATACCACAACATACCTGGAAGACTTGCAAATGGGACAATAGTTCAAGTTCGCATAGTCAAGCCTAAACAAGACACATCCTTTCTCACAGGCATGTATCTTATCGTAGGGCATCTTCAGTGCACGGAGGATTTTGTCCGACTGGTACAGGTTTGCAGGCATTACATGGCCTTTGGGTAGAAAGCGTCCAAATACTGTCATCATTGCATCGTAGCATTCTCTGCCCAAGTTGAACTGAGCCTTCAGAGCCATTACTTGTGAGATGGCATCCAACTGACAAAGTTCAGTGTGCTCATGGAGCGGACGTTTTGAAGACTCCAACATTTCATTGAAGGCCTTTGCAGATTCCTCCATCTCCTCGTCCGAATCCCGAGCATCATCGAAGTCTTGCACCATGTTTTCCATCCTGGTACCATGCTCGTCGGTGCGACGACGATCCACCTCAGCTCGGTCACGTTGGGCAGACTCACCATGAAATGTCCACACCGTATAATTGGGCATAAAACCACTCTTCTGCAGGTGTTTGCCCATTTCATCCTCTGTCCTCTTTTCCCAATTGCCGCACCGTAAACAGGGGCACCAGGTTTTCTTCTGGCCATTTGCAAATGTGGCTCGCACAAACCCCTTGGTTTTTGTGAACCATTCAGTGCTCCATTTGTTCTGACCAGTGTGACCGGTGTACATCCACGCACGATCACTCATCTTGACTTTCAGAGCTACTAGACACACAATAAATATATATATAATTCACCATGTATATATTCATCAGTTGATCTACTTTGTCAATTTTATTACGTCCATGCAACCTACACTCTAATAGGTAATGATAGGTCCTAATCCCACCCGAGTATGTTTAGATTGGGTTCATTTTCCCATGCTATGCTCTGGATCCTACGCAAAATTTCGGCAGCACCTCCCCGCTGTTCTCCTGATACACGTCTCTGCAATAAACAGAGAGGATGTGTACCCGGAGAACAACAGGGGAGGCACTGACAAAACTTATGCGTCGGATCCGGAGCAAAGCATATGGGAAAACGAACCCAATCTAAATATACTCGGGCTGTCCATGGATAGCGTTGGACAATTCGAAAGAATCAAGGTTATAAATATGCAAATGCATGCATATTTATAACTATGACGCTTTTGAATGGGAGACACATATTGGTTACGCATACTGATGATTCAAGACACATATATAGCTAGCTATCAAGTTTCATCGGCACGAACACCGGAACAGAGCAAATAATTAACGGGGGAGGAGGACATGTCATTTGTGATCACCCATGAACAAAGGGGCAGAGCTCGTCAAACGCACGGCGAGGTCGTCGACCACCAAACCTCGCAGCGATGAAACAACTGCACATTTAAATCTACCCGATCAACACAATTATATATGATGTTTTCATAACAAAATCGAAAAATACATGAGCTAACTAATAATTCACAAATATATGACCCCATCGGTCTCTCCAAGGCCAAAGAACACCTTTTCGGGAGGTGTCGGGGGTCGGGGTGTCGTGCCGGTGTCGGGGTGCCGTGTCGGGGTCGGGGTGCTGTTTCGGGGTCGGGGGTCAGGGTGTTGTGTCGGGGTCAGGGGGTTAGGGGTTCGGGTGTCGGGGTGGAGTCGGGGTCGGGTGTCGGGGTGTGGTGTCGGGGTTGGGGGGTCTTCTCATTCTTCTACTACTTCTACTTCTTCTCATTCTTCTACTTCTTCTCATCCCCCGTCTTCTACTTCTTTTCTTCTTTTCTTCTTCTTCTTCTTCTTCTTCTTCTTCTTCTTCTTCTTCTTCTTCTTCTTCTTCTTCTTCTTTCTCCTCCTCCTCCTCCTCCTCTTCTTCTTCTTCTTCTTCTTCTTCTTCTTCTTCTTCTTCTTTCTCCTCCTCCTCCTCCTCCTCTTCTTCTTCTTCTTCTTCTTCTTCTTCTTCTTCTTCTTTCTCCTCCTCTCCTCCTCCTCCTCCTCCTCCTCTTCTTCTTCTTCCTCTTCTTCTTCTTCTTTTCTTCTTTCTTCTTCTCCCTCCTCCTGTTCCTCCCTCCTCCTTCTACTTCTTCTTCTAAACTAAAACTAAAACTAATCTAAAATAAACTAAAACTAAAACTAATCTAAAATAAACTAAAACTAAAACTAATCTAAAATAAACTAAACTAAAACTAAACTAAAACTAAAACTAAACTAAAACTATAACTAAAACAGAAACTAAACTAAAATAAACAAAAAGAAACTAATTAAACAAAAAAGGGGGAGAGGAGCTCACTTGGTGGAGGGGGAGGCCGGACGGCTGTGGCGGCCGCTGGAGGAGGCGGCGACCCGGTGGAGGGGGAGGCCGGACGGCTGCGGCGGCCGCTGGAGGAGGCGGCAACCCGGTGGAGGGGGAGGCCGGACGGCCGCGGCGGGACGGGGCGGGGACAGCCGCGGCGCGGCTTCCCGACGTGAAAGAGGCGGCGGGGCCGCGGTGGAGGTCGTGGAGGGATGCAGGGCGGCGGGGCGGCAGGCTACGCCGGACGGGGTCGACGGCGGCGGCAAGGGCCGGTGTGGGTGGGGGATGGTGACGGAGGGGAGGGGCGGTGGGGGCGGGGTGAAGTGGAAGGGGCGGCTGGGGTGCGGTGGAGGTCGGGGGTCGCAGGGGAGGGGTGTGGGGCGGCGGGGCAGCCGGCTACGGCAGACGGGGTCGGCGGCGGCGGCGCGGGTGTGGGTGGGGACGAATGAGAGAGTGGGGAGAAGAGACGGGGCGGGACGGCCGTTAACGTAGCCGCCTCTTTGCCGTCAGCCAACGGTCGGCAAAATTTCTTTGCCATCCGCTTGCGGACGGCAAAGAGGTGGGGCCGGTGGGCTTGAGTTGGTTAAACAATAACTGGACCCACCCACCTCTTTGCCGTCTGCTAGCGGACGACAAAGATTCTTTGCCGCCAGTCAGCGGACGGCAAAGAACTGGCTGATGGCAAAGACTTCGTTTGCCATCAGCCACATCTTTGCCGTCTGTTTTCTTGTGGCTGACGGCAAAGACCTTCTTTGCCGTCAGCCAGTGGACGGCAAAGAAGTGGATTCCAGTAGTGATTATTGTTGATTTAAACAAGAGCCCATATTGCCTTGTCTTCTCCTGTTTATTGAATGCTCGCAGATTCCAGCTTAGTCCAATGCGCATGCACTATTATTATTATTATTATTATTATTATTATTATTATTATTATTATTATTATTATTATTATTATTATTATTATTATTATTATTCACATCGTTCGGTCGTGCAAGTGAAAGGCAATAATGACGATATATGATGGACTGATTGAGATGAGAGAAGCTGGTATGAACTCGACCTCTCTTGTTTTTGTAAATATGATTAGTTCATCGTTCCTGATTCAGCCTATTATGAATAAACATGTTTGCAATGACAATTAGAGATTATAGTTGCTTATGCCATGCTTAATTCGCTAGGAGTTTATAATGGTTTACCTTGCGTGCCAACATGCTATTAAAATGGTTGTGATGTGGTATGATAGGGTGGTATCCTCCTTTGAATGATTCAAGTGACTTGACTTGGCACATGTTCACACATGTAGTTGAAACAAAATCAACATATCCTACTCATGCTTGCACTCAATGTTTATTAATTTACTGCATGTTCATGACTGTTGTCGCCCTCTAGTTGGTCACTTCCTAGTCTTTTTCTAGCCTTCACTTGTACTAAGCGGGAATACTGCTTGTGCATCTAATCCCTTAAACCCCAAAGTTATTCCATATGAGTCCACCATACCTTCCTATATGCGGTATCTACCTGCCGTTCCAAGTAAATTTGTATGTGCCAAACTCTAAACCTTCAAATGAAATTCTGTTTTGCATGCTCAAATAGCTCATGTATCAACTATGGCTGTCTGTATCGTCCATGCTAGGCGGGTTATTCTCAAGAGGAGTGGACTTCGCTCCTCATTCACGAGAAAATGGCTGGTCACCAGGATGCCCGGTCCCATGCTTTATGTAAATCAAATCAAAATAATTGCAAACAAAACTCCCCCGGGACTCTTGTTAGTTGGAGGCACTCGTTGTTTCGAGCAAGCCATGGATTAATGCTTGTTGGTGGAGGGGGAGTATAAACTTTACCATTCTGTTTGGGAACCGCCTATAATGTGTGTAGCATGGAAGATATCACCATCTGTTGGTTGTTATGTTGACAATGAAAGTATGCCGCTCAAAATATTATTTATCACTATTTCAAAATCGAGCTCTAGCACCTCTACAAATCCCTGCTTCCCTCTGCGAAGGGCCTATCTATTTACTTTTATGTTGATTCATCACCCTCTTATTAAAAAGCACCAGCTGGAGAGCACCGCTGTCATTTGCATCAATTACTATTAATTTATACTGGGTATGACTATGACCGGATCTCTTTTACCATGAATTACAATGTTTAGTCAGTCCTTGATCTTTAAAGGTGCTCTGCATTTATGTTTTGCGGTCTCAGAAAGGGCTAGCGAGATACCATCTTGTTATATCATATTATGATTGTTTTGAGAAAGTGTTGGCATCCGAGATTTATTATTATTGCTCACTAGTTGATTAGGACATTGATATGAGTAAACATGAGACCTAAGTGTTATTGTGAATATGGTTAGTCATAATCTTTGCTGAAAACTTGAATGCTGGCTTTACATATTTACAACAACAAGAGCAAACAGAGTTTGTAAAAGTTTTTCTTTATCACTTCCAGTTTATCAACTGAATTGCTTGAGGACAAGCAAAGGTTTAAGCTTGGGGGAGTTGATACGTCTCTGTCGTATCTACTTTTCCAAACACTTTTGCCCTTGTTTTGGACTCTAACTTGCATGATTTGAATGGAACTAACCTGGACTGACGATGTTTTCAGCAGAATTGCCATGGTGTTATTTTTGTGCAGAAACAAAAGTTCTCGGAATGACCTGAAACTTCACGGGGATTATTTTTGGAAATAATAAAAAATACTGGCGAAAGAATCAAGGCCAGGGGGCCCACACCCTGTCCATGAGGGTGGGAGGCGCGCCTGCCCCCCTGGGCGCGCCCCCTGCCTCGTGGGCCCCCTGGTGCTCCACCGACCTCAACTCCAACTCTATATATTCACGTTCGGGGAGAAAAAAATCAGAGAGAAGGATTCATCGCGTTTTATGATACGGAGCCACCGCCAAGCCCTAAACTCTCTCGGGAGGGCTGATCTGGAGTCCGTTCGGGGCTCCGGAGAGGGGAATCCGTCGCCATCGTCATCATCAACCATCCTCCATCACCAATTTCATGATGCTCACTGTCGTGCGTGAGTAATTCCGTCGTAGGCTTGCTGGACGGTGATGGGTTGGATGAGGTTTATCATGTAATCGAGTTAGTTTTGTTAGGGTTTGATCCCTAGTATCCACTATGTTCTGAGATTGATGTTGCTATGACTTTGCTATGCTTAATGCTTGTCACTAGGGCCCGACTGCCATGATTTCAGATCTGAACCTATTATGTTTTCATGAATATATGTGAGTTCTTGATCCTATGTTGCAAGTCTATAGTCACCTACTATGTGTTATGATCCGGCAACCCCGAAGTGACAATAATCGGGACCACTCCCGGTGATGACCATAGTTTGAGGAGTTCATGTATTCAGTATGTGTTAATGCTTTGGTCTGGTACACTATTAAAAGGAGGCCTTAATATCCCTTAGTTTCCAATAGGACCCCGCTGCCACGGGAGGGTAGGACAAAAGATGCCATGCAAGTTCTTTTCCATAAGCACGTATGACTATATTCGGAATACATGCCTACATTACATTGATGAATTGGAGCTAGTTCTGTGTTACCCTATGTTATGATTGTTACATGATGAACCGCATCCGGCATAATTCTCCATCACCGATCCAATGCCTATGAGATTTTCACATATTGTTCTTAGCTTATTTACTTTTCCGTTGCTACTGTTACAATCACTACAAAACCCAAAAATATTACTTTTGCTACTGTTACCGTTACTATCATACTACTTTGCTACTAAATACTTTGCTGCAGATATTATGTTATCCAGGTGTGGTTGAATTGACAACTCAACTCCTAATACTTGAGAATATTCTTTGGCTCCCCCCTTGTGTCGAATCAATAAATTTGGGTTGAATACTCTACCCTCGAAAACTGTTGCGATCCCCTATACTTGTGGGTTATCACCGTACGTTCGGTACTTGGATCGGTTGGAGCGTGAAGACGTTCGACTACATCAACCGTGTTACTAAACGCTTCCGCTTTCGGTCTACGAGGGTACGTGGACACACTCTCCCGTCTCGTTGCTATGCATCTCCTAGATAGATCTTGCGTGATCGTAGATTTTTTTTTGAAATACTGCGTTCCCCAATAGTGGCATCGGAGCCAGGTTTATGCATAGATGTTATATGCACGAGTAGAACACGAAGAGTTGTGGGCGATAATAGTCATACTGCTTACCAGCAACGTCTTACTTTGATTAGGCGGTACTGTTGGATGAAGCGGTCCGGACTGACATTACATGACAACGTTCATGAGACTGCTTCTACCGACGTGCTTCGCACAGAGGTGGCTAGCGGGTGTCTGTTTCTCCAACTTTAGTTGAATCAAGTTTGACTACGCCCGGTCCTTGTTGAAGGTTAAAACAGCACACTTGACGAAAAGTCGTTGTGGTTTTTTATGCGTAGGTAAGAACGGTTCTTGCTAGAAGCCCGTAGCAGCCATGTAAAACTTGCAACAACAAAGTTGAGGATGTCTAACTTGTTTTTGCAGGGCTTGTTGTGATGTGATATGGTCATGACGTGATGATATATAAATTGTTGTATGAGATGATCATGTTTTGTAACAGTTATCGGCAACTGGCAGGAGCCATATGGTTGTCGCTTTGTTGTCGTAGAAGCAATAGTTGTCGAGACGACAATGATGCTATGATGGAGATCAAGGTGTCAAGCGGGTGACGATGGAGATCATGACGGTGCTTTGGCGATGGAGATCAAAGGCACAAGATGATGATGGCCATATCATATCACTTATTTTGATTGCATGTGATGTTTATCCTTTATGCATCTTATTTTGCTTAGTATGACGGTAGCATTATAAGATGATCCCTCACTAAATTTCAAGGTACAAGTGTTCTCCCTGAGTATGCACCGTTCCTACGGTTCGTCGTGCCGAGACACCACGTGATGATCGCGTGTGATAAGCTCTACGTTCACATACAACGGGTGCAAGCCAGTTTTCACACGCATAATACTCGGGTTAAACTTGATGAGCCTAAGATATGCAGATATGGCCTCGGAACACTGAGACCGAAAGGTCGGACGTGAATCATATAGTAGATATGATAAACATAGTGATGTTCACCATGGTTTAGTCTCGGAACACTGAGACCGAAAAGCTACTCCATCTCACGTGATGATCGAACATGGTTTAGTTGATATGGATCACGTGATCATTTAGATGACTAGAGGGATGTCTATCTAAGTGGCAGTTCTTAAGTAATATGATTAATTGAACCTTAATTTATCATGAACTTAGTGCCTGATAGTATTTGCATATCTATGTTATAGATCAATAGCTCGCGTATAGCTCCCCTGTTTTATTTTTGATATGTACCTAGAGAAAACTAAGTTGAAAGATGATAGTAGGAATGATGCAGACTAGATCCGTGATCTGAGGATTATCCTCATTGCTGCACAGAAGAATTATGTCCTTGATGCACCGCTAGGTGACAGACCTATTGCAGGAGCAGATGCAGACGTTATGAACGTTTGACAAGCTCAGCATGATGACTACTTGATAGTTTAGTGCACCATGCTTTACGGCTTAGAACTGGGACTTTAAAACATTTTGAACACCAAGGAGCATATAAGATGTTTCGAGAGCTGAAATTGGTATTTTAGACTCATGCCCGAGTCGAGAGATATGAGAGCTCTGACAAGTACTTTGCCTACAAGATGGAGGAGAATAGCTCAACCAGTGAGCATGTGCTCAGAATGTCTGAGTACTACAATCGCTTGAATTAAGTGGGAGTTAATCTTCCAGATAAAATAGTGATTGACAGAATTCTCTAGTCACTATCACCAAGTTATTGGAACTTCGTGATGAACTATAGTATGCAAGGTATGACAAATGATTTCCGAGCTCTTCGCGATGCTAAAATCGGCAAAGGTAGAAATCAAGAAAAGCATCAAATGTTGATGGTTGACAAGACCACTAGTTTAAAGTAAAAGGGCAAGGGAAAGAAAGGGAACTTGAAGAAAGAATGGCAAGCAAGTTGCCTCTCCCATGAAGAAGCCCAAAGCTAGACCCAAGCCTGAAACTGAGTGCTTCTACTGCAAAGGAAATGGTCACTGGAAGCAGAACTGCCCCAAATACTTGGCGGATGAGAAGGATAGCAAAGTGAACAAAAGTATATATGATATACATGTTATTGATGTGTACTTTACTAGTGTTCATAGTAGCCCCTGGGTATTTGATACTGGTTCAATTGCTATGACTAGTAACTTGAAACAAGAGTTACAAAATGAACAGAGACTAGTTGAGGGTGAGGTAACGATGTGTGTTGGAAGTGATTCCAAGGTTGATAAGATCACCATCGCACACTCCCTTTACCTTCAGGATTAGTGGTGAACCTAAAATAAATGTTATTTGGTGTTTGCGTTGAGCTTAATATGATTGGATCATGTTTATTGCAATACGGTTATTCATTTAAGCCGAAGAATAATTGTTATTCTGTTTACATGAATAAAACCTTCTGTGGTCATACACCCAAGGTGAATAGTTTATTGAATATCGATCGTAGTGATACACATATTCATAATATTGATTCCAAAAGATGCAAAGTTGATAATGACAGTGCAAAATATTTGTGGAACTGCCGTTTAGGTCATACTGGTGTAAAGCGCATGAAGAAAATCCATGCTGATGGGCTTTTTGGAATCACTTGATTATGAATCACTTGATGCTTGCGAACCATGCCTCATGGGCAAGATGACTAAGACTCCGTTCTTCGGAACAATGGAGCGAGCCACTGACTTATTGGAAATAATACATACCGATGTATGCGGTCCGATGAGTGTTGAGGCTCGTGGCAGGTATCGTTATTTTCTGACCTTCACAGATGATTTGAGCAGATATGGGTATATCTACTTAATGAAACACAAGTCTGGAACATTTGTGTCGGATTTCGGGTTCCGTCAAAACCCTTGAGGTTCGAACACTGGGGTGCGCGCGAAGATCTCCTCCTACCTAATCACGCCCTCAATCTCGCCACGATCTCAAAGGCTAGCTCGACGAACTCGCAACACAAAAGAAAAAAGATTTATACTGGTTCGGGCCACCGTTGTGGTGTAATACCCTACTCCAGTGTGGTGTGGTGGATTGCCTCTTGGGCTGAGGATGAACAGTACAAGGGGAAGAACAGCCTCCTGAGGTGAGGTGTTCTTGTGCTTGGTGGGTGTGAGGATGAACTGAATGAGTTCAAGACGAGTTGCCTCCTACTATGGTGGCTAGCCCTATTTATAGAGGCCCTAGTCCTCTTCCCAAATATTGAGCGGGAAGGGAGCCAAAAACGGCCAATTTGAAAGGGGACAGCTAGTACAAGCTATCCTGACTAAAGGTGGTCTTTGCCTGCCAAAGGCTCTGGTGATGACGCCGTCTTGGGCTCCACGGTGACCTCCGTCATGTTGTCCTGCTGGTCTTGGTCTCATTGCACCGATATGGAAACCTTTGCCTGATGCCTCGGTACTCATTGCCTGCGCTTGCCTCCTTAGCACCAAAGAGGAAACGAGGACACTGTGCGTGCTGGCGCCCGCCTGATCTTGGTCGTCATGGCTGACGTCGTAGGAACCTCGCGAGGTTCGCCTTGCCTTGATCTCTCAGCCCCTCGCGAGCCAGCCTGATGAGGCCGCTCCCAAGGAGGTCTTGTGTCGTCCGCCTCGCGAGGGTCTTGAATGCTTGTTGGTAAAGATGAACCGTACGGGCCCGCTCGCAGAGCCACGCCGTGGGCCGCAGGCAGGAAAGTCTGGGGACCACCGTTCCTAGAACGCCGACGGTAGCCCCCAGGCCCAAGGCACGCTCGGACTTGGCTTCGAGGCGAAGCCAAAGGGCAAGTGCGGAGCGCCGTGGGCCCCAACAGCCTGCGGCCTTGGTCGACGCATGGCGGTTGATTGGACGTGGGCGTCTCCGCTTCCCCATGCTGCCTCGGCAACTGCCCGACTTGACGAGTCCCTGCTGCATGCAAAAAGGGTTATCATTACCTGTGATCGTGGAGGCCGGCGGTTGGCCTCCTCTTGATATAAATGGGGAGGGGGGCGGAGCCCTCATCGCCCATCTCTTCCCATTCCACTCGCTTCTCCTTCCTTGCTCCATTGCCAGTAGCGACTCCCATGCCGCCCGTGTTGAGGCAGCCCCGTTGATGAAGGTAGGCGCGCCATGGTCGTGCGGCCTCCCCGGCCGTGCTTCCACTCAGCGAAGGTGCTGCCGGAGTTTGTGGTGTGGTCGGAGAACCCTGCCACTCCTGGCTTCAGCTTTCGCGCTTCTTCGCCAGTGAACTGCCAGCCGTGGGTCCAGGAGGGCTCTGGCTGCAAGCGTACGGTTGTTGCAACAAAGCTTCTTGGGTCGCAGTCGAGACCTCCGTTGCTGGCAATGTGGCTCTGGCTCGCGGCTGGCAGACGTTTGCCCACGCGCGTGGCCTGGGCAGGCGGCGCACTCTCCACTTCAAGTACGACGGCAACGCGACCCTTTACGTGAGGGTGTTCGGATAAGATGGCCGCTGTGCCGGATGCTGCCCCGAGGACAACGACGGCGAAGAGGTGCTTGGCCTTGGCGACGGTCGGGATGATGGTGAGGACGATCCCGTCCCCAGCTACGACGGTTCTCCCTCCGGCGACAGCTCTAGCAGCGGTGGCTACGACCAACCGCCACGCCGCGGTGCTCGCTTCGAAGGTGGCAGTGGGTCATCTCGCCGCCGCGCCCCAGTGAAGCACGAGGAAGGGTCCGACTGAGCCCGGGAGAGCGCCATGGGCCCGTCCTCGCGAGCTACTGCGGGGGCACGCGCCGCTTTTGTTTCGTTCTTCTTTTCCTTCCTGCACTAAGAGAGACAAGTATGGGGCCCCGTGGGGGCGTGCAACAAACTATGGTTTCCAAGTTGTTATGTTGCGTTTATCATTCCTGTGCCATGTCGCAATATCAATGTTTTATGTAGGCACGTAGGAAAAACTTAGCTTGACGCGCTTGAGGTAGTTTCTGCCTCGCGAGGCATGCGTTCCTCAGTACCTGGCGAAGAGGAACTGCAAAAATTTGTTAGGAGATCCAAGCCCTGGTAGCAGGCGTCTCTGGCCACGACCCAGCGCCTCGTATCGCGGTACCCAAGGGGCACTGATTAAGAGAGGCGCGCCAGCTTAAGGCTCGAATGAGGGTGCCTCACGAAAAACAGGCAAGATGCTCACGAGGGCACGAGGGCACCTGTCCAGCCCCCTCACGAGGGACGCGAGAGAGGGTGCAGGTCAAACAAAGAACCAAAGGCAGAAACAGAGGTGGAAATGGAGGAAACAAGACCAGCAAGCGACACCAGAAAGCGAATTTCGATTGAAGAAGGGCAAGCCAACTACAGAAAGAAAATGAAAAGCCGCGTCCGACACCTAGTCTAGTCTTCTTGTCTTCTCACCAGCGCGGAGCTAAGTGCTGCCACTATGACGTGGGAGGGAGCCCCAGAGGCCCGAGGGCGGCACTCCCGAGACTCCGGGGCGTGTACAGCCCCACTCATTGTTACGTGAGAGTGTCACGAGCGGAGACCTTCACAGGCACTGGGCCTTCTTCACAGGCGCTGGGCATTTCTTCATGGGTAGAACTTCCGGAGGTGCTGGATGTTCCAGGCATTCTGGATGGGTACCCCGTCCTGCGTCTCCAGGCGCGCAGCGCCAGGCCTGGAGACGTGGGCAACCCTAAACGGGCCCTCCCACATGGGTGAGAGCTTATGCAGCCCTTTCATGGAGAGCACCTGCCGTAGGATGAGGTCACCCACCTCGAGCGTCCTGGAGCGGATGCTGCGACAGTGGTACCGTCGCAGCGCCTGCTGGTATCTTGCCGCCCGCAGCGTAGCTTCACGGCGGCGTTCCTCCCCCAGCACGAGGTCCATCCCCCGCATGGCGTCCTGCTGCGCCTCATCGAACGCCAGGACCCGCGCAGAGCGATGCTTGACCTCGTGAGGGAGAACCGCTTCAGCCCCGTAGACGAAGAAGAATGGGGTCTCTCCCGTCGGCTTGGTGGCGGCGGTGCAGATGGACCACAGCACGGGCTGGAGCTCGTCGTGCCAGCCCCTGCCGCAGGCCTCGAGCTTATTCTTGAAGGCCCTGGTTTTGAGGCCTCTCAGGACCTCTGCGTTGGCGCGTTCGGCCTGGCCATTGCTCCGGGGGTGCGCCACCGAAGCGTAGCAGATCTGCGTTCCAAGGTTAGCACAATATGTCTTGAAGAGGTTACTAGTGAACTGCGAGCCATTGTCGGTGATGATGCGGTTGGGGACCCCAAACTGGCTTACGAGGCCTTTGATGAACTTGACCGCGGAACCAGCCGGAATGGTGCGGACGGCTTATACCTCCGCCCACTTGGTGAACTTGTCGATGGCGACGTAGAGGTAGTGGTAGCCCCCAAGCGCTCGAGGGAATGGGCCCAAGATGTCCAACCCCCAGACTGCGAATGGCCATGAGAGCGGGATGGTCCGGAGGCCCTGAGCTGGCTGATGGATCTGCTTGGCATGGAACTAACAGGCTTCGTAGGACCTCACCAGCTCAGTGGCATCGTTGAGTGCCGTAGGCCAGTAGAATCCACTGTGGAACACCTTGCCGACGAGGGTCCGTGACGACGAGTGGTGCCCGCAGTCCCCGTCGTGTATGTCGGCCAGCAGCTCTTTCCCCTATTCCTTGGAGATGCAACACAGGAAAATGTCATTCGGCCGCTTCCTGTACAACTCACTGTCCTGGATGCAGTATGCCGTGGCTTGTCGGGCCACACGCTCCGCGTCCTCCTCCTTCTCCGGCAGCATCCCTTGCGTCAGGTACTCCTTGCATTCCTTGGTCCAGCACCCCTCCTGGGCTCGAGCACCAAGAGCAAGCGCACTCCTGAGGTCGGGCCGTAGGCCGGGGCTCCCGAGGGTGGTGGTTGGGGGAGTTCCTCCCTAGGCAGCACTGTTCTTGAAAGCGGTGGTGCTACCGATGGCTTGAAGAGCCGCTCCTCGAAGACGCCGGGCTCTTGGGGTAGCCGCTTGGATGTCCTCCTGGCGATGTCGTCGGCTTCCTTGTTGGTGCCACGGGGCACATGCTGTAATTCCAGGCCCAAGAACTGCTTCTCCATCTTGCGCACCTCCGCGAGGTATGCCTCCATGTGCCCGTCCTTTGGCTCGTACACCTTGTTGGAGAAGTTGGGGAGGAGCTACGAATCGCCCTTGCTGGTGAGGCCCTTCACCCCCATGGCCACCGCGGCCTTGAGGCCAGCTATAAGGCCTTCGTACTCTGCTATGTTGTTGGAGACCTTCTCGCCCTGCTGGAAACAAAGCTGCACGGCGTAGTAAAGCTTGTCCTAAGTGGGTGAGATGAGCACTGCTCCAGCCCCCGAGCCCTGGCGTGAGAACGCGCGCCGTCGAAGTACATGACCCAACCGTCTGGCACTTCGCTTCCTGGAGATAGGGATTGATTCTCGCCTGCTTCAGGCTCTGGGGCGTCGGTCCATTCTGCCACAAAATCTGCGAGCGCAGCCCCCTTGATGACCCTGGTCGTGCGGAACTCCAAGTCAAACGCTTGCAGCTCGATGTTCCATTCAGCGACTCGTCCGGCAGCATTGGGGCTCCTGAGCACTCTTTCCAGTGGATAAACCGAGACGACTTTGATGGGGTGACCCTGGAAGTAGTGGCGCAGCTTGCGTGAGGCCACCAGGAGGGCAAGCAGGATCTTCTGAGGCATGGGGTATCGCGCCCTCGCATCCCGTAGCACTGTGCTGACGAAGTACACCGAGTGCTCAATGAGGGCGGGAGAGCCCGCGGAGTCTTCGGCTCCTGAGGGTTGAGGTGTTTCTTTGGGGTCTTCGGCTTCAGGGGCTTGGCGGTCTACCGAAGTGGCAGCTGCTTCAGGAGCGTCACCTTTGTGCCCCGCCGCCTCGGCCGGCCTGGTAGTTCCACTTGGTGGGCCCTTGACCTGGCGCTCTTCTCTGAGGGCCACCAGCACTGCGCTGGCGGAGTGGGGCGTGGCAGACAGGTAGAGCACCAAGGGCTCGAGGGGTCGAGGTGCTACCATTACTAGTGGACTGGTCAGGTACCTCTTGAGGTCTTGAAACACTTGGTCGGCCTCCGGAGTCCACTCGAATGGGCCTTTCTTCTTCATCAGCTTGAAGAACGGCAGGGCGTGCTCTCCCAGCTTGGAGATGAAGCTCCCCAACGCAGTCACTCGGCCGGCGAGTTTCTCCATCTCCTTGAGGGTCTGTGGTGGACTCATGTCTTCGATTGCCTTGACCTTCTCCGGGTTCGCCTCGATCCCCCTGTGAGACACGAGGAAACCCAGCAGCTTGCCGGAAGGGACGCCAAACACGCATTTCTTCGGGTTAAGCCGCAAGTCTACCTGGCGCAGGCTTTCAAAGGTCTCCTCCAGGTCTTGAATCAAGGTTCTCGCCTCCCGAGACTTCGCCACAATGTCGTCGACGTAGGCTTCAGCGTTCCTTCCGAGCTGTCGGCCCAGGGTGATGTGCATCAGCCGTTGAAAGGTCGCGCCCGCGTTGCGCAGCCCGAACGGCATGCAAGTGTAGCAGTATACCCTCCACGGGGTCAGGAAGGCCGTCTTCTCGATGTCTTCAACTGCCATCTTGATCTGGTAGTAGCCTGAGAATGCATCTAGGAAGCACAGCAGGTCACACTCGGCGGTGGAGTCGACGATCTGGTCGATGCGTGGAAGCGGGAACGGTTCTTGGGGGCAGGCCTTATTGAGGTTGGTGAAGTCGACACACATGCGTCCTTCCCGCCTTTCTTGGGCACAACGACGGGGTTTGTAAACCATTCAGGGTACCGGACCTCGCGAATGACGCCTGCCGCCTCCAGCTTGCGGGTTTCTTGAACGATGAAGGTGTTCTTCTCCGTGGACTGCCGCCGCGCCCTCTGCTTCACAGGTCGTACGTTGGGACACACCTTCAAGTGATGCTCAATCACTCCCCTTGGGACCCCTACCAGCTGATCAGGCTCCCAGGCGAACACTTCCTTGTTTGTGCGCAAGAACTTCACCAGTGCCTCCTCTTTGTCGGGGTCGAGGTTAGCACCTATGGTGAAGGTGGACCATGAGGACCCATCTTCCTTGACCGGCACCTGCTTGGTTTCTGCCTAGTCTTGAGTGAACAACTGCTTCTTCTTGGTCGGTGCGGCCGCCTTAGCTCCGGAGGTACCCGCATCGGCAGGCTGCGCTGCTGCGACGGTCTTGAGGGCAAGCTTGAGTGCCGCCAAGGAGGGCCGCGACCGCGTGGGGCACCAGTGCTGTGAAGCGCGCGGCGAAGAGGTCGGGCAACTCCTCCCAAGACGCCACCGTGGATCCGGGGAGGTCGAGCAGCCAAGCGTGCGGCGCGCCAGCGAGGGCCATGGGAAGCCAGTTGGCCATGACCTTGTCGGCGCCCCCAGCCTTGAGGATGGCCTCCTCGTACGCCAGCAGGAAAACCGCCGGATCCGCCGCGCCGTCGTAGCGTGGTGGCATCTCCGGCTTGAACTTGGGCGGCCACTGCACCTGTCGTAAGGCGGCGGCCAAGGCTCGGAGCCCCCTGGCCCTGCCGCTGGCATCGGTCGTCGGAGCAGGAAGAGCAGCGCTTGCCATGGGGGAGTAGCGCGGTGGTGGTGAAGCGCAGATCGATGGAAGGGAAGCTCCGGCGCACCCCTACCTGGCGCGCCAAATGTCGGATTTCGGGTTCCGGCAAAACCCTTGAGGTTCGAACACTTGGGTGCGCGCGAAGATCTCCTCCTACCTAATCACGCCCTCAACCTCGCCACGATCTCATAGGCTAGCTCGACGAACTCGCAACACAAAATACACAAGATTTATACTGGTTCGGGCCGCCGTTGTGGTGTAATACCCTACTCCAGTGTGGTGTGGTGGATTGCCTCTTGGGCTGAGGATGAACAATACAAGGGGAAGAACAGCTGTGACGCCCCCGATTCAATCGTACACTAATCATGCACGCAAATGTGTACGATCAAGATCAGGGACTCACGGGAAGATACCACAACACAACTCTACAACATAAATAAGTCATACAAGCATCATAATACAAGCCAGGGGCCTCGAGGGCTCGAATACAAGTGCTCGATCATAGACGAGTCAGCGGAAGCAACAATATCTGAGTACAGACATAAGTTAAACAAGTTTGCCTTAAGAAGGCTAGCACAAACTGGGATACAGATCGAACGAGGCGCAGGCCTCCTGCCTGGGATCCTCCTAACTACTCCTCGAAGCCGAACTCCATGTAGAATCTTCCTCGGGATCTCTAGCTCCTGGACTCCAGCATCTTGTTGCGACAAACAGGTATAGAAAGGGGAAAAGAGGGAGAAAAGCAACCATGAGTACTCATCCAAAGTACTCGCAAGCAAGGAGCTACACTACATATGCATGGGTATATGTGTAAAGGGCCATATCGGTGGACTGAACTGCAGAATGCCAGAATAAGAGGGGGGTAGCTAGTCCCGTCGAAGACTACGCTTCTGGCAGCCTCCATCTTGCAGCATGTAGAAGAGAGTAGATTGGAGTCCTCCAAGTAGCATCGCATAGCATAATCCTACCCGGCGATCCCCTCCTCGTCTCCCTGTTAGAGAGCGATCACCGGGTTATATCTGGCACTTGGAAGGGTGTGTTTTATTAAGTATCCAGTTCTAGTTGTCATAAGGTCAAGGTACAACTCCGGGTCATCCTTTTACCGAGGGACACGGCTATTCGAATAGATAAACTTCACTGCAGGGGTGCACCACATAACCCAACACGCTTGATCCCATTTGGCCGGACACACTTTCCTGGGTCATGCCCGGCCTCGGAAGATCAACACGTCATAGCCCCACCTAGGCTCAACAGAGAGGTCAGCACGCCGGTCTAAATCCTATGTGCGCAGGGGTCTGGGCCCATCGCCCATTGCACACTGCATGTTGCGATGGCAGCCGGAAGCAGACCTAGCCTAGCAGGCGTTCCAGTCCAATCCGGCGTGCGCCGCTCCGTCGCTGACGTCAAAAGAGCTTCGGCTGATACCACGACGTCGAGTGCCCATAACTGTTCCCGCGTAGTTGGTTAGTGCGTATAGACCAAATGGCCAGACTCAGATCAAATACCAAGATCTCGTTAAGCGTGTTAAGTATCCGCGAATGCTGACCAGGGCCAGGCCCACCTCTCTCCTAGGTGGTCTCAACCTGCCCTGTCGCTCCACCACAAAGTAACAGTCGGGGGCCGTCAGGAACCCAGGCCCACCTCTACCGGGATGGAACCACCTGTCCTTTCAGCCCCCTCATCAGAATCACTTGCGGGTACTCCTCGAGCCGACCCGACTTTTAGTCACCACATGTATCATGTATAAAGTATATAGTATATACCCGTGATCACCTCCCGCAGTGATCACGGCCCAGTAGTATAGCATGGCAGACGGACAAGAATGTAGGGCCACTGATGGAACACTAGCATCCTATACTAAGCAGTAGGATAGCAGGTAAGGGTAACAACTGTAGCAACAATGACAGGCTATGCATCAGGATAGGATTAACGGAAAGCAGTAACATGCTACACTACACTAATGCAAGCAGTATAGAGAAGAATAGGCGATATCTGGTGATCAAGGGGGGGCTTGCCTGGAAGCTCTGTTGTACAGGGAGAAGGGTCGCCGGTGACGTAGTCGTACTCGGTGGTCTCAGCGCCGGTCTCGGGGTCTACCGGAGAAGAAGAGGGGGGAAGAAACAGTAAATACGGAGCAAACAAAGCATCACAAAACATAACGAGGCAATACGCGGTGCTAGGTAAGCCCTAACGCGGTGGTAAGTGATACCGGCGAAGGGGGAAACATCCGGGAAAGTATTCCCGGGGTTTCGCGTTTTCGGACAGATGAATCGAAGGGGAAAACTTGCGAGTTTGCTATGCTAGGGATCTGTGGCGGACAAACGGGCTGCGTATCCGGATTCGTCTCGTCGTTCTGAGCAACTTTCATGTAGAAAGTATTTTCATCCGAGATACGGATTATTTTATATGATTTTCTAAAGATTTAATCATTTTCTAGAATTTATTTAATTAATTTAAATCAACATTATCCAGAACAGTGTTTGCTGACGTCATCATGACGTCAGCAGTCAACAGAGGTGTTGACTGGTCAAACTGACGTGTGGGCCCAGTGGGACCCACCTGTCATACACTGTTAGGTTAATTAGGGTTTAGGTTAAACTAATCACTGTCTAATTAAACTAATAGGTTAATTAGATCAATTAAATAGGATTAATTAACTTAATTAATTTAGTTAATTAATTAATTAATTAATTAAATTTATTATTATTTTATTATTATTATTTTTTAATCCTTTTTTTTGAACCGTTCTGTGCATGGGCCCCGGCTGGCATTGGCCCAGGGGCCTTAGCGGGCGCGCGGGGTTACGGGCGCGGGCGCACGGGCGTGGCCGTGGGCGCCCATGCCCGAGGCCACGGGCGAGGGGACGCACCAGCGCGCGCCGGCGAGGCGCGGTGGGGGCGAGCCGTGGCAACGGTGGGCGGAGTCGGCGCGGCCCGGCGGGCATGGCTGGCCGGAGCAAACGAGGCGGGGCGGAGGGGAGACGGGCGGCGACTAGGGGAGGTGCCGCGACAGAGGCCCGAGGCGAGCAGCGGGGAAGCCCGAGCGCGGGGGGGGGGGGGGGGGGGGGCGAGCACGCGGTGCGAGCGTGTGCGCGAGGCGGGCAGCGGCGCCGGCAGCAGGGGGTGACGGCGTGGCGCAGCGGGCTATGGGGAGGAGGAGGATCGGGGTCCTCACCGGGGTGCGTAGGGACGGGGCAGCGAGCTCGGAGAGGAGGACGAGGAAGGGGCGGCGTCCGGGTCGCCGGCGACGAGTGTGGCGGGGCGACGGGGTCGAGGGCGCGGCGCCGGAACGGCGGCCTCGACTCGGGACGAGGAGGAGGTGAGGAAGCGAGGCGACGGGGTCGAGGTGGCGACGGCGTAGGGCGACGGGGCACCGGCGAGGTTGTCCGGCAAGGGAGGGCACTCCGGGCAGCGGCGGGATCGGGGCGGTGAGCACTGGGGTGCTCCCGATCCAGATCGCGCGGGGGGGGGGGAGGGAAAGGAGTGGGGATCGTGGGGAGGGGATTAGGGTTTCTGGTAGTGGGGGCAACGGGGCCATATAGGCCAGAGGGTTGGGGTGGGCCGGCCTGGCTGTTGTCTGGGCCAAGGCCCAGGGGAAAGGGGGTTTTCCTTCTTCTATTTTTGTTTGTTTTCTGTTTTGCATTTTCTTTTATTTACTATTTTCTATTCTATTTTAGTTACACCTATTTTAGTTTTTATAAAATACAAAACAAACTCCTAATTTTTTTTATAATATAGCCCACTACCTCAAAAAGTTTGGTGCAATATTAAAAATACTTGATACATTTTTATCATTTAAAAAGTACTTACATATTTGTTTTAGCCACATTTTTATTTATTTTAGTGCATTAAAACATTTTATAAAATTGTGGATTCTCCAGCATAATTACCTATGCATTATTTGTCACAATCCGAACATTTTAGTTTTAATATTTGAAAACTTTTGTGGTTTGCCTTTAACTCAAATTTGAATTTGAATCGTTTTGAACTAACGTGAGATTAACAACAGTAACCGCGATGACGTGGCATTATTAACAGGGAATTACTGTAGCTTAAATATCCGGGCGTCACAATTCTCCTCCACTACAAGAAATCTCGTCCCGAGATTTAAGAGGGGAAGTGACGGGGAAGGGATTTGGTTACGAAATTCTAACAAGTCATCTCGGTCTTGGTTGCTCTTCTCTAAGAGGTCGATCCATTACGTGGGTGTCTTCATTTCTCTGCTTCAGTCATCATGACGATGTTGGCATCCTTTCTTCGGGAGCTCCATCGTACTTACGAATAGGAAAGGGGCAGCTTGACAACGATAGAACGCTACCAGGGGTAATCACCGGGGGTTATCCCACGAATGAACATATGAGTATCTCTCGAGTTGAACGAATAAAACATGCCGAGAGCAAAGTAATATGGTACAATAAGAAGTTTCAAACGGGTAGATAGTTGCTCGAAGTCTTAACCAGAGAGGAAAAGGGGTTCAGAGCAGCGAGAGTAAGTATTGCGTTTGATACCAGAATAGAGCACTAGGAAGGTGGCCCATGAATTAAATACGAAGCCAAGCGTGAGGAATAACCATTAGAGACAAGGTTGTACAAGAGAGTCAGGTTTTGATCCTGTGGAACTGTGGGTTAGGGGCCCATCATGTGGGTTATGTTGGGGAACGTAGTAATTTCAAAAAAATTCCTATGCACACACAAGATCATGGTGATGCATAGCAACGAGAGGGGAGAGTGTTGTCCACGTACCCTCGTAGACCGGCAGCAGAAGCGTTATCACAACGCGGTTGATGTAGTCGTACGTCTTCACGATCCGACCGATCAAGTACCGAACGTACGCCACCTCCGAGTTCTACACACGTTCAGCTCGATGACGTCCCTCGAACTCCGATCCAGCCGAGTATTGAGGGAGAGTTTCGTCAGCACGACGGCGTGGTGACGATGATGATGTTCCACCGACGCAGGGCTTCGCCTAAGCTCCGCAACGGTATTATCGAGGTGTAATATGGTGGAGGGGGGCACTGCACACGGCTAAGAGATCTCAAGGATCAATTGTTGTGTCTCTGGGGTGCCCCCCTGCCCCCGTATATAAAGGAGCAAGGGAGGAGGAGGCCGGCCCTAGGAGGGGGCGCACCAAGTGTGGAGTCCTACTAGGACTCCCTAGTCCTAGTAGGATTCCACCTCCCATAAGGAATAGGAAAAGAGGAAGGGAAAAAGAGAATGAAGGAAGGGGGCGCCCCCCTTCCCTAGTCCAATTCGGACCAGACCAAGGGGAGGGGTGCAGCCACCCTTGAGGCCCTTTTCCTTCTTTCCCGTATGGCCCAATAAGGCCCAATACGTATTCCCGTAACTCTCCGGTACTCCGAAAAATACCCGAATCACTCGGAACCTTTCCGAAGTCCGAATATAGTCGTCCAATATATCGATCTTTACGTCTCGACCATTTCGAGACTCCTCGTCATGTCCCCGATCTCATCCGGGATTCCGAACTCCTTCGGTACATCAACATACATAAACTCATAATAAAACTGTCATCGTAACTTTAAGCGTGCGGACCCTACGGGTTCGAGAAATATGTAGACATGACCGAGACACGTCTCCGGTCAATAACCAATAGCGGGACCTGGATGCCCATATTGGCTCCCACATATTCTACGAAGATCTTTATCGGTCAGACCGCATAACAACATACGTTGTTCCCTTTGTCATCGGTAAGTTACTTGCCCGAGATTCGATCGTCGGTATCTCGATACCTAGTTCAATCTCGTTATCGGCAAGTCTCTTTACTCGTTCCGTAACACATCATCCTGCAACTAACTCATTAGTCACAATGCTCGCAAGGCTTATAGTGATGTGCATTACCGAGTGGGCCCAGAGATACCTCTCCGACAATCGGAGTGACAAATCCTAATCTCGAAATACGCCAACCCAAGAAGTACCTTTGGAGACACCTGTAGAGCACCTTTATAATCACCCATTTACGTTGTGACGTTTGGTAGCACACAAAGTGTTCCTCCGATAAACGGGAGTTGCATAATCTCATAGTCATAGGAACATGTATAAGTCATGAAGAAAGCAATAGCAACATACTAAACAATCGAGTGCTAAGCTAACGGAATGGGTCAAGTCAATCACGTCATTCTCCTAATGAGGTGATCTCGTTAATCAAATGACAACTTATGTCTATGGCTAGGAAACATAACCATCTTTGATTAACGAGCTAGTCAAGTAGAGGCATACTAGTGACACTCTGTTTGTCTATGTATTCACACATGTATTATGTTTCCGGTTAATACAATTCTAGCATGAATAATAAACATTTATCATGATATAAGGAAATAAATAATAACTTTATTATTGCCTCTAGGGCATATTTCCTTCAGGTTAAAAGTAGGAAGGGCGGAGACGTCTTGCGTGATCATGTAAGCAAGGCATGTTAGAGGATAGCCTGTCATTTATGTCGACAACAACATCAGTACCAAGGGCGAGGGACGAAGAGAACCATTTTCCTGCTTGTTGAACGAGGCGGACCAATAGGCAAAGTTCTCGTCCATCGGTGGTTACCGGAATGCTATCAACAAAAGCAACAGGGTCTTACTGACAGGGTTGTACACCAAGGTGTTTACATAAGCAGAAGAACATTACTGCTTAGATCATATAGATCACCAGAAAGGTTAAACAAAACAATGGAAAGGAAAATGTGATCATCAGATTAAACAGAACAATGGAAAGGACAATGTGTTTAAACACATATTTCAGGGGTATATCCTTCCCAAGGACAAGCAGATGATATCCATGACAGGATAGAAGGTAGAAACCATTTAGGTAAGGGAAGAGAACTTTCCTGACATTACCCATACAACGGTGTTTGGATAATTGATAAGCAAAATTTAGCATTGTGCTTTAAATGTTCCTGTTGAAAATCGGAGTATCATAGACATGCTTCGAGATAGCATTGACATGGTCAACAGGTGAAGATCAGAATTAGGAAACAAAAAGGATCCATCAGGACCAACTTATAGAATAAGTCTTACAATTTCCTCATGGAAGAATGGATAACCTTGCTGAAAAGGAATCTATAACAATAGGGCCAACCGGCCAGGTGTGCTAGGCACGACATCACCTTACCGGGTCACATAAGACCAATGTTATAACTCTTGGAAATATGTTCCAACCATCATATCTGACCGAGATTCAGATCTGATTGGTGTCAGGATAAGTCAGACTCAGGATGCCTGAGAATAAAGGTGGAACACAAATTGTCGAGATGACATTGTAAGATTCTCGAGAACTGAACTATGGAAGCGAGTTCCGAAACAAGAGTTCGTCATTAAACCAAGGAGAGGATGAGGGGGTTGCTGATGGACTCAGCGACAATTCCTCGAGATTAACAAAAGATGGATTTCCACAACTATGTGAACAAGGAGATAACATTTGTCAGATCAAATGGTATAATGATGTATGCTCGAGGAAAACATACACAATTAAACATTGGTTGAAAGGTGCACCCGAAATATGGGGTTAGGTAGCATGATCAATGTTAGAATGGTGGTTTAGCAACCGATAGGCTAAGAATGAATTATCGATCATTAACTTCAAAGCAATAGGGTTGCTAGAAGTGCAGAATCCAAGCAACACCGTTCACTTGTGGGTACCCCGGTTGGAATCAACACGAGGACCAAGAAAGAATGGTGATGGTGAGAAGTATCATTATAGCGAGAATTCTTAAGAGGTGGAGCAGTCCTCACAACATTCTTGACATCAAAGATGGTAATACTCCACGGTAGAACTTAACATAAGTTGGATAGCAAGGAAATCAAGGTACAACACAAAACACGAACAAGTTTGTGTTGAATGGAAGGCAATAAAATGGTCGATGATAAAACAAATCATCGAGGGCAAGGATGGTATTTCTCATCCAGAATTCGATAGATATCTTGGAAGAGCTCAGAATGTTGATGATGTTCACGACACATTTGTAGCGAGAATTTATGAAGAGGTAATCGATCGGCGATGACATCAAGTCAAAGGAATGATGAAGCGAAAGGTTATTGGAACCAGGGGTACGATACAAACTCGAAATCAAGCTTGTTGTTCAAGGCTAAATGATATGGCAAGGAAAATCGACGTAAGCTTAGCTCATCATCGAAGTGGTGCTCCAAGAATAAGGACCAGGTAGCACAGTTAAAATCACCACGATAATGATATAGCCATACAGGCTAGGAATGGCGTGATCGGTTACAAACTCGTACTTAAAGAAGATTATCAAGTGTCGTTGAACCGTAGTGCGGACTCGGTTCAGTTATCGATGTCTTTGAGTGTTTAATAACTCAGAGCCCGTGAAAAATTGGAATCAATGAGAATGTAGCACTTGATGAAGAACTCATAAGAAGTTATGCAGTTCCGTGATGATCTTGAGATACCTGGGGGGTAATACTCGACGACAAATCAAGTAGAGGTTGGACTGGGGTATTACTCTGCAGAAGACAAGTGCTTAAACATGCACGAGAAATGGTATTTAAAGGAGAACATGGTCAGAAACCACGATCATAAATGATCGAACCACGGATACAAGATGAACTTATAACAAGGGGGTAATTATTTTTACAAGCAGCTTCCATGATAAGTTATACATCGTGTCCATGGGCATGAACGCAAGGTTCAAGGTCGACTCCCACTCCTTCAATGTATAACCTTCCATTCACTCCTCGCTTTGATAAAGGCATTAGTGTTGAAAGTTTTACCTGGTGAAATACCAGATGAGTATGACTCGTGAAAACTTCCGAGTTCACACATATTAAGGAAGGCATAGGTTCAACCTGTCAGGGTATCGTGGAAACATATACCACCAGCTTCAATAGTAAATACCACCAGCTCGAAAACAGAGCATGGTTGAGAAAACAGAGCATACAATTTACCCAAGGCTTTATATATCCGTGGAAAGACTCACAAGGTTATTTGAATATGAAGGACACTATCGGATAATAATCCAACAAGAGGTCCGGTGGTCTACAACGGAGCTGATGTGAGTATCTGGCACTTGGAAGGGTGTGTTTTATTAAGTATCCAGTTCTAGTTGTCATAAGGTCAAGGTACAACTCCGGGTCGTCCTTTTACCGAGGGACGCGGCTATTCGAATAGATAAACTTCCCTGCAGGGGTGCACCACATAACCCAACACGCTTGATCCCATTTGGCCGGACACACTTTCCTGGGTCATGCCCGGCCTCGGAAGATCAACACGTCGCAGCCCCACCTAGGCTCAACAGAGAGGTCAGCACGCCGGTCTAAATCCTATGCGCGCAAGGGTCTGGGCCCATCGCCCATTGCACACCTGCACGTTGCGAGGGCGGCTGGAAGCAGACCTAGCCTAGCAGGCGTTCCAGTCCAATCCGGCGCGCGCTGCTCCGTCGCTGACGTCAAAAGAGCTTCGGCTGATACCACGACGTCGAGTGCCCATAACTGTTCCCGCGTAGTTGGTTAGTGCGTATAGACCAAATGGCCAGACTCAAATCAAATACCAAGATCTCGTTAAGCGTGTTAAGTATCCGCGAACGCCGACCAGGCCCAGGCCCACCTCTCTCCTAGGTGGTCTCAACCTGCCCTGTTGCTCCGCCACAAAGTAACAGTCGGGGGCCGTCAGGAACCCAGGCCCACCTCTACCGGGATGGAACCACCTGTCCTTTCAGCCCCCTCATCAGAATCACTTGCGGGTACTCCTCGAGCCGACCCGACTTTTAGTCACCACATGTATCATGTATAAAGTATATAGTATATACCCGTGATCACCTCTCGCAGTGATCACGGCCGAGTAGTATAGCATGGCAGACGGACAAGAATGTAGGGCCACTGATGGAACACTAGCATCCTATACTAAGCAGTAGGATAGCAGGTAAGGGTAACAACTGTAGCAACAATGACAGGCTATGCATCAGGATAGGATTAACGGAAAGCAGTAACATGCTACACTACTCTAATGCAAGCAGTATAAAGAAGAATAGGCGATATCTGGTGATCAAGGGGGGGGGGCTTGCCTGGAAGCTCTGTTGTACAGGGAGAAGGGTCGTCGGTGACGTAGTCGTACTCGGTGGTCTCAGCGTCGGTCTCGGGGTCTACCGGAGAAGAAGAGGGGGGAAGAAACAGTAAATAAGGAGCAAACAAAGCATCACAAAACATAACGAGGCAATACGCGGTGCTAGGTAAGCCCTAACGCGGTGGTAAGTGATACCGGCGAAGGGGGAAACATCCGGGAAAGTATTCCCGGGGTTTCGCGTTTTCAGACAGATGAATCGGAGGGGAAAAGTTGCGAGTTTGCTATGCTAGGGATGTGTGGCGGACGAACGGGCTGCGTATCCGGATTCGTCTCGTCGTTCTGAGCAACTTTCATGTAGAAAGTATTTTCATCCGAGATATGGATTATTTTATATGATTTTCTAAAGATTTAATCATTTTCTAGAATTTATTTAATTAATTTAAATCAACATTATCCAGAACAGTGTTTGCTGACGTCATCATGACGTCAGCAGTCAACAGAGGTGTTGACTGGTCAAACTGACGTGTCGGCCTAGTGGGACCCACCTGTCATACACTGTTAGGTTAATTAGGGTTTAGGTTAAACTAATTACTGTCTAATTAAACTAATAGGTTAATTAGATCAATTAAATAGGATTAATTAACTTAATTAATTTAGTTAATTAATTAATTAATTAATTAAATTTATTATTATTTTATTATTATTATTTTTTAATCCTTTTTTTTGAACCGTTCTGTGCATGGGCCCCGGCTGGCATTGGCCCAGGGGCCTTAGCGGGCGCGCGGGGTTACGGGCGCGGGCGCACGGGCGTGGCCGTGGGCGCCCATGCCCGAGGCCACGGGCGAGGGGACGCACCAGCGCGCGCCGGCGAGGCGCGGTGGGGGCGAGCCGTGGCAACGGTGGGCGGAGTCGGCGCGGCCCGGCGGGCATGGCCGGCCGGAGCAAACGCGGCGGGGCGGAGGGGAGACGGGCGGCGACTAGGGGAGGTGCCGCGACAGAGGCCCGAGGCGAGCAGCGGGGAAGCCCGAGCGCGGGGGGGGGGGGGCGAGCACGCGGTGCGAGCGGGTGCGCGAGGCGGGCAGCGGCGCCGGCAGCAGGGGGTGACGGCGTGGCGCAGCGGGCTATGGGGAGGAGGAGGACCGGGGTCCTCACCGGGGTGCGTAGGGACGGGGCAGCGAGCTCGGAGAGGAGGACGAGGAAGGGGCGGCGTCCGGGTCGCCGGCGACGAGTGCGGCGGGGCGACGGGGTCAAGGGCGTGGCGCCGGAACGGCGGCCTCGACTCGGGACGAGGAGGAGGTGAGGAAGCGAGGCGACGGGGTCGAGGTGGCGACGGCGTAGGGCGACGGGGCACCGGCGAGGTTGTCCGGCAAGGGAGGGCACTCCGGGCAGCGGCGGGATCGGGGCGGTGAGCACTGGGGTGCTCCCGATCCAGATCGCGCGGGGGTGAGGGAAAGGAGTGGGGATTGTGGGGAGGGGATTAGGGTTTCTGGTAGTGGGGGCAACGGGGCCATATAGGCCAGAGGGTTGGGGTGGGCCGGCCTGGCTGTTGTCTGGGCCAAGGCCCAGGGGAAAGGGGGTTTTCCTTCTTCTATTTTTGTTTGTTTTCTGTTTTGCATTTTCTTTTATTTACTATTTTCTGTTCTATTTTAGTTACACCTATTTTAGTTTTTATAAAATACAAAACAAAATCCTAAAATATTTTTATAATATAGCCCACTACCTCAAAAAGTTTGGTGCAATATTAAAAATACTCGATACATTTTTATCATTTAAAAAGTACTTAAATATTTGTTTTAGCCACATTTTTATTTATTTTAGTGCATTAAAACATTTTATAAAATTGTGGATTCTCCAGCATAATTACATATGCATTATTTGTCACAATCCGAACATTTTAGTTTTAATATTTGAAAACTTTTGTGGTTTGCCTTTAACTCAAATTTGAATTTGAATCGTTATGAACTAACGTGAGATTAACAACAGTAACCGCGATGATGTGGCATGATTAACAGGGAATTACTGTAGCTTAAATATCCGGGCATCACAACAGCCTCCTGAGGTGAGGTGTTCTTGTGCTTGGTGGGTGTGAGGATGAACTGAATGAGTTCGAGATGAGTTGCCTCCTACTATGGTGGCTAGCCCTATTTATAGAGGCCCTGGTCCTCTTCCCAAATATTGAGCGGGAAGGGAGCCAACAACGGCCAATTTGAAAGGGGACAGCTAGTACAAGCTATCCTGACTAAAGGTGGTCTTTGCCTACCAAAGGCTCTGGTGGTGACACCGTCTTGGGCTCCACGGTGACCTCCGTCCTGCTGCCCTCCTGGTCTTGGTCTCGTTGCACCGATATGGAAACCTTTTCCTGATGCCTTGGTACTCATCGCCTGCGCTTGCCTCCTTAGCACCAAAGAGGAAACGAGGACACTGTGCGCGCTGGCGCCCGCCTGATCTTGGTCGTCATGGCTGACGTGGTAGGAACCTCGCAAGGTTCACCTTGCCTTGATCTCTCCGCCCCTCGTGAGCCAGGCTGATGAGGCCGCTCCCGAGGAGGTCTTGTGTCGTTCGCCTCGCGAGGCTTGGCCCCTCACGAGGGTCTTGAATGCTTGTTGGTGAAGATGGGCCGTACGGGCCCGCTCGCAGAGCCACGCCGTGGGCCGCAGGCAGGCAAGTCTGGGGACCCCCGTTCCCAGAACGCCGACAATTTGAAAAGTTCAAAGAATTTCATAGTGAAGTTGAGAATCATCATAACAAGAAAAAAAAGTTTCTACGATCTGATCGCGGAGGCGAATATTTGAAATACGAGTTTGGCCTTCATTTAAAACAATGTGGAATAGTTTCACAACTCACGCCACCTGGAACACCACTGCGTAATGGTGTGTCCAAACGTCGTAACCGTACTTTATTAGATATATGATGCGATCTATGATGTCTCTTACCGATTTACCACTATTAATTTGGGGTTATGCATTAGAGACAACTGCATTAACGTTAAATAGGGCACCATCTAAATCCATTGAGATGACACCGTATAAACTGTGGTTTGGCAAGAAACCTAAGCTGTCATTTCTTAAAAGTTTGGGGTTGTGATGCTTATGTGAAAAAGTTTCAAACCGATAAGCTCGAACCTAAATCGGAGAAGTGCGTCTTCATAGGATACCAAAAAGAAACTGTTGGGTACACCTTCTATCACAGATCCGAAGGCAAGATATTCGTTGCTAAGAATGGATCCTTTGTAGAGAAGGAGTTTGTCTCAAAGGAAGTGAGTGGGAGGAAAGTGGAACTTGATGAGGTAATTGTACCTTCTCTCGAATTGGAAAATGGTTCATCACAGAAATCAGTTCAAGTGATGCCTACACCAATTAGTGAGGAAGTTAATGATGATGATCATGAAACTTCAGATCAAGTTACTACTGAACCTCGTAGGTCAAACAGAGTACGGTCCGCACCAGAGTGGTACGATAATCCTGTTCTCAAAGTCATGTTACTAGACCATGATGAACCTACGAACTATGAGGAAGCGATGATGAGCCCAGATTTCGTCAGATGGCTTGAGGCCATGAAATCTGAGATGGGATCCATGTATGAGAACAAAGTGTGGACTTTGGTTGACTTGCCCGATGATCGGCAAGCCATAGAGAATAAATGGATCTTCAAGAAGAAGACTAACGTTGATGGTAATGTTACTGTCTACAAAGCTCGACTTGTTGCAAAAGGTTTTCGACAAGTTCAAGGAGTTGACTACGATGAGACCTTCTCACCCGTAGCGATGCTTAAGTCTGTCCGAATCATGTTAGCAATTGCCGCATTTTATGATTATGAAATTTGGCAAATGGATGTCAAAACTGCATTCCTTAATGGATATCTTAAAGAAGAGTTGTATATGATGCAACCAGAAGGTTTTGTCGATCCAAAAGGTGCTAGCAAAGTGTGCAAGCTCCAGCGATCCATTTATGGACTGGTGCAAGCCTCTTGGAGTTGGAACATACGCTTTGATGAGTTGATCAAAGCATATAGTTTTATACAGACTTGCGGTGAAGCCTTTATTTACAAGAAAGTGAGTGGGAGCACTACAACCTTTCTGATAAGTATATGTGAATGACATATTGTTGATCAGAAATGATGTAGAATTTTCTGGAAGCCATAAAGGAGTGTTTGAAAGGAGTTTTTCGAAGAAAGACTTCAGTGAAGTTGCTTACATATTGGGCATCAAGATCTATAGAGATAGATCAAGACGCTTGATAAGATTTTTCAATGAGTACATACCTTGACAAGATTTTGAAGTAGTTCAAAATGGAACAGTCAAAGAATGACTTCTTGCCTGTATTGCAAGGTGTAAAGTTGAGTAAGACTCAAAACACGACCACGGCAGAAAATAGAAAGAGAATGAAAGTCATTCCTATGCCTCAGCCATAGGTTCTATAAAGTATGATATGCGGTGTACCAAACCTATTGTGCACCTTGCCATGACTTTGGCAAGGGGGTACGATATTGATCCAGGAGTCGATCACTGGACAGCGGTCAAAATTATCCTTAGAAGACTAAGGAGATATTTCTCGGTTATGGAGGTGATAAAGAGTTCATCGTAAAGAGTTGCGTTGATGCAAGCTTTTACACCGACCCGGATGACTCTGAGTCTCAATCTGGATACATATTGAAAGTGGGAGCAATTAGCTAGAGTAGCTCCATGCAGAGCATTGTAGACATAGAAAATTTGCAAAATACATACGGCTCTGAATGTGACAGATCCACTGACTAAGCTTCTCTCACAAGCAAAACATGATCACACCTTAGTACTCTTTGGGAGTTAATCACATAGCGATGTGAACTAGATTATTGACTCTAGTAAAACCCTTTGGGTAATAGTCACATGGCAATGTGAAATGATCACATAAATATGTGAACTATTGGTATGAAATCACATGACGATGTAAACTAGATTATAGACTCTAGTGCAAGTGGGAGACTGAAGGAAATATCCCCTAGAGGCAATAATAAACTTGTCATTTATATTTCCTTATATCATGATAAATGTTTATTATTCATGCTAGAATTGTATTAACCGGAAACTTAGTACATGTGTGAATACATAGACAAACAGAGTGTCCCTAGTATGCCTCTACTAGACTAGCTCGTTAATTAAAGATGGTTAAGTTTCCTGACCATAGACATGTGTTGTCATTTGATCAACGGGATCACATCATTAGAGAATGATGTGATGGACAAGACCCATCCATTAGCTTAGCATAATGATCGTTTAGTTTTATTGCTATTGCTTTCATCATGACTTATACATGTTCCTCTGACTATGAGATTATGCAACTCCCGAATACCGGAGGAACACCTTGTGTGCTTGTTGGGGAACGTAGTATTTCAAAAAAATTCCTACGATCACGCAGGATCTATCTAGGAGAAGCATAGCAACGAGCGGGGAGAGTGTGTCCACGTACCCTCGTAGACTGAAAGCAGAAGCGTTTAGTAACGCGGTTGATGTAGTCGAATGTCTTCGCGATCCAACCGATCAAGTGCCGAACGCACGGTACCTCCGCGATCTGCACACGTTCAGCTCGATGACGTCCCGCGAACTCTAGATCTAGCTGAGGCCGAGGGAGAGTTTCGCCAGCACGACAGCGTGGTGACGGTGATGATGAAGTTACCGACGCAGGGCTTCGCCTAAGCACTACGACAATATGACCGAGGTGGAAAACTGTGGAGGGGGGCACCGCACACGGCTAAAGATCAACTTGTGTGTCTATGGGGTGCCCCCTCCCCCGTATATAAAGGAGGGGAGGAGGAGGCCGGCCGGCCACAAGGGGCGTGCCCAAGGGGGGAATCCTACTCCTAGTAGGTAGGAGTAGGATTCCCCCCTTTCCTAGTCCAACTAGGAGAAGAAGGAAGGAGGGGGAGAGGGAGAGGGAAAGAGGGGCCGCGCCCCCTCCCCTAGTCCTATTCGGAGGGCGCGCGCCACCTCTTGGCTGCGGCCCTCTCTCTCCCCTAAGGCCCACTAAGGCCCATAACTTCCGGGGGGTTCCGTTAACCCTCCGGCACTCCGGTTTTATCCGAAACTCTCTGGAACACTTCCGGTGTCTGAACAACATGGTCCAATATATCAATCTTTATGTCTCGATAATTTTGAGACTCCTCGTCATGTCCGTGATCTCATCCAGAACTCCGAACAACCTTCAGTACATCAAATCACATAAACTCATAATACGATCGTCATCGAACGTTAAGCGTGCGGACCCTACGGGTCCGAGAACTATATAGGCATGACCAAGACACCTCTCTGGTCAATAACCAATAGTGGAACCTGGATGCTCATATTGGCTCCTACATATTCTACGAAGGTCTTTATCGGTCAAACCGCACAGCAACATACGTTGTTCCCTTTGTCATCGGTATGTTACTTGCCCGAGATTCGATCGTCGGTATCATCATACCTAGTTCAATCTCATTACCGGCAAGTCTCTTTACTCGTTCCGTAATGCATCATCCTGCAACTAACTCATTAGTCACATTGCTTGCAAGGCTTATAGTGATGTGCATTACCGAGAGGGCTCAGAGATACCTCTCCGACAATCGGAGTGACAAATCCTAATCTTGATCTATGCCAACTCAACAAACACCATCAGAGACACCTCTAGAGCATCTTTATAATCACCCAGTTACATTGTGACGTTTGATAGCACACTAAGTGTTCCTCCGGTGTTCGGGAGTTGCATAATCTCATAGTCATAGGAACATGTATAAGTCATGAAGAAAGCAATAGCAATAAACTAAACGATCACAGTGCTAAGCTAACGGATGGGTCTTGTCCATCACATCATTATCTAATGATGTGATCCCGTTCATCAAATGACAACTGATAACCTACAAGTATAGGGGGTCAATTTAGCCTCTTTCGTTAAGTAAGAGTCTCGAACCCAATGAGGAGCTAAAGGTAGAACAAATATTCCCTCAAGTTCTATCGACCACCGATACAACTCTACGCACGCTTAACGTTCGCTTAACCTAAAACAAGTATGAAACTAGAAGTACATTATAGGTGTTGTTGAATAGGCTTGCAAGATAATAAAGAGCATGTAAATAAAATCTAGGGGCTGTTTAGATAAAGACACAATAAAGTTAGTATAGCGAGTGTGGAAAAGTGGTGGTAGGAGTTGCGAAATTGTCCCTAAGCAATTAACTACTTTACTAGACCGATAGCAAGTTTTATGTGGGAGAGGCCACTGCTAGCATGTCATCCCTGACTTGGAATTCTATGCACTTATGATTGAAACTATTAGCAAGCATCTGCAACTACTAACGTTCATTAAGGTAAAACCCAACCATAGCATTAAGATATATTGGTCCCCCTTCAATCCCGTATGCATCAATTTTTATGCTAGGTTGAAGCTTCTGTCACTCTTGCCCTCCAATACATAGTCCTATCAACATACAACTAACCCTATGGTGTGATCCACGCGCGCGCTCATATGATGGGCACCAAAGGACAGCAACATAACCACAAGAAAATTAAACCAATCATAGCAATTCACCAATTACCGATAGGACAACAAAAATCTACTCAGACATCATAGGATGGCAACACATCATTGGATAATAATATGAAGCATAAAGCACCATGTTCAAGTAGAGGGTACAGCGGGTTGCGGGAGAATGGACCGCTGTAGATAGATGGGGGAAGGTGATGGAGATGTTGGTGAAGATGACGGAGGTGTTGGTGTAGATTGCGGTGAGAATGATGGCCCTGGCGGCGTTCCGGCACCACCGTAAGAGAGGGGGAGAGGGCCCCCTTCTTCTTCTTCTTCTTCTTCCTTGACCTTCTCCCTAGATGGGAGAAGGGTTTCCCCTCTAGTCCTTGGCTTACATGGCATGGGAGGGGCGAGAGCCCCTCCGAGATTGGATCTGTGTCTCTCTCTGTTTCTGCGCTCCCTGATTCTTCCCTTCACTACTAGAAAAAGGCTTACTAGTGGCGCACCAGTTTTGCCTACTAATGGCGCACTACTGGTGCGCCACTAGCACCACGCCACTAGAATATTTTAGTAATGGCGCACCACAGGTGCGCCATTAGTATCTGGTATACTAATGGCGCACCACGGGTGCGCCATTAGTATCCCACAGGTGCGCCATTAGTAACCGGTATACTAATGGCGCACCAGATGGAAGTGCGCCATTAGTAACTTTTTTTAAAAAATCGTTTTTTCTTAATCTCAGGTCACTATTTCACATATGAGATATCCAACACATATATATACAACAAGCATCCATATAACAATCATATCCAACACACAAGTTTCATCATATATACATACATAGCCAACACATAGTTCCATCGTTACATATTACAAAAGTTTCACATTGTTCATCCAACACCGTTATCCATCCAACACCATATTACAAAAGTTTCACATAGTTCAGTTCTCATTGTTCTTCTCCTTCTCCTTCCTCAGCCTGATGCGCCAAGAGCGGCGAGGCGGTGGAGGCAGCTGTGGGATGTAGTCTTCTACCACAATTGGCGTGGTCATGTCGCCCAGCTGTGGGATCGCCGGCGCCACCACCGATGCGTGGTCATTGTCAGGCACCACCACCATCGCGAGGCCACCTTCAGGCAGGACGGGCACGACCATCGCTAGGTCATCCTCAGCCACCACCATCTCTTGCCCATGGTCAGCCACCACCATCTCTTGCCCATGGTCAGCCACCACCATCTCTTGCCCTTGGTCAGCCACCACCAGCGCTAGGTCATCCTCAGCCTGATGCCCATCGTCATCCTGCAGCTCCTCATCCCCACTCTGCTCCTCTTCTCCCCCACTCCAGTCCGGATCATCCTTCTTGTTGTCTTTGCTGCTGCCAGAATCGCTGCTGCTTTCGCTAAAGCCAGAATCGTTGTTGCTTTTGCTACAGCCATAATCGCTGCTGCTTTGGCTGTAGCCAGTGTCGCTGCTGCTGCTCCCATTGCCTGTCCAAATGCAACAATGGCCGTTAACAATCGATGTGAGACAAAGCCAAATGTAGAGGAATAAGAAGAGGCAGAATGCACTGGCATCTTCGTCGTCAGCGTAGCGCATGCGACACATAGTCGTGTTGAAAACCTTCACGATGAGCATTGTGGCGTCATCGTCGTACCTGAAGAGAAGAAAGTACCCGGTCTACAGGTCGTAGGCACTGTAGAACTTCTCCCAACCACGGCACAGGTACATGTGGCCCTCCTCGATCACCAACTCCACGTCCCACAGCCTGCGAACCCCGCTGCCGGCCTGTCGGAGCTTCACATTATCTGGCGGATCTTCACCCAGCATGTTCATAAAAGTGTCAGGCAGCCTCTGCAATTTGGGACAAGGAGTGATGTAGCAAACAACAGAGTTATCATAATGAGATGGGTGAAGGGGAGATCTCTCGTTTTATATACCTACCTCGTGGCTGATATTGAAGTCCCAAGTATGACACTAAAGAACTCGAAAGCATCCAACTCGTACTCCGGTGAGGCAGAGCGGCGGTGGCTGCTTCCCCCCATCTCTGATAAGCAGCAGAAGAGACAAATTAGTACCCTTACAACATCACATTGCAAATAGATGAATTGTGTAGGTATGCATGGATTTAAGATTATTTGTGCAAAGCCAATTTGTCAATGATTAATATGATATCTCAATTTCCACCAAATAATACATTTGTTATACACCACATTTTCTTTTCCTTTGGAAAAGAAAAAAGCACACTGCATTCAAGTGAATGTATCTTTTATTGCCCAACTATGCATTGGAAAATGTCCACAAATCCCCAACTATGCATTGGAAAATGTCCACAAATGGAGTGAGATCATTAACTGTCAAGTTAATAGGGATAAGAGTACACTTATGATAGTTAATTGTCATCCCAGCAATTTGTTCAAAACAGGTTAGAATCCCTTTCAGATTCAGAGCAATTCCAGCATCATTTTCCAACAATAAAAGGGTATCATTAGCATATTGTACTCTTATAATAGCACTCTTATAATGGAACTATTCTATGACCATACTCGAAGGGGCTCCAGAGATTGCACTTGCACGCACAGATTGTGTACCACGGTCGAGGGGAGGGAGGGAGGGAATGGGGAGGAAGGGTGGAGAATTTCATTCACAAATTCTTAGTAGTTTTTTAATACAACAGAATAAATCTTGAGATCTCATTCACAAATTCTAAGTAGTTTTTTAATATAGTAGCTAATTGCCTGATCTGGTTGGTGCCAAGATCAAGTGGTGACCTGACCTCTTGCCTGGAAGTTTCTATTCCTTGCAATCTACTGAATTTCTAATACCTTGTTTTTTAAATTGCTAAGCTATTTTGAGCTTGAGCATGGGTCAATTCAGTGCCCTACAAGATGACTATCTTCTCAACTAGGAGAATTTCATTGCCTCTTTCTTTAAATTCCAGAATTTAAATAAGGTTATCATTTAATTTGTTCAGAAATTACAATTTAGTAATGCTAAAGGTTCTGCTTCCCTTCTTCCAATGGGCTATGTTGATGTATGTGCTGAATATAGATATATACAGTCTAGTTGGTACATCTATACATCTGATAACTGAGCACCATCGGCATCAACGCGCTACTATTGGTGTTATTAATATCAAATAGCCCTGCATACCTAGCCTTATGCAGTATTTTAGTTAATAAACCTACAAGTCACTCACTTCTTACTGATGATTGGTCTGTTGGTGTTTGCTTGCATCTATTGAACACAACAGGTTCCTTCCCTAAATAACTGGAACACAGCAGGTGTTGTGCCTGGTGATGCTAATTGGCTGTCGGTCACCTAAACGTACTTGTTTAATCCCTATGTGTTGCATACAAATATGTACATTCATCACCCCTTAGCAAGTTTATTTATGTTTAACTCAAAATCAGATTTTTTTTAGGTGTTGCATACAGATTTTTTTTAGGTGTTCATGTATGTTTTTTCGCTAGCTACTGAGGGAGGGAATGGGGAGGAAGGGTGGAGAGGGAGGAAGGAGGAAGGAGGAGGGGTACCTGGGCGGGCGCGGCTGGTCGCCGGGTGGCGGAGGACGGCAGGGGCAGGCGGGGTGTGGGCACGTTGGAGGAGGAGGAGGCCCTCGCTCGCCGGCTGCTGCAGGGGCCGGAGGAGGCCCTCGCTCGTCGGAGGGAGGAGGAGAGGAGAGGAGCGCTCGGCCGATCTCGTTCGGGGGGCGCGGGGGCGGCAGGGGTGGAGTCCCGCGGGGGTCGGGGCGGCGGCGTCGGGGCAGCGCAAGACCACAGCGGCGGCGGCGTCGCCGATGGCGTGCTGGCGCGGCGGACGGAGGGGGCGGAGCAAGGGGCGGCGGCGTACGGTTGGGGTCGAGTGGGGGATCTGGCGAGGGAGGGAGGGAGGCCACAGTGCGAGGGAATAGGTGGAGTGCGGGATGTCTATCTAATGGCGCATCTCCCCCAAGTGCGCCATAAGTATGAAGATAGCAATGGCGCACCTCACCCTGGTGCGCCATTAGAAATTACTAGCCCGACTGCTCAGGTTATATTTCCACCTAACCCTATCTCCATCAGAACATGACCACTAGCCCGACTGGTCAGCACGCAGCACACACACTAGGAGGTCCTGGGTTCGATTCCCAGGCTCCCCAATTTTTGTTTTTATGCATTTAAAATGTTGTTTGATATTTATTTATGTTTAAATATGTTCAAACTTGTTTAAATCATAACAGTAATATTTTTTTTATAAAAACAGTAATATTTTTTATAAAAACAGGGTGTGGGGGAGAGGGTGCGGGGGGTGCTCGGCGGGGGAGGGTGCGGTGGGTCGTCGGGGGGTGCGGGGGGTGCTCTGTCCTTGTCGTTACCGGTGTAGGATTCCATCGTTACCCCGGAGTTCTGATAACCATCGCTCTTCATGTCCTTGTCCTCGGTGTAGAATGTGTAGCCGTTGAATGCGAGGCGGAGGTTGCGGCGCGCGCGGGCGAGGGCGAGGTTGGTGTCGGCCCTGCGGGGCTGCTCCAGCGAGAGTGGGGTGGGGTCGGAGGGGAGGATGGGGAGAGGGAGGCGGCGGGGGCGCGGATTGGGAGCGGACGGAGAGGAACTAGCGCGAGGGAGAGGGACGAAGGGGAACTGGCGAGGGAGAGGGAGGAATTAGCTATAGCATTCATTTGTGACGGTGGAGCAGGCCGGAGAGGGTGCAGGGGGTCGTCGGCGGCGGTGGAGCGGGCCGGGGAGGGTGCGGTGGGTCATCGGCGGCGGTGGAGCAGGGGAGCTAGGGTGCGGTGGGTCGTCGGTGGCGGTGGAGCGGGGGAGGGTGCGGTGGGTCGTCGGCGGCGGTGGAGCAGGGAAGGGTGCGGTGGGTCGCCGGCGGCGGTGGAGCGGGGGAGGGTGCGGGGGGTCGGCGGCGGCGCCCGGTGGAGCGGGGTAGAGGGTGCGGGGGGTGCTCGGCGGCGAGGGGGGCCGGATCTGGCGAGGTGGGATAGCGATCGAGATGGAGGGGGATCGCTAGTAATGGTGCACTGTTCCCTGGTGTGCCATTAGTAGTTTTGCAAAAAAAATAAAAAATAAAAAAAATATAGTAGTGGCGCACTATGTGGCTAGTGCGCCATTACTAGTTAGAACTAGTAATGGCGCACTGTGCCCTGGTGCGCCATTAGTATGTTTGGAAAAATAAAATAAAAAAAATTGTTACTAATGGCGCACCGTTTGTCTGGTGCGCCATTAGTGTCTTTCACACTAATGGCGCACCAGCACATGGTGCGCCACTGCTATATAGCAATGGCGCACCACATGTCTGGTGCACCATTAGTGGCCATTCCATCTATAGCCCTTTTCCTAGTAGTGCTTTCGCCGTTTCTTATATTCCCGGAGATCCGTAACTCCGATTGGGCTGAAATTTGGACACGATTTTTATCCGGATATTGGCTTTCTTGCGGCGAAAGAAGGGCACCAACCGCCTTATGGGGTGGCCGCGAGAGTCAGGGGCGCGCCCCCTGCCTCGTGGCCCCCTCGGGCATCGTCTCGCGTTGATTCTTCTTCCCAAAAATCACATATATTCCAAAAAAATCTCCGTAAGTTTTTATCCCATTTGGACTCCGTTTGATATGGATTTTCTGCGAAACAAAAAACATGCAACAAATAGGAACTGGCACTGGGCACTGGATCAATATGTTAGTCCCAAAAATAGTATAAAAATTTGCCAAAAGTATGTACAAGTTGTAGAATATTGGCATGGAACAATAAAAAATTATAGATACGATGGAGACGTATCAACAACACATGTCTATGGCTAGGAAACTTAACCATCTTTGATTAATGAGCTAGTCTAGTAGAGGCATACTAGGGACACTCTGTTTGTCTATGTATTCACACATGTACTAAGTTTCCAGTTAATACAATTCTAGCATGAATAATAAACATTTATCAGGATATAAGGAAATATAAATAACAACTTTATTATTGCCTCTAGGGCATATTTCCTTCAGTCTCCCACTTGCACTAGAGTCAATAATCTAGATTATATAGTAATGATTCTAACACCCATGGAGTCTTGGTGCTGATCATGTTTTGCTCGTGAGAGAGGCTTAGTCAACGGGTCTGTAATATTCAGATCCGTATGTATCTTGCAAATCTCTATGTCTCCCTCCTTGACTTGATCGCGGATGGAATTGAAGTGTATGTTGATGTGTTTGGTTCCCTTGTGAAATCTGGATTCCTTTGCCAAGGCAATTGCACCAGTATTGTCACAAAAGATTTTCATTGGACCCGATGCACTAGGTATGACACCTAGATCGGATATGAACTCCTTCATCCAGACTCCTTCATTTGCTGCTTCCGAAGCAGCTATGTACTCTGCTTCACACGTAGATCCCGCCACGACGCTCTGCTTAGAACTGCACCAACTGACAACTGCACCATTCAATATAAATACGTATCCGGTTTGTGACTTAGAGTCATCGGGATGAATGTCAAAGCTTGCATCGACGTAACCATTTACGACGAGCTCTTTGTCACCTCCATAAACGAGAAACATATCCGTAGTCCTTTTCAGGTATTTCAGGATGTTCTTGACCGTTGTCTAGTGATCCACTCCTGGATTACTTTGGTACCTCCCTGCTAAAATAATAGCAAGGCACACATCAGGTCTGGTACACAACATTGCATACATGATAGAACCTACGGCTGAAGCATAGGGAATGACTTTCATTTTCTCTCTATCTTCTGTAGTGGTCGGGCATTGAGTCTGACTCAACTTCACACCTTGTAATACAGGCAAGAACCCTTTATTTGCTTGATCCATTTTGAACTTCTTCAAAACTTTATCAAGGTATGTGCTTTGTGAAAGTCCAATCAAGCGTCTTGATCTATCTCTATAGATCTTGATGCCAAATATATAAGCAACTTCACCGAGGTCTTTCATTGAAAAATTCTTATTCAAGTATCCTTTTATGCTATTTAGTAATTCAGTATCATTTCCGATCAACAATATGTCATCCACATATAATATCAGAAATGCTACAGAGCTCCCACTCACTTTCTTGTAAATAGAGGCTTCTCCAAAAGTTTGTATAAAACCATATGCTTTGATCCCACTATCAAAGCGTATATTCCAACTCCAAGAGGCTTGCACCAGTCCATAAATGGATCGCTGGAGCTTGCACACTTTGTTAGCACCTTTTGGATCGACAAATTCTTCTGGTTGCATCATATACAACTCTTCTTTAAGATATCCATTAAGGAATGCAGTTTTGACATCCATTTGCCAAATTTCATAATCATAAAATGCGGCATTGCTAACATGATTCGGACGGACTTATGCATCGCTACGGGTGAGAAGGTCTCTTCGTAGTCAACTCTTTGAACTTGTCGAACCTTTCGCAACAAGTCGAGCTTTGTAGACAGTAACATTACCGTCAGCGTCAGTCCTCTTCTTGAAGATCCATTTATTCTCTATGGCTTGCCAATCATCGAGCAAGTCAACCAAAATCCACACTTTGTTCTCATACATGGATCCCATCTCAGATTTCATGGTCTCAAGCAATTTCACGGAATCTGGGCTCATCATCGCTTCCTTATAGTTCATAGGTTCGTCATGGTCAAGTAACATGACTTCCAGAACAGGATTACCGTACCACTCTGGTGCGGATCTTACTCTGGTTGACCTACGAGGTTCAGTAGTAACTTGATCAGAAGTTTCATGATCATCATCATTAGCTTCCTCACTAACTGGTGTAGGAATCACTGGAACTTATTTCTGTGATGAACTACTTTCCAATAAGGGAGTAGGTATAGTTACCTCATCAAGTTCTACTTTCCTCCCACTACCTTCTTTCGAGAGAAACTCCTTCTCTAGAAAGGATCCATTCTTAGCAACGAATATCTTGCCTTCGGATCTGTGATAGAAGATGTACCCAACAGCTTCCTTTGGGTATCCTATAAAGACACATTTCTCTGATTTGGGTTCGGGCTTATCAGGTTGAAGCTTTTTCACATAAGCATCGCAGCCCCAAACTTTAAGAAACGACAACTTTGGTTTCTTTCCAAACCATAGTTCACATGGTGTTGTCTCAACGGATTTAGATGGTGCCCTATTTAACGTGAATACAACCGTCTCTAAAGCATAACCCCAAAACGATAGCGGTAAATCAGTAAGAGACATCATAGATCGCACCATATCTAATAAAGTTCGATTATGACGTTCGGGCACACCATTACGTTGTGGTGTTCCAGGTGGCCTAAGTTGTGAAACTATTCCGCATTGTTTCAAATGAAGACCAAACTCTTAACTCAAATATTCTCCTCCAAGATCAGACCGTAGGAACTTTATTTTCTTGTTACGATGATTTTCCACTTCACTCTGAAATTCTTTTAACTTTTCAAATGTTTCATACTTATGTTTCGTCAAGTAGATATACCGAAATCTGTTGAAATCATCTGTGAAGGTTAGAAAATAACGATACCAGCCGCGAGCATCAACACTCATTTGACCGCATACATCAGTATGTATTATTTCCAATAAGTATGTTGCTCGCTCCATTGTTCCGGAGAACGGAGTCTTAGTCATCTTGCCCATGAGGCATGGTTCGCAAGCATCAAGTGATTCATAATCAAGTGATTCCAAAAGCCCATCAGCATGGAGTTTCTTCATGCGCTTTACACCAAAATGACCTAAACGGCAGTGCCACAAATAAGTTGCACTATCATTATTAAACTTATATCTTTTGGTTTCAATACTATGAATATGTGTATCACTACTATCGAGATTCAACAAAAATAGACCACTCATTAAGGGTGCATGACCATAAAAGATATTACTCATATAAATAGAACAACCATTATTCTCTGATTTAAATGAATAACTGTCTCACATCAAACAAGATCCAGATATAATGTTCATGCTTAACACTGGCACCAAATAACAATTATTCAGGTCTAAAACTAATCCCGAAGGTAGATGTAGAGGTAGCGTGCCGACAGCGATCACATCGACTTTGGAACCATTTCCCACGCGCATCGTCACCTCGTCCTTAGCCAATCTTCGCTTAATCCATAGCCCCTGTTTCGAGTTGCAAATATGAGCAACAGAACCTGTATCAAATACCTAGGTGCTACTACAAGCATTAGTAAGGTACACATCAATAAAATGTATATTAAATATACCTTTCACTTTGCCATCCTTCTTATCCGCCAAATACTTGGGGCAGTTCCGCTTCCAGTGACCAGTCCCTTTGCAGTAGAAGCACTGAGTCTCAGGCTTAGTTCCAGACTTGGGCTTCTTCACATGAGTAGCAACTTGCTTGTTGTTCTTCTTGAAGTTCCCCTTCTTCCCTTTGCCTTTTTTCTTGAAACTTGTGGTCTTGTTGACCATCAACACTTGATGCTCCTTCTTGATTTCTACCTCCGCAGCCTTAAGCATTGCGAAGAGCTCGGGAATTGTCTTATCCATCCCTTGCATGTTATAGTTCATCACGAAGCTTTTGTAGCTTGGTGGCAGTGATTGAAGAACTATGTCAATGACACTACACTACAAAAAAATACACTTCCGTGATATTACGTGTTTGTCACAGTAGGTCGCGTTTTTTGTCATGCATGTAAATCCATGAAGATTTTATGACAGAATCAAGATAGTCATACCTGTGCTGTCGTAGAAGTGTTCCATGACATTACCAAAATTATCATCACGGAAGTGTCCACTTCCATGACGATAAATCGCGCGTCACAGAAGTGCTTTCGTCAAGGGTGACCGACACGTGGCATCCACCGTAACGGAACGCCGTTAAGCTATCGGGTCGGGTTTTGGATCCGATAACCCGTTAACAGCCCCGACCAATGGGAAATTTCCACGTGTAAAACTCTTATTGGCCGGACGAAACACGTGTCAGCTCGTCAGTGGGTCAGATAGGCGCCTATGATATGTCGACACGTGCCACGGCCCACCACTGGCCCATTTAGCTTACAAAGCCGGCCCGTTTGACTTGGTCAAAAGTTAACGGGCTGGCCCATGAAAAGCCTGTTAACGGTCTCTTCGCAAATAGCCCATTTTACGGCCCGTTAACTCACGGCCCGTTAGGCCCTAAAGGAAATCGGCCCAACAACGTCATGTGGGCCGTCAAATATAACACCAGCCCATTTCACTTTCGGCCCATGTATGGCCCACGATGTCTTTCGGCCCATATGAGGCCTTCGTATCTTTCGGCCCTTTACAGGCCCACGGTGACTCTAGCCCATAATGAACAGTAATTTTCTTTATACCCATTAACGGCCCGTGATTTACATGGGCCGTTTCTAGCCCGTGTTAGCTTTCGGCCTATTGACGGCCCATACGTTCTTGGGCTCCTTTTCGGCCCTTGATTACTTCCTGCCCGTTACTGGCCTGTTCCCCTAATGGGCCAAATTCGGCCCATGGCAAGAGTCGGCCCGTTACTGGCCTGTTCCCCTAATGGGCCAAATTCGGCCCATGGCAAGAGTCGGCCCATTACTGGCCTGTTACCCTAATGGGCCAAATTCGGCCCATGGCAAGAGTCGGCCCGTTTCTGGCCTGTTAACCCGTTGCGCCGTTTCCTGCCCGTCCTATATTCTGGCCCATTAACGACCCGTTATGCCTGTGACAGAATTAAGCCTTTGCTGTCCTACGACCTATTACCATGCTGGGCCGATACCAATTACACCCGATTACGGCCCATGTAGACCCATTTATCCGACGGCCCGAGGCCCACCGATTACAGGCCCATTTATCGACGGCCCGTAGGAGACCCATGGGTCCTACGGCCCGCATATGGCCCATGGTAGTTGCGGCCACTAGCAAACCAGGGAAAAAGAAGACTAGGAAATAAATAAGACCGAAACTAACGCTAGGCTATTAAGGCGATTGCACAGAATACATCCACTCGGCATGAAAGATCGCCACCAGTGCAAATATAGGGAACACCCTACACTATACAAAAATGGCTTGCTGTTTTCTTCAGCCGGTGGCTGCACGTTAAGAATAAATTTTGTATCGCACCAAAACAAATTACAACTATACAACAAAAGGAAGGTTGGCATAAAACTTAACAGTCTAGCAGATAAATGCACCACCAGAAGTTCAGAAGCTCAATTCATTTGACCTGACTGTTACGTTTTCATGTTGTATTGTCCGATGGAGCACCATAACCCTCGCCTTCATTTCCCCTAGGCTCCTGAACAACATAGCAAATGTCTGATAGTCTGGTTTCAAAACCATGCATATCTTGACGACATTGAGCAATGTTTCTCCCTGTTTCACAAAGGGTCTCTATTAGGGAATGGACTTGTGTCTGGAGCGCAGATACAACATTGCTTTGAGCTTGCATATCTTGATCATGAGGCAGTTTGGACGATATTGCCTTAACAACCAACCCAGTATTACGCAGGAACGTGCTTTTGGCACTGTTAGTGGACACGTACTGACCCACTGCAGCAAGAGCTGACATTGGGGTTATAGTTGCCTCGCCACCTTCAGAAGGTGGCGGTTCCACCATTTTTTCCATAGCTTGCTAAAAAGTTGAGGTTCTACATTAGTAGTACCAGAACAGAAGATATTAAGGAGGCAGCAAAACCAAACAAAATAGCTTTGGTCTATATACAGAACTTATTCTGGTGAACCCATGTAAAATATTAGTTGTATTTTATTGCAAAGTACATAATAAAACCAGGTTCCAAACATATGACCATGTACCATCGCTAATGTATTGTCTATTTCTTCACATTGTATTGAGGGCCAAGGATAAAGAGATGAAGTTTATAATACGGTAAGCATAGTATGACATCATTCATATCACAAGACAACTGAGAACAGACAAACCGGCAATAGTAATGTTGTGTGGGCAAGTCCAGCACGGAACTAGATTACGGGTCAAGATCAAAGGAACATCACTCCTCTCTTTTAAACCTTGTAAGGTGCAATGATACGCTAAGACAATTGTGTATAAAATTGAAAAGAGTAATAGACATTGGCTGCAAACCATGCAGTTCAAGGCACAAGTCAGAGTAAGTAGTAGTTAAAAGGCATGAGGATTAAGGACTTACAACAGCGGCTTTGACTGGTGTAGTCATGCCCTTCTTCTTGCTGGTGTGACAGTCCTTGAAGATTTCCACAGCATTTGGTTCAGGTACTTTTTGGTCCTTGCGGGCTTTCCTCTGCATTTCGAACAAGTCAATATAGATCTGATAATATGGTACAGCGAAAAGAGTGAAACAACAGCTAATTACAAGAGCCTCGCAGTGTGCAATATAGCTACGAGATCCTGTCGTCTGTTGGAATTTCACTTTCGTACGGTTGGCCTTGTTCTTTGAACAGTTCACCTACAAGAAGATAGATTTGTGTGGCACATGCGTAAATAGGACTTCAACATGTGATTTGATCAAATATATATAATGTACCTGATACTTCGGATCAGACCAGTGTTTAACAAGGCCCCTCCAGTCTTCATCCGATATATTTTCCATTGGAGATGTTTGGGAAAGTTCACTGTTAGCCTTGCCTTCAAAGTGAGTTTTCCTCAAGTTATACCGATACTTTCGCAGAGCAGACTTGAAAACATGGGTGCAAGCTTGTCTCATTGCATCATCTTGGCTATCCAACTTGAACCACATCTGTTGAAAATTATGGGAGTCTCATTATCAGCATCCTAGAAAGTATGGGACAGAGCAAGACGATATTATTAGTTTCCATACATAACCATACTTATAGATAAATGGTCGAGGAAGGTGTTGAACTGGGTTTCGTCTTTGCCATTCCTGTACTGAATCCATGTTGGGAGGATACGTACATGACACCTAACGGCAACTGCTGCCTCTGATACTAACTTGGCTGACTCTGTAGCATCACGTGGCGTTTTTAAACCTGCCTCAAAACGGTCTCCATTCTTCCTCCTCTAGATTTGGTTAACCTATCGAGCATTATCCTGATGTTTGTTTCCTCTTGCGCCTAGGTGCTAGTCCAACAACGAACATAGGAAGTGTTAGTGTACATCAAACTGTGAGACTGCATATAAAGAAGCATGCAACTGTAACTTGACTCCAGCAACTACCTTCTTGCTGTTGAAGCTCACAAGGTTCATCTGATATTGCCAACTCGTCTTGTGTCAAGAGTGCTTGGGAAGTAGTGTTAGGTGGCAAGGGAGCTTGGGAACGTGCTGCTAGCTCAGTTGACGCACGAGTAAGTCGTGCAGCTGGTAGTACTGTGGTAGGTGTTGCAAGAACTAGGGCTGTCTCTGCTTGTTTGGTGGCAGCTATTTGTTTCTGTTTGGCTTTTTTTGCAACTCATGTAGCATGGGATGCTGTGTTTGTAGAATTTTCCGCTGGACTTTGACCTTCTATTGCACCATCAGTACCAGCAGAATCTGCAGGATTCATCCGCTTCTCATTCCCTGCCATTCTGTGTTTCTTCCTCTTTCTCTGTGCCATGTTAAGTCAAGCCGACAAGAAAAACGAATAACAATTTAGTTCTTCGGAACAAATTGATGCGTGATGCAGACGAACTGAACTTTATGTTAGACAACCACATGATAGGAGGATGTAATATGTATGAAAAACAGGACGGAAGAGATAACCAGAACTATGATGTGTAAACTAAGAAGAAGACATTTCACCAAATTAGAAGCAATGCAATGGAAGGTAGACACCATATGAAAGATGCTACAAATATCGCTCTGCCAAGTTAACAGTGTCTCATCATAAATGGCGTTTAAACAAATGTGAAGTAGTACAAGAAATAAATCATATGCAAGATGCAAACAACATCACACTACCATGTTAGAGGTCTCTCGTCATTAGTGCCATTGCATATTCGCAGCATTGCATATTCACAACTTATGATGTGTAAACTAAGGAGAAGGCATTTCAACAAATTAGAAGCAATGAAAGCTAGACACCATATGAAAGATGCAACGAATATCACTCTACCAAGTTAAAACTATCTCGTCATAAGTGCCATTTCAACAAATTAGTAGTACAAGCTAGAAAAGAATGTGAGATGTAACCTATATCACACTCCGAAGTCAAACGTGTCCTATGATAAGTGATTGTTGCAGGTTACACAACAGTAGTAATTTGATGTAAGAACATGGTGTGATAGACAGATATTGTATTTTCTAGAAACAGGAACACGTGTCTTATTCAAGTATAATGTGTAAAGTAAGCAGATGGAATTCAACAAAATTAGAAGCAATACAAACTAGACATCACACATAACATGCAACCACATATAACAGTGCCAAGTTAGAGGGAGCACCGGTGATGCTGCACTAGGGGAGACGTGCTCATCATAAACACAGCTTTGTTGAGTGTCTATGCATGTGTTGTCTTGGAAAACATCTTGGGGGTGTGGAGGAGTAGAAACTGTAGAGGCCCTCCGTTCAAAAGGAGCACCTTTATCCGCTGCCTTGCTAACTTCCTTCCACTTTATTGATTTTGAATTGTCAAGTAAAACCGACAAGAAAAAGCAATAAAATTCTCTCTTCAGAACTCATTCATGCATGATACTGAAAATCACTACTTTGATGTAAGGCAAACACATGATACCAGGATGGAATATGTATGAAAAATAGGACGACATGGCATGTTCACAACTGTTTGTGTAAACTAAGCAGAAACCATTCCAGCAAATAAGAAGCAATGCAAGCTAGACACCACATGAAAGATGCAACCAATATGACTCTACCAAGTTAAAAGCGTCCCATCATAAATGGAATTTCAACAAATTAGAAGTAGCGCATGCTATAAATCATATGAAAGATGCAACTAATATCGCACTGCATATACTAAAGGTGTCTCGTCATGTTGATTGATGCGGGATACAAAAAAACAATAGTTTTATGTAAGGACATGCTTAATAGACAGATGTACTATGTACTAAATACAGGAAGGCATGTCACATTAACAGGTATAATGTATAAGCTAAGCAGACTAGCACATGCAGTTTAACCAGATTAGAAGAATTACAATCTAGACACCAAATGCAACATGCAACCACATATCACGCTGCCAAGTTAGAGCAAGCACCTGCGATGCTAGTGTAGGGGAAATGCTGTAATCAACTACAGAGCTACGTTCACTGTCTTCATCTAGCATTTCTGTTTCTTGAGAATCATGTCGGGAGGCTGACGCTGCATTCTTTAAATGAGGCGTAGTCCCCTTGCCTGCCTGCCTCGTCATAAGTGATTGATGAGGGATACACAAGAACATTAGTTTGATGCAAGAACATGGTTAATACACAGATGTACTAGTATGTACCAAAAACAGAAAGGCATGTCATATTCAAAGGTATAATGTGTAAGCTAAGCAGATGCAGTTTAACCAAATTGGAAGCAATACAAGCTAGACATCCGGCTGGAGTGGTGAGCATGATCATCTAGGACCTGAGAGCCTGGTGGGAGGCGGGCTGCTTCGCCACCATCGCAGCTTTTTAGTTGGCTTCCAGGTGATGCCTATCTTTGTTGGGCTTATCACTGGCTCGGCCAGTGCCCTGACTAGCTATTTGTCTTCTAGTGCTCACGGGATGGTGGTTCATGTAAAAAAATATCTTTCCTTATCTTACCGACTTCGGCCTTTCGAATACAAGCTAGACACCATATGGAACATGCAACCACATATGACACCGCGAAGTTAAAGCAAGCAACTGGGATGGTGGTTCATTGCGAGCGAGGTCATCAACTCCAGAGCTATGTTTACCGTCTCCATCTGCTGACACTGCACCCTTTATAGCGCTGTAACGTGTCTTGCCTAACCGCACACAAAGCTGGAGCGACTTCTCTCTTTTCTTTTTGGCTTCTCTCATGGCAGCAGAGTCTGAAATACCCTTGCATAAAAACACAATAGTGAGAGAAAGGGTGAAGTGTGTGCAGAACTAGTGCACTGTAAAAGTAGCAGATAGCAGGTGGCTAAAAAATAAATGACAGGAGACATATGATAGCTCTACAACATTGCATGGCAAACAAAATTAGATTCTACTCCGTATGATTTTGTAATATATGAGCACAGGAAATGCAGGTACTCCTCCAGCACACCACCACATGTGGTCATATCTAAGATAACAGTCGACTGAAAATAAATAGGTCGGTCGATTTTTTTAATGAACCGTCCGATCTATAAGGAACGGGCAGATGGCCTTCGTCTGCCTCCCGCCAGTCACTGTTGACGATCTTTCTCAAACCGCCAGCGACCACCGGCCCAGACCCCTGCCTCCGCCGCCCCGCCCTCCCAACGACCTCACACCATCGCCGTGCTTGGCAGCGCCCCCAGGCCATCCCTTTAATCCCGGCCAACCTCCAGATCGGGCGCCAGTAGCTCTAGGCCGCACACGCCCCTAAGATAAACACCAAGGCGCTGCTTCCCCGGCGTAATAGGCGTACTAGCGCCTGTTACGCCGGGGAATGCTTCCGTTAATTGGGAATCAACTGGCCAGAAATTGAAATTCAGGGGGGCGACGGACCTCTAGCTAAGGTGAAATAGTATATGAGGAGAAACCTTGTGCATCGCGAGTTACTAGGAACATCTAGTATCAAGAAGAAGTGGTCAACTAGTGTCTTCTGTGGGATGAATACCGTGCAAGCAGGGACGTAAGATTTGCACGAATAAGGGAAGAGGAGTACCTTTTTCGGTTGCCGGTGTGGTCACCTCCACATGTCACGCCGATCTTCTTCTTTTTACCGGGGAAACCGATGCTCTAGAGGGTGCAGGCTTGGACGAACCCATGGCCAAATTGTTGACTGTGTTGCCGTGGCCGTATGTCGACGGAGGGGAAGCAGATCTGAGGCGGCGAAGGACGGCATAGCAGGAACAGCTCCGGTGCGGTGGAGGGTGGCGAAGTTGGAGCGGCAACGGTGAGGCGCAGGACGGCGTGGTTGAACTGGCTCGGGTACGGATGGCTCGGCCTCGGCTTCAACTACTAGCCGTGGAGGGCGTTGCGGTTGAGGTTGCGGTGGACGACGACGTCGGGGTATCGGCTCCGGCGTGATGGAGGAGGGCGGCGGTTGATGGGTGGGATGGGGTGGCGGACGGAGGACGCCGGGGTTTTGCGGCTGGTGGAGAGGTAGTTTTGGCGCCCACGGAGTACGAATGGGGAATCGGACGGGTGGGGCGGAACCATGTTTCGGTCTGGGACGCGCTTGTTTTTGGCTTTTTTGAACAGAATATGGGACGCGCTTGTTTGAAATTTGGGGAAAGTACAAACTTTGCCCCCCTCTTAAATTTCGGACCTACTGCGGGTCGGGGGTAGGATGGTAATCCCAGGTGTCCCAAATAGTGGGCGGGAGCGATTTCGGCCGCGCGCATGTGTGCATAGGCGGCCATTGTGTATGAATGTTTTTCGGATGCGGTTGCGTGGCGTCTAGATGAAGCTACAAACCTACCCCGGTTTAGACCTTTGGACGTCGGGCCGGTAGGTTTCACGGGTCGGAGTTATTAGAAAAGTAATTTCCTTGTACTACCAAACATTGGTCTCACGCGGTTTCGGGCGAGTAGAGGCTCTTTTGGCGCTTTGTTCGAAATTTTGAAACACAAGCATTCACGTTTAGAGTACTCTTTAACTATGAGGATTGACCTAAATAGACAACGTTATATTTGACCTTGTATGTTTGAAAACCTCATTAAATTATCCGCTTCTTTTTGAAATTTTGACACTTGAAAATCCTATAACTACGATTATTTTGGAATGGAGGAGCTAAATTTCAATCTATTTTGTACACGACTACATATGCTATTATGTACAAAATCAGAGCAAAGATTGGTGCCCCCATAATTTAGGTATGGTTTACAAATGACATGATATCAAATTCAAATAATTGAATGGACTTCATGTTGAATTCAATTTTTTTAAACCACCTTAAGTTGAATTCAAATGTATGCTAGTTCATAGGTAGCTATTTATAATGTCCATTGTGTAACTTTCGTATGTATAATGTGCTTTACACACACAACATGAACTATACTCACGTTTATATTCGATTGCTAAAGCGATGCATTGTCTGGAGTTCAAAATACTAACTATGTGGATCAATTGTGTTGAATAATAACATAGACATGCTCAAATTCAATAGAATCTGGATGTCTGATGGATCAATGACTGGTCCTTACGTGAATTGCAAATATCATGATCCCATCCTAATATTTGGATACAAATTATATCTTTAATCAATGTGTAGAGCAGTCTTTTACGTGTAGTTTCACTCTCCATCGGTGGTCTCTCACACATGCTCACACACTCTCTCCCGAGGTGTCTTTCTCGCACACATGCTCTAGATATAACCCTCCCTCCCTCTCGTAACCATTTACAACTGTTTTCACTAACCTTTATCACAAGCACTCTTCCTCTCGCAAACATACACACGCACAATCCTCATCGACCCTTTCTATATACATGGACCTGCCTACGTGTCTCATGTACGCACATTATCTTTACGCCTGTCTCTCACGCATTGTCTCACACCTCTCTTCCTAATCGACGAGTATGATTCTAGCAGAGCATTCTGTAGGATGCCCCTTAAAGTTAGGTTGGATGAATAGTAATATCAGAGATAAAGGGGTTACCTTAGTCCGAGAACCTAGGGTTACAAATCCTAGCAGGCTTTGTCAGTGGACATAGAGTCCTTCACAATTCTGCTATCTTTGTCTTGTACGACTAGTCATCCATGGGTCTTCCTAAATGCGTCACGGGCCGACCAATGTGGTGCAGGTCGGAACCGAACGAAGGGCCTCACCTCGACCCACCGGACCTCACGCGGTGACACACCCTCTGCCCCCACGTCTCATTATCTTCTCACACCCACACATACCAACACAAACACCACACACACAGAAAATTTCTCCTGGTGCCTCTATTCCCTCCCCCCTTGCATATACACACTCAAGGGAATGGAATCTCTTGTCGTGACGTCATATTCGTTTCTCTCTGTCTAGACCACTCTCATTTCCCGTGCTATCTCTCCCACGCCCCCCCCCCCCCCCCGTCAGCCCCTCTATCCATGCCTCTCTCGAATACGTAATACACACACATACCTCTTTAGGCCCCGCCAAATGCATCAACTACACATTCACACATGTTACATCACGTACCCCATTGATCTAAAAAGCCCTCTCTTCACGTTTATTTCACATACAACATTCCTTTTGAATAAAGTGTGGCCAAAAAATTATTTTAGAGTTTCTACATATATAGAACATTACAAAGTTATATGGAGGAGTACGAACGCTAATTTGCATTGCATGGTGCCCACAATGATATTTATTCTGCACTGTTAATTTGTATATTTTTATACTATATACAAAGTTAGTCATAATAATGAGAAACGAAGAGCATCTCCCTCTCCATTGCATATCCCCCCTGTATGCCCCTTTCACGTATGCACACAAAACTATCTCCAGGTCCTCTAAAAGTAAGCCCCCGGAAAATTCACGCATGTTTCATCTTTCTCTCGCGATATATACAATGACGATCCTTGTATTTGAAGCGAAAGTACGATACATACATTGGACTTAAGAATCCACTCATTACGGTCACCATTTATGTTTCGTGGTTATTATACAGTCACGGTCTCACCGGACAACTCTGTATTTTCTCATGACATGACTAGTTGACCAGTTAAACGCTCCACGTGGCACCTCTAGTGTTGCATCACATTATCTCACTACCATCGTGCCCACCTGTCGACTTGTATCTACTCTACATCTACACTCTTATAAAATACATAAAATACACTCTTATAAAAACAGAGTTGGTGATGATGGTGTGCCTGCCATCCTGCAATATAGGCCGTCCGATTTATATCTGATGGGTAGGAAAGAAACTATGGCAATTTTGCAAAAAGGTACCCACACACCTCTCCACATTTGCAAATAAGGCCTTCCCTCGTTCATTCTTTTCTCTCACGAGATAAACAAGTCATACAAATGCATCTTGATGTTACGTGCAACGCACGGGCATCTTGCTAGTAAGAATGAAAACAAACGACAAAAAAATATTTGGACGGTGGTTCGAAGTCATGACCGCGGGCACAGCGGACAAGGTGGCCTTGTATTGGTATGTTGAGCCGTCTGTTTTAACACACAGGAGCTGGTGTGGTGATTATACACACACGCACACATGCACACGAACTGCATCCACGCAACACTCACACAAACACATGCACCCACGCACGCACGCAACACTCACACGCACGCACGCAACACTCACACGCACACACGCACGCATGCATGCACACACCAGTACACCACACGACCAACACACACTCTCACGCTCAAGTGCTCAACCTACACGTGCATGCGCACACATCAGGCCCTGACAGATACATACACAACCAGGTGATTCCCGTGCACGGGTTGGAGCCTTGTCGCGCCTGCGTAAATTTGTGTTTATCTGACCTTTTGCCTATGCGAACTGACAGGTGGGACCCACAAGGGACGTGGTCAATTTAACTAGTCAACATGGCGCCATGCAGACTATTTGGCCGGTCAACAGAGTGCAATCCGATGCTGAACTGTGAGCAAGTGACCGTATAATCACCGCAAAACGTATATAATGACCGTCATCAGCTTATTCTGAAGTTCGGTGACCGTATTACGCTTTTCTCTCTGTAGGCCCTCCAAAACTACATCTCTACACGTTCTCGCATGTTACATCTAACAACTATGCAATACAGCACTACTACTACACTCTAACACAATAAATCATATGTGTTTTTAGTTTTACTAGATATCATACTGTTACTTATAATTATTCAGTTTGCATACATTAAAATTGCCTTTGAAATGTATGGCCAGTATCGGGTTTGTATCGATGGATCGTGCGAAACAGCAAAACTATAGTACTATATAGTACTACAAGTGACAGTTCACTGGGCCGTCGTGTCGTCTACTCCTCTGTCGTAAGAGTGGAGCGCTCGCTTCATAAATCTTCTAGTCCCTTTCGCCGACATGTGGGACATCAAGCTACCGGGTCCACGTGCCATACCGGAATACAGTGCAGAGCAGCCGGGGTGAAGCACCCCAGTCATGGTGCCGGCATAGTAATGAGCAATAAGGCGTCAAATCACAAGCTGCACCTTTCCCGCAGTTAAGTTGGAGGGACGAAACAACCATCATTTCACTCGTTGCTGAATCCGCTTCTCCCTCATCTTCTTCAACTTAACCACGTGTTGCTTCTGCCGTTGTTCTGCCTCATGTGGGACGCAGATCGGCTTGGTAAAGCACTGACACGTGGGACCGCATGTTAGCAAACCGCCAGGACAACGTCCTCTGAAAATAAGAAGCCTAATCCTAGATTTACAAAGGGCTACGTAGCTGCTACGTATACTTTCCATCTAATCTATATAGGCCCCCCCTGATTTTCAGGTGGGGTGGGCCTAATCCTCTCCTTTAATCCAATCAAATAGTCCCGCATCACATCAGTTCGTAACTTTACGTAAACCATTACGTGGATGTAGCATTGCTCAAATAAGAAACCTCCCCCGCCATCCGCGCGGCAAAATCACCTCCTTTTTCTAATCTTGATTCTATAATTTTTTAGATCAATATAATTGAGATTTGTATAGATAGCACACAAAAGCAAAACCAAGTGGTACCGTTAAGGGCATCCACAATGTGTAGCCAAATGTGAAAATAGCTTTTGGCATCGTGGGAACCATTGTGAACGGTGTTGCCAAAGCCAAAAAGATGGAACCGAAGCTCCCTGATTGATTGATTGAAGGAATAGAAAAATGCAACGTCTCTCCTCTTTTTCCCATGCTTGGATGCATGTAGTACAGTATAGAGCACAGAGTCTACTCCCCTGTCCCTTCTATCACAAATCACAAAGCAGTGAGGCGTCAAATCACAAAAGCACGGACGAAGCAACCATCATTTCACTCTTCGCTGACTCCGCTTCTCCATCGTCTTCTTCGAGAAACATCTCACCGCTCTAGTACTCCTAGTAGTACTAGTAAAGGACTTCCTGGATGCAAATAAGGCGGTTGTCTCGGCTTGCAGGCGGCACTTGCGAACGACTTACCGTGGTCTCCCTCAATGGTGTTCTCCATCGAACGCACTTCGCCAAACCACCAAAAAAAGATATCGTCGACGTCACCGCAATGGGGAAGGAAGTCAAATATAGTTACTACCTCCATTTTTTTGTACACAAGGCCAGTATATCAAAATTATAATTTGCAAAGGGCCACTAACACTAATCGAGGCAAAATTGATGGGGTTAGCAACCAAGGACATTAATATCCCCTGCATGCATGCGGAAGTGAGAAGGTTGGTTTGCATGGCGCTGCATGAATCAAGCGATGAGGAGTGAGATGGTTAGCTCTTTGGTCTTTGGAGAAAAAATGCACATTAATTGACACGTGAAACGAGGTTTTGTATTGATTAAATCCCGCGAAGGAAACCCCGCCTTTCTTTTTTAACACTAGTACTCCTAGTACGTACGTACTTATCCTGTTTGGGTCTAGGCCTTGCATTGCCAAACTTCGCCACACATTGTTGCCAAGCTTGCATAAAGTTTTCAAAATGAGAAGGAGGTACACTTGCGCACGGCTGTCGCGGTTGCACCGCACCCTCACACGGTCGCTCCTGCATGCCGCGGTCGCACCGCACCCTCACACAGTCGCTCCTGCACGCCGCAAACCCAACCAAGAGAACGCACCCTCACTGACACGTGTTGTCGCATCTGAACAAACCAAACTCAGCCATCCTATCGCTGACACATAATTTTCGTTCATAGACTATGTTTATCCAACCGCATGTTGGGGAGTATCCGTACGGCCCGTGCGGTGGTCTGTTGGGGAAGAAGAAGAGGTCAGGAAGAAGGAAAGAAGGGTTAGGAGACGTAGGATATTCATCCAACCGCCTGAAATGGTAGACTGACCCAAGTCAGGCGACTTGCATAACAAATATATGTTTTTACACAGCAAAAGATCCATAAAAACAACAACATAAAGAAAACCTATCACTGCTCACGGAAAGAGACGGCCTCGTCGTCTTTGGCTGCCGGCGCGAACCAGCCGTCGCTGCCGACGTGTGTCTCCGCACTGTGGTTGTCCTCGTCCTCCAGCTACTCGTTCAAGCGGAGCGTGCGGGCGCTCTGCACGGACGAGAGCACAGCCCGGTTCAAGTCGAGGACGTCCGGTTCCGCCTGCAGGAGGGCCTCGATGGCAGCGACATCCGCGCGCTCCGCGTCGAGTCGAGCCTCCGCCGCCCGGTTCAAGTCCAGGACGTCTGGTTCCGCCTGTAGGAGGGCGTCGATGAGAGTGGCATCCGCGTGCTCTGCGTCGAGTCGAGCCTCTGCCGCCCGGTTCAAGTCCAGGACGTCCGGTTCCGCCTGCAGGAGGGCCTCGATGGCAGCGGCATCCGCGCGCTCCGCATCAAGTTGAGCCTCCGCCGCCCGGTTCACATCCACGACATCCGGTTCCGCCTGCAGGAGAGCCTCGATGGCAGCGGCATGCGCGCGCTCCGCGTCGAGTTGAGCCTCTGCCTCCCGGTCCTCCTTTAGTATCGCCATGTTGAACCGCTGGTCCGCCTGCACCATGGGGGACTCGGACGCCGGCACGAAGTCAACGTCCATCGTCTCATACCCATCGGGGGCCTTCTGCGCCGCGACCTCCGCCATGAACATTGGATCGGCTTCCTCCTCCTCGTAGCTTGGCTCCAGAGAACTCGGGGATTGGCCCGCCGCAAAGCGAGCTTGGGAACGGAGGTCTGTGGCGCCGACCGCCGCCGTGATTTCTGCGCGGCGCTCCGGCGTCAGCATCTTGTAGTAAGTGATCTTGCGGCGCACCATGGCTTTCCGGCGAACTAGGGGACGCTTGATGCGGGCTAGGGGATCGAAAGGTGGGGGAATGGGCTGGAGATTTGGTGTGGTTTTAGGGCATTGGCTGGCGTAGACCGAGCAGCGAAGGTTCTGGTGTGAATAGTGGTTCCGGTGACGACCGATCAATTGGTTTTGACTGTACATCGCTCTTGTCGCGTTCGCGTTGCAGCCCGGCACGCTGGACCCTCCACGTCGCTCACCGAATGGAACGCGCTTCGTCTTGCGTTTTCGCTCGCTTATGGGACCGCAGTTGAGAGCAAACCGACGTCCCTCCCCCTCCCCCGCCCCGCGTCATTTATTATACCACCACTCCCTCCGTTTTATGCGGAGTAAATAAAAACAGAGGGAGTATACTACGGATGAGGATCCCCTGACGTGGCCGAACCCATTGAGTAACTGACATGCGGGGCCTAGCAAGAATGGGGTCCGCCAGTAAGTGACCGAAAGGGAGGGTAAGGCAGGGATACCTACGTCAGAGGATCCACTTCCACTATACTACTTTGACCAAATGTTAGAGTAATAATATATGACATGCAACTTACACAAATGTTAGAGTAATAATATATGACATGCAACTTACACAAAGCATACAGGGTCTAATGCGTTTTTTGAGGCTAACTTTGACCAAATGTTAGAGTAATAATATATGACATGCAACTTACACAAAGCATACGGTCAAATTCGTATGTGAAAGGAGTTTCCAATGATATAATTTTCACATTATACATCTCATGTACTATCAATCTTGTCAATAGTCAAATTGGAAACCATCTCGAGTACAAATCTAGGAGTACGTACGAATCTAACAATATTGATTGGGCGTTGTTGAATGTTGATACCTTTTTGATCAAAGTAGAGATACTTTGACTACACATAAAACTTATATGTAAACTAGAAAGGATAGCGGGAGTATATTGTAGTTCAAAAACGAAAGGAACATTGAATACCCTTTATATAGGATTTGCGGATGCTATGATCACCGGTTCAAAATTTTGAATCCGCCTTAAGTATCACGTGCCCCCACTCGTTCCCTCTCGATTTCATCTCGGGGTCCGCAGATCTATTGAAAGAGGACTAGGGTGGGTACATGCGAATGATACTCGGCGGAATGTTCAAATGAGGCATGCGGGAGGATGGACTCGACTGGAGGGCGACATGATCGATGGAGAAGAGGGTTGGAGAGGAATGAGAAATAAGCAAACGCCGCATGATTATACTTGAACGGCTCAAATAAACAATAAGTTGTCTCGCTTGGCCTACATAGTAAAAGGCCTAATGCGCAACGCGGAGCACTGACGCTCGAATATGGCCGGGAAAACAGGGAAACCGACATTGGGTAGCCAAAATTTTGGTTGAGGTATTGGTTGCCCATGATTTGGCCGACATTGGCAAGAAAAATGAACTAGAGTTGGCTAGAGATCATTGGCATGCCAAAGAAATGGCAACCATCCAAACAAAGACCAATCTTTGGGTCATGACCAAAATTTTGGTTGAGGTGTTGGTTGCCCATGATCTGGCCGACATTGGCAAGAAAAATGAACTAGAGTTGGCTAGAGTTCATTGGCATGCCAAAAAAATGGCAACTATCCAAACAAAGACCAATCTTTGGGTCATGACCAAAATTTTGGTAAGGTGCACTTTGGCCACAATCCAATCACAGCCCAACACCCGGCTCGTCAAGAATGCACGGGGCGCCGCGACGCGTCCGCGGAGTGGTGTAGCGCAGCCAACTGCATCCTCTGGACCTGAGACCATGCCGGGTCGTCTTGCTTTTTCAATGACATGCGGGGATCGCATGTGAGCAAAGGGCATCTCCAACGTTGCCACGACCGCAGCTGACTACCCTGGCACACCAAAACCCTCGTCCCTCGCGCCATCGCGCGATGCGTTCCCAGCCGGCGCCAGCTGCCCGCATTCATGTCGTCCGTTCGTATGTCGTCGTTAAGAGGCTCGGTGCCCGAGGAACCAACTCCGGCGACTTAATGACGCACCCGGACGCTTGGCCTCATCGGAATGCGCTACTTAAAGCGGCAACGCCCAGCTAACCTCCACACCATAGCGCATCGTCCTCCTACCTGGCACCACATCCACCATGACCGCAAGTGTGAACGCTCTGCGGGAGAGCTTGTCTTCGGGGATGAAGCTCGAGGTCGCCGCCCTCGCTCAAGTCGCCTCTCGCGACGCAATAGCGACATAGCCGGACGCGGATGCGACCGCACAAGCGGTGGCCACGCTGGCGGCCGACGACGGGAGCACCGTCAGCCACGCGTCCTACTTGCCGCCGTCCAACGTCCGGCACCACCGAGGTCGGGGACTCCTCCGAGGATGAGTAGGGCATGGGAGGCGGCAGGGCATGGTGTGCCAACTGGCCGGTCCGTATCCCGTGTTCTACTCTTCCTCGCCGGAGACCGCACCTTCACTTCACGGGTCTTGAACCCCGCCCCCGTACATAGAGATCGCAGATGGAGGACGTCGGTCGCCACCGTAGAATAGGTTTAGGCTCGGGTTTCTTTTATTTTTCTGTCCTATAAAAGTTTGAAATGTAATGAAAATCTGCCGTGTTTGCATTAATCTCGGCCGGTGTATATGAACTTTCACAATAATATACATATTGTAGGAGTACTAGCAAGATGCCCGTGCGTTGCACGGAAGATCAAGATCTTCTGGGAGAAAAGGATGAACGAGGGAAAGCCTTATCTGCAAATGTGGAGAGGAGTGCGGGTAAATTGTCATAGTTTCCTTCCTATCCGTTAGATATAGATCGGACGGCTTATATTGCAGGATGACAGGCACACCATCATCACCAACTCTGCTTTTTATTGAACCTAGACAAATCTAACATGCGAAGTAAAATAAACACATAGGGTCTATACATACACAAATTATCTTAGGCACTCCAATAGTACGTCCACTACACATTCACGCATTTCACATCTTTCTACATCTACGGGAACCTACAAAAGGGTTCACGTAAATTGCCTCTCTCTCTCCTCCCCTGATTTTCATGGTGGTGGGCCCCTCCCTCCCCCCAATCAACAATCAACAGCTCACACGTTTCACATTACTTTAATTACGTAACTGGGATTACGTAGGTGTAGCATTACTCGTCCTAAAAAACCCAACTAAGCCAACCTCCCAGCCTATCGCGCAGGAAAAGACCCGGCCGCGCCGTTTTAGTCGGGATTACCGGATTACTAGTAGTAGTATCGATGGATCGCGCGAAGCAAAAAAAAATTTTGAGGGGCGAAGCACCTAGTTTAAAAGGGAAAAAGGAGGTACACTCACAGCACTCCTATCGCGGTCGCATTGCACCCCACACATGCTCGGATGCCACTGTTGGGGAACGTAGTATTTCAAAAAAAATCCTATGATCACGCAAGATCTATCTAGGAGAGGCATAGCAACGAGCGGGGAGAATGTGTCCACGTACCCTTATTGACCAAAAGCGGAAGCGTTTAGTAACGCGGTTGGTCTAGTCGAACGTCTTCGCAATCCAACCGATCAAGTACCGAACGCACGGTACCTCCGCCATCTGCACACGTTCAGCTCGGTGACGTCCCTCAAACTCTAGATCCAGCTGGGCCGAGGGAGAGTTTCGCCAGCACGACGGCGTGGTGATGGTGATGATGAAGTTACCGACGTAGGGCTTCGCCTAAGCACTATGACAATATGACCGAGGTGGAAAACTATGGAGGGGGCACCGCACACGGCTAAAGATCAACTTGTGTGTCTATGGGGTGCCTGAAAGTGCGTTATATCAACTAGAGGGGGTGAATAGGCGATTTTTATGAATTCTTCACTGAGGAATTTCAGGGTGAAGAAATTCCTAAGCGAAGAACTACTTGCAGCGGAATAAGTACTCGGATGTAAACATAACAGAACATAGGCATGGTCATCATGATGAAATGAAGACAAGCTCAGAGTACAGAAAGCGTAAACACAGGACAACACAGGATGAAGACAAACAGACTGAAGAAATTGAACTGAGGAAATTGAGAAAGTCTTCAGTCAAAGTCTTCAAACAGATATGAACAAGCACACAACACAATAAATGAGGAAATAAAAGAGTTGAAGAAATAGAACCAGTAGGCTTGGTGAAGACAATGATTTGGTAGACCAGTTCCAACTGTTGTGACAGTTGTACGTCTGGTTGGAGCGGCTAGGTATTTAAACCTGAGGACACACAGTCCCGGACACACAGTCCTCACCGTATTCTCCTTGAGCTAAGGTCACACAGACCTCGCCCAATCACTCGTGGTAAGTCTTCAGATGACTTCCAAACCTTCACAAACTCGGACACTCGGCGATCCACAATTTCCTCTTGGATGCTCTAGACCATGACGCCTAACCGTCTGGAAGATGCACAGTCTTCAAAGGTAACAAGCGTTGGATCCACGCAGGATCAATCTCTTTAGTGATGCTCAATCACTTTGGGTTTGTAGGTCTTTGGTTTTGGGTTTCCTCACTAGATGATTTTCGCTCAAAGTCCTCGGAGGATGGGATGCTCTCAAATGACAAGTGTAAGTTTCTCTCGGAGCAGCCAACCAGCTAGTGGTTGTAGGGGGCAGCTATTTATAGCCAAGGGAGCAGCCTGACATGATAAGACATAAATGCCCTTCAATGATATGACCGTTAGGTGGGTAGATATTTTGGGACAGCTGGCGCATAGCACAGCAACGGTCAGAATTTTGAGTATCAAATTCCTCAGGGCTATCATGTTCCTCACTGTGTAGGCAATCCGCACTGGCGAATTCCTAACTCCTTAGTCAGAACACATTCCTCAGAGATCAGAAGAGCTTCGTCTTTGTCACTGAAGAAATTGACTGAACTGTATGAGATTTCTAATGGCTTCACTCGAAGGGATTGGTAGGTGTAGGATTTTGAGTTGAGCATCACTTGGAACATTTTCCTTAGTATTTCCTTGACCCCCTTTAACAGTACGATGTTTCCTATGACTCAAGAAAGAGAAAATGAAACTACGAAAACAGAAGTCTTCACACTTCATGTTCCTCGAATGAATGCCAAGTCTTCAAGGTCATACCAATTTCTTCACTTTCAAAGTCTTCATAAATCCAAAGTCTTCAGTCGAAGACATTCATTTTTAGGGGTCGACTTTCTCTGTAAATATCAAACTCCTCATAGACTTATAGACCTCACTCAAGACACATTATTTCCTTAACCTATAAGTCTTCAATACACCAAAATCACTAAGGGGCACTAGATGCACTTACAATCTCCCCCCTTTTGGTGATTGATGACAATATAGGTTAAGTTTTCAACGGGGATAAACGTATGAAGTGTAAGTACTGATATTGAGGAATTTGATTGCAAGATATAGAAGAACTCCCCCTAAACATGTGCATAGTGAGGAATTTGCTTTTAAGGCAATGCACACTTGAAGAGTAGAATCATGGAGATCTCCCCCTATATCTTGTAATTCATACACACATTTGACATATAATATGAAGAATTTGAAATGCATGATGAAATATGGTGACTGTTGTAATTCAGCATGCGTGCATTAACATTAATGAAGAATAAGCATGCAGAAAATCTCAGCAAAAGTATCAGACCACCATAGAGTTTAAGTTTACAACTCGATTGAATAAAGTCTCAGAAGAACGGGAGTTGTAACTTTTCCAAAAAAACGCCCATATAGGTAGACCCGCTTGAAGACTAACTCAAATTTCTCCCCCTTTGTCATCGAATGACCAAAAGGATTGAAAAATGAGGACTAACACCCCTGATGAATATCAAGTTGATGGAGGAGCGCCAGCATTGTTGGGGTCGTTTGTTGTTGTAGGGCCTGCCGTAGTGTCGTCCAAGTCTTCATGCTCATCGGTTTCGCGTGATGAAGAATATGAGCTGGCCACCAAGGAAGGAACCTTGACCTTCTTGAATTTCTTCGGTGGAGGAGCAGACCAGTCAAAATGCTCCTTGAGACCCATTTGCTTCAGATCTTCTCCACCGTACAGATGTGATAAAATAGCCCAGGTGCGACCGAAGACTTCATGGAGGTAGAAATGGTTTTTCTTCACGGCATTGTGTGTAGCAGTCATGTTGTGAAGAATAGAGCCAAACTGACGCTTAACCCATTTGTGGTTTCTGGTGAAGACCGAGGAGAAGCTCACGGTCAGTCATCACCCTTGGATCTGTGGCTTGAGGATTTGGCTTTGATGCATTAGCGGCAGAATCATGAGTAGCAGAATCATCATTGGTGGAGTAAGATGCAGCTTTGCGAAACTAACCATCCAATGGACGATTGCCTTCATCAATAACAGCAGTGGCCTTGCCCTTTTCATCAGCTGAGGAATATGTCCACTTGAGGACTTCAATTGGGGGCAAGTAGCTGAGATAATTCTGAAAATCATCCTTATAGTTGAGTGAAGAGCTTATTCTAAGGAATCTCATAATCCAAGGTGCGTAAGGCTTCAACTCAAACGGAGAGAGTGCAACATTTGCCAGAGTCCTCATGAAGAAATCATGATAGTTGACAGGAATGCCATGCATGATATTGAACAGCAGATTCTTCATGATGCCAACGACTTCTTCATCAGTCGAGTCGTGGCCTTTGATAGGACTCAAAGTCTTCGTCAGAGTGCAATAAACTATTCTTGGCACATATAGCAATTCCTTCACGAGGAATTTGGTCCTAGGGGCTTGACCGGGCTTCAGAGGCTTCATTAGCACTTGCATGTAATGGGCAGTGAGTTCAAGCTCATGGTATAGGCAACGAGCTCCTTCAAGGGAAGGACTAATTGGCAGGGCATGAAGTAATTCAGAGGCCGGTGCTTTATAGTGAGTGTTATCAGTCATCCAGTCCAATACCCAAGAGTTCACATCGTCAGCATCGCCTGTGATATGCAGAGTTGCATAGAATTGAACAATGAGCTCTTCATTCCAATCGCAAATATCCGTGCAACAGTTGAGCAATCCTGCATCATGAAGCACACTGAGGACTGGGGTGAAGCAAGGCAGTGATTCCATGTCCATGTGAGGAATATGCTCATGGTCGAAGACTTTGTCCTTGTTAAAGAGCAGTGAAGAATAAAAGTTTGCTTGGCTGGTAGTCCAGAAGCGCTTCCTTCTAAGACGAGCAGAGTCATAAGGATTATAGTCTGTGAAGAACACATGCTCGCCAAAGAAGTCATCAGCCTTGAATTTCTGCTTCTTCGAGAAGGGATCCTTTGGCTTGGGCTGATGTGTATCAGTGAATTGCATCACCACCTCAGGAATCGCAATCTCAGGATCTACAGGATGAGGAATTTCAGCTTCTTCTTCTTCAGTGACAGCCTGGGTCTTCAATTCTTCATTAACATTTTCTTCAGCACTAGTGGCTGGAATCTCTTCATGGACAGACGGTGTGGCATGAGGTTCTTCAGATCCCATCTATAATTCAGTATTCACAGGGGACTGAGGAATTTGTTGAAGGGGTGTGAACAGAGGAGAATTGAGGTGCTAACTTTCCCAAAAGTCATTGTTCAACACTGGAGTTGTGCACCCAATGTCCACATCTTCTTCTTCACTCTTTTCCTCAACGCCGGCCTCTTCAGCAGTGAAATGAGGCATGGGCGATGAGACTACTGGGGTTGAAGGGATTACATCCGCTTCAATTTCTTCATCCAACTGCTCTGACGAAGCAGCAGAAGGAATCTCTTCATGTGATCCACTTGGGATCACATATTCTCCATCAAAAGGAACAAGGTCCTTTGATGGCACGGATGAGACCGGAATAGCATCAATTGGATTCTCAAAAGAGCTAGTCAATGGCTTCATCTTCTTCGGAGCTGAAGAATCTGATGAAGTTGATGCTTTCCTTTTCTTCACTGTTGCACGCTCTGCAGCCTTGGTCTTCTTCACGTCTGATGCAGACGGAAGGATCGGAGTTGGGGTAGGTGCAGGAGGAGCAGAGGAATTTGGTTCAATTACTTCAGGCACAACTGATGCAGTTGCCCTGACTTCTTCAGTTTCTTCAGGTGCAACACTAGTGGTTGCCCTGGCATTTTCTTCAGCGGCTGGAATGCAGTCATCAGCCCTGGTACTGTGAGTTTCTTCAGCAGCCTGATTTTCATCAGCAGTGCTGGCATGTTCTTCAATCGGCTGAGCAGATGCCTCAGCCTGAGGAATTTCTTGTTGCGATGGAGCTGCAACATTGGTAGTGAACTTCTCGGTTAACTTCACAAACCTAACTTTGGCTCCAAGCCAGTCAGCGCGGTATACGTCAAATTCATCACTGAGTTTCTTGATCTCAGATTGAATAGTGACAAGTTCTTCAATTGTCATAGAGACAACATTTTTCTTCAGGAAGCGCTCCTTCTTGTACTGCGCTTTCTTCAACTGCCTGGCCTTTTCAAATTTCCATTTCTCTTCTTGAATGACGGCAGTCAACATATGACTTTGGCCAGGAGTCAACTTGAATTCAGGCATAGGAGTGTTGGGGTCCTTGTGCCAGAGATCAATGTAATCAAGGATCAATTTTGGATCCAAAAGCAGAGGCACATTTGTGCCTTTGGCTCTAGCGGCCCTGAGCTGCCTGTCCCTGATGATTTCGGCGAGTTCCTCATCATCAGCTTCGTCTTCATCAGACGGCACTTGAAAGGTGACCTGCTTCTTGTGAGGACTTGGTCAAGAGCCTCGTCCAGCAGTGGCCTTTTTCTTCAGCAGAGAGGGGCCAGTTGATGAATTTGGTGGAGCTGAAGAACTAGCAGAAGCTTCTGAGGCAATAGAGATGCATGTTGTCCTTTGGCACGTGGCGAGATGCATAGGTGCGACTTTGGAGGAGCTGGAGCAGCTTGAGGAATTTGCCGTGAGGGCTTTGAAGAATCTGGCCGAGAGTGAGGTCGAGCGGAGTAAAAACAAAGTGAGGAAGGGGAGGGGTATTTATAGTCGAGGTGAAAAACCACTCGTCCAAAGAAATTGGACGAACGTGCCCCTGACCCTTCTCATTCGCTTGACATGTGTCACCCACGTACTGAGAGGTGGCAATCGTGTGAGATCGTGAGTGAATAGATAAGTATTATCATGGAATGTGGAACGGTTTGAGCGGTAAAGTCTGAAAATTTAGATAAGATAAGTTTTAAAGTTTCATTCGCAATTTCTTCAGCTGACAAGGACACAGTGAAGACTTTGAACGAGTTTCAAATAGAACGCACATGAAGAATTTGTGAATAGATTGGGTTGAGTTTAGCATAGAGGGGGAAGGGTCCGATCACATTCACTTAGCAGAAAAGGCAACTTGAAGAAATAGCAATAAGTGAATGTTGTAGAGGACATAAACTCATATATATATATATAGTCAATGAAGAACAACAACGAAAATGGTGAAGATATTGCAAGTTGAAGAAATTGAACAACTGAGGAAAAACTCAAATTGAAGATTTTCAAATTTTGGTGGTGGCGTGACCCACCGTATAAGAATGATGATTTTAGACACCGCGTACAATTGTCGTAGGGCTCTGAGAATCAAATCCTTCGTTAATTTCTTCACACTTAGAGTGTTAGTCTTCATTGATTGAAGAAAAAACGTTTCTTCATGTGTTGCACATCTAAGTCATCAATTTTGCATAAATGTTAGGATGAGTGTCCTTTTCAAAGAACATTCGAAGATTCTTGGATATTTAGCTCACACCTCAACTTGCTAAATCTCTTCTCATCCAAGGGCTTTGTGAAGATATCGGCTAGCTGTTCTTCAGTCCTTACATGCTCAATGAGATGTCTCCCTTCCACACATGATCACAAAGAAAATGATGACGAATCTGAATGTGCTTTGGCTTCGAGTGCTGAACTGGGTTATGAGCAATCTTGATTGCACTCTCATTGTCACAGTAGAGAGGCACATTCTTCACATTGACGCCGTAGTCCTTGAGAGTTTGCTTCATCCACAGCCATTGAGCACAGCAAGAACCAGCAGCAATGTACTCAGCTTCAGCAGTAGGCAGTGATACGCGGTTCTGTTTCTTCGAGGACCAACAGACCAAGGATCGTCCGAGGAAATGGCATGTGCCAGATGTTGACTTGCGGTCCACACAATCACCAGCATAGTCAGAGTCTGAATATCCAATGAGATCAAAAGCCGAGCCCTTGGGGTACCATAATCCAAGTGTTGGTGTGTGAGCTAGATATCGAAGAATATGTTTCACAGCCTTATGGTGTGATTCCTTTGGTGTAGCTTGAAATCGGGCACACATGCAAACACTAAGCATAATGTCTGGCCTAGATGCACATAAGTACAATAAAGAACCAATCATGGAGCGGTATACCTTTTGATCGAAGTCAATACCATTTTCATCAGTGCATAGATGGCCATTTGTGGGCATAGGGATTTTGACGCCATTGCAATCTTGCATGCCGAATTTCCTCAGTACATCTTTGAGGTATTTCTCCTAAGATATGAATATGCCATTTCGCTGTTGAGGAATTTGAAGACCTAAGAAGAATTTCAATTCTCCCATCATAGACATTTGATATTCTTCACTCATCATATAGCCAAATTCATCACTGTAACGTTGGTCAGTACGACCAAATATGATATCATCAACATATATTTGGCACACAAACAATTCACCATCATAAGATTTAGTGAAAAGAGTAGGGTCAAGTGAACCGGGTTTGAAGCCTTTCTTCATGAGGAATTCCCTCAACGTATCATACCACGCCCGAGGGGCCTGCTTGAGGCCATAGAGGGCCTTATTGAGTCTGAAGACTTTGTCAGGATGCTTTGGATCTTCAAAACCTGGGGGTTGAGCAACATATACTTCTTCCTCAAGCTTACCATTGAGGAATGCACTTTTCACATCCATTTGATATAAAGTGATATCATGATGGTTAGCATAAGCAAGTAATATGTGAATAGCCTCAAGTCTAGCAACAGGTGCAAAAGTTTCATCGAAATCAATTCCTTCAACTTGTGTGTAGCCTTGAGCTACAAGCCGTGCCTTATTCCTCACCACAAGGCCATTTTCATTTTGCTTGTTGCGGTAAATCCACTTTGTGCCGATGATATTGTGCTTGCGAGGATCTGGACGTTTGACCAGTTCCCAGACGTTGTTGAGCTCGAACTAATGTAATTCTTCTTGCATAGCATGAATCCACTAAGGCTCCAGAAATGCTTCATCTACCTTAGTGGGCTCTGTGATAGAGATGAAAGCAAAGTGCCCACAAAAGTCAGATAAATGTGAAGCTTTTGAGCGTGTGAGAGGACCTGGAATGTTGATGTCGCTGATGATTTTCTCAATCTGCACTTCGTTTACAACGCGAGGATGAGCGGGTTGTCATCGAGGAATTTGATCAGCATTTTCTTCAGCACCATTTTCTTCAGGTGCATCAGCATGACGATCTTCACGTTCTGGAATGATTTCTTCAACAGATTCTTGGTAGGAATGACATCCTCAGTAGCCTTGAACTTGATAGTTTCCTCAGGTGACTGTTCATCTAACACAGAAGGTAGGTGCTCTCTTTGCGAGCCATTAGTTTCATCGAACCGCACATCTACAGTTTCAACAACTTTGTGGTGAACGTTGTTGAAGACTCTATAGGTGTGTGAGTCCTTTCCGTAACCAAGCATAAAACCTTCATGTGCTTTCGGTGCAAATTTTGAACTGTGATGAGGATCTCTAATCCAACATTTAGCACAAAGACTTTGAAATAACTCACATTGGGTTTCTTGTCAGTGAGGAGTTCATATGCAGTCTTCTTGAAGAATTTGTGAATATATACCCTGTTGATGATGTGGCACGCAGTATCAATTGCCTCAATCCTGAACCGACGAGGCGTCTTGTACTCATCAAGCATAGTGCGAGCCATCTCAACAAGAGTCCTGTTCTTGCGCTCCACGACGCCATTATGCTGAGGAGTATAAGGAGCAGATAACTCATGAGTAATACCAAGTTCATCAAGATAGTCATCAAGACCAGAATTCTTGAACTCAGTTCCATTGTCACTTCTGATGTGCTTGATCTTCACACCAAAGTTGGTTGAAGCCCTCGAGGAAAATCGTTTGAAGACTTCCTGCACCTCATGTTTGTAAGTGACAATATGCACCCATGTGTAACGAGAATAATCATCAACAATAACAAAGCCATATAGAGATGCATCATTTTTAACTGCTGAATAATGATTACGACCAAAGAGATCCATGTGAAGCAATTCAAATGGTCGAGTGGTAGTCATGATTGTCTTCGCTAGATGTTTGGCCTTGGTCATCTTTCCAGCTTCGCAGGCTCCACACAAGTGATCCTTGAGGAATTTTACATTCTCAATGCCAATGACATGCTTCTTCTTCGTGAGCGTGTGTAGATTCCTCATCCCTGCATGACCTAGTCGTCGATGCCATAGCCAGCCTTCTGAAGCTTTTGCAAGTAGACATATAGCTGGTTGTGGTCCTGTAGAGAAATCAACAATATACAGATCTCCTCTCCTAAAGCCTTCGAAGACTTTGGAATTGTCAGCTTCCATGATCAAAACACAACGATACTTGCCAAATATGACAACCATATCAAGATCACAAAGCATTGAGACAGACATGAGGTTGTATCCTAAGGACTCGACAAGCATGACTTTGTCCATGTGTCGATCCTTTGAGATTGCAACCTTACCTAGACCCAATACCTGACTTTTGCCTTTGTCAGCGAAGATGATATGCTTCAGATGCGATGGAGATAAGGGAACATCCATCAATAGATTCTTGTCACCAGTCATGTGATTTGTACATCCACTATCGAGGACCCACTCATTGGCTTTGGGCTGATCATCCTGCAGATGAATTAGTGCAGCTTACGAACTCATATACTTCATCAGTGAAGAATATGACATCAATTTCATCAAGCAATAGAACGGATAAAGCAGTATGAGGACGTGAGAAGTGAGGATTCATTTCTTCATGATTAGCCTGCGTCCTTTCAGGCAAATTCAGGTCTCCAGCAAATTCTTCAGACGTTTAAGCACGTCTGGAGACCTGACCCTGCATAAGAGATTAGTTATTTTTCTTCACCACCCACATCTGAAGGGGTGGCAAAGAGTTCATCACTCTGCGAGCTCCATACGAGAAAGGTGGCATAGAAGCCAGTCCACTTCGTTTCACATAAGAGGAGTTAGGATAAGCATATGAATAAGCAGAGAAATTCTTCGAGGACTTATGAACATAATGGTTAGAAGAATAATGCTCATATTCATAGCCCTTAAATCTTCCCTGCGAAACAGAAGGGTTAGCACGATGATGTTCATACGAGGACTTTGATCCTTTTGAGGAATTTGATCCACGTGAAGAATTTGATCTGGGGTTCACAGGTGGATTCATGAGGACATTCACCTGAAGACTTTCAAGGCACCTTTTGGGAACCTAGCTTTTCTTCATAGGGGAACTGTTCCCACAGTTAGTGCCGACATATCTAGCAAAAACTTCACCTTTCTGATTTTTGAACAGTTTATAGTTGGAGTCAAATGACTCATTAGCAGAATGAGGAGATTCACATATAAAGCCAGATAAAGTAAATGGATCTACTGGAGGTCCCTTTGCAGCAACCCATGAGGTTTTGGGATACTGCTCAGGCTTCCAGTAAGTCCCATCAGCGTTAAGCTTCCTCTCAAAGGCAATACACTCTTTCCTAGGGTTCCTGTTGAGGATCTGCTTTTCAAGCACATCACAAAGAGCCTGATGCCCTTTGAGGCTTTTGTACATGCCTGTCATGTATAATTCCTTCAGCCCTGCATCATCAGTGATACTAGCATTGTCCTCAGATGAGGAATTAGTGATAGCAGAGACAGGTGAAGAATTTGTAACATTAGAAGCATTTGAACATTCAGGTGAAGAATTAGCAGATTCACGTTCAATGCACTTCAAACATGGAGGAACAAATTCTTCTTGAGTGGCGCTGATTTGTTGAGCAAGTAATGAATTGCGCTCCTTCTGAAGATCTTCATAACTCACCCTTAGCTTTTCAAGATCTTGCTTTCTTTGAAGAAATTCATAGGAAAGCTTCTCATGATCAGATAAGAGAGTGTTATGATGATTTTGAAGGTTGTCAAACTTAGACTGAAGTCTCTGAAGATTTTCAGTCAAGGTTTTAGTGCGATCCGTTTCTTCACCCAACATATCATCACTTTTGTCTAGCATGTTTTGAACCTTTTCAAAAGCCTTTTGTTGTTTCACAGCAATCTTAGCAAGTTTAGAGTAGCTAGGCTTGAGATTTTCATCAGATCATCCTCACTTGATTCAGAGGAGGGGTATTTGATTACCTTGGAACCTTTTGCCATGAAGCAATAGGTGGGAGCGTAGTCATCATCGCCTTCATCAGCCTTGTTGGTGAAGCCATTTTCTTCAGTGTTGAAGATGGACTTGCTGATGAACGCAGTAGCGAGAGCTAGACTCGCCACACCAGATTCTGACTCCTCAGATGCCACCTCTACCTCATGTTCCTCAGATTCAGCTTCGGACTCCATTTCCTTGCCAATGAATGCCCTAGCCTTCTTGGAGCTGCTCTTCTTGTGAGATGAAGACTTCGAGGATTTTGATGATGAAGACTTTGAAGATTTCTTCTTCTTCTTTGAGTCATCAGAACTGTAATCCTTGTATTTCTTCTTCTTTGATTCCTTTCCCACTGAGGACAGTCTTGAATGTAGTGACCGGGTTTCTTGCATTTGTGGCATAGCCTCTTCTTGTAGTCACTGGATGAGGAATCATTACTCCTTGAGGAATTTCCAAAGCGACCACGTCTTGAGAATTTCTGAAATTTCTTCACGAGCAGTTCTAGCTCCTGGCTCAGTTCTTCAGGATCACCAAGGCTACTACCAGAATCTTCACCTTCAGATTCAGAGTCTGCCTTGGCCTTCAGGGCACGTGATCTGCCATAGCTCGAACCATAGAGATCTCTCTTTTCGGGAAGCTGGAACTCAAGAGTGTTAAGCCTCTCGAGGATATCGGCGGGATCAAGTGACTTGTAATCTCCACGTTCTTGTATCATCAGTGCCAGAGTATCAAATGAGGAATCAAGCGATCTCAGCAATTTCTTCACCACCTCATGGTCGGTGATGTCAGTGGCACCAAGTGCTTGAAGATCTTTGAGATGTCACTGAGGCGATCGAAGGTTTGCTGAACATTTTCATTGTCGAGTCTTTTGAAGCGGTTGAAGAGATTGCGAAGAACGTCAACTCGAGAGTCACGCTGTGTTGAGACTCCTTCATTGACTTTGGACAGCCTATCCCAAATAAGCTTAGCAGTTTCCAAAGCACTCACTCTTCCATACTGCCCTTTGCTCAGATGGCCACATATTATGTTCTTCGCTTGAGAACCGAGTTGCTTGAATCTCTTCACATCAGCAGCATTCACAGAAGGTGTGACAGAGGGAACACCATTTTCCACAACATACCAGAGATCGTTGTCAATTGCCTCAAGATGCATACGCATCTTATTTTTCCGGTAGGGGTAGTCCGTCCCATCAAAGCTAGGACACCAAGCAGAGACCTTGATCATACCTGCGGTCGACATAACTAAAACTCCAGGCGGTTAAACCAAAATCACACAGAACAAGGGAGTACCTTGCTCTGATACCAACTGAAAGTGCGTTATATCGACTAGAGGGGGGTGAATAGGCGATTTTTATGAATTCTTCACTAAGGAATTTCAGGGTGAGGAAATTCCTAAGCGAAGAACTACTTGCAGCGGAATAAGTACTCAGATGTAAACATAACAGAACATAGGCATGGTCATCATGATGAAATGAAGACAAGCTCAGAGTACAGAAAGCGTAAACACAGGATAACACAGAATGAAGACAAACAGACTGAAGAAATTGAACTAATGAAATTGAGAAAGTCTTCAGTCAAACTCTTCAAACAAATATGAACAAGCACACAACACCGTAAATGAGGAAATGAAAGAGTTGAGGAAATAGAACCAGTAGGCTTGGTGAAGACAATGATTTGGTAGACCAGTTCCAACTGTTGTGACAGTTGTACGTCTGGTTGGAGCGGCTAGGTATTTAAACATGAGGACACACAGTCCTCACTGTATTCTCCTTGAGCTAAGGTCACACAGACCTCGCCCAATCACTCGTGGTAAGTCTTCAGATGACTTCCAAACCTTCACAAACTCGGTCACTCGGCGATCCACAGTTTCCTCTTCGATGCTCTAGACCATGACGCCTAACCGTCTGGAAGATGCATAGTCTTCAAAGGTAACAAGCGTCGGATCCACGCAGGATTAATCTCTTTAGTGATGCTCAATCACTTTGGGTTTGTAGGTGTTTGGGTTTGGGTTTCCTCACTAGATGATTTTCGCTCAAAGTCCTCAGAGGATGGGATGCTCTCAAATGACAAGTGTCAGTTTCTCTCGGAGCAGCCAACCAGCTAGTGGTTGTAGGGGGCGGCTATTTATAGCCTAGGCAGCAGCCCGGCATGATAAGACATAAATGCCCTTCAATGATATGACCGTTAGGTGGGTAGATATTTTGGGACAGCTGGCGCATAGCACAGCAACGGTCCGAATTTTGAGTATCAAATTCCTCAGGGCTATCATGTTCCTCACTGTGTAGGCAATCCGCACTGGCGAATTCCTAACTCCTCAGTCAGAACACATTCCTCAGAGATCAGAAGAGCTTCGTCTCTGTCACTGAAGAAATTGACTGAACTGTATGAGATTTCCAATGGCTTCACTTGAAGGGATTTGTAGGTGTAGGATTTTGAGTTGAGCATGACTTGGAAATATTTCCTTAGTATTTCCTCGACCCCCTTTAACAGTACGGTGTTTCCTATGACTCAAGAAAGAGAAAATGAAACTACGAAAACAAAAGTCTTCACGCTTCATGTTCCTCGAATGAATGCCAAGTCTTTAAGGTCACACCAATTTCTTCACTTTCAAAGTCTTCAGAAATCCAAAGTCTTCAGTCGAAGACATTCATTTTTAGGGGTCGACTTTCTCTGTAAATATCAAACTCCTCATAGACTTATAGACCTGTGTACACTCAAAAACACATTAGTCCCTTAACCTATAAGTCTTCAATACACCAAAATCACTAAGGGGCACTAGATGCACTTATAGTGCCCCCCTCCCCCGTATATAAAGGAGGGGAGGAGGAGGCCGGCCGGCCATAAGGGGTGTGCCCAAGGGGGCGAATCCTACTCCTAGTAGGAGTAGGTTCCCCCCTTTCCTAGTCCAACTAGGAGAAGAAGGAAGGAGAGGGAGAGGGAGAGGGAAAGAGGAGCCGCACCCCCCTCCCCTAATCCTATTCGGACTCCCCTTGGGGGGGCGCCACCTCTTGGCTGCGGCCCTCTCTCTCCCCTAAGGCCCACTAAGGCCCATAACTTCCCGGGGGGTTCCGGTAACCCTCCGGCACTCCGGTTTTATCCGAAACTCTCCGGAACACTTCCGGTGTCTGAATAACATGGTCCAATATATATAAATCTTTATGTCTCCACCATTTCGAGACTTCTCGTCATGTCCGTGATCTTATCCGGAACTCCGAACAACCATCGGTACATCAAATCACATAAACTCATAATACCAATCATCATCGAACGTTAAGCGTGCGGACCCTACGGGTTCGAGAACTATGTAGACATGACCGAGACACCTTTCTGGTCAATAACTAATAGCGGAACCTGGATGCTCATATTGGCCCCTACATATTCTACGAAGATCTTTATCGGTCAAACCGCACAACAACATACGTTGTTCCCTTTGTCATCGGTATGTTACTTGCCCGAGATTCGATCGTCGGTATCATCATACCTAGTTCAATCTCGTTATCAGCAAGTCTCTTTACTCGTTCCGTAATGCATCATCCTACAACTAACTCATTAGTCACATTGCTTGCAAGGCTTATAGTGATGTGCATTACCGAGAGGGCCCAGAGATACCTCTCCGACAATCAGAGTGACAAATCCTAATCTCGATCTATGCCAACTCAACAAACACCATCGGAGACACCTGTAGAGCATCTTTATAATGACCCAGTTACGTTGTGACGTTTGATAGCACACTAAGTGTTCCTCAGGTGTTCGGGAGTTGCATAATCTCATAGTCATAGGAACATGTATAAGTCATGAAGAAAGCAATAGCAATAAACTAAACGATCACAGTGCTAAGCTAACGGATGGGTCTTTTCCATCACATCATTCTCTAATGATGTGATCCCGTTAATCAAATGACAACACATGTCTATGGCTAGGAAACTTAACCATCTTTGATTAACGAGCTAGTCTAGTAGAGGCATACTAGGGACACTCTGTTTGTCTATGTATTCACACATGTACTAAGTTTCCGGTTAATACAATTCTAGCACGAATAATAAACATTTATCATGATATAAGGAAATATAAATAACAACTTTATTATTGCCTCTAGGGCATATTTCCTTCAGTCCTATGAAGCGTCACAACGTAACTGGGTGATTATAAAGATGCTCTACAGGTGTCTCCGATGGTGTTTGTTGAGTTGGCATAGATCGAGATTAGGATTTGTCACTCCGTGTATCGGAGAGGTATCTCTGGGCCCTCTCGGTAATGCTCATCACTATAAGCCTTGCAAGCAATGTGACTAATGAGATAGTTGCGGGATGATGCATTACGGAACGAGTAAAGAGACTTGCTGGTAACGAGATTGAACTAAGTATGATGATACCGACGATCGAATCTCGGGCAAGTAACATACCGATGACAAAGGGAATGATGTATGTTTTTATGCGGTTTGACCGATAAAGATCTTTGTAGAATATGTAGGAGCCAATATGAGCATCCTGGTTCCGCTATTGGTTATTGACCGGAGATGTGTCTCGATCATATCTACATAGTTCTCGAACCCGTAGGGTCCGCACGCTTAACGTTCGATAACGATTTGTATTATGAGTTATGTGATTTGATGACAGAAGTTTGTTCGGAGTCTCGGATGAGATCACGGACATGACGAGGAGTCTCGAAAAGGTCGAGAGGTAAAGACTCATATATAGGACGATGGTATTTGGACTCTGGAAGTGTTTCGGGTGATACCGGGTCACCGGAAGGGGTTCCGGGCAACCCCCGGCAAAGATATGGGCTTAATGGGCCAAGTAAGGGACCACACCAGCCCACAAGGGGTTGGTGCGCCCCCTATAGGGCCAGCCACGTGGGGAGAAAGGGAAAGGAGAGGAGGAAAAGGAAAGTATGAAGTAAGACTCCTACTTCCTTCCCCTCCCCCTCCTTCCTTTCCCCTTGTCCAAATATGGTAGGGGGGCGAATTGGACTAGGAGCCCAAGTAGGATTCCTCCTACTTGGGCGCGCCCTAGGATGCCTCCCTCCTTTATATACGTGGGGAGGGCACCCCTAGAACACACATCAATTGTTCCTAGCCGTGTGCGGCGCCCCCCCTCCACAGTTAACACCACGGTCATATCGTCGTAGTGCTTAGGCGAAGCCCTGCGCCGGTAACTTCATCATCACCGTCGCCACGCCGTCGTGCTGACGGAACTCTCCCTTGTCCTCAACTGGATCAAGAGCTCGAGGGACGTCATCGTGCTGAACGTGTGCTGAACACGGAGGTGCCGTACGTTCGGTACTTGGATCGGTTGGATCGTGAAGACGTTCGGCTACATCAACCGCATTACTAAACGCTTCCGTATTCGGTCTACAAGGGTACATGGACACACTCTCCCGTATCGTTGCTATGCATCTCCTAGATAGATCTTGCGTGATCCTAGGAAATTTTTTGAAATACTGAGTTCCCCAACAACTTAATGGTAGAAGCCATTCCAACCAGTAGTGCTGATCACAACACCTCTATTAAAATGCTAAAGGAAGTTATTTTCCCAAGGTTTGGAGTCCCTAGATATTTAATGAGTGATGGTGGTTCACACTCTCTTCATGGTGCTTTCCATAAGATGCTTGCTAAGTATGATGTTAACCATAGAATTGCATCACCCTATCATCCTCCGTCCAGTGGTCAAGTTGAACTTAGCAATAGAGAAATAAAATTAATTTTGCAAAAGACTGTTAATAGGTCCAGGAAGAATTGGTCTAAGAAATTAGATGATGCACTTTGGGCTTATAGAACAGCTTATAAAAATCCTATGGGTATGTCTCCTTATAAAATGGTTTATGGAAAAGCTTGTCATTTGCCTCTTGAGTTAGAACATAAAGCATATTGGGCAGTTAAAGAACTCAATTATGATTTCAAACTTGATGGTGAAAAGAGGTTATTTGATATAAGTTCCTTAGATGAATGGAGAACCCAAGATTATGAAAATGCAAAGTTATTCAAAGAAAAGTTAAAAGATGGCATGACAAAAGAATTCAAAAGCGTGAGTTTAAAGTCGGATAATATGTTCTTTTGTACAACTCTCGATTTAGATTTTTTGCAGGAAAGCTCCTCTCAAAATGGGAAGTCCCATACATCATCGAGGAGGTTTACCGGTCTAGAGCCATCAAAATAAATAACTCCGAAGGTACTAACTCGAAGGTTGTCAATGGGCAACGAATAAAGCATTATATCTCAGGTATGCCTATTAATGTTGAAAGTAATATTATCCAAACTTTGACACCGGAAGAACACATAAAGGAGTCCTTCCGGAACACTCCAGAATCGTGAAAATAAAGAGGTACGTGATACGGTAAGTAAACGAACTCCGAAAAATATGCAAAAATATTTTTTATAAGTTTTGGAATATTTTAGAATTTTGGAAATAAAGAAACTTCCAGGAAGTGTTCCCTGGTGGGCACAAGACACCAGGGCGTGCCAGGCTTGCCTGGCGGGCCCAGGTGGGTTGTGCCCACCTTGGACACCTTCCGTACTCCGTTTTTCTACCTTATACTTGTCCCCCAAGATAAAAAATCTATATATACTTCCCGAACCTGTTAACCACCGTATCGCGGAGAAATCCTTTGTTCTCTTTTTCCTTGTTGTTTTCTATCAGATCCCATCTACCATGGCCTCTTCAAGCTCCTCCAAGGACAAGTTCTTCAAGAACGTCATCAACCCTTATCTGCGGGAAGTGGTGCAGCACCCTCAAACCATCCAGATGGATGAGGGGGTGCTGTACATCCGCGATGAGCAAGGTCCCAAGGTCATGGGAACTGTGGAGGACAGGATTGAAGCCATGGAGAAGGAAGTCTTCCGGTGCAAGGGGATGGTGGAGCGTGGGCTCAATGCCAATCACCTCATGATTGCGGACCTGTCCCGCGATCTCAAGGTGGATGGCAAGCCCATGAAGGACATTGTCTTCACCCTCAACGAGCAAATCAACTTCCTCCAAAGCCAGATCTATGACCTCCAAAACCAAGTCTTTGAATATGAGGCAAGTTTCAAAGGTATGAGTTTGGCTACTAGTTGCAGGACCTGTGAGACTCACTCCTCCTCTTATGACGGTGGACCACTGCCATGGAAATTCGAGGGCAAGATCTCTCCTTCATCACCATCATCTTCTTCACCACCAAAGGAGAATTGAGTATCGGGTATGGGCACTCCCCTTGGCTTCCGCCAAGCTTGGGGGAGGCGCCCCGGTATCGTATCATCCCACTATCTTTTTGCTTTTACTTATCCTAGTTCGATCATTTTCTTTTAGATGAAATAGAGTTTAGTTCGATCCTTTCTTCTTTGAGAGTTTGCTTAGTGATCTATCCTTGTAATCATGTGCAAGTTATATAATAACGTTAGTTTGAGTTTGTGCTTTCTTTACTTTCATGTTGCAAATAAAAGAAAAGAAATAAGAAAGAAAAAAAGAGAAAGTAAATAAATAGAAGAAAGGAAATAAATCAATAAGATTATATACTAATCCTATGGTAGGTGATGGCACCACATAAGGAAAAGTATAAGTAGAAAATTTTATTAGGGATTGACAAACATAGCATTAGTCAATGATGCAACTCATGAAATAATTAATGACGGAAGAGAAGATTCACATATAGATATACTATCCTAGAAATCTTTTGTGATTGTGAGCCCTCACCAAAATATTATATGCCAAAATTGTTGACGTTGGACAAGGAAGACAACTTAATGATTTATGTTTGTTTATATTCACATAGAAGTCATATTTTCATAGATCCTTTAACATGTGATGCTTGCCCCCTATCTTGCTAGCCAAAAATTCCGCACTAAGTAGAGATATTACTTGTGCATACAAAAACCCTTAAACCCAAATCTTATTTTCAAGTGTCCACCATACCTACCTAGGGATTGAGCAAGATCCCTCAAGTAAGTTGTCATCGGTGCAAAAAGGCAATAAAAATTGCTTCTAAAAGTGTGAGATCATTTAGTGTAAGAGAAAATTGAGCGTTGTATGAACTCGGATGGCAAAGAATAAAAGCGATAGACTTCATAATAAAGGTTGTCATCTTAAGGGGCAATACAACGTGACATTCTCTTGCACTAAGGGATTGAGCATACAGACAAATAAGCGCATGACAACCTCTGCTTCCCTCTGCGAAGGGCCTATCCTTTACTTTTATGCATTTATGTTATGCAAAGAGTCAAAGTTTTCCTTCTATTCCTTTTATTTTTCTCCTTGGCAAGCATCATGTGGTGAGGAAAGATCTAGGCACATATGTCCAGTTGAATATAGACAGCATGGTTATTATTGTTGACATCACCCTTGAGGTGAGTATGTTGGGAGGAGAAACTATAAGCCCCAATATTTCTATGTGTCCGGTTGAAATGTTCTGATCATGGGTACGAGGTGAGTGTTAGCAATCATAGAAAACTATGCGATGGTTGAGTATGTGGACTTGCCTAAAGGCTCTGACACGTGACCCTTCCTGAAAACATGATGAATTGTAGTTGCAAAGTTGGCTGAGAACATAGTTTGTTGGTTTCTAATAGAGTTTTTGCTTTATACTTCGATTGTGTGATGAACTATTACTTATTCATGAGAAGTATATGACAAAAGTCCTATGTTTAATTTTGTTGTTGTTATAATAATCAACATGATGCTTCTATGTCTGTATTTTGTTTTTATCGACACCTCTCTCTCAAAGCATGTGGACATGTTTTTCGATTTCGGTTTTCGCTTGAGGACAAGCAAGGTCTAAGCTTGGGGGAATTGATACGTCCATTTTGCATCATGTTTTCTTACTGTTATTTATAATGTTTTTATCCATAATAATGCTTTTTGGAGTAATTCTAATGCTTTTTCTCTCATAATTTGCAAGGAACAAACCAAGAGGGTGTAGCGACCCGACCTCAAACGGTCAAGTCTCTGTGCTTTAGTGTCATCCCTGGATCGGTAATGCTGACACACACAGTACCCGAAGGATTTATAACAGAGTAGCAATCACACACTTATTACATCGAATGTCTCAGAAGAGAACTTATTACAATAAATATGGCTTAAGGCCATCTAATACGATAACAGCGGAAGGCTTGGAAGATAAAGTGAGTCCATCAACTCCAACGGCATAGCTGAGCTGCACGGCAACGACCTAACGAACCTTACTCCTCGTCTGAAAAGTCTGCAACATAATACGTTGCAGCCCGGAAACGGGTCAGCACATGGAATATGATGGCAATATAACACAGTAGAGCAAGAATAGAATAATTCTATCACTACATGCATATTTGGCTGGTGGAAAGCTCTATGGTTATAGTTTTTGCGAAAAGCCAATTTTTTCCTACAACAAAGGAATAAGTTTTATTTTAACTATCATGGTAGTTGATACATCATTGAGAAGGTTCCTCCAACTCAATCCCAATTAAAAGTTATTATCAACCCAACAATATTAATTTAGAGTGATGAGATACTTAGGATAATCCAAGTACTAGATACTCAATATGAACATAACCGGGGACACGGCTAACCATGATTAGATTGTACACTCTGCAGAGGTTTGCACACTTTTCCCCACAAGACTCGATCTCCTCCATTGAATTTCTCGCACTACATGGTGTTTGAGAAACAGATGACCGAGACACAGTCTTTCAGAAACATTAACTCTTTACTCCGGGCAGACCATACCAACCTACATCCCTCTACCTGCTGATCCACCTCTTCAAGAGCTCATGCAACTTACTCAACTATGCTAGAGCCCATAATAGCTTGTGCTGCACATGGAAGTTTCTAGCATGAAAATATCTCAGTTCCCTTTGAGCCTGGGTGGCGGACCTTAGGATTATCACACGGGTACTCCGGGATATCCTAGGACAACACTGGATTCTCCAGGTGCCCGACAAGCAATCCACCCAGATGTGTATTAAAGTTGCCACCTTAAGTTGAGCCATTAATTAAATCATCTCACATCTTTCATGGATTCACTCACCCAAACCACGTCTACGAGCATAGCATAGCAATATTAGCAATACGTAGAAGTAACTCCCAAGGGTTTGATTATAACAGGGCAATAGGTTCTACCTCATCAACTACTTCCCAATACCCACAAGTTAATCACATCCTAATCATGCAATGTTTGAGGATTGGAACTAATGCATAAAACTGGGTATGAAAAGAGTATGATCAATGTGTTACTTGCCTTGCTGACGATCCGCAAAACCTAGAGACTCGTAGTAGCACGCTTCGCACTCCGGGAATTCTACCGCAAACAAACACTAGCATACATAAGCATTCAAGCAAAGATACACGGGAAAAACTCAAATAAGAAGAACTATCCAGAAAGTTCAACTTAAGAACTCCGGTCTGAAAGAAGAATCAAATCAAACGGAGCAACGAAACTCAAACTGCGAAAGAAACAAGATCCGTTTACTAATCTGAACTAAAGTCAAATTTTACAGTACCAAAATCTTGTTCAAGTTGATTAAACAGAAAGAGGGTTTCGAGACGAAGATCTAGGCGCTTGAATCGCCTGATTCCAATAAACGAGCGAAAAGATAAACTGAAACGAAAATCGGATCAGAAATCGCGATCGAAAATAATCGCGAAAAATCCTAGAAAAAGAAAACCGACGAACAGGCTAACGAACGAACGTTCGCTGTCTGCGGCTAACGAGTGAACACCGTTCGTTAAAACGAACGTTCGCTAAATAAACTAAACCGGAAAAAAAACCGATCTATCCTAAAAAACGAACCTAGGGTTTTCTAAAAAAACTGGATCGGTTTTAAAATAAAACCGAACGGCGGCAACGGCGGCTTATACCTCCGGCGAGGCGGGGCGGCTCCGGCGAGGTGGGCTGCGGCGGTGGGGTGCGCGGGCGGCGGCGGCGGCAACGGCAGGCGGCGGTGCGGCGCTAGGCGGGGGGGCGGCGACGGCAGCGGCGGCGCGGGCTGGGTGGCGGCGCTGGCGGCGGGGTTCGGGTGGTGGTGAGGGGGTCCGGGAGCAGCGTATACAAAGGAAGGGGGGCTAGCTTGGGGGAGGGGCAAGGCGACGCGGGAGAGCAGTCCCGGCCGGGGACGAGGCGGGCGGCGCGGCAGGGCTGGGCCGGCTGGTTGGGCTTCGGCCCAGTCGGCGAAGAGAAGATTTTTTTTAAATAATAATTTCGCCGAAACTTAAATAAATCCTAGAAAAATAAATAAAAATCTAAAAATACCAAAACAAATTTTCACCATCTAAATAAAATATTTAGAACGAGATGAAGATTTTCTTGGCCCTAAAATGCAATTTTGAAAAACGTGCAATTTTTTTCTAATGCAAATAAAATAGCAATAAACTCCGAATAAAATCAACTATTTGATTTTAATATTTTCCTCCAATATTTCAATTATTTTGGAGAAGTCATATTATCTCCTCTCATATATTTTAATATGAAATATTTTCGGAGAGAAAAATAATTAAAACCAATAATCCTCGTTTCAATATTTGATAAAACTCAAATATGAAAACAGGGAAATCCCCAACTCTCTCCGAGGGTCCTGGAGTTGCTTAGGATTTCGAGGATCGCAAAACGAAATGCAATAAAATATGATATGCAGGTATGATCTATGTATAACATTCCAAATTGAAAATTTGGGATGTTACAGAGGAAGAATTCCGGCAGCTGGAAATGTGGACCTGGAAAAGCTACGTCAGGCCACCTATTCTACACAACTCCAAATAAGCTAAAACTTCACGGAGATTTTTTATGGAATATTTAAGAAATACTGTAGCCAATAAACACCAGAGGGGGACCACCAGGTGGGCACAACCCACCTGGGCGCGCCAGGCCCCCCAGGCGCGCCCTGGTGGGTTGTGGCCTCCTCGGCCCACCTCCGGTGCCCATCTTCTGGTATAAGTGATTTTGACCTAGAAAAAAAAGGAGGAGACTTTCGGGACGAAGCGCCGCCGCCTCGAGGCGGAACTTGGGAAGGAGCACTTTTGCCCTCCGGCGGAGCGTTTCCGCCGGGGGAACTTCCCTCCCGGAGAGGGAAATCATCGTCGTCATCATCACCAACAACTCTCCCATCTTGGGGAGGGCAATCTCCATCAACATCTTCAACAACACCATCTCCTCTCAAACCCTAGTTCATCTCTTGTGTTCAATCTTGTTACAGGAACTATAGATTGGTGCTTGTGGGTGACTAGTAGTGTTGATTACATCTTGTAGTTGACTACTATATGGTTTATTTGGTGGAAGATTATATGTTCAGATCCATTCTGCTATTTAATACTCCTCTGATCATGAACATGTTTATCATTTGTTAGTAGTTACTTTTGTTCTTGAGGTCACGGGAGAAATCATGTTGCAAGTAATCATGTGAACTTGATATGTGTTTGATATTTCGATAGTATGTATGTTATTATTCCCTTAGTGGTGTCCTGTGAACGTTGACTACATGACACTTCACCATATTTGGGCCTAAGGGAATGCATTGTGGAGTAGCAATTAGATGGTGGGTTGCGAGAGTGACAGAAGCTTAAACCCCAGTTTATGCGCTATTTCGTAAGGGACCGATTGGACCCAAAAGTTTAATGTTATGGTTACAATTTATTCTTAATACTTTTCTCGTAGTTGCGGATGCTTGCAGGATGGTTAATCATAAGTAGGAGGTTTGTTCAAGCAAGAACAACACCTAAGCATCGGTCCACCCACGTATCAAATTATCAAAATAGCGAACACAAATCAAACCAACATGATGAAAGTGACTTGATGAAATTCCTGTGTACCCTCAAGAACGCTTTGCCTATCATAAGAGACCGTTTTGGCATGTCCTTTGCCTCAAAAGGATTGGGCTACCTTGCTGCACTTTTTTTACTACTACCGTTACTTGCTCGTTACAAATTATCTTTCTACCAAACTGCTCCGCTACTTACAATTTTAGCACTTGCAGACATCACCTTACTGAAAACTACTTGTCATTTCCTTCTGCTCCTCGTTGGGTTCGACACTCTTACTTATCAAAAAGAGCTACAATTGATCCCCTATACTTGTGGGTCATCACCTAGGCGGGGGCCGGGCACCCGGGGTCGGCGTGGCCGGGCACCGGGGGTGTCCAGGGGACTTGGCCCTTCCGTGACTCCGTGTCCGGGCACCCGGGGTCCTTCCGTTCGGGCACCCGGGGTGTCCGGGAACTCCGTCTCCTCGCACGTCTTGATGCTTCCCTCCTTCTCCTTCCTCGATGTGTGCACGAGTCTCCCTCCTAGCTTCTTCGTGGTAAAGTCCTTGGTACCTAAGAAGGCATAACGAATCCATTTGAGGTAGAACCCGATTCATATGCGATTCCGAACGAGACTCGAAGAGGAAAGAATTGACCTCGATCTCGATGGTGCGTGCACGTGCTCTTGTCATCGGTCCTCTCGGTGCTTGCGATGGTGATGGTGTGTCCATGTGGATGGACGAGGGATGCTCCGCATCAATGAGGATGTTACGGTGGCAGCTGGGATGATTCTACGGAGACATGATGGTACAATGATCTTCTCAGCATACCGCTACTTGTTTAACTGCCATGATGCTCTCGAGGCGGAGATCCATGATTTGATGATCGGTATGGCGCTTGCACGACAATATACGCAGCAACTGATCCGGGTGCAGTCTGATTCGTATACTGCACTTTCTTATTTATCTAGTACTAGCTTAGATCGCTCGGTTTATGGTCATTTAGTTGCTGAGATTAAGTCCTTAATGATCGATACGGTGTTTATTCCTCGGAAACTTCATAGGTCTCAGAGTAGTGTTGCAGATTGCCTGGCAAGGTATAGTCACTCTGAATGGGCTACGGCTGTGTGGCTCGACAGAGGACCCCCATGTATTGAGGAACTCTTGCCGTTGGATTGTAGCCCTACCTTTTTGGAATAAACTAATATTGATCTCGCAAAAAAGAAGACTTGGGTTTATATGGTATACCAAGGTGGTGATATTTCTGTTGTAGCTTGAAGTTTTTTCCCTTGTGGATGACGCACACTTAGTAGCTTATAGTGAAGCTTTAAACCAGTTGGTTCCATGGGTGATGACAACATAATCCCACATTCAGATTGTTTATCTATTGTCCAAACTTTGAACGAAATAAGTAGAAGGATCAATATTACTTACATATGTACCATTATAGTCATGCATCATTCCAAAGATTGTTGACAAACCAAAATCATTTCCAAATCGTTCTGCAAATCTTTTTAGGACACTCAGTTTGCATAGTAAAACATCAATTATAGGTAGTATTTTCCCGCAATAACGTGCGGGGAATCGTCTAGTTATAAAAACTAGTAGACTGCCTGTGCGTTGCCACGGGCCAACAAATAAATTTGTAAACAAAGCTCATGTCCCCCCCCCCCCAACACACACACACACACACACACACACAAATGAGCATATTACACACAATGTTCAACCACAACACAAATGTATGCATCTTCTCTCTATTTTTACAAACACCACACACTCCTATAGCTGCTCTTTTCCTCTGAACTTGTCATACATCACCTTCTCTGTCTATACATCATTCATCCTCTCAATCCATCACCTTGTCAATTGTTTTGTTGTCTCGAACGGTACAAGAAACCCCGACCATGTCAACTTCTTGATCTATTCCTAATCCAAGGAATCTAAATCTGGTTGAATGTCCTTCCATTGCTATGAAACAACAAACTTATCTATGGGAACATATATCAAAATATCATTATATGCAGTGCGTACATCACATGCTTAGCACTATGTTGTGACAAATAGTTCTTGTCAATATCTCGCTTTCCTCTAAATATGTTTCTCCACCAGCCATGCATGCAAAACATCTACTTTCACGTGCTCATTGCCCTTGCATTGCTACGGTGCATAATACACTAATCGTGTCAAACAAATAAAATGATTACTCTTCTACTCCCCAATCCAAGCATGGTGCCATTAATGGCATATCCGACTCACAATCCCTCAACCCTGTCACACCCACACTTCAAAATTATAATCATTGTGTTAACTTAAGACAAATTATAATCATTGTACTAATTTAAGATAGATTCACTTATATTCACATTTTAGTAAACAAAACAAATCATCTATATACGAGTGGAACAGGAGGTTGGCCACCAAATAAACGGCATTAGTAGTGCAATACATGAAGCGTTGTGTAGCTTATCAAGAATGACTTTAACAAACGGCAACAACTTTAAATGAGATCACCTAGGTTAAGAACCAAAAGTACGTATTGGCCCCATGCTTCTCTTCCCAAACGCTCAACAGACCTTCCAATGATTAACACAGTGTCGATGCCATCTGATTAAGTCTGATTCACTCTTAACTCTCCAATGCCAGAACCGACTGGACTGCAGCCACCTCAGATTCGGTGCTGCACATAACCCGTATTACATCTATGCTTCGGTAAATACACTTGCTAATCACGTCAATACGAAAACACAGCGAGGTTCCTAAGCACTTAAGAACTTCGAATACCTTGCCAAGTGAGACCTTGCATATCCAACAATGACCTCACCGGGATTGAATCATTTGGCAATGACAAATTGCTAAACTGCAGCACGCCCGTCCTCATTCCATCATTCCCATCCGCACTCAACATAAGTTCTGACTACCAATGTTGACATGTATGCACCATACTCGACCCTCCTATCAGCTCACTCCTCCATGGCCCCTAACTCGCCCATAGCCTAAATAACTTCTGATGTGGCATCGCGCCCAACCTCAATCTTCCATGACCTTCCTCGGTTGGTTCGCCATCAGCTCCTCTTTCTTATCCTCATCAACAAATCATGTAATCTATACAAATATAACTTCAGGTCAAAGGCTCCATCAGCTCATTACAGCTATCTAAAGTCACCTCACTGTTCTCTGCAAACCATTATGTTCTGAATATTAGAAAACAAATCCGAATGATTTGAATTATAAAAAGCAAGGCATCAAACCTCTTTAGAGAAAGGCTATTATTTATTTCTCAACTCAGGTACTAAAACTACACAGGAGAATATAACTACTACTTATTCTGAATACAAATATTGAAACAGCGAATTAAATTATTGTGACCCTTCTCTACATTTATCTTCTAGAGCACGAATTGGTATGCATGGACCACAACGCCAGGTCGCCAGCAAAACCGGGCCACCATGACCTGTAAAACCCGTGATCCTCTTTCCGTTTTATCATGGGCCTTGAAATATATTGCACAGTCATGGTAGAACGTCGACATTTGAAGGTGAAGCTGGATATTATGACTTCAAAGAGCCTTGATGTTGTTTCAGTTTTATGATGGATCTTGTAATATATTCCACGTATACAAATATATATATATATATATATATATATATATATATATATATATGTATGTATGTATGTCAAATAAATTACTCGTGTTACAGATTGTAAATAAATTCTTGACACACAAAAAGAAAAGCCAATTGAACACGTAATTAATTTCAAAAAACTAATATCCAACACAGTATGTAGTTACATAAACTAACATTATTGTTTCAGTTACAACTCATTTCTTAGCACGTAAATATGATGTGAGATCAAGCAGTAAAAACATCTAACGAGTTTTCTAAGTAGTACAAAATCTAATTATTGAACTTACTAACAAAAAAAACAAAGCATGTAGGCCAAGCTGGGTAAACATAAATGTAAATTTGTGCTAAAATGATATTAATAATACATATTAAATACTGCAGTTGTAACATACTGGACATCTCTGGACATTTCTTCATGTACTTAAGCACCAATGGGCTATGAGCAATGTAAAAAATCAATAGAAGGTCGAATCAGGCACATAACACAAGTTATGTTCTTAATTCAATGAGAGTTTTATTGTAAAGTTTTATCTGAACTTACTCGAATCAGGCACAAACAGTGGTATGGTACTCCCTCCATCCTAGAATATAAGATTATTCTAACACTAAATGATCCAGTCATGTCAACGGTCCTGATACACATCGGCGAGTGACTGCAATATTATGACTGTTGTTTCATGGAACACCAGTTTTGATATTGCCAAGTTAATGCGCGTCTCTCATAATGAACCTGCACAAATGATATTAGATAGTGGCCTTAGATTCAACTGAATTAAATATCAGTTCGATTCTCTAAAGTTGATCTTCATATTATTTTGTAATTATAAGTAACTAAATGAGAGAAGTTCAGTGGAGTGTAATTGTAAAAATAGCGATACTACTATGTGTTCTAGCCGATGAATTGTTCGTTTCATACAGGCAAATTAATTATGCATACTTTCAAGTATATGGTACTCCATAAGGTTTTCATTTCTATTAACAATGCACAGCGGATGAATGGATAACTGAACATATATTAAAGCCTAGGAGGTCCATGATGGCTCAGAATTAGACCAATCTACACATACTGGAATAAGAATCACAATGAATAACAAAACACCTCCGGCCAAGACCAGAGGATCTCAATCTATTTTCTCTACTGGCTAAAATCTCAAAGAATGAGATTATTGGTTAAAAGACACAGAGGACACATACCATGAAGTAATGCATGAGTCGTATCAGCAGTCCATGGCAGCTTACAATGTGCATCACATTCGTTTTCCTGTTGAACTAACAAAAATTGACAACGACAAAATTGACAGAAGAATTCAACATTACGCATGCAACACACTTTCTAAATTATCAGCAAATTTGGCAGAAATTGCCTCATATGAGTAAAATATATCTGATTCCAAATAGTATATTTAACGGACCAGAGAAAAGAACATGGGATTTTAGGGCCAGAGGTACTGATCTGCTATTCTCATGAGTACCGGTCGACCTGTAGGTGAGTTTGGGAGGCGGCGACCTGGTGATGGCCGACGGCGACAGTGAGACGCCAGGTTGTGGAGGAAGGCCAGGCGCAGAAGAGAGAAGGAGCGTCCAGCGGGACAGCATTGAGCGGAGTAGACGGTCGGCGAAGGAATCGACGTGATGGGCTGGTCAGGATGGAGTTCGATCTGGAGCGAGGGGAGCGGGCAGCTCCGCGGCGGTGGGGAAGCGGAGTCCGGCGGAGACCTTTCTCCTCTCGTCCCTCGGTTGATTTGATCGAGCAGCGCGTTCTTTGCGTTGCAGCTATGGATCGACGGGCACACACTTCTTTAAGAAATCTCCATGTTTAATAGGCGGATCGATTTGGAATTTCCTTTGGAATACGAGCAATACTTTCCAAAAGAAAATATCATAGCTTCCATGTATATTTCGTGGGTTGATTTTGTGAATTAACACAAGTTGTTTCCTTTTGGCTTGTTGGAGAATAATCTTGAGATATTTTATTTGATAGCTAATTGATTACATAAATATTTGTAGCGATATTAACAATAAATACATGCGCTAACAAGGAAATGTCTTGGATGGAAGGTTTTAAACCGACCATTTAATATGATTTGATTGGTGCTTATATGAAAGGGTGGGATCGCTGGAAGGATAGAAGGGTCGGTTTGGTTTTTCTGGGCATGGGACGTGTGTTAAAACCGGTGTTTGTTTTCGGAGAGAGGAGGAAAATCGATGGGAGGGAGATTGCAGGGTAGGGCCATATATCGATCGATGGAAGCGTAGGAAACAAATGAAACCAACGAACTACCTACGTACTGAAACATTAGGAGTAGAGATATAATACTTCCACAATAAGATTTGTTTATCATGTTTTACTTGTTAATTTCCTTAAAATCCATTATTTGTTTCATAAGAATCTATTATTTATTTTACAAAATAAATTGCATTAATGAGAGAGATCGGTTGATTTTGATAAGTTAAGAAAGTTAGATTCATGATCTTTTACGCGTTAGGAAAGATCTGATTTTTTGAAAGAAAAGAATGGAGAGAAAAATAAACCAATGAAATAAAAAACCAGTGAAAGCGGATGGTGTGAGGTGGGACGAAGAAAAATTGGTCGAAAATAAACCGTACCAGACTACCAAGTGCTCTATCTCTACTCCTAACTAGTAAAGTGCCCGTGCGTTGCCACGGGCTCTTGAAATAGTTGCAAGAGTTACATGTTAAATTTCACATGTACAAACAATATTGTGACACTTGTGGAATCCATGCAGTAAACATGTTAAATAATCTTATCCATTTGGCCATCTCGTAGATTATAGATGACTCACACATGTCGATTATGCCAATATTGTGACAAATATGGAATCCATGCAGTAAACATGTGATGGTGACTGGACTTGTTAGTGGTTGCAACATGCCTACGACAAAGAAATATTTACTGAAAACAAATATTTCCAGGGATAATTTATTTGAAGGAACAAGATATTTGGGTTCATATCAAATTACCGCATATATCTTAGGTAACAAATTTCATCAACTCGGCATCTAAAACAGGACTTCTTATTAGAGTTATTCCTTTTAAAGGTAAGTCACATAACACCTAGAAACATATATTTTTCCTTCCTCTTGGACACATAATAAGACGTGTCATTGTATATAGAGGAAATAAACTAATATAACTACAAACAATAGCGTTCTATTTTGCACAACAGGGAGTATAAATATATTATTATGAAATTGTGCTAACAGGGTCTTGGGGGTGGCTGCCGCCCATGCGTCGCCCCAATGGAATCTTGCGGGAGGCACCGCTCGCACCTCCCTAGTGCAGCCTTGGACATCCAGCACAACCGCCCCATTTATGCCACCACCTCGTGCCACCGCATATCTTATTAGGTTAGCAACGATCGCGTCAAACATGTACCATTAGGATCCTCACGCACACCAGACGATATTGTTGATTTTATACCTTCTTCCTCCCCAACTATCTTCTCATCTTCACCGTCCAAATCCAAACTCACCTCCTCGTCGATGACGCATTCGGCTCGCAACCTTCCACAAAGTTAAATTAAGAACAACACAAATAAACAAGCATCTAGTCGATCGATCTCGTCTCACGATCCAAGTGGCCAAGCCCATGTACAATGCACATCAACAGCAATTCAAACGCTCGCTTGCTGACGGACAGTATAGAACAATATAGAGATATTTATATATAGTTAAAAGCAGGTGTGTTGCTATTACTCTTAAATCAATATAAAGTTACTATGTATTTACTATCTTTTTCTCTCAAGCTTCTACAACAAAATTAATCAAGCAGTGAATTTTGGAAAAAAATATGAGCACAAATTACAATCTTAATCCTGTCATACGTTTTCTGTTCTTTGAAGATGATCAACACTAATAGTGAATTTGGAACATAAGAAAAGTTGAGGAACATTAGGCACTCTCCAGATTATTTGCTCATGGCCTACAGACAAAATAATAACAACGATTCAAATAGAGAGATCAAAGTTCAGAACTTCAGAACCCCAATGGATGGCATTTCCTCCAATTCTGATTGAATGTTTCTTAAAGGATGGTATAGTTTGGAACTATGGCCTCGATGAGAAAGCTTTCAAGGTAATCACTCATGGCCTACAGTACATGGCTTTTGTGAGTGCACTCTTTGCGGACCTTTCTTTCTATTTGTCCGTCACACCAAGAATGATACTCCCTCCATTCCAGAAAATAAGGTGTATTGATATCCTCCAAGTCAACCATTCGAATGTTTGACCAAGATTATAGAATAAAATATCAACATCTGAAAAACCTAGTAGATAAAATATAAAACTACTTTTCATGACGGATCGAATGATATAAATTTGGTACAGTGGATATCAATATATTTTCTAAAAACTTGGTCAAACATGCACTCGTTTGACTTTTGAAAAAACAATTAGACTTTATATACAGGAACGGGGGAGTATGATTTTTTCAGTTGTTCCAACTAACAAAAATGAGCTTCTTGAATAGATGAAGAATTTATGACAGAAAAGGAGATAAGGACAAGACAAACTGGGCTAAGCCTTGATTAGGTAGAAGGAAACCCCAAACAGAGTTGGCACGATCTGAAAAGGCTCTAGGTTGGCACAATCCTATTAACATACCGGGACTAACTTGCGATAATTCACCTATCTGAATATATACGGCATAAAACAATAACTACATGGTTATCTTTCCAGGAAGTTCTGTACACAGCTTATAATAAAATAGCTCGGTTCATCTACACTGATTTTTGCTCAGATCAATGGTGGCACATGACAGAATGGTACACATAGCCTAAGCAAGAAGATTTAGAATAATCCAAAGTGGAAGGCAATACACCAACCATTAATCAACCAAGAATAGTCAAAAAATTCAGAGCGTGTGTCATACTCATACCAAATGGAGAAAGATTGAAATGAGAAAATGTTTTTCTGTGAAGGAACAAAATTAAGAAATGGATAAAGTAAGAGGCTTGGTCCTTCGTGAAAAAGAACTGGGCAGGAAGTACAAATCTAACCTTGGAATGAGGATTCAGGATTGATTATTCATGTCTATCATCCTAACAAAGCATTCTCTCAACGCTTTCTCTCCAATGTAGCGTGCTAGCACTCTACAATGCAAAAAAAATCATGAATATATTAGTATGTGAATACGATAAATAATATAACTCATGTATATGCATTAGATACTTGCCACATGAAGATACTGTTTTCTATGTGACATGCATGGAAACATGAAACTGGTACGGATACAATCATTTAGACCCCTCTCCCTCTCCCTCTCCATCGCTCTCTCCCTCCCTCTCTCTCGCGCGCGCGCCATTGGTGATACAGCATAAAGAGAAAAGAGCGACTAAAACGCATGAGAGCTAGAGGATGTACATTTTTCATATATACAGAGAAGTAACCATGGATGCCAATGTTAATGCAGTAAGGAATCTCTTAGTATCTTAGTATGATCTAGGATATATGAAAACAAAAAACAATATTGAAATGGAAATTACCAAAATCTTGTACATGTTGCTAACAACAAATTGCATGATTGATAAACTACATCAATTATGTCACAAGCTATCAGGCACTTCCAAACCATAATGAGTTTCACATTTAGTGTACATGAAGAGTCCAAGCAGTTAAGATACGATCTAGAAAAATAAACATGTGCATTAACTCAATTACTCTCAATCAAATTAAGCAATTGACTTCGCAATTATGGGATTATAGAGAACCCTCCAATGATAAAGAATGTTTCGGGTTTAAAAATAAGCACGATCAGGACTAACCTGCCAAAACACATTTTAGAACCTCTCTTAGTATCTGAATATATTCATCATTCGACATCTCCTTGACAGTTTCCATATTTTCGTTTGACTCGAGGAAATTAATTAACTCAACAGTATCTTGCAGCATGTATTGACAATCTTTAAAAACAGAAAAAAAATCATGAAAAGCCCACCATTAACGATATGCAGAAACAAATGATGTTGAAGCATGCTCAGGAAACTGTACCGTCAAAGCATCAGAACCTTTCTACTTTAGTGAGCTCTGAATAATATATCTAACAATGGTAATGTAATTGCTTAAAAGAATTACTCCCTCTGTTCACTTTTATAAGGCCTTGAAGGCATTTCAGACAATGTGCAAAGTAGTTTATTTTGAGTTGTCTGAAATGACTTATAAAAGTGAACGGAGGGAGTAGCTTTGTTAAAGCACCTAATATCCAACTTCAGCTTTCTTACGGAAGAACTGACCAAGTATTTTCTAGACAGCAATTCAAAAATATTATAGCACATAATAACAGGAAGCTTTGCCTACTTTTACAGATATTGAATTAGGAAAGGGTGAAGATGATGCACAAGTAACGTCTAATATTCACACAATAAGCAGTTATGTATGCATGAGATATTGAGGGTTTGAGCAGAGATCTGAATTGTACTGGAGCTTCCTCTTCCAGTTCCAACTATTACGAAACAAATATGTTAGACATCAGCTTGCTTGTTTCTTTGATTCTTCAGTGGAGAGAAATCAGAGAATCGGTCAGCGCAAATGCTAGCCAAGGAGCAGACCTTAATCCCAGAGTGTGGCGCACGTGAGGGGGGGGGGGCGAGGTTACTGGGGATGAGCAGTCAGCCATGGAGGCAATAACAGGAAGGGTGGCCGTCGCCCGTGCATCGCCTAGACAGAGCTTGGGGGAGGCTCTCTTCCTCTCGTCTGCATCTCTTTCCTGATGAAATCACTTGCATAGCTTCCTTTTGGAACCTTCCAAAGCACAGAGTCATACCTTTAGCATAAATATGACCATATGTAAGAATATTTTACTCGCAAGAACATAATTAACTTTCCGATATTAACACCACCATGATACATTAGTATCTGGAATGTTTGAGGGAAAAAGAAGTGTGAAATGAATACCCCCAATTAAAAGGGTCCTCTTCCTGAATAGCTACTACTGCTGCTTGTTGCATATCTGATCCTGGAGGGAATGTTGCTAGTTCACACTCATCTGCCAGAGTAAATGAAGTTCCGTATAACCAAATAAGTCAATCTGAAGTAAATGAGACGAAAATGAAGAGGTGCAGTTTAAACCAAGTACTTATAAGTAGTTGTCACTCATTGCTATCCAACAAAAAAATGATAGACATCTAGCAAAAGCTCAAAAGTGCCTTACCACCTTTTATAAAGAGAAATATTTCCTTATCGAAAAATTTCCAGTTGCTCTTAATGTCGTCAACGCCAGCAAAATGAAAGCTTGGCAACAAATGCACATGAGTCAAACATTCCTGCTGAGGCCTGTACCACAGGTTCCAAAATGCAATCAGCATGAGATACTGTTGAAAAAAGGCAATGCAATACATCTAGTAAATCAACTCTGAAGACCTAGTATGCAAATGCACGAAATCCTCCACGAGAGTCAATGTCCACTGTGCCATCATGGGCACTGTAATTGAAAAGCACAGGAAACAGATAGGTAAGTTCCAAAGATGAATATGCATAAACCCCGCCAGATTTTTAGTTGTGTAAATCAAGCAGCACAGTTTACCTAAAATCACGAATGTGCAATTCTTAGATGGTTATGTCAGAGCAGGAATCAAGTTTTGGCTTCTCATCGGCCAATTCATCCCAGGAAGCGGGCTTCAATGTTTCATTGTTAATGTCAACCAACCAGGTCCGCGCTCCATTTGCAGAAAGGCTGATCAAATAAACAACAAGCTAGTTTCTTCCTCTCCCTGAACTTTTTTCTTCTGCTGAAAGTTCCTCTCCCTGAACTACATAACTGAAATACGCACAGCCACATACCCTCTAGCATAAAGGTCACCAGCTAAACATTTCAGAATTTGTGCCTTAGTTGGATGATACACGTCAACTTCATATAAATAGTATCGGTTTTCCCACTCTCTTGGTCAAGTAACACTCCAAACACCATTTGACTCCTTGAGCTGCACCATCTCTAGAGCAGGGCCGGCGGACCATCCAAGAACCACACACTCACATCCTGCAAGATATATTGGGGACATTTTACATATAAGCGGGAATAGTACAGAACCGGAGGCGACACTTGAGATGGTAAAATGTGTCGTCTTTAGAAGCCAAACCTGTGTTGTAGGAGCCCAAAGGTGCAGGCTCACAGAGTCCTTGCTGAAAACCGCACCGAGCGGTCCTGTGTATGCAAACATGTCATCCAGCACGCCGGGTAATTGCAGTCCAGTAACATCTACGTGTTTCCCGTCAGCTGCACACAAGCAGTATGTAAGGATCTTGCTCTGTCTCAGAACTTGTCTGAAGAATTTGACACTCATCTCTGAATCTGCATGCAAGGGTGCAAAGAATCGAGAATTACCACCGAAAGAAGCGACGACCAGTTGGCATTTCACAAGGCTGGCGACGTCGACAGAGCTCGGAACTCTGAATGCTCTGTAACTGCTGATGAAAGGGAACTTCTGGGTCACCTGAAACATGTTGCGAATGGCACTCTAGGTTCAACAAACTGAAAAAAATACATCACTAAAGTGGGGAGCCAGCCACGGCCAACAAGAACTCAAACTCCTATCCGATTTCGACTTCGTGCTCTTGACTTTCCACACCGCAACCTCGAGCAACCATCAACATCCATCCCCGCATCCACCCCTACCTCCTGCTGCCGCCTACATTGTTCTTGCTCGTCGGGGAAGGGCCACAATCTCCTCTACGATGGCCACAGACAGATCCACGGGGAGGACACAATCTTCCAGGGGCACTCAACCAAGCACGTCACCTCCCACATTCATCCTATCCGAACCCTAACAGCGTCAAGACCCTCCATTGGTCCATGAATCAGGCTCGTAGCGTCGAGGTTCGTTGCGACGAGTCCGTAGTCTACGTCTTGACTTTGGCTATCCTCACGGCAGCACCATCGGATCTTGCTTGCTTTTACCTTCACTTTGTCTCTCCTCAAGGCAACACCACCACCCAGCCAATCACAACCACCGCTTGTCCAGATAGAATCATGAACAATCCCCATGTCAGTGTTGTAGGATCACCTTGGCGACCTCGACAGCAACCGCCTAGTCTAAAATCTAAGCGAGCCAATCTCTATAGAAACCAGTAGAAGCAAGGCGCGTGGCTCAGATATGTTCATTTTTCGACGCACGCGCCTCTCTGGAGACAGAGAGGAGAAGCGGCGTGCTTGCCCTGCCGCCCACCAGCTCCTGGTCTATAGCTCACCTAGCTAAATACTCTGCTTTGCCACCGGGCCAGATTTTTTTTTGCACATTTATAATACAGTTGAGTGGGTTAAAACTATTGCAAAACAACACACACTTTTATAATCTCTAAATACATATTTAGTTCGGTCCATATGTATATCTGAAGTAACTTATCAACGTCTCCTCGTGCATGGGACCCAAATACTGTACGTCCGAAATCACGAACAAATTGACATGTTCGCTAGAATTCCACGACGGCATGCAAAATCACAAATAAGTATTGTCTTGTTGTATAAAGAGAAATTTCTTTGCGAAAAAACTGATATAGCTTGACATGTGGAACCTGGACTTACCCTCGTTGACACCACTAATATGTTAAATAGCTTCAAAATAATCAAACACATACTTGTCTTCGTATTTCCAGCCTCTCCAGACAAGCGACATTTCCCAACAAGTTCCTAAAGGAGCTCATGGTCTGTCCATTTTAGTGAAACTGAACCTCAACAAATGGGGCAAATATAAAGACACCAAGTTTCAAGTAATTCATTGCAGTTTCAGTTCTCAGTTTAGGTGCAGCTCACACAACAACCTGCAATTATATACCTATTACAGAATTATTTTGAAGGCATGTTAATACTTAGAATAAAAAATAAGCCCACATGAGGGTAACTAATTTATACCAATGAGCATGCTAGCTCTCTCATGACCATAATGCTGCCATAACCCCACTGCAGCACGCCTTGCCCGCCATGGGCTGCCGCACACCCCTGAGCGCGTCCTATACTTCAGTCTTCTTATTCGTAGTGTAGATTTCATTACATGTTTGTAAACTAAATAAAGATTATTTGTATCAGCAATGTACATTTTCTTCAGGGCGATAGATATAAATTGATGTATTATCTATACATAAAAAGCATTGCATTGATACCTCCAACTATGAAACTGGAATAAGTAGAGTTGACATAAAATTGGAGATGGTTAACAATTAAGGAAAAAAACTAAAGAGGACCCCATGTGCACCTCTGATATCTATACTGACTCCACTCTGGTACATCATGAGTCGAAGCACATCGAACGAAGGGGTGTGGAGAAGAGGCGTCGAACGGGAGGCGAGAAGGGTGGTGGACCACCGAGCAAGGGCGCTCAACGGCTTTGTCCCTGCCCAATGGTGGCCGCTCCTCGCAAGGGCATAAGGGAGTCATGAAACAACAGAGGGTTCAGCTCCTTTGCAGTTCGATTCTTACTGTATAGGTACTGTAGCTGTTCAAAAACTTGAGACATGGTTATCTCAAGAAACTGGAAGAACTAAGTGTAACAAGCATGTTCATATATTGAACTTGTATGAGCAATCAGAAAGGACGGCTGAATATAGAGCTTGGAAAGTTGGTAATCTGCTTCCTACATAATAACAGGAAGGATAATCAGAAGAGGCTAAGACAAGAGAGATGTACCTGGTTCTTGGAGACTCGGAACAGTAATGTGCCATTCAAATAGACCAGATGTTGTTGATCTAGCAACACTCCACGATGGAGATGGACCACCCGCCGTGGAGGAGAAATACTCAAGATGCACCTGGTTTTGAGACTTGGACTCATTTGCTAGATCTCTTAATCTTAGCCAAATTTAAAAGTATTTCAGAATGCAGTTAATTGTTTAAAGCAAAAGGCAACCTCATTCAAAGCAAATAGAGTATTTTAAAAAATATGCTACGTTTCAGAGAGCATTCAGCAGCTACGTCATGTTTTCTTTCAGAATATACGTACTGCGAATAGCTTGCATCTGAGTCAAGTACGCACATAAAAATATGCACAATACATGGAATTTTCAAACCTATAAACTACTTCATTTTAGTAGTTGTCTCACAAAGAATTAAATATTAAATTCATTTGCGGGAAAAAATTAACATCATATCATGAAGAACAGTACTGTACGCGTCTTCATTGGTCCTGTTTGGCCCTGCTTCTTGAATCATTGTGTGGGTTACAAAAAATTGTAGTATACTTTGTACTCTCTTCATTGCATGAAAGAAAAGAAAAGACTAATCTCGCACATATTTTTTCCAAATTAAAATTGCTATGACAATATCATCAATTGCTAGTACTGTTAACTGTATCCATGCCACTGTTGTTGTTTGGATGCTGCAAATAATTCATCTCCAGCTATATTCAGAACCATTACATTTTTCACTTAGGAAACATGCATGCAACAATGTATTTCACGCACAAATCCAAAGCCCATTACCAGTAGGACTACATTTTGCTCATTACCAACAAACTGAAGAGAGTATATTTTGGCCGCAATACCACGATTCCGTTAATCATCCTTTGATAAGAAAATTAATACATCAATTTTGATCCTAAAAAAAGCTAGTGAACGTTACCCTACCAACTTATCTATCTCTAGATGTCAATTTGGATATTCCATGCTCACCAAAGAAGAAAAAAATGGAGATGTTCTATACTGCATATCACTATGCTCATGTAGAGTTGGAGATAACAGCTTCAACAAGTACAGAGATGTTAAACTAAGAATTCGAAAACAGAAGGCTAAAACTACTTGTTCCTCCGATCCTGGAAGTATATATATCTGATGAATTTGACTACAGTTTGTTACAATAAAAAATAAAATATTCCACCATGTTACCACGATATTATCGAGTCAAGCCAGAATGACATTTAGCACAGCAAGCTGAATCTTCTCAGCATTCTTCTCATGAACCGGTGTACTGTAAAGCAAAATATACAATCATCTTATTTTACGATTTAGTACAGATACACTGAAGCAGCACCAAAGTGGGTAAAAGCAACAAAGTTTAATCACAATCCATTAGGAAAATATACTGTTTGTAAATAGGATTTCATCGCAACAAAGTGTACGTTTAGCAAGTATTGTAATTTGGGGAGCCATTATCATAGCTCATCAACACAAAGAATGATTATTTGCACAACAGAACTAACAAAGCATCCCATATGTATACATACATAAGTAGAAAGACGAACAAGATAGCCCCATTGGTTTATATTCTGAAGTTATGTGCACTGCTAAAAATAATCAAACCCTGATCATGCTACAAATGTTTACTGTTCCACGCAGAGTGATCAAATAGATAATTTATGAAAACATGACAAGATTTGTTAAATTTAGCATGAACAGATCCTTCAACACAGAGTAGCATATAATCCAATCACCAAAGAGAGAGAAAAAGACAAAGCTGAGTAGCCCTTAATGAATGAGCTATACCTGCATCACCAGAAAAGGGGAAACCGTTAAATGAGTTCACTTGTTTACCTAGGTTGGAATTCCAAGACCTCGGCTAGCTTGTTCATGAAGGTGTACTTCCATTATCATTTGCCTTAAATATAGGGAGGCATGATGCAGGCCATCATAATTTAAATCACAGAACCATTATCCGAATCCCTCTAAAACAATGGTCAAAATCCATGAGAAGAGGAAAACGTAACCCTTCCACAAGATCAGCCACTCCAGCACCGAACATGTGGAAGATGTGATCGTGCAGAAGCCCAGCATAGACGACCATGGCACCCACCCTCATCTAATCACAGAACCAAAGACCAAACCAAACAAGATTCTGTGACTAATCCAGAAATTATTGAACAAGGGAAAGTGATAATCTTGCATGGGGTTTCACCCGGCCAAGTGAATTGATAACAAGTAGTAAGAGTATAAACCACGGCATGGTATATCTCACCAATTATCAAACCTGAATTGCGTTGGTGTAGGAGAGCCACATGATGCCGATGATTGTGATGTACTTGATCGTTCCCATCATCCTCTCCCGTCTCCACTTCCACTATTTCCAACGTGCTCTCCTTGTCATCAATTCATCCCAAAAACTGAACCAACCATCCATGAGTTAGGTTCTCCACAATGTTCTCTCGAGAAATTGCAGAGCAGAGCCAGATGGCTTAATGCAAGAGATTACCCTGACTTGGATTAAATTAGGGTGATCAAGGACATGACAAACAACCAGCAGTCTGCCGCAAGAGGAGCCATGTGGAGGCCTTGACGACACAGTCAGCAGGGCGTCTACCTCGTAGGCTCCTAGCTCGCTGTCGTCAATGCCACAGTAGTTGACGGAGACGCACGGCAGGGAATGAGGTGGTCGTGGCCGCCGACGGCGAGTTGCTTGACGAGCTCCGGCACCCACCGTCGCAAGGACTGCTGCTGCTGCGCCGACGTTTAGTCTCTACGGCTTCCCCGACCGGATTTGGCCAAAGTGACCACCGGAGTGGCAAGGCTTGGCCCTCTCTCCGTCAGATCGGGTCAGGGAGGGGAAGTCCTGGCCTTGGACGAAGGAAGGAGGGAGAGGAGGGCGGCGTGAGGCCACGAAGGAGTGGTCGGCGTCACAAGGCCGCGGAGGAAGGGTCGGGTGTTCCTTGCGAAGGAGAGGACGACAGCGTGAGGCCGCGGAGGAGTTGCCGGCGTCTGATGTGACGGCGACGGCGAGGCGCCGAGGAGTCGCCGGCGACGGCGGGGTGCGAAGGAGATCAGATCGAAGGAGAGGGGCGGCGGGAGGACGCTGAGGAGGGGCAGTCGTCGGCGGGATCTGATCTAGGGCGTGCGTCAATAGGCGCTCGAGGGCAAGAGGCCTCGCTCGTACGCACGCACGATCTTGTCGCGGTTTTTTTTTCGCCGGTTTTTTTTCGCTGGTTAATTTTCGTAGATTTTTTTCTTTCGTTTGTCTTGGGTGCGACGGGAGGTTAGGCGCGTGGGGCGGGTGGGGGACTCGGCAGGAGGTTTTTTTTGGTTCTACGCGGCTCAGCGTTAGGTGGGAGCAGGTATCAAAAAAACCATGGTAGGTGGGACGAAAATAAACCCGGAACGGAGACTACCAACTGAGACATTAGGAGTAGAGATGGACGAGTTGGTTGAATAGTCCCCCACTTTCGTCTGGTTTTTTTCGTCCAGTTTTTTCCATCAAATTACCCCCACCCCATGCCCACCCACCGAACCCCACCCACGCACACAAATACAGCGCCCTGCCGCCGATCAGGATTGCCAGGATTGCCCTGACGCCGATCCCCATACCCCGCTGCCGATCAGATCTGCACAGCGGTCGTGCGATCTGCGCACTCCACAGCGCCGCTGCCGCGGAACGACTCGACAGGGCCGCCGCCACGTTTCTGGATCGCTGGCAGTTTCTGGATCGCGCGCCGCCACGGAACGTGCGATCAGCGACGCTGTACGGTTTCAACCCCAGGTATGAACACACAGGTTTTCTTTCTTTGTTATGTCTACGTGTACAGATCAGGGCGATCCTGATGGACTCGTGTTCAAACTAATACAATACCTTTTAGGTCAATACTTCCGTGACCTAAAATGCCTCATATTAGTGTACAAAGGATCGCCCTCAATTTAGATAACATGAAAAATACTTTTAGTACTAAATTGGTTATCCTTCCTAATGGAAATATTAACAGTCACTGAAAAAGTACAACATAGTTGCATCAATCAATACCTTGCTGCCTGAATCACTTGTTTCTGTAAAAATTACACCACAACTTCATGTGCCCACGATATTTGAGGTTTAGAGCAGTCCTTGAGAGTAGTTTGCGAATCAATTACGGAGAAGGATTCCAGAGTGATTTTCACTGGATTTTGACTGGATTCCAAAGTGATTTGGAATTTGGGATTAATACATGCCCGCGACAGCGCATTAGTAATGAAACAATTCTCGGAAAGAATCAGCAAAGTAGAACTTGTGAGGTTTCATTATGTCCCTCCAAACAACCTTGACGGACATCCTTGTCAGAATAGCACGACCGCATATGAATCAATTAACACAACAATGGGAAGATAAAGAATTATTCTGAATAGCAAAGAATAGGTAAGTTCACATGAAAATAGGTCACCTTTCTAAATTTTAAACCTGTATAATAGCAAGATGCGCTTGTGATCTTTGACGGCCTTCATCTGCCTGCAGTCAGATGAACAGGACATCTTAGCATCTTGAATTCTTAACATGTATCCAATAGAGTCAGTTCACAAAAAAATGCAAAGTAGCAAAGTCTGTTCGACATGTCTTTCTATTTTCATATATATAGCAAGACTCATAAATCTGTAACAACCTGCCCTTATGGACTGAATTTCTGTACAATGGGAACGGGCCTTTAGTAATGTTGATATTTCACGTGATCTGCTTGCAGAGTCAGTTTACAAGTTTTTGCGTGATACCTGAGTCTGTTGGACATGTCTTTTTTTAGTAGTTACATATGGGGACTCCACACAACAAGCCAGCGGAACAGACGACTTCATCACATGTACCTCCAGGTATATGTTCACCTATAAATTGTGCTACACAAGTCAAACATATATATGTTCAACTATATATGTGTTGTAGGCCCGATGGAGGGGACAAGTGTTGACGACTCTAACGAAGGGATTATACCCGTAGCCGATGATGTTGACAAAATTTACCCATGTAGTCCAGGTATAAGGTTTATTTTTATCCTTTTTAGTTAAAAAATCATACCTAACAGACTTGGGCACACCCGATTCTAATGTATCAACATCTTTACTTCTAGGAGTCCATATTACTCCCTCCGAACGGATGATACTTGAGACCGATGGTGATAGCACATATGATACTCCAGGTATATATCTACCTCCTTGTATATGTTCAGCTACATATTTTGTTATACATGACAAACACCATCACAGGAGATGTTGCAGGCCCGATGGAGGGGCCAAATGGTGACGACTCTAATGAAGGGGTTATACCTGGAGCCGACGATGTTCACAAGAATTACCCAAGTAGTCCAGGTACTAAGGCTGTGCATATATACTGAGATTGCTTTTATGCTTTTTATGTGATAAATCATACCTAACAGACTTGGGCAGAACCGATTCTAAAAGATCAAGCATGTGACTTGTAGGAGTCCATATTACTCACTCGGACAGGACGATACTTGAACAGGCCGATTGTGAAAGGACATATGTTCATCAACCTTCCCATCTGATTTCGGGTAAGTATTATGTTGCCGAAAGGTTAAGACCATGTGCCTACAACTTTGCCTTGTTTCGGTCCAATATATTGTTATGTTAACATGATGCAGACAACCCTTCAATCTCATTCCTATATAATGTAGATTCGTTGCCAGCTCTCAGTTATCTGACAAAATAACTAGCTAGAATGCAACGTGACAGTTGGCAAGAGAGGCCGCATAATGTTCCACGCCATCTTCACAGTGATATCACTAATGCAGATCAACCATCCTCTGTGGACCTTGACAAAAAAGAGAGTTGATAAAAGCTCGGAGGCGAGCTGCTTATAGAAAGAAAAAAGAGGAGGCTACTGTCAAGCAACAAGAGGAAAATCTGTCTGCCCTTACGATATCAGGTAAGAATGCTTTATGGGAAGGCACTGCGATGATATTATATATACTCCCTCCATTCCACAATATAATGTTAATATCATTTCACATGCAGATATGCTGAATGTGGGTGGGTTACCTCTCGGTGATATCACTAATGTGTGTCAACCAACCACGGTGGACCTTGACGATAAAAAAGAGCAACTAAAGTCTCGGAGAAGAGCTGCTTATCGAAAGAAAAAAGAGGAGGCAGCCAACAAGCAAAAAGATGAAAATCTGACTGCCCTTACGATATCAGGTAAGGATGTTTATGTTTCAGCAATATGATGACCGTATGTATACTTTCTTAGTGAATAATGTAGGCGACATATGTTTCCTCACCCCAACCCCACGAATAATTGACCAAGAATAGAGAATAAAAATAATTGACCAATAGTTGACCACTGTGTTAACATACAATTCCTGATCATTTAGGTTCAATTCGATATATGGCAGACATACGACTTTTGAGTACATACAGACTTTATGTATGGACACGGAGGGATTCTATAAAAAATAAACCCTAGATAAAGAAGTAGCTTCAACCAGCCCTGTTACCTCTCGGTGAACAATGAAGACCCTAAACCCTCCGGGCAGATATGCAAAATGTTCCCCTGTTACCTCTCGATGATACCAACCCAACTACATCCAGCTATACATCATTGTTTAACCTGACCATGCAGATATATAAAGTAAGCGTTTGTGTAGTACATGAAATCTTCTTGAACAATGGAGACCCTAAACCCTCCGTGCAGATATGCAAAATGTTCCCCTGCTACCTCTCGGTGATATCACTAATGGGTGTCAACCATTCTCGGTGGACCTTGACGAGAAAAAAGAGCAAATCAAGGCTCGGAGGAGAGCTGCTTATCGAAAGAAAAAAGAGGAGGCAGCCAGCAAGCAACTAGATGAAAAACAGCCTGATAAAGAACACAAGGGTGACTTAACAGACGAGCAAATTGAGCAGAGAAACATGCGGAGGCGAGCAAGTTATCGGAAAAAAAAAGTGGGTGATGGAATGATCGATCTTCAAGAAAAAAAATCAGAAGTTGCAAGAATGGCGCGTGCAACACACTAAAACCATGACTGAGGATGAAGGGGGGAGTCAAGTGCAAAGAGAAAGGCAAAGTATGCTGCAAAGAAAAACACGCCATGTGCTGAATCGATCGCAATGCCACGTCTAGATCTAACTAGCACATTGCCCAACCCTCACACACATTGTCCGACTCTCCCACTTTCAGCCCTCACGCAACAATTCGACAGTGAACAAATAGATCATGCTCCTACGGTCAATGCGGCCCCCACATACATTCGCAACACCGAAACCGATGGTACATATCCTATCAACCATCATCTTTCATCATGTAATCATTCATGAGATATAAATAATGATGTATAGTGTTGTAGGTGCATACCTAAGCAGAACCTTCGGTGATGGTGCTGTAGATGGCGACCTCATCGAAATCAATGTGCACCTACAAAATGCCGACCAGCAAACCAGTGATCCGGTAACAATAGCGGATAATGGAGTGGATGAGCAGAGTCATGAGTCCAGAGCAGCGCCTAGGAGGAGAGAGCGAGCTTGCAAGGGTGGTATGGTGGCAAAGAAGCGTCAACAGAAAATTGGCAAGCAAAAAAAATGTACGCAGGTACCGCATGGTGAGAGGAATGTTCTACGCGATCGGCGTAATGAAAGGTTTGCAGGTAGGGTGATGACCCCAACCGTCGGGTCCATCTCCATACCGAAAATGAGCTCAACTGGACAACCTACCATAGTGGAAGCACACGGTGCCTTGACCTCATCTAGCACGCCGGAGTACACGATCAGAAGTAAAGGTAACACTCCCATCCTTACTCTCCTTGCGTCCCTTGAGACTGAACCCTCATTTATTGGTTTCGCACCTGAGCAGACGACATGGACACTTACCTTAGTCGTCTCATGAATGATAATGTCAACCCTGATAGCCTCTTTGACGATGAGTATTACCTGTTTGCTGGTGAAGGTATGTACACCCACTTGAGCAACATCCACCCGTTTGAAATATCACACTAATTATAAACATTGTTTGCAGGCTCAGATCCTGATGACATGGAGCACGACGAATTGGAAGACTCAAGTCACAATACCTATGTCGACCATGATCCATTGGACTATGTCTACTCAAACCTCCCAGACCACACACACATCCTGAAGCACGCCGCAAATTGCGATCACTGCGAGGCCAAGAAGTTTGTGTCTGAGGCCCCGGGATTCTGCTGTCGCAGTGGGCAGATCCAGCTGAAGCAACCGGAGCCCGTCCCGGAGCTAATGAGGCTTTGGTCTAGCATGGATGCGGACTCAAGGCATTTTCGGGAGAACATACGGTTCTTCAACGGCCACTTCTCCTTCACAACCCTCGGCGTCAGCCTTGATGAAAGCTACACAAACATGAAGTCTGAGGTGTACACGTTCCGGGCGCACGACACCATCTACCACAACGTTCATTCCTTCGGTCCAACATCACGTCCAGATCATCTACAGTTGTACTTCTACGACGACGACCCAGGCCTAACCCATCGCAAGGCTGCCACCGAGCAATTAGACCAAGATGTCATCAGAAAGTTAGTGGACATACTCAGGGAAAACCCGTACTCCCAGCAGTTTAGGAGTTTGGGTGCGCACAGGGACAACCTCGACGATTACAGGATAGACCTCAACACTGACCAGAGACTAGACCAACGGAAGTATAATAGACCTCTGTCATCTGAGATCGCTGCAATTTGGGTGGAGGGCACTGACCTAGCAAAGAGGTTCGATCGTAGGATTACACTTTGCGGGAATGACAACCAGAGGCACAGTATACATGTGACGGCTGGCTCGTATGACCCTCTCTCTTACCCACTCTTCTACCCAAGGGGGGAGCTCGGTTGGCACCCGAAACTTCCTAAACGTGATGTCCCTTGGCCGGTTGTGCAACAACCAAGAGGTAGAGGTGATGATGATGATGAGGATGCAGGTAAGCCTTATGCATATTCTGTCGTTTAGATGAATTGTATACTTCTCATATGAATCCTAATGTCTGCGTTACTCATCCATGTGCAGAGGGGAATAGCAGGTTATGCGTCTCGGTGAGAGACTACTACTGTTACATGCTCCAGCACGACCTGGGATATTCAATCCCATACTCTGTGGAGCACGATTGCTCCAGCAATGGGGGGTGGACATGTACATCAAGATTGAGAGTTGTAGGTTGAAATGGTACAGGAAGAACCAGACAAAGATCCGTGCCAACCTGTATAAAGGAGTTGTTGATGCAATTACATCCGGGGAGACCCGGGCAAGCGCTGTTGGAGTAAGGATAGTGCTACCTGGAACGTACCCAGGTGGCGACCGCGACATGAAGCGGAGGCATATGGATGCCATGGCAATTGTCCATACCTACGGGAAGCCTGACATCTTCTTGACCATGACCTGCAACCCTAACTGGGAAGAGATAACGAATGAGTTGTTTCCTGGTCAGACAGCACAAGACCGACCTGATCTTGTGGCTCGTGTGTTCCATGGCAAGCTAGAGGCTATGAAAGAGATGTTGTTCAAGAAGAATATCCTGGGTGTTGTTGTTGCACATGTATACGTAGTCGAGTTCCAAAAGAGGGGCCTCCCCCACGCACACTTTTTGTTGATCATGGATTCTGCCTATAAGCTTGTCGTTCCGGAGCAGTACGACCGGCTCATTTCTGCCGAGCTCCCAGACAAGCAAAAGTATCCTGAACTCCACGCCTTGGTGGTGAAACATATGATGCATGGACCATGCGGTGCTCTCAACCCCAAAAATGTTTGCATGCAACAGAATGAGTGCAAGTGGAGATACCCGTGGTCGTTCAATGAAAACACGGCACAGGGCAAGGACTCATACCCTGTTTATCATCGTCGAGATAATGGTTGGCAGGCTAAGGTCCGGGGTAAAATGTTGGACAACAGATGGGTTGTGCCGTATAACCCTTACCTTCTGCGGATGTTCAATTGCCACATCAACGTAGGTTTGCTCCAGCATAAAGGCCGTCAAATACCTTTGCAAGTACATATACAAGGGCCATGATAGGGCTTCTTTCAGCATCGACCAGCCCGACGCTGATGGTAACATTGATGAGATCAAAAGATACGTAGACGCGAGGTGGGTTACTCCTCCAGAGGCGATGTGGAGGATATTTGGCTTCCCCTTGTGTGCCAATGACCCGCCTGTCCTACAGTTGCCTCTTCATCCCCCGAATATGCACAGGGTGGCATTCAATGAGCAAGCTCACTTGACCGACGTAGTCACCTCTGAGAAAGCTTCCAAATCCATGTTGACAGAGTATTTCAAAGCTAACCAAAACCACCCGTGGGCTAGGAATATATTGTACAAGGATTTTCCTGGAAGGTTCACATGGCAGAAGGGTAAGAAGTATTGGAAAGAGCGGGTGGAGCGTTATCAGATAGGTCGAATTGTGTCTGCCAATCCTGCCGAGGGGGAGCGATACTATCTGCGTGTGCTGCTAAACCATGTTGCTGGCAAGACATCCTATGAGGACCTGCTCACCGTGGACGGTAGGCTATGCGGGAGCTTTAGAGAGGCTGCCGAAAGGTTGGGACTCATCGAGGCAGATAACACGCTCGACGACTGTCTTACCGAGGCAGAGCAGTGGGTGATGCCATGTTCGCTCAGGAGGCTCTTGCAACAATTTGGGTGCACTGTGAGCCAGGCGACGTGCGTGGTTTATGGGATAGGCACTTCGAGCCTATGTCTGATGACTATCGGCGATCACACACGTGCCCGATTGAGGTGGAACAGATGGTGTTGCTTGACATTAGGGGTATGTTGCAGTCCATGGGCAAAGACATAGCTGATTTCGCTCTTCCATGCATTGACGATGCGTTCGACCCAACCGAGGGAGAGGCCAGAGAAGTGATCGAGGAATCCAACGTCGATTTTGACATCAACGACACTAAATTGGCTTCGTCGCTAAACTTGGAGCAGAGGGCTGCATACGACGAGGTACTAGCTTCTGTTGAATGCGGTGATGGGGGTGTGTTCTTTGTTGATGGACCGGGAGGTACAGGGAAGACCTTCCTGTACAGGGCGCTGCTCGCCAAGGTTCGAAGCGAGGGAAACACCACTATCACTACCGCGACGTCAGGCGTCGCCGCTTCTATCATGCCTGGAGGCAGGACTGCCCACTCGAGGTTCAAGATCCCATTGAGCTGCGACGATGGCGCCTCATGCACCTTCACAAAACAGAGTGGTACCGCCAAGCTACTGAGGATGGCCTCATTGATACTATGGGACGAGGCCACCATGACTAAGCGACAGGCGGTCGAGGCACTGGACAACAGCATGCGCGACATCACGGGAAGACGGGACCGACCCTTTGGAGGAAAAACTGTTGTGTTTGGCGGGGACTTCAGGCAGGTGCTTCTGGTCGTCAGGAGGGGGTCCCGGGGTCAGATAATCGATGCAACCCTTCGAAGTTCACACCTATGGAAGGGTATGCGCCAGCTAAGGCTCGTCACCAACACGAGGGCTCATAATGACACCTGGTTTGCGGATTACTTGCTAAGGGTAGGCAATGGCACTGAGGAAGTTGACGATCAAGGAAACATACGACTCCCTGAAGATATTTGTGTGCCGTCTACAGGCGAGGGTGACGACCTGGAGAAGCTGATTGACCATGTGTTTTCGAGACTAGATGACAACATGTCCGATCCGAATTACATGACTTCATGCGCAATCCTCTCCACCACGAACGACAACGTCGACAAGATAAACATACGCATGGTAGAGCGTTTTCGGGGAGAAGAAGTAATCTACCATAGCTTTGACAGTGCAGAAGACGACCCGTATGGCTACTACGCTCCCGAGTTCCTAAATGGATTGACTCCCAACGGTCTACCTCCGCATGCACTCAAACTGAAGCTCAACTGCCCCGTCATACTTCTGAGGAACATTGATCTGGCTAATGGTCTGTGTAACGGGACGAGGCTTGTGGTGCGAGGTTTCGAGAGGAACGCCATCGACGCAGAAATCGTGATCGGACAACACACAGGTAGGAGGGTATTCCTTCCTCGAATACCCCTATGCCCATCTGACAACGACATGTTTCCATTCAAGTTCAAGAGGAAGAAATTTCCTGTAAGGCTTAGCTTTTCTATGACGATTAACAAGGCTCAAGGCCAGACGATTCCGATTGTTGGCGTGTACCTACCTAATCCTGTGTTCTCTCATGGTCAACTCTATGTCGCACTGTCTCGAGCCACCGCAAAGAGAAACATAAAGATCCTCATTGAGAAGGAGAAGGAGAAGGAGAATGCCAAGAAGCAAAGCGGTAAACCTAAGAAGCCGAAGGAGAAGGCCAACAAGCAAAAGGACAATCCAAAGAAGCGAAAAAGACCGACCGTGTCCTTACTGACGTCGATGAAGAACATCGTCTACAAGGAAGTCCTTACAGGCTGAATTCCGGTCTTAATAGACCGGCAGGTTTTGTAATGACAGAGCATTTACTCTTGCGATGGTCAAGATTTGCTGTAATTCGTTTTTTTACATATATCTTTTTATTTGGTATTTTGATAGTTGGAGGTATACTCCATTTAGTTGAGCTACTAACTGCATTTCAATAATCAGCCGTCACATTGGCACCATCATCGCTGTTATAGGTTTTCTACTATCGCAATGTTTTTGGCAATGTACATGTCACACAGCGTAGTATTTCATGTGTAATATGTGATTCAGATATAATGATTGGCCTGATAAATATCTGGAACATGCAATGAAACTCTTGTATTACGGCCAGTGATCATATCCGTTGTTATTATTTTGGTATTTTGATAGTATGCTTGAATGTAAAATTATTGGCATCCTTATTATCCCTGTATTATTCTGATAGGTCAGAACTATCAGATTATTATTGGTCTGAATTATAAGACCAACACACGCAGAAGGGGAGCTATGATTATTAAGCTACTATAGTGCTCCATAGTACATGTGAGTGCCCGTGCGTCAAATAATCTCGCTGCCAACTAAATATCATCTGGTGCCCACACATGATCATGCATACAACTGGAAGATACAAATACAGACTTTCGTAGCTATCTTCAAGTACTTTCAGATTCATGGTGGTTTGTTATGCAGGTGATGCCCTGCCTGAGCACCTTAGGCTTTACCAGCAAGACCAGGCTACGGGCAGGTCATATAATTTCAGACATTCAACATTCTCCATGTATGCTATGCAAATGGTGATGTTGTGTGATGCACGGATGCTGGGGCGTGTTAGCAGGTCGGCGGGGCAAAGGCATTCTAACTGATGGTTGATAGGAAACCCACCCGTAGTATAGTTTAGGACTCAGTTTTTCCACCTTCTATTTCTGGTAATTCAATTCATAGGTTACTAACTTTGCTTTAACTAACAGTCGGCATAGTGCCATCTATGAATATATGAACAAAACAAACTGGTAGTCTTTTAGTTGCCCTAATTCTCCTTGTGAAATGCTTTCTGAATGTCGGCGGTTGTGTAGCTTTTCAAGACATATTTTGCATATGTACTCCTAATAAATAGTAAAATGCTAGCCTGCGTACTTGCGAATAAGTTTAAATGCCCGTGCGACTCTGGAGAATGTGACAATGCACATGTCTGATCGCTGAAGTGTGCAATCTTTGGAAAAAAGTTAGACTACTTGTACTTTCATGCATCTAAACTAATTATTTAACAGTTCAGAGCAAGTTACATATTTTTTTCTTGCATTGGTTCATTTACCTTCACGAATTTTCTGCGGATCTGAGAGAGCTCAGACCTAAAAATTTGTACAAGGCTGCATTAATCTAGGACCTGGCGAGGATGGGTTCAGCGAGCAAGCATCCTTTCATGGATTTCTGGTCCATGAGAACTTGTTTTCGGCTGATATCGAGCATACTGTGTTGTGGTGCCGTAGCGGGACAACAAGGATTCGACTTAGAAGGAAAGCAGCGTCAGGAGGCTGTCAGTGGCGAGATGGTGCATTTTCTGTCATTTTCTAAGACCATTGTTTCCATCATGCTAATTCTTAATCGCTTCAATAAAGTCTCTTCAATATTATTATACTTTCTGTTTCAAGGAGGAAGGCTATCATTCTGGTTTCATTTTCTGCATATTTTCTATGTTCATGTTATCTATTCTCTTCCCCACAATCCGGGATATTATTGTACTTCTTATTTGCTGTTACCACCGCTTGTGATCTATAAATGGGTTAAGCATATTTGATCTTATTAGGAGTTTAAGAAATAAAATGGAAAAGGAAATTACTATATATATTGACATTTTTAGAGCGAGTGAAAAAATAGTGCAGATAAATATTGATAGTTATGGAATTTCCTAAGGTGGTTCATATGACCATACCTGGAATATTAAGAGTTTAACAAAAGAGGACACTAAACCACCAAGCGTAGATGAATGAGGTGACAACGAGTAGCCCTAAGAAACAAAGAAAAACATGCCCAGAGAGAATCAGTACTCAGGTATATTGCAGTGCCAACTAAATTGGCATCACTAATACATCTGCTTTTCGAGGTTTTGACATTGTATAAATACTCGGTGTGTGTGCCGGAAAGCTATAGTGATATTGTGTAAAAGGCAAGAGAAATAACATCCATATTGCACAAAATGATCCATTAGTCATAACTTTAACCAGTACTTTTGAATGCGAAGTAGCAACACACGGGCCTTCCAAAGTCGATCCATTAGCAAGAAACTGTTAAAAGGATGAATATTAAGTTTTTGTCCTACTATTTATCTTCTGCATGTTTAAAACATAACAAAACCGGAAAAGGAAATAACTTAATTTTAATATCGACAGACTTATTAGTATATATATCCATAATAAAAGAAGCCAAAATCCCCATATAATATCCCGAAACAAATAATATATTATCGGCAGACTTAGTATTTATTACGGCAGGTGATCATATCCGGTGTTTATATAATGGCATGTTCGGTGTTTTTCCTTGTAAACTACTACTGGGTTGATCACGCCGAATCACAACTTTCCTTCCAATACGTTATAGTATCCAATCTCCCGGTGTGGCCTACCATACGTTCATTGGGTTTCCCAGTTTGGCCATTAATTTTCCCTTAATCGGATTTGCTTATAAGGAAAGTTAAATCCTTCTTGTTCCGGTCGGGAAAGGGAGACGTATATAATAGATATATAATCCGGCGTTTATTTATTTGCCCAGTGCAGTAAGGAATAAAAATAATTGCTTGTCCGTTTATCAGCAAGGTTTTGTAATGGAAACATGCAAAGATGGAAGGATAAGGGGCACCTTCCAATCCATACAACATGCTAATGCCTCACCGACCTGGTGCCGGACAATTCCCCTCCGACACTCATATATATGGTCCGGTTGTGAGTCCACCATTGTCCAATGCCCCCTCGCTCGCTCATCCTGGTGCTAAGACGACTTTCTGCCCGCGGTAATGGCTGCAATGCCAATTTTTGATGGAGTGGACGACGCAGTCGAGTACATCTACAACTACGTCATGGTTTCCTCAGACGAGGAGGAATTAGAGTTTGTTCTGGCAGCCCTAAACTCCATCTATAGTTTATTTGCACTTGTTAGCTGCAGATCACTACCATTATAGTTTGCATTATCGGCTTCTTATTTTAAACCCGAGTAAAAATCTGTTCTTTCACCTAACCATGGCGATTAGTTCGTCACGTTCATAAGTTGTTGCATGCATGTACTGGTTAGGATCATGCTATCCTTTCTAAGTCCATAAGGTTCTTAAGATCTAACGCAGTGGTTGCAAAAAACTGGCCATGCGCTAATATTATCCTTTTACATTACGCCATGATAGTACCATCCACAGCACGTTATTTTAAACTACAAATTTTCTTTGAACGGTAGTATATTGCAACGGGTCCTGGTGCATGATACATGTACCATCTACAGATTTTTTCATAACTGTAATACTACAGAAATACATTACAACCTAACATGTCATAATAGATTTGGTTATCTTAAGAAATAGTACTTCTCTCCTCAAATGACAGTACAACTCCAATTAGAAGATACATACATTTCAGACCTTACTAGATTTTTTAAAAAATGTACTATTGTTTGCCCACACATTGAAGTACTACATTTTTTGATACCCTTATTTTTCTAACAGCTTTGCTATCATGCCGGTTTGTTTGCAGCACAATATGGATAAGGAGCCCTCGTCCATTCTTGATCGAGTTAAGTCTACGGACTATCCAAGACACCATGCGAGCTGATACATGGGTCAATCCGAGGTGCTTCGATCTTGCAGTGCGTAAGCTTACTAGCGACGCGATACAGAGGAACGCGGGAACAGACTTTGTTGGCTCCACGCATATGTTTGATTTGCAATTCCATCGCCTAGCACGGGTGCTGAGTCAGACTGGCTTAGGCCAAGCTGAACGCACCAACTTGTTGATTAACACTGTTATTGTACGGCCTTTGCCGAAATACAACGTGCTCATGACCCTGTCCATTGTAAGAATTTTCATTCTAAAAAATTGGTGTGTATACTACCTGTTCACCATTAACTTTGTATACCTATTGCCGTTGTATTTGGTGGATTCCTCCTACGGCCTCCTTGCAGTTAATATTGAAAATAGGAGGACTCTCCTGATTGATCATTCCAATGAGTCATTCCTAGGCTCAGAGGACTTTCATGACAAGGAACTTAAGAAGGAAGCCCTGATAGTTTTGCAAGAATTTGGCAGTGTATTGCAACAGGGGAGGCCTGGTTTGAATCCCCAACTCGTGGATTGGCCACAAGATCATACCTATATTACAGCCCCGCGGTAATAGTTTAAATTGGTCATGCATATTATAGCCACACTGATATAGGTTCTAACATATGGAGTTTTTTGGTCACAGCCTGGACTCTGGATTCAAAGTCCTACAGGAGATGGCTCACCAAGATGATACTCTCGGGCATAACATGTCCAGGACTTCGGTACATGCATATATAACAAGTTTCTGTGTTCCATAGCTTTGTTAATTATAAATTTATGTTCTTCCTATCACGTAGGTCTGTTGTGCAATTCATTTTTCAGCGATTTATTAAATTTTTGTTTATGTTTTTCAGGATTCAATACAGCTCAGAAAGCACAGAATCATGCTACAGTAACCCCCTGTGATTAAGCTAATCATATTGCTAAACAGGGCTAGATCACATTTGAACCACACCCTTGTCAAACTCCTAGTTCAAACTTCAATTAAATTTAAAAGTGGAAAATAAAAGTTTTCAAAAATTCAAACAAAAATGTTCAGTGGGTGCTAAATAATACACTGGTAATTATGGTGGAGGAAACACATTTTTATAAAATACCTAAATACTTTTAAAAGAAATAAAACAGAAAAGAAAATAAACAAATAAAAAGAAAACAGAAAACAGATCCCAGAAAGAAAAAAAAAGGAAAAGGGGAAAAGACCCCCCCTCCCCGCTGGGCCTCGGCCCAGCTGGCCGTCGACCCACCCTAGCCGGCCCACTCCCCCTCCCCGGTCGGGTCTCTGTTCCCCCGACCCCGTCGCTACAGGAGGCTGGTCGCCGCCGGACCCCCCTCGCCGGCGATGAACCCCGCGAGAGGATAAGGCTGCCACGCCTCGACCCCTCGATCCCCTCTCCAATCCCCCTGGCGTCCCCATCCATTCCCCTCCTCCTCGCTCGCTCTCTTCCCTCCTCTGTCGTCCGAACGCCATCGCCGTGCCGTCACCGTGCTCGTGGCCACAAGCCTCCCCGGCGCTCGGGAGGATGTCGAGGAGCACCGCCGTCCTCTTCTGCACCGTATGCAAGCGCTAGGTTGAGCCGGAGTGCCTCGAGACGTCGCCGCCGGCCTTCTTCCCCAACCACGGCCGTCGTCGCCCACCTCATTGATCTGCCTCGCCGGACCACCCCGCGCCCGCTTAGCACCTCTGCAGACCCCCCCTGTGAGCATCTCTCTCCTTCCCCTCACTCAACGCGCTCGATTGCGAGCTCTAGCAGCTGATCCGCCATCGGCCGAAAGCTTGCTCCGCCGCTCACCTCGCCGTTGCGGCCACAGCTCACGCAGCTGGCGTTTGAGCACGCCGTCGTGCTCAACATCTCCGTAGGAAGCCGTAGCACCCACTAGCTCTTTCCCGCATGCCCCCTGCGTCTTTCCCGTCAGTGCCGTGCTCTGGTCGCCGCCTCGGCTCATCGCCGGTGCCATTTCCGACCACCTCGGCACCTGCCGCTTGCCGCGCCCGATGCGCGCGAGCGTCAGCTCGTCATAGGACCTAACCGCGCTCCAAATGGGCCACCGTGGGCGAAACCCGAGCTCACCCGCGCATCGCCGCCGCGTTGGAGCTCGCCGGAGCTCCTCTCCGGTGCCCTGCCGACGTGGCCGGCCGGGCCCCACCCCTGGCTCACTGCCAGTGGCCCCCTGGGCCCCAGTTGACTGGGTTGACCCAGTCAACTGCTGACTGGGCAGGCCCAGTCACTGACATGCGGGCCCCGCCGCAAAAATTAAAAAAAGAAAAAGAAAAGAAAAAGAAAATGTTTTATAAATAAAAATAATTAGTTTAATTAATCTCTCACTGACAGGTGGGCCCAATAGTTAATTAACTAAAAAACTAATTAGTTTAATCTTCTGTTAACCCACTGTCTATGACAGGTGGGTCCCCCTTGTCAGTTTGACCAGTCAACCCGGACTGTTGACCGCTGACGTCACTCATACGTCATGCTGACGTCATATCCCTTTTTCTGTTAATTAAATAATTCCAGAAATTCAAATCAACTTTGAAAATTCATATCTTTTAAACCGTAACTCGGATGAAAATGTTTTCTATATGAAAGTTGCTCAGAACGACGAGACGAATCCGGATACGCAGTCCGTGCGTCCACCACACCTCCCTAACCTATCGAACTCGCAACTTTCCCCCTCCGGTCCTTCTGTCCGAAAACGCAAAACATCGGGAATACTTTCCCGGATGTTCCCCCCCTTCACCGGTACCACCTACTGTCGCGTTAGGACACCCCTAGCACCGCTCACTGTCATGTCACGCATCGTCATGCTTATGTTTGCATTGTATTTACTGTTTCTTCCCCCTCTTCTCTCCGGTAGACTACGAGACCGACACTGCTGCTGCCCAGTTTGACTACGGAGTCGACGACCCCTCCTACTTGCCAGAGCAACCAGGCAAGCCCCCCCTTTGATCACCAGATATCGCCTACTCTAATCTCTACTGCTTGCATTAGAGTAGTGTAGCATGTTACTGCTTTTCGATATCCTATTCTGATGCATAGCCTATCCTTGCTACTATTGTTACTACCTTTACCTGCAATCCTACATGCTTAGTATAGGATGCTAGATTTCCATCAGTGGCCCTACATTCTTGTCCGTCTGCTGTGCTATACTATCGGGCCGTGATCACCTGGGCGGTGATCGCGGGTATATACTTATATACTATATACATGACACATGTGATGACTAAAGTCGGGTCGGCTCGTAGGAGTACCCGCAAGTGGATCTTTGTGGCGGAGCGACAGGGCAGGTTGAGACCGCCTAGGTAAGAGGTGGGCCTGGCCCTGGTCGGCGTTCGCGGATACTTAACACGCTTAACGAGATCTTGGTATTTGATCTGAGTCTGGCCATTTGGTCTATACGCACTAACCATCTACGTGGGAGTAGTTATGGGTATCCCGACGTCGTGGTATCAGCCGAAGCTCTTTTGACGTCAGCGACTGAGTGGCGCGCGCCGTGTTGGACCGCTTTGACGTAACCGCCGTGATCGTGTGGGTTGCTAGGTCTGCTTGCGGCCGCGTTCGCAACGTGCAGGTGTGCATAGGGCGATGGGCCCAGACCCCTGCGCGCATAGGTTTAGACCGGCGTGCTGACCTCTCTGTTGAGCCTAGGTGGGGCTGTGACGTGTTGATCTTACGAGGCCGGGCATGACCCAGAAAAGTGTGTCCGGCCAATTGGGATCGAGCGTGTTGGGTTATGTGGTGCACCCCTGCAGGGAAGTTTATCTATTCGAATAGCCGTGTCCCTCGGTAAAAGGACGACCCGGAGTTGTACCTTGAGCTTATGACAACTAGAACTGGATACTGAATAAAATACACCCTTCCAAGTGCCAGATACAACCCGGTGATCGCTCTCTAACAGGGCGACGAGGAGGGGATTACCGGGTAGGATTATGCTATGCGATGCTACTTGGAGGACTTCAATCTACTCTCTTCTACATGCTGCAAGATGGAGATGTCCAGAAGCGTAGTCTTCGACAGGACTAGCTATTCCCCTCTTATTCCGGCATTCTGCAGTTCAGTCCACTGATATGCCTCTTTACACATATACCCATGCATATGTAGTGTAGCTCCTTGCTTGCGAGTACTTTGGATGAGTACTCACAGTTGCTTTTCTCCCTCTTTTCCCCTTTCTATACCGGATTGTCGCAATCAGATGTCGGAGTTCAGGAGCCAGACGCCACCATCGACGACGACACCTACGGCACTGGAGGTGCCTACTACTACGTGCAGGCCGCTGACGACGACCAGGAGTAGTTAGGAGGTCCCAGGCAGGAGGCCTTGCCTCTTCGATCGTTGCTACTTTTGTGCTAGCCTTCTTAAGGCAAAACTTGTTTAACTTATGTCTGTACTCAGATATTGTTGCTTCCGCTGACTCGTCTATGATCGAGCACTTGTATTCGAGCCCTCGAGGCCCCTGGCTTGTATTATGATGCTTGTATGACTTATTTATGTTTTAGAGTTGTGTTGTGACATCTTCCCGTGAGTCCCTGATCTTGGTCGTACACATTTGCGTGCATGATTAGTGTACGGTCAAATCGGGGGCGTCACAAGTTGGTATCAGAGCCGACTGCCTGTAGGAACCCCCCTTCCACACTCCTTGGCCGAAGTCGAGTCTAGACATTGCAAAACTTTTACTAACATGGCTGTGCGGCTTACGGGCCCACGTCGCCATTGGGTGGTACTAGGATCTTTTACTCCTCGACCTTTACTCTGGGACTCTGAACTCTCTTCTACTCGGGTTAAACGACTTTACTAACTCTAACACTAGGATCCCGTGACCACATTCACCCCAAAGTTGGATAAGCCATAGTTGTTTCTCAGAATAGTATTTTGATCAATTCACACACTGTCATTTGACTCCTTTGAAACGTCTTTGCTTTCAGATGGAACCCACGAGGCAGGTTGTTCGCCACACGATGGCCATTGGTGCCTCGGGATCACCTGCGGTGCTAGCTGAGATGATGACCTATCTGGGTTATCGCTGGCACCCTGAGTACACCGTCTACGAGGAGTACCAGGACTTTAACCAGGAGCAGTACCGTGCCATCGTCCACCTCTACTCTCGGGAGTACGACTCCACTACAGTGCTGCACACCGCACATGGTGTTGGTGTGACCATCGATATGGCTGTCCACGATGCAGCCTATGCTGCTCTGACACGTCTTCGTGGAGAGTATCAGGAGTTGGACACCTCCCCTTTCAGGCACATTGCTATCGCATCTGATGTTGGTGCGGAGGGATACTATACTGCTGCCTACTCCACTGTCACCCGAGAGCCCTTCTACCATCAGCACCTGGTTCTGCATGCTGATGGGCTGGATCGAGCTAACCGAGCTCTTCGCCACGAGATGTACACCACCCGTCAGCACCTTTACCGTGCTCTGACGCTGCTGCACCCCTTTGTCCGGTCTGGAAAGGTACCGCGTTCTGCGATCTACCCAGCCAGGACCGTGATGCCCCACGGTGTTGGTTGGCCAGAGGTGGGAGGCTACTCTCCCGCACTTGGACCTTTTCTGCCACCTGAGCACCGGGCTCTACACCTGAGTATCCGCGGCCCCCAGTCTGCTGACGTGGAGAGCTATCCGTTGCCTCACTACCAGTTGTCGGGCTACGATTACCTCCACAGTACCTCTTGGGACTGATGTAGGCTTGATTGTAGTATTAGTTGCAGTCGCCGCGAGCCTGTGTGCCGCCTATGATGTTTTAGTCTATGTCCTGAACTCTGTGTACTGAACTCTATGCATGACCCCTTTTGTAAACTATGCCGACTACTATGTAGTAGCTATCGTGCTCCTTTCAATTATGCATGTTTCATCATGAATGATTCTTGTCATTGCAAATTTTCTCAATGCTGAACTACCACTGTTATATATTAGCAGGATGGTTAGACCAGGTGGTCGTGGTCGTGGTGGCGATGCCCCACCACCACCTGAGTACATGGCTGGTATGATCCAACAGTTTGAACTGAACCGCCAATTCATGGAAAATATGATGGCTCAGTTTCCTCGCCCCAATATGAACCAGCAGCCAGCCCAAGTGACTCTTCAAGATTTCATACGCCTCAACCCAACCATCTACCGCAGCTCAACTCAGCCTTTGGATGCTGATGACTGGCTTCGTGACATCACCTATGAGATGGAGTCTGCTGATGTAGCCCCTGCCAGCTATGTCAATTTTGCTTCCTTCTTCTTGAAGGGACCCGCAGCTCAATGGTGGGACAGCCACAGGCGTACTCTGCCAGCTGGAACAATCATCACCTGGCCAGACTTCCAAGCTGCTTTCCGTGCCCGCTTCATTCCTCAGGGAGTCATGGACCGGAAGAAGCGTGAGTTCCGCAACCTCACCCAAGGCAACAAAACTGTTGAAGCTTATCAGCGGGAGTTTCTGGACTTGTCCCGCTATGCTGAAGAAGACATTGCAACTGATGCACGCAGACAGGAGAAGTTCCGTGATGGCCTTCAAGCTGACATCAAGCTCGCACTTCTAGTGCATGACTTCGCCGATTTCGCCACCTTGGTGAACAAGGCCATCAATGTCGAGACTGGTCTGCAGGAATACCAGAGCTCTCAGAGGCGCAACCGTGACACGGGCTCATCTTCGGGCTCGCCCTCCCAGAAGCGTAAGATATGGATCCCAAACAGCATGTATCGTCCAAATGCACCTGCTCCCAGGAAATCTTATGCTGCACCGCGTCTGCCTCCTCCACCATCTAAGCAGTCAAAGCTACCAGCTCCCCCACCTGGGGCTCCTGTTCCCACTCCCGATAATGGTCTGTGCTTCAAGTGTGGTCAACCGGGTCACTTTGCCAGGAACTGCTATCAGAACCAGAATCAACTGGCCCTTCCAGCAGCTGGCCGTGGTAACAACCAGCCCCGCAACAACAATGCTAAGTCTTATGGTCGTGCTCATGCCAACCACGTTGATCTCAGCGAAGCTCAAGACCAGCCTGCTACTATGATGGGTACACTCCTCGTAAATTCAGTACCAGCATCCGTTTTATTTGATACAGGAGCATCCCATTCATTCATATCAGCAGAATTTGCATTCCTGCATGGCATTCATTACGAAGAGATAAACACTCCGCTAGTGGTACACACCCTTGCGGGCCAATGTCAAACCTCTATGGTTAGTCGCGATGTTACTGTTGAAATTGAAGGACTGGAATTTCTTGTCTCTCCCATCGTACTGAAGTCCTGTAGCATTGATCTCATTCTGGGAATGGATTGGTTAAAAGCGCATACTGCTTCAATCGTTTGCACCACTAAGACCGTCCATCTGCTACACCCTTCAGATGAGATAGTTACTTACCAAGCCCATCTGGTGCAAAATGCCGAGGCAAGGCTCTATGCATTGAATGCATTGAACGCTGCACCATTCGAGGGCATTGAAAACATTCCCGTCGTGCGTGAATTCCTCGACGTCTTCCTTGAAGAACTTCCAGGGATTCCCCCTGCTAGAGCTGTCGAATTCATCATCGACTTGAAACCAGGCACCACTCCTATAGCCAAGCGACCTTACAAAATGCCGCCGCATGAACTCCTTGAGCTTAAGGAGGAAATCGACAAGTCTCTTCGCAAAGGATTCATTCGCCCAAGTTGCTCTCCTTGGGGAGCACCTTCTCTCTTTGTCAAGAAGAAGGATGGGACGAACCGGTTAGTTCAAGACTACCGTCCTATAAACCAAGCTACCATTCAGAATAAATACCCTCTTCCTCGGATCAATGATCTGTATGATCAACTGGCGGGTTCGTCAGTGTTCTCTAAGCTCGACTTGAGGTTGGGCTACCACCAGATCCGTGTTCGCGAAGAGGATATCCCAAAGACCGCCTTCGTGACTCGCTATGGTTCATACGAGTACACCGTCATGTCTTTCGGTTTAACCAATGCTCCAGCCACCTTCTCTCGTCTGATGAACTACATATTCATGGATTACCTCGACAAGTTCATCGTGGTTTATCTGGATGATATCCTGATATTTTCCAAGAACGAAGAAGAACATGCTGAACATCTTCGACTTGTGCTGGAAAAACTACGAGAACATCAACTATATGCCAAGTTCTCTAAATGTGAATTCTGGCTACCGGAAGTAACCTATCTGGGGCATGTCATCTCTAAGGATGGTATTGCCGTCAACCCCGAGCGAGTTCAGGCTATTCTTGATTGGACTCCTCCCAAGAACTTTAAGCAAGTCAGAAGTTTTCTCGGTCTCGCCAGCTATTGCCGTCGATTCGTCGAGAACTTCTCTAAGATCGCCAGGCCTCTGACTAACCTGTTGCATAAGGGTGTCAAGTTCCAATGGACAGACAAATGTCAGGAAAGTTTCCAGGCACTCAAAGACAAGTTGACTTCTGCCCCAGTTCTAGCTCCACCTGATACTAAGAAGGACTTCGTCATTTACTGCGACGCTTCCCGTCAAGGGTTAGGCTGTGTCCTAATGCAAGACCGCAAAGTGATTGCTTATGCCTCTCGACAATTGCGCCCTCACGAAGAGAACTACCCAGTTCACGACCTCGAACTTGCTGCTGTCATTCATGCGCTGAAGCAGTGGCGACATTACCTTCTCGGTAATCGTTGCGAGATCTTCACCGACCACCAAAGTCTGAAGTATCTGTTTACTCAACCAGATCTGAACCTCCGTCAGCAGAGATGGATGGAGCTTGTTGCAGACTTTGACTTGGGTATTTCCTATACGCCAGGCAAGGCTAATGTAATGGCTGATGCCTTGAGCCGCAAGTCTTACTGCAACCACCTCCAGGTTCATAAAGTTCAGCCCTCGCTTGTTGAAGAATTCAGGAAGCTGAACCTCCATATTGTTCCTCCGGGTGCACTCGCTCCCCCTCCTAAACAATTTGGCAAGGTGAACCTCCACGTTGTTGCCCAGGGTTCCCTCAATACCCTAGTTGCTAAACCAGATCTCGAGGACAGCATCAAAAGGCTACAGAAGTATGACTCTGAAGCCTACAAGATTAAGCGCTACCTCGCAGAAGGAAAGCCCTCATTCTTCACCATTTCTGAAGATGGCACCCTATACTTCAAGGGCCGCCTAGTGGTGCCATGTGCAGAGAAAAACCTGGATATGACACAGGAAGTTATGAAAGAAGCCCATGATACGCCTCTATGTATCCATCCTGGTAGTACAAAGATGTACCAAGATATCCGTCAGAGATTCTGGTGGACTAATATGAAGCAAGACATTGCTCGTTATGTTGCTGAGTGTGACGTTTGCCGTCGAATCAAAGCAGAACATCAAAGGCCTGCTGGAACTCTGCAACCTATCTCTATTCCTGATTGGAAATGGGACCATGTTGAAATGGACTTCGTCACTGGATTTCCCAAATCACAGAAAGGTAATGATGCTATTCTTGTCGTCATTGACCGACTTTCCAAAGTTGCACATTTTCTGGCAGTCAAAGAAACGATCACAGCTAGCTAGTTGGCAACGCTCTATATGTCCAGGATTGTTTCACTCCACGGTATTCCATTGGTTATCAGTTCAGACCGTGGTAGCTTATTCACTTCAAGATTCTGGGCAAGTTTCCAAGAAGCTATGGGCACTCATCTGTCATTTAGTACTGCGTTTCATCCTCAATCGCAAGGACAAGTTGAACGCGTCAATCAAGTTCTCGAAGACATGCTTCGATCTTGCGTTATTTCCTTCGGCAAGAAATGGGAGGAATCTCTCCCGTATGCTGAGTTCTCTTATAATAATAGCTATCAAGCTAGTCTGAAGATGGCCCCCTTCGAAGTGTTATATGGACGAAAGTGCCGAACCCCCCTGAACTGGTCAGAAACTGGGGAACGTCCACTCTTCGGTCCGGATATTATCCAAGATGCCGAAGAACAAGTCCGCATTATTCGCGAGAATCTCAAGACTGCTCAGTCACGTCAGAAGAGTCAGTATGACCGTCATCATAAAGACATGGTCTATCAACCTGGCGAAAAGGCTTATCTTCGAGTCACACCTATGAAGGGTGCTCACCGCTTCGGGATCAAGGGCAAACTAGCTCCTCGCTATATTGGCCCATTCACTATTCTCGAAAGGCGTGGAAAAGTGGCATACCAACTGGAACTACCGCCGAACCTTTCTCAGGTTCACAATGTGTTCCATGTGTCACAGCTCCGCCGTTGCTTCAAGGATCCAATCCGAGCTGTGGATCACGAAGTGCTCGAATTGCAGCAAGACCTCTCCTATAAGGAGCATCCGGTCCGCATTCTCGACCAAGCTGAACGCCGCACACGTCAGAAGGCGATCAAGTTTCTCAAAGTCCAGTGGTCGCACCATTCTGAAGATGAGGCCACTTGGGAACGAGAGGATCGTCTGCGCGAAGAATACCCCGCACTGTTTCCTTCTACCTCCTAAATCTCGGGACGAGATTTCTTGTAGTGGAGGAGATTTGTAACACCCTGAGAATCATGCTACAGTAACCCCCTGTGATTAAGCTAATCATATTGCTAAACAGGGCTAGATCACATTTGAACCACACCCTTGTCAAACTCCTAGTTCAAACTTCAATTAAATTTAAAAGTGGAAAATAAAAGTTTTCAAAAATTCAAACAAAAATGTTCAGTGGGTGCTAAATAATACACTGGTAATTATGGTGGAGGAAACACATTTTTATAAAATACCTAAATACTTTTAAAAGAAATAAAACAGAAAAGAAAATAAACAAATAAAAAGAAAACAGAAAACAGATCCCAGAAAGAAAAAAAAAGGAAAAGGGGAAAAGACCCCCCTCCCCGCTGGGCCTCGGCCCAGCTGGCCGTCGACCCACCCTAGCCGGCCCACTCCCCCTCCCCGGTCGGGTCTCTGTTCCCCCGACCCCGTCGCTACAGGAGGCTGGTCGCCGCCGGACCCCCCTCACCGGCGATGAACCCCGCGAGAGGATAAGGCTGCCACGCCTCGACCCCTCGATCCCCTCTCCAATCCCCCTGGCGTCCCCATCCATTCCCCTCCTCCTCGCTCGCTCTCTTCCCTCCTCTGTCGTCCGAACGCCATCGCCGTGCCGTCACCGTGCTCGTGGCCACAAGCCTCCCCGGCGCTCGGGAGGATGTCGAGGAGCACCGCCGTCCTCTTCTGCACCGTATGCAAGCGCTAGGTTGAGCCGGAGTGCCTCGAGACGTCGCCGCCGGCCTTCTTCCCCAACCACGGCCGTCGTCGCCCACCTCATTGATCTGCCTCGCCGGACCACCCCGCGCCCGCTTAGCACCTCTGCAGACCCCCCCTGTGAGCATCTCTCTCCTTCCCCTCACTCAACGCGCTCGATTGCGAGCTCTAGCAGCTGATCCGCCATCGGCCGAAAGCTTGCTCCGCCGCTCACCTCGCCGTTGCGGCCACAGCTCACGCAGCTGGCGTTTGAGCACGCCGTCGTGCTCAACATCTCCGTAGGAAGCCGTAGCACCCACTAGCTCTTTCCCGCATGCCCCCTGCGTCTTTCCCGTCAGTGCCGTGCTCTGGTCGCCGCCTCGGCTCATCGCCGGTGCCATTTCCGACCACCTCGGCACCTGCCGCTTGCCGCGCCCGATGCGCGCGAGCGTCAGCTCGTCATAGGACCTAACCGCGCTCCAAATGGGCCACCGTGGGCGAAACCCGAGCTCACCCGCGCATCGCCGCCGCGTTGGAGCTCGCCGGAGCTCCTCTCCGGTGCCCTGCCGACGTGGCCGGCCGGGCCCCACCCCTGGCTCACTGCCAGTGGCCCCCTGGGCCCCAGTTGACTGGGTTGACCCAGTCAACTGCTGACTGGGCAGGCCCAGTCACTGACATGCGGGCCCCGCCGCAAAAATTAAAAAAAGAAAAAGAAAAGAAAAAGAAAATGTTTTATAAATAAAAATAATTAGTTTAATTAATCTCTCACTGACAGGTGGGCCCAGTAGTTAATTAACTAAAAAACTAATTAGTTTAATCTTCTGTTAACCCACTGTCTATGACAGGTGGGTCCCCCTTGTCAGTTTGACCAGTCAACCCGGACTGTTGACCGCTGACGTCACTCATACGTCATGCTGACGTCATATCCCTTTTTCTGTTAATTAAATAATTCCAGAAATTCAAATCAACTTTGAAAATTCATATCTTTTAAACCGTAACTCGGATGAAAATGTTTTCTATATGAAAGTTGCTCAGAACGACGAGACGAATCCGGATACGCAGTCCGTGCGTCCACCACACCTCCCTAACCTATCGAACTCGCAACTTTCCCCCTCCGGTCCTTCTGTCCGAAAACGCAAAACATTGGGAATACTTTCCCGGATGTTCCCCCCCTTCACCGGTACCACCTACTGTCGCGTTAGGACACCCCTAGCACCGCTCACTGTCATGTCACGCATCGTCATGCTTATGTTTGCATTGTATTTACTTTTTCTTCCCCCTCTTCTCTCCGGTAGACTACGAGACCGACACTGCTGCTGCCCAGTTTGACTACGGAGTCGACGACCCCTCCTACTTGCCAGAGCAACCAGGCAAGCCCCCCCCTTTGATCACCAGATATCGCCTACTCTAATCTCTACTGCTTGCATTAGAGTAGTGTAGCATGTTACTGCTTTTCGATATCCTATTCTGATGCATAGCCTATCCTTGCTACTATTGTTACTACCTTTACCTGCAATCCTACATGCTTAGTATAGGATGCTAGATTTCCATCAGTGGCCCTACATTCTTGTCCGTCTGCTGTGCTATACTATCGGGCCGTGATCACCTGGGCGGTGATCGCGGGTATATACTTATATACTATATACATGACACATGTGATGATTAAAGTCGGGTCGGCTCGTAGGAGTACCCGCAAGTGGATCTTTGTGGCGGAGCGACAGGGCAGGTTGAGACCGCCTAGGTAAGAGGTGGGCCTGGCCCTGGTCGGCGTTCGCGGATACTTAACACGCTTAACGAGATCTTGGTATTTGATCTGAGTCTGGCCATTTGGTCTATACGCACTAACCATCTACGTGGGAGTAGTTATGGGTATCCCGACGTCGTGGTATCAGCCGAAGCTCTTTTGACGTCAGCGACTGAGTGGCGCGCGCCGTGTTGGACCGCTTTGACGTAACCGCCGTGATCGTGTGGGTTGCTAGGTCTGCTCGCGGCCGCGTTCGCAACGTGCAGGTGTGCATAGGGCGATGGGCCCAGACCCCTGCGCGCATAGGTTTAGACCGGCGTGCTGACCTCTCTGTTGAGCCTAGGTGGGGCTGTGACGTGTTGATCTTACGAGGCCGGGCATGACCCAGAAAAGTGTGTCCGGCCAATTGGGATCGAGCGTGTTGGGTTATGTGGTGCACCCCTGCAGGGAAGTTTATCTATTCGAATAGCCGTGTCCCTCGGTAAAAGGACGACCCGGAGTTGTACCTTGAGCTTATGACAACTAGAACTGGATACTGAATAAAATACACCCTTCCAAGTGCCAGATACAACCCGGTGATCGCTCTCTAACAGGGCGACGAGGAGGGGATTACCGGGTAGGATTATGCTATGCGATGCTACTTGGAGGACTTCAATCTACTCTCTTCTACATGCTGCAAGATGGAGATGTCCAGAAGCGTAGTCTTCGACAGGACTAGCTATTCCCCTCTTATTCCGGCATTCTGCAGTTCAGTCCACTGATATGCCTCTTTACACATATACCCATGCATATGTAGTGTAGCTCCTTGCTTGCGAGTACTTTGGATGAGTACTCACGGTTGCTTTTCTCCCTCTTTTCCCCTTTCTATACCGGATTGTCGCAATCAGATGTCGGAGTTCAGGAGCCAGACGCCACCGTCGACGACGACACCTACGGCACTGGAGGTGCCTACTACTACGTGCAGGCCGCTGACGACGACCAGGAGTAGTTAGGAGGTCCCAGGCAGGAGGCCTTGCCTCTTCGATCGTTGCTACTTTTGTGCTAGCCTTCTTAAGGCAAAACTTGTTTAACTTATGTCTGTACTCAGATATTGTTGCTTCCGCTGACTCGTCTATGATCGAGCACTTGTATTCGAGCCCTCGAGGCCCCTGGCTTGTATTATGATACTTGTATGACTTATTTATGTTTTAGAGTTGTGTTGTGACATCTTCCCGTGAGTCCCTGATCTTGGTCGTACACATTTGCGTGCATGATTAGTGTACGGTCAAATCGGGGGCGTCACAGAATCCCCAACTCGTGGATTGGCCACAAGATCATACCTATATTACAGCCCCGCGGTAATAGTTTAAATTGGTCATGCATATTATAGCCACACTGATATAGGTTCTAACATATGGAGTTTTTTGGTCACAGCCTGGACTCTGGATTCAAAGTCCTACAGGAGATGGCTCACCAAGATGATACTCTCGGGCATAACATGTCCAGGACTTCGGTACATGCATATATAACAAGTTTCTGTGTTCCATAGCTTTGTTAATTATAAATTTATGTTCTTCCTATCACGTAGGTCTGTTGTGCAATTCATTTTTCAGCGATTTATTAAATTTTTGTTTATGTTTTTCAGGATTCAATACAGCTCAGAAAGCACTTGCTGGTCCAGATGCTGATGATCAAAGGCAATGAAGCAGCTGGAAACATCCCAGCTGAAATTACAGCGTCCTTGAGGTTTTTGGACGAATGACTATGGACTGATGCATATTCAAATGTCGCAAATATAATAAGCTAATGGAACTTTGTTAGGGATCAAATTGAGATTTATCCGTTTGGCAATATGAATAATGTATTGGATTATATATATGTAGGGAATAAACGGTTTGATGGCATCCTCTAGCTTCGTATTCGCTTCAACGTTGTCTGCTTGTTTTGGTTCTATCTATATATTTTGGCTTCTATGTATATTTTGTACTATAATACCCGTGCGGTCAGGAGCAGGTTTGTTGCTCCAGGTGAACCGGAGGCATTTTGTAATGGACCATGGCAGGTTCAGCCGGCAAGTGAGGTTTTCAGTCATGCCTCACATCATATACTAACTCGTATCGTGTAATTCCATCCATACACGCACTGCTATACGATACGAGGTTTACTTTGTCGGCAGTCGTCACATGCCAGCTATGGAATAGCCAAATTAAAAACACGCTGGATATAAGGCACGTACCTTCAATTGCCTTTGATCTTCAAGTTCGCACATGATCCACATTTCTCTGTCATGCTCATGATGTTTCTGATAACCAGCTGATTATATTGTATGTGTTCCTGAATAGAGTAACCAAAATAAGTCCCCGCCAAAGTGTTTTCTTATTGACTACATAAAGTACTAGACGGTGCCAGCATTTTCCGACAAACAGTATACGTTACCAACATTTTCTGATTTGAGGGGGGGGGGTAGGAAGAAAAATATTATTAAGCTACTCTAATGGAGTCACATCTTGTTCAAATATAATATAATTGAAAAAAATGTGTTGTATGTATGAACTTTCTCTAAACAGAATAGCCATATATACCTACCTATGACGTTAAATAACAATAAAATAAAGGAGGCACTAATGACTGATTCAGAGGACGAAAAAAATAGGCATATGCATCTCAATAGGTATTACACATGAAATGCAAGAAAGAGTTGTAAGCTGATCTCAATAGGTTTCTTTTTATTTATTTCCCTAATTCATGTTTATTTTTTGATTTTCTCTTTCCTGTTTGAACAAGGAAATGTAAGAAAATATTACAGCTGGCACAAACTTGAAGGAAGTGTTAATGCATTTGAAGAAAACACTATTCAACATAGTTTTTAAAAATTCTCGTGTATTAGGAAATTTTAGAAGTGTTTTTGAAAAATGTACATCATGCACTCAAAAAATAGTAAGAAAACTATAAAAAAAATCTACATGTATTACAAAAAATAATGTGTAAAATTATTCTTACATTTCTACAAACACGTTTGACATGGTTTAACACATTCATAGACTTTATTGTTTTTACACGATGATTTTTAAAACACGTTGAACAGTTTGCAAAAAAATGTAGACAAAATTTTATAGTACACGTTGAACTGATTAAATACACATAAATTATATAGATAGTTTGTTTGGGACAGGGGGCCGGTTTCTTTATATGTTTTGTTTGGGAAATATATGGGGCACCTTCCACTTATCGGAGAAACATATGATCCGTCCGGAGCTGAAAATAATTTCTACTAGGAAATGAATAATATAGACATGCACGGATGGAAGGATATGGGGCACCTTCCATCTGCCTTAGGTACCATGTGCTGTGAGACTTAATGCCTCCGATGTTGAAAATCATGTGTAATCAAAAGTTTGCTTATTATTTGGCTTTCAAAAATGGAAGTTGCCGTATTATGTGGAAGGCACTTAAGTCTCGAAAATGCAGCTGTCAAACAGGATCTGATCCCTTCATATAACCTCCGACGAGCTCCTGTTTCAACACCCACCCCAGTCTTCACCAATTTTCGATCACTCACCACTCTCATCAATGGAGGCTGTGCACGAGCCAGTGGATGTTCATCTCGCACCACAAGAGGCTGCGGGCAACGTGAATGCCCTAGCAGATGCCGTTGAATACATTTTTCAATTTATCACTGTTGTCCAAGACGATGAGGCACTAAAGTAAGTTGTATTGCTCTGCATATTACTCTCGTACACAGCAGGCTAGATATCAGTTGGGCACCACAGCAGGCTAGACATAATTAACCATGATAGTCCACTATATTATGTTTGGTTGTCTAGGTGTTATATATTTTAGTGTATATATTTTATGCACTGTTACACCGGTGTTATATATTTTATGTGTGCCTCTGTATCACACCTTTTTACCTATGGTACATGTGCCCATGTTATTTTTATACATCTAAAACATTATTACAGAAAAAATAGCTACCGGGTTATCACAAAAGCGCTAGCATGTTTTTAATTAAATAACTTTTTTTCACTGCTTTATATTATACAAAATAGTTAGTCTAAATGTGATACAGAGATGGATGGATGTTATTTGGTAAAGATTGGTCTGCATTTTTTGGGTAGCACAATTTGGATTAGAAGCGAACGACCATATCAGATTGAAATCAGCCTACAGATGCTCCAGGAAACAATTAGCCTTTTGGACAAATTCATCCCGAATGCTTCAATCTTGCAGTTCGTAAGCTTGCGAGCGCTGAAGTAGAGAGCACTGCAGGTACAAGAATGCTTGGAAACAAACATTTTTTCGACTTGCAGTTTCATTCTCTTGCACGGGCCCTCAGACACTCTTCGATGGAGCAAGAAACACGCACCGCAGTGCTGATTGACAATGCCATTGTTCGGTCGTTTCCTAAATATGATGTGTTCAACTCTAACATTGTAAGAGACTCGTTCTTATAATTTAATTTGCTTATTATATTTTGTACTAACATGTGTCTATTTACAACAGTATCTACTACCATTTGTTTCCGTGGATTCTTCGTACGGACTACTTGTAGTCGACATGGAAACTAGGAGGGTTCTCCCAATTGATCCATCAATCGACGTCTATGGTGGACCATACAGCTTTCATAGCACTGAAACGAGGAAGGAAATCACAATGTTGAAACAAGAGTTCAACAATGTGTTGCAGATGAGGATCACTGGTTGGAATAACAATCTCATGGACTGGTCACCGCACGGCATCTCTTCAACCGGCAGGCGGTAATATACTAAATTGATCACACGCGTTATAAGCACACCGTTATAGTTTTAATATAGTTTCTTTTTTTTGTAACAGCAAAGACTCCACTTTCCTTGTCCTACAGGAGATGGCCCACCAGAATGGTACTACTGATTCTGGTAGGAAGACCACTCACGTAAGTACACAATAACGAGGTTTATCGTGCGATTTTTTTCCAGCAATTTATAAATTACTATTTTTCCATCTTTTCTAGGATTCAATACAGCTCAGAAAGAACCTGCTGGTCCAGATGCTGACGATAAAAAATAATGAAGCAACTGGAAACATACCGGCTGAAATTAGAGCGGCATTGAGGGTTTTAAACGACTGACTATGGTCCGATGCATATTCATATGTCGCAAATAAATGGCTACTACAGCTTTGTTAGGGATTGAATTGAGAATTATCTATTTGGCAATACGGATAACTATAAAATGCATTGGATGGTATATATATAGGTTTAAATACTTTTTGTTGTTTTGGATATATTAAACATTTGTTTTGCGACGCACCCTATAATTCCTCGTTTCGTATAACTGTATCCAAGATATGTCAACTAGAACTCGAAATATCACGTCAATGAGAACAGTAAAGTCATGAACTACATATTTGGCAATACGAACTATATATAACTAACACATCAATGCCTAATTATCAACATCAGCGCTAAAAGAAAAGCAGTTGTCGTAAATCATAGGCTGATGGAAAGTATGTACCTCATATTCAAAGCTTATTGAAAGCCAACAATCATTTCCTGCATGCTTTGCCTGCAAATTAAAGTGGAGCTTGACCCTATTGTCATGATGTAATGGACTCAAGTTATCAAAATTTTGTGGATCTTACTCTTACATGAGAAGGCATCAAGGCTCCCCCTGATTGCACATTCACCAAGGTTTGGTTGATCAAAGAACACATTTACACTGAAAACAAACATATGCAATACGATACATTAGTAGCAAGGAAATCCCATGTTACCAGGAGCACGACGAGTTCAAGACAAAAGAAAATATGTCATACCAATCGAACGGGGTGTATTCTAATAGCTTCATGTCGAATGTCTTGTCAACTCATACAAATAACTACTAGATCAGATGTGTGTCTAGAAGCTTAGCTTCATAATAAAAGCTGCCAAATCAACACATCAAAAGATAACTACAATGAGTTAATATACAGTCAACCAAACAAGTGACATAAAAGGCCAAAGCATTATTTTTCAGTGAGAAAATAAGTGAACAAAAAATTCATTATAATTTCACCGTTACCACTTTAACATTTTAATAGACAAATCGCATATTGTAACTATTGTATTTTTATATGCGAAAATTTTATACCTCATAAAAACTATTCAGTAACTTAAAGAAATAGTAAAGAAACAAAATTGTTTTAAGCAAGTTTGGATCTTTTACATCTTCTCTGATTTATTAGCAGACGTACTCCGTTGCAATCCTTCGGTGTATACATTAATATGAGTTAGTAAATTAAATATTTCATTTGTCTGGGATAGAGAAATAAGATTGTATTAAATCTATAGATATGATTTTCCTAATAAAGAGATAATGCTTGTACATACAGACGACCACGGGGAGTAGGAAAAGGAAGTTTCTTTTATTTCCTTTTCTGTTGTATTCACAAAATAAGTGGGCTGAAATAATGGAATTGGGAATATATTATCTGATACTGGGATAAAGAACAGATACAATAATTTAATTCTTTAGTAAGTTCTGATTTTTTACATCTTTTCTAATTTATTAACAGGTGTGCATTTGATGGAAAAAGGAAATATATCTGCACCATCAACAATGGTATATATGGTAGAAAACAATGGTATATATGGTACAACTATATTCAGCCATGATCTGCTAACCAGTTATTCTCCGCATGGCCTACTTATAGATGTTAACCTCCTCTGCCATCCCTCCTCCCCCTCCTTGCTCTTCCTTCGGCCATCACAACAGCAGACCTGGAGGAAAATCACAACAACATCAAGAAGGCGAGTTACTCTAGGTACGAACAATTCTGGATCTTTATCTTCTCTAAAAGTGTAATAGTTGTTATATTAGGATCATGTTTGGTTGAGGTATACAATCAAAAGTATGTTTTATCTTGCATTTTCTGTATGTTCACCTACAAAATTATGCATGCAATTATGAACACATGATTTTCTAAAGCACATTTTATAGCAATAAAAGCATGCATGCAATTCTGAACATGGCAGAAAACAAACAAATAAACAAACACTTCTGAAAAACTTAATATCATGACAGTCATAATATTAAGTCCTTCTATGTAATAAAAACTGCATAAGGTGAAAATGCTTCGATGGAATACTCTAAAATTATTCAGAATGGGCCCCTCATCCAACTTCCACCACTAGATATAATTAATACATTAAATTTGTCCTTAATAGTAGTTTAAAAAAAGCATACCATCAAATTTCTGGATCTTTCTCTTTTGTAAAATAATTAGATTAGGATCATGTTTCGTCAGGCATACCATCAAATTCCAAATGAAGAACACCAGTGGAGATAGTGCCAGCTTATAAAAAGCTCATAGCCAATACAATTGATTGTAGATCTAATCAAGCAGTCCTATTAGGTGGGCTGCAACTGAATACAAACAGTTCTTTCAGATATTATAGGCTAACAGTCTATTCTGGACATCGCAAGTGTGGCATACACCTAACTTTTTAAGTTATGACCATAGGTCACTGCCTAAATTTGCATAGCCAAGCAATATTTTTTTAATGAAATCTCACAAATATATTTGAGCCAGAAGAACAAACTAATAACTTTTTAAGTGTTTCAACATGCCAGAAAACAAACAAATATAATTATCTTCTGAAGAAATGTCTGTGAACGGATGATTTCTTTATATGAAATCGGAGAGGCAAGCTCTCTTTTATCAAAAAAAAGCATCTGAAGATATATATCATCAGAGTCATAATATTATGTCATTTCATGTAATAAAAATTGCATGAGGACAGAATGCTTCGATGGAATACCAACTATATGTAATACTCCAATACCAACTATATCCCAACCAAATGAATCTACATTCTCAAGATAGAGCAAGTAATACGATGCACGTGCTTATTTTGAGCTGGCACTATTTGCAGATGCTACTAGCACTCCTAGGAAAGTGAACACTGTGCACTGGGCTCACCGTTTCTGCATGGCAATGGCTGTCAGTGGTGTAGGCCCCTTCTTGCCCTCAGTTGGAGGAAATTTTTCTTAAAATGCTTTGCTTCTGCATCAGTCTGCACATTAAGAATCCAGTGAATTAGCGATTAGGAAAGACGGGATAAATAACAATTAATCACTTGCTCTCTGCATAAGTTGTGTTGTGGGCATTCTTCTTTATTACTAGAATATAACAAAAATATTCTAAACCACCTTCGTAGCTGCCAAGTGAAACAACTATTTAAACTTTATATTGGCTCATAAAGCATATCTTGCAGACCATCACGAATCTATAATTGATGAGAATGGTAGTAAGGGGCACAACACAGCTTATCAAACAATGCTGTTGTTAGTACAAGAGTTTATATCAGTACCTTCCAGTTTCTTCACTTAGAGTTCCTTGGCGGCCAATATTGTAATGCTGATCTCAGTCCAACTTCCACAAGAGGAGGTTTGCCTTGTTGAGGCTGGAAATGGCCCAAGAATCTGCATTTCAAACAAACACAACATCAAAATCTTGTGTGTAACAATATTAGACCAATGTCTCTCTACTCCTAAGGTTTTGTCAGAGTCATATTTTTGCACACATAAATTAACTTACACATTTATAGCATCCTGCTTCTCAGGATCTGTGTAAGCATAATTGTATTAACGCTGAAGGGTTCAAAGGAACTCCTGGGGTTGGGTTCCTACCTTCCACTGCCCTCTTTGCTCACTGAAGATCTGTCGCTTGTTTCAATGGAGAAGTTAGACTGATCATTCAAAATACAAAGTTGGATTTATGTTGACTATTGAACAATGCCTACCAACAAGACTCAAATCATTCTGAAAGAAAGATGTTCAAGATAAAACAGCAAACACTTAAAATGAGAATTAACTATAGGGTTTTTCTCAAAAACTATAATCAGTAAGAAATGCCTGTTACTTTAGTCACAAAAATTTCAGATGGAGGGTGACAGATGCCCTCGGCCTCTTATCGTCTTGTACTACTAAACAAGTTTCCAAAGGGCAAAGCCGCGTGTACGAATTGATTTAGGAAGTTCACTAGCTAAATGCCCGTGCGTTGCTAGGGGCAACAATATAGATACATAAATTAAAAGAAAAATTCCATTTAGCACTGAGATGACAAATAAATACTGAATAGCAGTATGGGACGTTATCATTGGTGTACCATGTGCATTGTACTCTCGTTGAGGTACCCATTAGCAAAATGATCTGTACAGGGAGCCAAGTTCCTCGAATCGAGATCACATCGAAAACAAGACGCATAGATCTTCAGAATGTAAAGGGAGCCAAGTTCCTCAAATCCAGATCACATCAAATCCAGTGATAAGGTGAGAGCCGATTTAAAGCCAGCATCCACCCATCCATTAAGCACCTACTTCTTTGATCGTCTGGATGTCTAATCTACGCTAATGAACTGCTAATCAAATAATCCGTCCAATTTCTAAACCAAGATGAAAACCTAGCACGCAAACCTTGATAGAGCAAGAGTACTTATAACACAGAAAGAGAAGGCAAAGGGAGGACTCACGCTGCTGCTTCGCTTTCCCCGGCGGCACAGGTCACGCATGCACGGACTCGTAGAAGCTAGAAGGAAAGGGGTCGCCGGCCAACTCCTCCACAGCATGTCTCCGACCGCCGCATCACCTGAGCCCAACTTCTCTCCCACCAAGTGCCTCTGTTCACTTGCCTTCTACATCATCAGGCGCCTCCCAACCAAGCCCCATCAGGCGCCTCTCATGGATGCGTCAGACGCGGCGTCAGGAAGCAGTCGTCGTCCTCGCCGTGCATGTGTGGTTTGGTGACGGCGCCGCGGCACAGAAAGACAAGAGGAACGAGATCAGGGACGCAATCGAAGAAGACCAGGAGGGGGCGGATCGGAGCAGCGTGCGTTTAATGGAGTTGTCAGGTATGGGGAGTGGCGTACCACAGCTGTGGCGTTGCAGATCGGGACGCCTCGCTTCGGATCCACCTGAGACATCGCCGGAGAGGAGCGCCGCCGCGGATCCGACCGGAACGGGACCGGATCGAGCACCCGCAGGTGCTCCAGGAAGCACGCCCCGTCCGTCCCGCTCGGTCGCGCAGCACACAGCACGCAGCACCAAGGTCCGTCGATGCAGGAGATCGATGCGGTGGTCGGCGGGCGAAAGAGTGCGGCTGCCTGCTCATCAACGCGGGCAGCGATGCGGCAGGGGAAGGGGAAAGGGCGAGATGGTTTGAGTGAGTGAGTTGAGAGGAGAGGAGAGAGTGATGTGGATAAGGGGAAAGGGGCGAGGGGGTAGGTAGAATGCGGCGGGGGGAGGGGAAAGGGCTTGCCGCGTCGCTCCAGTGCTTTTGCCGCCCGAGAGGCATGCGTGCCAGGTGGGCCGTCGTGCCGGGCCGTGAGGCTGTTATATAGTGGCTTCGCTGAAGCTTCGCCTCGCAACAGCCCTGTTTGGGCCGGCCCATACTTGTTTCGCTGCTGCCTCCCTGTTTCTTCTGCTTTCTATTTCTTTTATTTTCCTTTTTCTCTTTCTTATCTTTTTTTGTTTCTGTTTATATTTCTTTGCCTATACTTTTTATTCTTTATTTATATCGTTTCCTTTTTATTATAATATACAAAGTTCATTGCATGTTACACAAGTGTTCATCGGTATATTAAGGAAATGTTCATGGTTTTTTACAAAAGTTCATCATACATTACAAAACTGTTAAACATTTATTAGAAATTGTTCAATGAATATATAATCACAGTGTTTTGAAATTTTTTAAGTGTATATTACACAAATGTTCAATGTGTATTACAAAATTGTTCAACTTATATTACATAATGTTCAATGGGTATTCAAAATTTGTTCAGAGGATATATTCGTATGTTTAAAAAAAATCATGTATGTTAAAAAAAGTTCATTCTATAATGAAAAAAGTTCATTGTATGTCAAGAAAATGTTCAACGTATATTACAAAATGTTTAGTGTGTATTTTTTGAATTTTTTCAAAATAAGTTCGATACTTAATAGGTCGCTCCGCAAGCCTATCACTAGGTTTCTTTAAGACATGTGGTTAGTTCGGGCCATTTTTCTACGCGGCTGGAGCTCGTTACCTCCAAATGGGCCGGCCCAGTCGCCCCTGCCTTCAGCATTATAATCAAAAGCATTTTTTATCACAGAGAAAATAGTTGTGTTAGTTTCACATTATATGATGCAGCAAAAATACTATTTATATTTCAGCATAGCTATAAAGTGATGGGTTCCAACATACGCACTGATGTAACGATGACAGACTGCACTGAAACACCACAAGAAGAGGTGCATATAGCTAACCTTCCTCTCTATGTATATTATAGATGATAATATGAAAGGTCTATTTTTATATTTTTGTTTTTTCAGAATATAGGAGACATGGATATGGACTTTGGAGATGCACGGAAAGAATCCATTGAGGGTTCAGATGTAATGTCGCTGAAAGGGGACGAAAGTTCACAACATAATAATGTCGAAGAGGTTATATCTCATAACAAACCAAAAAAGGATGCTAATTTACATGTTATCCCACAAGGTATTTTTTTAATATTATTATCAGTCTTTTTTTGTGATATTGCCTTTTGTATTCAACTAACTTTTCTCATTTGGATTTCTAAGTTGGCTCATTTTTTATGAATTCGACAGACTATGTTTGTACCCCTAGAGATATTACAGTCATCGAATCAATCAAGTCTGCCCCCAAGAATACCCAGTTTGTGGACATTGGAGATGCCTTGTTATCAACCGACGTTTTGGAATGTCTTATGAAAGATGATATGTTCTTACATGACAGTGTAAGACCAATTGCATAAACCTTGTAATTAATAATATGAACAATATATAATATCATGAAATATAAATATAATCTAAATGTTGATTACAGGTGATAAATGCTTACATATATTGCATGCTTGCTCACGACCATCTACAAGACAGGGCGGGTGAAAAGGTACACATTATTAGCACGTTTGTATCTGGCCAGATAAAAGAAGATGGGGAAAAAGACATAGACCCATCAAAATATCACCGCATTGTGCATCATGTTAATACTTATCTACAGCAAGATATGGTTAGTTTTTGTCTCGTTATTCATGCATACAATTATGGATTGTTTTTATTTAATTCATATGTATAATGATTTATTAATATTTATATCTAATTGCGACCGTGACTTGTATGATATTTACACCAGTTATTCATTCCGATTAACATGCCGGGCTACCATTGGTATCTAGCAGTCGCCAATGCCAAAAAACGTGAGATTCAAGTATTGGACTCACTTGGTTCTCGGGTCAAACGCAATGACCTTGCTACTACGGTAACTATCTATTTTTTTTACTCATTCTTAACATATGTTTTGTTTGCCTTCATCCCTAATATTTCTCATGTATAAAATAGTTACTAGGACTCGAGAAGCGTCTGAAACTTGTAGAGCATAGTCCGGAGTTTATCAGAGGTCATAAGTGGCCCGATCTCAATGTTACAAAATGGACGGTTGTAGAGCAGTTTCATGAGGCAATACAAACCGATGGGTAAGCACTTGTTAGAATGGTTTGTTTATTTGATTCATGTGTGTGATATTCTAAAGCATTATTTTATAATATTATAGCGTATCATGTGGGTTGTTTATGCTAAATTATATGGAATACTGGACATCACATGGACTGTCAGACGAGTTCACCCAGGTATTTCATTTTTATACATTATCTCGTTATTTTATCTCAAAATATTTTATAAATTGTTTATATATATTTTTTGTAGGAGGATATAAAACATTTTCGACAAAAATTAGCTGTCATTTTGCTCGATTCAGAGCTGAATAAGCTAAAAGGAGGTCCCATATACCATCAACCTGACGATGAAGAAACTTTAGCTGATTCTGATCTCGAGATTCTGGAGAATCCATCTGACGTACTCAAAGACAAACGTCCTGCCCCAATCACTATCATACCCACGGACCAACGTGAATTACTTGCCGGCCTTTGCAACTACATCATGTCAATCAATGATGCCGGGTGTTTCGAGTAAGTATCATGTATCAATATTTAATGTGCGGATGTATATTATTGTTCTTCTTACCATCCAATTTATAGGGAGGTATGGGTTCGGAGCTCGACACCCGATCCAATGGGCTTAAGTCTTAAGAAACTTCAGTGCATACTTAACATGGAGCAGCCCATGGACAATGATTGCTTCAACACCGTCGTGCGTATGCTGGCATGTGATGAGGGAGTATTGTTCACAGACCCTCCTGTACACTACATGGATCTACGATTTTGTGTAAGTTATCGTAACTCTTCATTCTATGTGTTATTAGTATCAACATGTTGAAACAATATTTCATTTTTTGCTTAGTCCATGATGCTAGAGTCAACACGAGGTCAGAAGTTTTGCGAGAAGGAAACTATCCAGACGTTGGCAACATTATTTGATAGCTGGCCTGGGATGGACAGCGACATCTCATCGTGCAACAAGGTAAGTAAAGTATTTTGTCCATTGTTATCATGGTTTATTGTTGTTTCTAATAGCTCCACTTTTAGATTTATCTTCCCTATGCATCCATCGGCCGATACATCTTGTATGACGTCGACAAAGAGGCACATCATCTATATATTATGGATCCTATTCAAACATCACAATCGTTAGAGGAAAAAAATTAAGGCATGCACTGAAATTAAAAAGTTTTGCAAGGGATTTCAAAGAAGCACTCGAAATAAAGCTGCCTGGTTGGAATTATGATATATCTACATGGCAACGTTTATTTCCGTTCGGTGTTCCAACGAGTATAGACGGGTAATGAATTCATAACAAAAACATTTACTTTTGTTATCACTATATTCTTTATATTATTAATTTAAAGTTTTGCAGGAATGTGTCTGACTATTTTGTTTTTCATTTTATGCTCTGGTGGAACGGTAACGAATTGGTCAAGCCGATTTGCGCGGTGAGTATTGTCCGTTACATGTTTTAAGCCGTTCGGCGTGAAATTTTCATACTAACTATATGTATTGTTTGTGCAGGATGGGTATGAATTGAGGAAGCAGTTTTTACTATACTTGCTAAAACATCGTGGGAATGAAGCTAAAGGAAAATTTCCTGATATTGTGAAAGAATTTCTTAAGCGCATCATCTAGATGTTAATAGTTTTGTAATAGATGTTTAGTTGGAACATCGCTCAGTTTGTTACATGGACATGTCATTAATTTTCTTTATGTTATCAATTTACATTGCAAAAATGGACTTCAGTTATTAAATAATTGTGTTTGTTATATATTGTTTGTGCGTGTGGAAATTAACATGTAACTCTTGTAAACTATTTCAAGAGCCCGTGGCAACGCACGAGCATTTTACTAGTTAAAAGTAGAGATGGAGAAGTATTAGTTGTCGTACCGGATCCCTAAATTCACAGATACATCTCCTATACGTTCAGACCACCCATGAACACACGCCGCCAGTGCCAGGTCTCGAGGCAGTGAAGAGGCAAGGGGCGAAGACCGCCAGCGCAGATCAGATCCCACGAACAAGCCCTAAAATAAGAGGGTGTTTGTTTCAAAGGACTTATTGGTTTAGGGACTTAAAAAAGTCCCTATAAGTCCCATCTAAACCAAACAGGAGGGACTTATAGGGACTTATTGGGGTCAGTTGGAACTTATCAAAAAAGACTCTCAGGGAGAAACTTATTGGGACTTATCGATCTGGACGCACCTACCCCGCATCGCCCCGCACGAACCCCGCCCCGCTCGTTTCCCTCCTCCTTGCCTCGCTCCTTCCCTGCCTCGCCCCAATCGCCGCCGCTGCTCGTTCCCCTCCTCCTCGCCTCGCTCCTTCCCTGCCTCGCCCCAATCGCCACCGCCGCCGGCACCCTCAATCGCCGCCGCCATGGCCGATGAGGAGGACGAGATCCCCTTCTTATCTCAATTCCCCTCGTCTCAACAGACATCCGAAGGCTCATCCGCCGGTGCAAATCTCGGGAGGGGAATGGGTTTCTTGGATCTCAACAGCAACGTCGACGGCTTCCCGGAGTTGGGCTCGTACCAGCAACTCCTCTTCGACCAGTCGGCCAATCATGGCCTTCCTCCGGTTGGACCTGGTATTCGTTTGTATGAAAAAGGGTTATGTGAGCAAGTGTTTTATCAACTTATAAGTCCCTGTAAACAAACAGGCAGGGACTCGGGACTTATAAATCGATGTAAACAAACAGATAGGGACTTATGACTTATAAGTTGGGACTTAAAAAAATCCTATGACTTATTAAACAAACAGGGCCTAACGAGAGCGAACGTGCGCATTTCCCATTATTCATTTCCGAACGAGAAGAACAAGAAGAGCATGATTAAGCGCGTGGATGGGAGCGAAGCAAGCATACGTTCCCCGTCCTTCCCCACTCCAGAGTCAAATTCATGATCACAAACTCCGGCCAGAAGGTCCTAAACAATCCTCCTCCGGAACCCCATTTCTTAGTCACCTGCAGCCCACGCAAGCAAAAAGAAAACGGCAAGAGACGACATGGACGCCGCCACCGCCACACGTGTCCCCTTCACTCCGGCCTTCCCTCCCTCTCCCAGGGGAAGCGTGTCCCCTTCACACGCCGGCCGGTGCGCCCGTGCGGTCGTAGGTGAGCGGCCACCGGACGACACACCCCGCGCGAGGTCGCGCCGAATCGCCCAGATTCCGGCGCAGCGCATGCCCTGGGGAAGCCGCAGCAGCAGCGACGACAACCTCGGCCACCGCAGTGCATGCGTGCGGACTGCGGGCGTGGGTCACGGTCGATCGCGCGCCGGCCACCACCCGTTTCCCCGCCTCGCCGCACCTAACCCCGCTTGCCGGCGTGGCACGCTCCGGACCTCTACTTGTCGTTCGCTAATCTTAGTTCAGCGTTATATTTCGCCATGCGATCGAAACACGTGGGAAGCAATCGAATTCGTTGAACTGATTTTCATCTACGGAGAAGAAAATCACTGAGCAGATCACCCCAAGGGCATGCAATGCAACGTCACCGCGGTGACCAGCAGGCTACCACTAGCAGTGTATCACTGGAAAAGATTTGGCCTGGGCAGGACAAGGGCGGCAGCAGCTGGACACCAGCGTGTATCCGCGCTGCCCGCATCGATCACCCGCGCGCGCGGTGATCCGGGGGAGGCAAAGAATCAAACTGTCTGCGTGCAACTGGGGCGTGCCCTGTTGTTTCCATGCGCATGCATATCCACCTCCTGAATATACCGCGTGCCCAGGGATTTCGTGACAGATCCGTCCGGTCACCACTTGTTAATTCAGATTAACCACCAGCGTGAGTGACTGTGTCGACCGTCCACCCAGCCATGCCCGCTCCAGCTCGCTGGCATGTCCAGCAGTCACTGCAGCACGCACGCATGCATGCCCAGTAGTGCTTGGTCCGTTCGTCGACCGCCCAACCTGTTACGCGGCAGTGCACAGCACACTACGAGGTACACCAGTTCCCATCACATTTTACACGGACACGTCATAGTGCCTGGCTTTTGCTTGTCCGTAATGCCTTCTCCCCAGCACCAGCACCGTAAACTAATGGGCTGTGTGATCTTGTCATGTCCCGGGTGGGATCCCGCGTCGCCCTCGCCAAAAAAGTCCCGATTCAAACCTACCTTCCTGCCTTGTTCCCTCGCCCCGACCGGACATATATACCCACCCTGCCGCGCCACTTGACCACCACCAGCACCAGAATCAGATCATCACGCACAAGCCAGCCAGGAGGACGCACACGCACTAGAGCGCGCGCGCGCGCGCACGCCACGTATTGGTGAACAGAACAGGCGCAGCACGACGCGCAGGATGAGCCTGTCGCCGGCGCCGGAGGAGAGCTACGCGAGGCTCGGCATCGGCTTCGGCTTCGGGCGGAGGTGGCGGCGGGCGAGGGGGTTCCGACTCGGCGCGAGGAACCGGTTCTCGGTGCGGCGGCTGCGGGCCAAGCTGCTGACGTTCATCGGCCTCGTCGGCCGGCACGCGCGCCACCTCGCCAGGAGGATCTCCAGGAGAGGCGGCGGCTCCTGCCCATGGAGCGGCAGCGCGAGGACGCTCGTGGGCGGCAACGGGTCCCAGCGGTGGTGCCCTCCGGGCGGCGAGGCGGCGGCCAAGAAGCAGCAGCAGGCGCCGAGGAGGGCAGCGTCCTTCATGCGGACCAACTCCTTCTACGCGCAGGCCATCGCCGAGTGCCTCGAGTTCATCAAGCGCAACTCCGTGCCGGTCGAGGACTACGGCAGCGCCGTCGTCGCCCGCGGCGGCGGCGCCGTCGGGAGATAGACCGCATCGATCGGGACTCCGTTTGGATCGCGTGGGCAGTGGAACAACTAGCTGGAACAAATGTGTGTACGCACGTCCCGGTCTCCCGAGTCGATCGTCGATGGAGTCTCGGGATGTGAAACTAGCTAGCATAGTGTACTGATAGTACATACCGATGGAGTACAGAGGTGTAAACACGTTGTGAAATTTGAGTTGCGTATGTTGAAATTTTTGCGGGGCTGTGATTACTTGGCCGGTGCACGATACTCCTACTAGTGTTTCAACTTCTTGTACATTTCCAGGTGTAAGACTAGACTTTCTGCATGAGGCTCTTCCGGAGCCACAACTAAGGTCTGACTGCGCATGGATTCTACTACACGATAGAAAATGACGGGTCAAGAATTACCATCACAAAAAGAAAAGGAAAAAGATCGATGAATATTCAACGAAAAGTCTAACGCCCACATGTGGGCGTCTGGCAACTCGCCCACACGCATGGATCCTCGTCCAACCAATTCTGCACGAATCTTGGCGTGTTCTAGCAGTTTTTGTGTGCCACGTAGAACTAACTGGTGTGTGGGCATTCATCCGGTCGCCCACACGTCCTTTTTTCACCACACGAGGGACTGGTGTGTGGGCGTTTAGCAATTCACCCACACACCAGTTTCACGCACGCAGAGGGGGCTGGTGTGTGGGCGTTTACAGGGGCGGATCTGGAGCTAATCTTACCCTGAAGCACCACTTAACTATGGCATAAATTTTTCAAGCGAGGATGCAATGAATAAAGAAATGTTTCAGATCTTGTAACACGAATTACAGAACATAATACAAGTCGGTTTATAAAAAACAAAATGTAAGAGGTAAACGGCTTAATAAAACAGTAAAACAAATGACAATTTACTTCAAAAGGATGTCTTGCATTCTCAGATTCCAAAACACCTCATCACACACCAAGACTCAATAACCTACAGTATAAAAACTAGTATTGAATTTTCAAGTAGAAGTGTGGAACATAATAAAATGCACAAATGAAAGTACGTTAATTTGCTTTTTTTATGAATTACCTTCAGTAAACTCTTTTCCTTCTAGCCATGAAATACTCAACCACTTGATCATTGGTGACCTTTTCATCTCTTCTTTCTCCACATAACAAATAACATCATCCCTCAAGCTGTCATCATTGAGGCGACTGCGAAGTCAGTTTTGACCAATTTCATTGCTGAAAAGCACCTCTCAACTGTAGCTGTAGCAATAGGCAACACAATTACTAGTTTCAACAACCGATAAAACAAAGGATACATAATATGTCTCCTTGTTTGCACCATTTTTTTTGAAAGCTCGGTGATTGTTGCTATGTTGGAAAAGCTAGCATCTGTGCGCACATCAGCAATATAGAGACATAGATCCTTATCAAGATCCCTCAAATCCCCGGAATCAAAATCCTGAGGGTATAGTTTAGCCAAACTCATGAGATTATCGAAATTGAAATCACGAAATGAGTCTCTTGGACTCAAAGCGTAGTCGGCTAGTCGCGTCTCGCGTTGGAGGAGTTCGGCGTCCGGCGTCGTGCCGTTGATCGGCGGCCTTCTGGTTGCCGGCGCCCGGCTGGCCGCTGCTGCACGAACGCCAGCCGCCCAGCCGCCAGGAACAGATCACGGGAGATGAGAAGACTATAGGATTGGGATCTGGGGTCGCTGTTTTTTTTCTCGAGTAGAAAACTGAAAAGTCACGATCACGTACTAGAAGACCGAACGCCCAGCCGCAGCCGTACCTGAATCCGCGAGTTGGGCTGCGAGAGCGTACGCGCGTGCCTCGGAGCTGGTGCGGCCTGGTTCATTGGTTTCATGGGCCACCCTGATGCACACTCGATGGGCCACCCTGTTGCCTCGGGCCATATACCTTATAATTAGCACTAAATTTTCTTTTGGACCCTGTAGCCTGTGCTACAGGGTTGGCCCATTGGGCTCCGCCCCTGGGCGTTTATCACTTCGCCCATACGCCCGTCTCCTAGCCCACACCCAAAGCTGACAGTTGCCATGTGTTTCTACAGGTACATGGCAACTACCTCTAGCTTTGCTTGTAAGCAGATGGCAACTCTCAACTGCCCTAGCGTCCACGTAAGCAGATGGCAACTCTTTCTTTTTACATGGCAACTGCCCTAGCGTGCTTGTGAGCACATGACAACTCTCTCTTTTTACCCGAACATGTTTTTTGCCATGCCTTTTTTAGTGCTACATGGCAACTGCCTAGTGTTTAGTGGGTGGCAACTCCTAAAGTTTTGAAATCATGGCAACTGCAGTAGACCAGACCATACATGACAACTGTAGTTGAGCAACCATGGCAACTGTAGTTGTCCGTCATGGCAACCGAAGTTCAGCGACATGGCAACTGCAGTTAAGCAAACATGGACGAGGGTCTGGACATGGCAACTGCGAGACGCGCGGTGACTGTACGCGGGGCGTGTGGGGATCACGAGGTAAGAGGCCTGACGTACGGCGCGCGTGTGGGCGTTATCTATTTCGCCCACACGCACGCGTGTGAGAGGGATCGGGAGGGGAAAAAAGAGGTGCGTGGACATTATTTTTTTGCCCACACGTGGGTGTGTGGGCTGTTCCTCTTATACACCACACAAAATGTGTGTGCAAACCCCTAACGCCCACACGTGTGGCACTTATCATATTCAAAAATGTATTCCTCCGAGTGTATATGCAATGAAGATACGTACGATCGCTGCGAGTAGTTCCGTACTTCTTCTATGCGGACTTTCTTGCTGAAAGTGAGTGATGGAGATAGTCAGACGACACTTGTTTTATGCGGCAAGCAATGGGGTGGTTTCCCACCCATTGCCGGAACAATATACTAGCTTTGCCTACAGATCTCCGCGTCCTACCGGTTGCCGATTTTTCTCAGCAGTTTGCTTAACAAGCAGCTATTTTTCTCTTTCTTTCTAGATCAGTGGCTAATCCACTTCTGTCCTCAGAAAGGCGCAGCGCATATCGGACATGGCTTAAACCCACACGTAATAGGAATAGGAAATGCCGATCAATGACCGTATAATTCTCACCGGGATTTGCTAGTACTCCAAGGCGTTGTTTGGATAAGGAGGATTAGCGATCGGTATATAGAAAACAAGTTTTAGCTGGATTTTAGCCGAATCAGTTTTAGTTGTGATTTTACAAATAACCAGTATATAGAAAGTCACGTTTGGGTTAGGAGAGTGTAAAATCTGGTACGTACACTTCCTTGTTTGGATAAGCCTGTTCCTATTCTCTCGGTGAGTGGATCCCCGTAGCAAAACACAAAACGCCAACAAAGTTGTTGAGAAACGAGCGGGTGAAAAAAAACTGTTGCGCTCACGCATTTAGCAATCGCGTTTGTGGAAAAATGGATAATACTCTTTTTCTATAAACCCGAAATCCTGGGTTGTACAGTTCCTAGTTTTCTATATACGTGGATTTATTTTAGTAACCAACCGAGGTTTTGTTCGGCTCAACCGTTTTCCTAGTTTTTAGAGTACGGGTTCTGTACATATCACCTATGCAAACAACTCCCAACAGATCTATGTATGGCCCAGCAAATCCGTTTCATGAACCTTTTCCGTTAAAACAAAACACTCAAACAGACGCAAGAAATCTTATTCTTTGCTGCACGAGCCAAGGGAAAGTGAAACTGGAAAGTCGGCGGCAGGTTCCTACGAACGCGTACATGCATCCGAATTCAGAAGAATTTGTTTTGTTCCGTTGAGGAAAAGGAGCGGGACATCATTAGAACGACCAAACCCGGATAATTAAGCAAGCGCACGTACCACTAGAGCATCTGTACACTCGGACTTTGCAAATCCGCACCCCTATATGCTCGCGCGCCCGCGGGCAGCGCCGGACAACCCCTCATTTGGGTTGCTGCACATTCACACACCTCAAATGCGGATCCTTAATTCCATACAATCCATGCATGTTGATCATACGATAGAAATCATCCAAATTCAACAGTTTAAAACAAATACGACAAAGCAAAACAAATCATAATTCAACAATCCGTACATGTCCAAATGAAATCAATGTCCGAGCGTGACAGATCAGTCGCCGGACGCCATCCATGCTACCTGCTCCTGCGCCTTCCTTGCCGCCTGCTATGCATGCTCCGTCTGCATCCTTGCCGTCTGTTCTGCCTGCATCTTTGTTGCATGCTCCGTTGCTGCCATAGCCGCCCTTGCCACCTCGTACTTCCTTACGTCCGTTGATCTTTTTCTTCTTCTCCACAAACCACTTCTTGACATGCTCATCCAAGAGGCTTTCGTCCGCCAACATGATCTTCGCATCCTCCGCCTTCCATGCGATTTGTAACCTCTCATTCTCAAGCTTAATCTCTCTAAATGTCTTGATCTTCTCGAGCTCACATTCGATCGCCGCCTCTTACTTCTCCAACTCGATCTTCTCCCTCACAATTTCCAGCTTCTTCTCCCCCCTCTTTCGCTCGCCATCCATCCTCTCCTTTTGCGCATCCAACATGAGATTGTACCTCTCCTCTTTCCTGTTCTCCGTCACCGAAAAAATGCCCGTCCATGTGGTGGACATTTTTGTAGCCGTGACGTCACGGGAAGCCCTTGCCTTCTCCCACCTGTTTCCCATGACTTTCTGGTTATCCTTTGGCATGGTGGCTCTTCCATTCTCCACGACAACATCTTCCTCTTCATCGTCCAACCCAATTGATTGGTGGGAGCTTGAGCCATCATTCCTCTTCTTGCTGGCCTTGAGACATGCCACAAGTTGTGTCCACTTTGGTCGGCCATTCAATATGATCCAACAATGGCTAAAAGCAAATGGCTTCTTCTCCGTTTCGTGATACATAGTGGCTGCTGTCGGTGTCAAAACCGGCGGATCTCGGGTAGGGGGTCCCGAACTGTGCGTCTAAGGCTAATGGTAACAGGAGGCGGGGGACACAATGTTTACCCAGGTTTGGGCCCTCTCGATGGAGGTAATACCCTACTTCCTGCTTGATTGATCTTGATGATATGAGTATTACAAGAGTTGATCTACCACGAGATCGTAGAGGCTAAACCCTAGAAGCTAGCCTATGATTATGATTGTTGTTGTATATGATATATCGACTAGCCTGGCCTCGGTTTATATAATGCACCAGAGGCCTAGGATAACAAGAGTCCTAGCCGAATACGCCGGTGGGGAGGAGTCCTTGTCTTGATCACCAAGTCTTGTGGAATCTTCCTTGTATGCGGCAGCTATCCGAACTGGCCCATGAGTATACGGCCATGGGGGTCCTCGGCCCGATCCAACTGGTCGGGAGACGACGTGATGCGTACCCCCTAGTCCAGGACACCGTCAGTAGCCCCCTGAACCGGTCTTCAAGTTGGGGATGCTCCTCGATTCTTCCGAACTGTTCTTCATCTTCGGTTGTCGGTCTTAAAAACTGGTTCAACAAATCTTCTCATCTTCGATCTTGAGGATCGCCAAAATGCCTCCGACGAGTTTACACGTCGGGTATCTGAGGAGCCCCTTTAAGTTTTCGACCTTTATCAATGCCTTGTTATTTTTATGTCACACCTCGGGTTTGAAGTTGTTCCCGGGCGGCAGTGTCCTCTTGCGTCCAAGCCCCAACGTCGGACTATATCCAAGCTCCAACGTCGGACTGTATCTGAGGTGTCATAGACCACCTTGGTTCTAAAAAGTTGAAGGAGTTTACCTGTGCCTAATGCCGGAAATGCCCTCTATGGATCCAGCCACTGGCGCCCGAGCTTTATGCCGGACTGCTTCCAAGGTGGTGCACCACCCCGACCGCGGGCTGATTTTTTGCGAATATTTTTGATTGGTGCAATTTTATTCTCTGCCGAGATATATAGCCAGTATATGTATATCCAGTAGCCCTTAAGGTGTGTGTCGGTCTAAAACCCGAGATGCACCTGAAGGAAAACATAAAACTGCTGATCCTAGTAGCCCCTGAGACTCGGGTCAATTTGCGAAATCGGCCTGAGGATCAACTCCTAGCTCGGCAGCATACATAGGAATAGAAACGCAGTGTAATATATAATAAAGATCAGCGGACGGGCCCCTGAGAGAGGGTCGTGAGAAGTCGCCGTGATATATTAGCTTGATGCCAGATAGGTCTAGATGGTACTTATTGTTGTCCGAAGACGCGCTTTCCCATAGTTCGATCAAGCCGAACACTGAGCCCTTTGAATTTTCTGCATTGAATAGGCAATGCAGTAGCCCCCGAGACACTGGTCGGGTGGCAACACCAGATCAGGGGATCGATGTGCCCCTTTAATATTTATAAATAATGAGCACGAAGCCCAGTAGCCTCCGAGCCTTAATGTGGGCACGGGTGTCCGAATTAAGGATCGATATCCAGAGTAAAATCACAGATTATGTGTAATGATTCTATGTATCCAAGTATTTTACATCATTATTTTGACTCCATTGTGACCGTTTATCAGTTGAAAGTGGCCCATCGTCGGCTTCTACCCCTTGGTAGATACTACGCAGAGTGTTTCCGCACTAACAAAACAACCCTTAGCCGACGTCTCGGTGCCCGGAGGCGGTTGTGTTAGCAGAAACGAGGCAATCAGATATGCGGGCTTTATAACTTTCACTTAGTCATAGGAGCTTAAAGTTGGAAGGCAAGTTACTAGCCTCCGGTTAGTGTTCGGCGACAGTCGAGGTCAAGCCGTAAACACTTCGGCCAATATTATAAACGACCCGTCATTTAACACAGTCATCGGATCGCTGACCAATTTACGCTTATTGTGACAGTCAGTTTTCGGCTTTCTCCACTGAGGCTCTTAACCATGCTAGCTGGAAGCACAATCGCAGTGGTTCTCCCGTTGCGCACCTAGCCGAACAAAGCGGAACGTAGGAGGCAAGCAACCCAACTATTGACCAAAGACGCAATTCGAAACCGATGCATATACAGCAATGTCCGAGAATGTTTTTGCCGAATCCCTAAAGGTGTCCGGCGCCGCACTACGAGACTAATGCTCGAAACACACAAATAGTCTAAAAGTACCACAGGCTTGGAAAACCGAAAACTTCAGTAAAAACTGGACGCCCAAACTAGATCAAGTGTTCGGTGCCAAATCAAAAATTGGTCTTAGAGAAAAAAAAGGTGCTTCTGTCGTGCTTTATTATGACACATCTTATCTCAAGACCTCAAGCGGGTCAGCCTACGGCTTCAACCTCTGATCCTGAAGGCGGAGTACTTCTCGTTAGGCCGGTATACCAAACTAAATTCTAGCGGCTTTGAGAGAGAAATTAGGCTCCCCGGCTAGTGACCACACACTCGTGTCGAAAAAAGGAGTGATAAATAATAAGAAAAAAACTTTGCAATGACTAAGAAGAAGAACACTTATTATAAAACGTCTCATATAAATTCAAGAGCCCCCAAGTGACATGGGTAAAAGAATTTTATGCATAATGATTGTATGTACCAAAGTACTAATATCATATCTTTGTTCACCCGAACTTTAAACGCGTCTTAACCGACCGTCGGCTTCTCCCTCTTCGGTCAAGGATCGAAAAGTGTTATGCACTCCACCTGTCGAGAATATCGACGGTGTTTCCGATAACCAGGCAATCAGGCTATAAGGTTGTAACAGACAAACCGCGCTCAGGGAACTTATGCTATATTACTGACGAAGTGTAAGAAGCATCTTCGAAGAAAATAGTACCCCCACCGATACCTTGCTTCGGTGCTCATTATTACTATGAGACTTGTGCAATAGATTTTTTGTACTCATGAGTTCCGTTGTGTGTCGACCATGATTGAAAACAATAAGAGCGCTAGCTTTCGGCTTCACCCAGTCTGAGGTCAGAGCTCGGATGACCCGGTCGTGACAATCGCAGAGGTGCTCCCTTTACTCCCTAGCCGAACAATCGGGAACGTAGGGGTAAGCACAGGAGCCAGGCAACCCAGCTTGCGGAACACTTAAGTCAATATGGTGCATATTGTGGCGTAGTACACGAACAAGGAACGAAGCCATACAAGTATAATCATATGCAAGAGGAAAAGCTTCATGAAGGAAGCTCCCAAGTAAACAGGGTATTTGAATTTGTGTGTCACAAACAAAGTTTTAACAAGGAAGTATGACGCTTGGTCGAACCGAAAAAAAAACCGAAAGTTTTTTAGCATGCAAGCGACTTAGCTTGTTAATGTGTTCGGCGTTGATGACGCGGTCCGAGCTTGATGCAGGACAAGGTTCCCTCCCCCAAGCCGGTCCCAAGGTGGCGGAGCGAAGAGCTCGGCACTCCGAAGTGGTGGCATAGCACGGCCAAAGCGGGCCGTCAGAGTGACGCCGAAGCCCCCGGTGCGGGTTAATGAAGTGTTGACGAAGCCTCCCGTCCAGCCGAGGAGACAGCACTGCCCAACTCGATTCATTTACCTGTGCGCCGAACACTCGGTGATGTAGAGCTCTCTCGGCGATGCCGAAGTCCCCGAGGCAACCGAACACGTCGGTATGGCAACACGACAGGCAAGGTGATCACACAAGCCGATTTATGCCAATTTGAGACAGCGGCGTTGGCTTGCCGAAGCGACCGCGTAAAGCAGTCGAAGTCGATCACCTACACGCATAAAATAGTGCGGTCCAAAAAGAATAATATAAATATATATAAAATCCTTGCATAATTGCTTTTCACAAAAATAATTTATTTAAAGAGATGTGGCCTGGCACCGAAGTCAATGTTGATGCAGAGCGTCGGTGTGACGCGGTGAAGGCGTGGTGAAAGCCTGAATTCACATGCCGGTCCGAGTTCCGGATTCGGCGTTTGCCGGACTATATACGGAAACTGACCGTACCACCGCGTGACCGTCAATAATGCGGTCGCAACTTGACAGGCCTGCGTAGAGATGATGGAACAAACTAGAGTAATAATTCTTTGGGGAGAATAGACCCAAACAAGAAAAAAGTACTGGGATAAATAGCACCTGGTTTATTTATTGTAGCAATCCGAAGAAAGGTGACTCCCAAAATTGGGACTCGATCCGCACACCCATTGCCTGATGGGTGATAAAGCGCCGACATGGCAATGCTGGCAAAGGTTGGCTTGCCGAGACAAAGCCCTCGATCCAGGTAATCGTGACGAAGCTGCTTGGCTGGTGACGCCAAAGTCACCGGAGTAGGTTGATGAAGAGATGATGAAGCCCCCGGTCTAGCCGAGGTGTTGGAGCAGCTCGGCGAAGAGATGCCGGAGTCTACATGTCAGCCGATGTGTCGAAACAGGTCGGCGTGTTTGATGATGATTTGAAGAAGAGGCAGCATGGTGATGCCGACGCAGGTCAAGACTTGTGACGCGATCGACGCTAGCTTGATGAAGCTACCGTGTGGCGATGTTGGTGTGCCCGCTCCGTGTAATCCGTGGGGCAGCGATGTTGATGATGATTTATCCTTCGCGATGCCGAACTCTCGGCTTGCCGAGATGATGATCCGAAGAAGTTGAGCTCGGCTTAACAAAGTGACGACGTGTCTAGCGCAGGTCGGCAGCCGTGGAGCAATATTGCCGGACTGGTTTGACACCAGCATGACGGTGAAGATCATGTTCAAAAGATTTTAAAGTTAGTGGGATGTGTTCGGGAACAAAACACAATACCCCATACAAAACTTCCTTCAAAAAGGATGTCCGAAATCCCGTTCATAAAAAGACGAACTCGGGTCGGATTCGTTTTCGCGCAGAAAACAGATCCGAAAAGTGATGCACTAATCGGAAGGTTCCCGAAGTTCGGACGGTCGGATCGAGCTGAAATTTTGAGGGGTGGTAGATATAGGAATTCCGCAGCCGATCAACGGTTGGATCTTCCAAAGGACGTCCGATCTAGAAGCTGGACACCACGCCCTAAACTCGTCCAGATTCCCGTCCAGATTTGACACGGCTCCGGTATATCGCGGATTGCCAGAGATTCCTCCATCGGAACTCGATGAAATTTTCCAGGGTTGTTGTAGACTCAATTCCGCACAATTCCACTGAAGCAATCGTTAAAACGACACTTGAGGAGGCGGCGGCGGCGGATACAAGTTCGCTGTCCAGAAAAATAGCACGGTCGCGCGAGGGCAATGTTGACGTTGAGCCCCCGGGCTCCCTCGATGATTCCTCCATGATCTTGATAGAGATCAGAGTTGATGTTCATGAAGGCCCTCATCCGAACATGATGATCAGAGGTAGGGCACAGTCCTTGGTCCAGCCAAGGTGACCAGCCGAGCCGGTGACGAAGAAGCCGACGTCACAGTTGATCTGCAGTCGAGCCATTGATCCTTTGCCTATCACACAGCGGAACTCTCAATGAAAGCACCAATGTCGGTGTCAAAACCGGCGGATCTCTGGTAGGGGGTCCCGAACTGTGCGTCTAAGGCTAATGGTAACAGGAGGCGGGGGACACAATGTTTACCCAGGTTCGGGCCCTCTCGATGGAGGTAATACCCTACTTCCTGCTTGATTGATCTTGATGATATGAGTATTACAAGAGTTGATCTACCACAAGATCGTAGAGGCTAAACCCTAGAAGCTATCCTATGATTATGATTGTTGTTGTATAGGGTATATCGACTAGCCTGGCCTCGGTTTATATAATGCACCAGAGGCCTAGGATAACAAGAGTCCTAGCTGAATAAGCCGGTGGGGAGGAGTCCTTGTCTTGATCACCAAGTCTTGTGGAATCTTCCTTGTATGCGGCAGCTGTCTGAACTGGCCCATGAGTATACAACCATGGGGGTCCTCGGCCCAATCCAACTGATCGGGAGACGACGTGATGAGTACCCCTAGTCCAGGACACCGTCAGCCGCCACCGCCGTCTAGCAAACAAAATATGTATGAGCATGAGAATGAAAAAAAACAAGGCATACACAAATGATGACAAGATGAAGTAGCTTATCTGAGTTGCCACTCCCATCCCACTTTGAGGGCAGCCAGTCACTTGTGAGTAGTAGCCGACGTACTTGTTCACTTCCCCTTGAATGATCCCCCATCGATGTTGAAGCGATTCCACATTACGGTTGGTGATGATAGGGTGCGGCTCGACATATTCCATTTGTTCATGATATTCCTTCTAAATCTTCTCCCAATACTTGTTCCCTTTTGCTCGGTGCCGCATACTGGATCCGTTGTTGTGGCCAACCAAGCTTTAACCAACAAGATATCCTCAAAAGTTGAGAATGCCTGACCTCTTGCCTCTGTCGTCTTTGTCTTCTTCTTCTTCTTCTTCTTCTTCTTCTTCTTGCTCGGATTTAGATTTGATGTTGTCCCAACTTCAAATGAAGGGCAAGTTGGATCCCCCAGTTCGTAGTCCATTTGGGTCAGACCTTGATTATCATTGATCATGTCCGACAAGATCACCTCCTAAATGATCATGGTTTTGCAAGCATTCATCATGTCCGAAATGAACTAGCGGTCTATGCAAAACATTGAGCATGGCATATACAAAGTTGACCAGACATGAGCAACAAGGGCGTACCGACTCTTATTGTGCCATTCCATCTAATAGGTCGTTGGCAGCCCGGGCGCCATTGTTGCTCGTGCTTCTCTGCGCCTGAATGAGCTGCGTTAAGTCACATACGTCCACTGGTGGCATCTGCGTGGGTGGAAAGCTCTCTAGAATGCCCCAAGCGGCCATGAGATCCTCCTTTGTCTGAACCTGGTCCGACGAAGCAATCCCTTGTCGGCGACATGATGGATGGGGTGTGGGGTTCCGGGTCGGGGTGGGGTAACTACTTGTCCATTTCCGCATATGCTCCCTGTGACGTCGCCGCTTCCCTCTCTCGCTGCCTATTATGTCTCCAACTATCTATAATTTTTGATTGTTCCATGCTATTATATTATCTATTTTGGATGTTTTATATGCATTAATATGCTATTTTATATGATTTTTGGGACTAACCTATTAACCTAGAGCCCAGTGCCAGTTTCTGTTTTTCTCCTTATTTTAGAGTTTGGCAGAAAAGGAATACCAAACGGAGTCAAATGGAATAAAACTTTCACGATGATTTTTCTTGGACCAGAAGACACCCAGGAGACCTGGAGTGCATGTCAGAAGAGCCACGAGGCGGCCACAAGGATGGAGGGCGCGCCCAAGGGGTAGGGCACGCCTCCCCACCTTGTGGGCCCCTCGTAGGTCCCCTGACCTAGTTCTTCCTCCTATATATACTCTTATATCCTAAAAACATCCAGGGGAGCCACGAAACGACTTTTCCACTTCCGCAACCTGCTGTACCCGTGAGATCCCATCTTGGGGCCTTTTCCAGCATCCTGCCGGAAGGGGATTCGATCACGGAGGGCTTCTACATCAACACCATTGCCTCTTCGATGAAGCGTGAGTAGTTTACTTCAGACCTACGGGTCCATAGCTAGTAGCTAGATGGCTTCTTCTGTCTCTTTGATTCTCAATACAAAGTTTGCCGAGATCCGATGAATTATGGATTTATGATCGGCTTATCTATGAATATTATTTGAATCTCCTCTGAATTATTATATGCATGATTTGATATCTTTGCAAGTCTCTTCAAACTATCGATTTGGTTTGGCCAACTAGATTGGTTTTTCTTGCAATGGGAGAAGTGCTTAGCTTTGGGTTCAATCTTGCGGCGTCCTTTCCCAGTGACAGCAGGGGCAACAAGGCACGTATTGTATTGTTGCCATCGAGGATAAAAAGATGGGGTTTTCATCATATTGCTTGAGTTAATCCCGCTACATCATGTCATCTTGCTTAATGTGTTACTCTATTCTTATGAACTTAAAACTCTCGATGCAGGCAGGAGTCGGTCGATGTGTGGAGTAATAATAGTAGATGCAGAATCGTTTCGGTCTACTTGACACGGACGTGATGCCTATATTCATGACCATTGCCTTAGATAGCGTCATAACTTTGCGCTTTTCTATCAATTGCTCGGCAGTAATTTGTTCACCCACCGTAATAACTCCTATCTTGAGAGAAGCCTCTAGTGAAACCTATGGCCCCCGGGTCTATTTTACATCATATTAGTTTCCCATCAACTTGCCAATTTCTATCGTCGTTTCCTTATTTTGCAATCTTTACTTTCCGTTCCATAAACCAAAAATATTACTTTACCGTTTATCCATCTCTATCAGATCTCACTTTGCGAATAACCGTGAAGGGATTGACAACCCCTTTGTCGCGTTGGTTGCAAGTTGGTGTTTGTTTGTGCAGGTATTCGGTGGCTTGTTGCGTAGTCTCCTACTGGATTGATACCTTGGTTCTCAAAACTGGGGGAAATACTTACGTTACGTCTTCAAGGGAAAAACCAACGCATGCTTAAGAGGTAGCAAGAAGGATTTCTGGCGCCGTTGCCGGGGAGATCTACACCAAGCCAAGACATACCAAGTACCCATCATAAACTCTCATCTCTCGCATTACATTATTCGTCATTCGCCTCTCGTTTTCCTCTCCCCCACTTCAAAAACGATTTTCGAAAAGATTCGCCTTTTCTTCGCCCCTCTTTCGTTCGTATTTTCCATTTGCTCATTTGTTGCCGTCATGTCTGAAACTGGGGAGGTTATTGTTGAAAAGGATAGTAGTAACGATGGGGGAAACCTTGATGCTTTTGCTAATTCTAATCCTCATGAAGAATCTACTATCTTGCACGCTATGAAATTCCGTATAGGTAGCGGAAATATTATTGGAAAGGGGGTGATTCAAGATTTTTTTACTTGTGCCGGTGCACTCCCCACTATGGGTGGATCTATCCTCCATAAAACTATTAGCCTTGCGGATGCTATATCTTTGCTTGTTGTTGAACTTGAAAGACAATTTGTTCACATGCAACCATCAATACAAAGGATTTTTCTAGAGTTTTCTAATATTGAGCATTCTTCTGTTAAGCGCGCCGTCACTATATTCCTAGCTCATGAGTTTAGATTTATTATGAAAGAAGCTAGTGAAATTTTCACTTATGATAAAGTAGATGGTGGTCGCCCTCCCATAGAGGGAATTCTTTTTAATCAAGAGGATATAATGCGTTTACGATCTTTTGATCATGTTGCTTATAACGAAAATTTAAGAAAGAGGGTTCCTGTCGATGTTTTAGTGAATAAGATTTCTGAACTTAATGATGATTTTGCTATTCAAAATAATGAATTGGGTTTCTCTCTTGGACACAAGCTCATGACTTTTTGCCAAAAGAATGCTTATAATGATGAGTTGGTCATACAATATGAAGGACCGATGGAGGAACCAATTCCTCCCGAGATCGATCTTGGGGATTCTTATCCCATTAAATTTAGCCCCTTTTGATTACTTTTGCTTGCCTCAAAGAAAACTTGCTGCTGAACGAAGAGAGTATGAGATGAGTTTTCGAGACTTTCCTTATCATTATTACGATTACACTTAGATCTATTCGTGTTTTTATGCCTAGCTAGGGGCGTTAAACAATAGTGCTTGTTGGGAGGCAACCCAATTTTATTTCTGTTCTTGCTTTTTAGGTCCTGTTTTGCTTTGAATAAATCATCTAGCCTCTGGATAGATGTGGTTTTGTGTTTTAATTAGTGTTTGTGCCAAGTAAGAGCTATAGGATAGCCTACGGTGATAGTTTATTTGATCTTGCTGAAAAACACAAACTTTGCGCTTAGTCCCAGAATTTTTAAAAATCACAGAAGCGTCTAAAAACTCTGAATTTTTTTACAGTAGATTGATATACAAATTGCCTAGGACGTCCTATTTTTTCAGGGTTCATGGAGTTACAGAAGTATTCGAACTATTCGTATTTTTACAGACTGTTCTGTTTTTGACAGATTCTGTTTTTTCGCGTGTTGTTTGCTTATTTTGATGCATCTATGGCTAGTATCGGGGGGTATGAACCATGAAAAAGTTGGAATACAGTAGATATTACACCAATGTAAATAAATAATGAGTTCACAATAGTACCAAAAGTGGTAATTTATTTTCTTATACTAACGGAGCTTACGAGATTTTCTGTTGAGTTTTGTGTTGTGAAGTTTTCAAGTTTTGGGTAAGGATTTGATGGACTATGGAATAAGGAGTGATAAGAGCCTAAGCTTGGGGATGACCAAGGCACCCCAAGGTAATATTCAAGGATGTCAAAAAGCCTAAGCTTGGGGATGCCCCGGGAAAGGCATCCCCTCTTTCGTCTTCGTCTATCGGTAACTTTACTTGACGCTATATTTTTATTCACCACATGATATGTGTTTTGCTTGGAGCGTCTTGTATGATTTGAGTCTTTGCTTTTTAGTTTGCCACAATCATCCTTGCTGTACACACCTTTTGAGAGACACACGCATGAATCGTGATTTATTAGAATGCTCTATATGCTTCACTTATATCTTTTGAGCTAGGCAAAATTTTGCTCTAGTGCTTCACTTATATCTTTTTAGAGCACGGCGGTGATTTTGTTTTATAGAAATTGATGAACTCTTGTAGTTCACTTATATTATTTTGAGAGTCTCTAAACAGCATGGTAATTTGCTTTGGTTATAAAATTAGTCCTAATATGATAGGCATCCAAGAGGGATATAATAAAAACTTTCTTATAAAGTGCATTGAATACTATGAGAAGTTTGATTCCTTGTGATTGTTTTGAGATATGAAGATGGTGATGTTAGAGTCATGCTAGTAAGTAGTTGTGAATTTGAGAAATACTTGTGTTAAGGTTTGTGAGTCCCGTAGCATGCACGTATGGTGAACCGTTATGCAACGAAGTTGGAGCATGAGATGTTTTTTGATTGTCTTCCTTATGAGTGGCGGTCGGGGACGAGCGATTGTTTTTTTCCTACCAATCTACCCCCTAGGAGCATGCGCGTAGTACTTTGTTTCGATGACTAATAAATTTTTGCAATAAGTATGTGAGCTCTTTATGACTAATGTTGAGTCCATGGATTATACGCACTCTCACCTTTCCGCCATTGGTAGCCTCTCTTGTACCGCGCAACTTTCACCGGTACCATAAACCCACCACATATCCTTCCTCAAAACAGCCACCATACCTACCTATTATGGAATTTCCATAGCCTTTCCGATATATATTTCCATGCAACTTTCCACTGTTCCGTTTATTATGACACGCATCATCATTGTCATATTGCTTTGTATGATCATGTAGTTGACATCGTATTTGTGGCAAAGCCACCGTTCATCAAATTTTTATACATGTCGCTCTTGATTCATTGCACATCCCGGTACATCGCCGGAGGCATTTACATATAGTCATATTTTTGTTCTAGTATTGAGTTGTAATCCTTGAGTTGTAAGTAAATAGAAGTGTGATTATTTTCATTATTAGAGCATTGTCCCATGTGAGGAAAAAAAAGAGAAAGGCAAAATAAAAAAAGAGAAGGCCCAAAAAAATTAGAGAAAAAGAGAGAAGGGACAATGTTACTATCCTTTTTACCACACATGTGCTTCAAAGTAGCAAATTTTTCATTATAGAACTTGGCTTGTATATTCCAACGATGGGCTTCCTCAAATGCCCTAGGTCTTCATGAGCAAGCAAGCTGGATGCACACCCACTTAGTCTTCTTTTTAGCTTTCATACACTTATAGCTCTAGTGCATCCGTTGCATGGCAATCCCTACTCACTCACATTGATATCTATTAATGGGCATCTCCATAGCCCGTTGATACGCCTAGTTGATGTGAGACTATCTCCCTCTTTTTGTCTTCTCCACAACCACCGTCTATTCCACCTATAGTGCTATGTCCATGGCTCACGCTCATGAATTGCATGAAAGTTGAAAAGGTTTGAGAACATCAAAAGTATGAAATAATTGCTTGGCTTGTCATCGGGGTTGTGCATGATTTGAATATTTTGTGTGATGAAGATGGAGCATAGCCAGACTATATGATTTTGTAGGGATAAGCTTTCTTTGGCCATGTTATTTTGAGAAGACATAATTATTTTGTTAGTATGCTTGAAGTATTATTGTTTTTATGTCAATATTGAACTTTTGTTTTGAATCTTGTGGATCTGAACATTCATTCCACAATAAAGAGAATTACATGGATAAATATGTTAGGTAGCATTCCACATCAAAAATTCTGTTTTTATCATTTACCTACTCGAGGACGAGCATGAATTAAGCTTGGGGATGCTTGATACGTCTCCAATGTATCTTAATTTTTTATTGTTCCATGCTATTATATTATCTGTTTTGGATGTTTTATCTGCATTAATAGGCTATTTTATATCTTTTTTGGGACTAACCTATTAACCTAGGCCCAGTGCCACTTTCTGTTTTTTCCTTGTTTTAGAGTTTCGCAGAAAAGGAATACCAAACGGAGTCCAAACGGAATAAAACTTTCCTGATGATTTTTCTTGGACCAGAAGACACCCAGGAGACTTGGAGTGCAAGTCAGAAGAGCCACGAGGCAGCCACAAGGGTGGAGGGCGCGCCCCTAACCTTGTGGGCCCCTCATAGGTCCCCTGACCTAGTTCTTCCTCCTATATATAGTCTTATACCCTAAAAACATCCAGGGGGCCACGAAACCACTTTTCCACCACCGCAACCTTTTGTACCCGTGAGATCCCATCTTGGGGCCTTTTCCGGCATCCTGCCGGAGGGGGATTAGATCGAGGAGGGCTTCTACATCAACACCATTACCTCTCCGATGAAGCGTGAGTAGTTTACTTCAGACCTACGGGTCCATAGCTAGTAGCTAGATGGCTTCTTCTCTCTCTTTGATTCTCAATACAAAGTTCTCCTCGATGTTCTTGGAGATATATTTGATGTAATACTCTTTTGCGGTGTGTTTGCCGAGATCCGATGAATTGTGGATTTATGATCAGCTTATCTATGAATATTTTTTGAATCTCCTCTGAATTCTTATATGCATGATTTGATATCTTTGCAAGTCTCTTCGAATTATTGATTTGGTTTGGCCAACTAGATTGGTTTTTTCTTGCGATGGGAGAAGTGCTTAGCTTTGGGTTCAATCTTGCGGTGTCCTTTCCCAGTGACAGCAGGGGCAGCAAGGCATGTATTGTATTGTTGCCATCGAGGATAAAAAGATGGGGTTTTCGTCATATTGCTTGAGTTAATCCCGCTACATCAAGTCATCTTGCTTAATGCGTTACTGTGTTCTTATGAACATAATACTCTAGATGCAGGCAGGAGTCGGTCGATGTGTGGAGTAATAGTAGTAGATGCAGAATTGTTTCAGTCTACTTGACATGGACGTGATGCCTATATTCATGATCATTGCCTTAGATATCGTCATAACTTTGCGCTTTTCTATCAATTGCTTGGCAGTAATTTGTTCATCCACCATAATAATTCCTATCTTGAGAGAAGCCTCTAGTGAAACCTATGGCCCCTGGGTCTATTTTACATCATATTAGTTTCTCGTCAACTTGCCAATTTTTGTCGCCGTTTCCTTATTTTGCAATCTTTACTTTCCGTTCCATAAACCAAAAATACCAAAAATATTACTTTACCGTTTATCCATCTCTATCAGATCTCACTTTGCGAATAACCGTGAAGGGATTGACAACCCCTTTGTCACGTTGGTTGCAAGTTGGTGTTTGTTTGTGCAGGTATTCGGTGGCTTGTTGCGTAGTCTCCTACTGGATTGATACCTTGGTTCTCAAAACTGAGGGAAATACTTACGTTACTTTGCTGCATCACCCTTTCCTCTTCAAGGGAAAAACTAACGGATGCTCAAGAGGTAGCAAGAAGGATTTCTGGCGCCGTTGCTGGGGAGATCTACACCAAGCCAAGGCATACCAAGTACCCATCATAAACTCTCATCTCTCGCATTACATTATTCGCCATTCGCCTCTCGTTTTCCTCTCCCCCACTTCTAAAACGATTTTCGAAAATATTCGCCTTTTCTTCGCCCCTCTTTCATTCGTCTTTTCCAATTTGCTCGTTTGTTGCCACCATGTCTGAAACTGGGGAGGTTATTGTTGAAAAGGATAGTAGTAATGATGGGGGAAACCTTGATGCTTTTGCTAATTCTAATCCTCATGAAGAATCTACTATCTTGCACGCTATGAAATTCCGTATAGGTAGCGGAAATATTATTGGAAAGGGGGTGATTCAAGATTTTTTTTACTTGTGCCGGTGCACTCCCCACTTTGGGCGGACCTATCCTCCATAAAACTAGTAGCCTTGCGGATGCTATATCTTTGCTTGTTGTTGAACTTGAAAGACAATTTTCTCACATGCATCCATCCATACAAAGGATTTTTCTAGAGTTTTCTAATATTGAGCATTCTTCTGTTAAGCGCACCGCCACTATATTCCTAGCTCATGAGTTTAGATTTATTATGAAAGAAGCTAGTGAAATTTTCGCTCATTATAAAGTAGATGGTGGTCGCCCTCCCATAAAGGCAATTCTCTTTAATCAAGAGGATATAATGCGTTTACGATCTTTTGATCATGTTGCTTATAACAAAAATTTAAGAAAGAGGGTTGAAAGTGCGTTAAGTCGACTAGATGGGGGTGAATAGGCGATTTTTACAAATTCGTCACTGAGGAATTTCAGGGTGAGGAAATTCCTAAGTCACGAACTACTAGCAGCGGAATAAGTACTCAGATGCAAACATAATAGAACATAAGCACAATCATCATGATGAAATGAGAACAAGCACAGAGTACAGAAAGCGTAAACACAGGATAAGAAGGCTAAAGACAAACTGACTGAAGAAATTGAACTGAGGAAATTGAGAAAATCTTCAGTCAAAGTCTTCAAACAATAACAATCAAGTACACAACATAGTAACGAGGAAATGAAAGGGTTGAGGAAATAGAACCATTTAGTTTGGTGAAGACAGTGATTTGCTAGACCAGTTCCAACTGATGTGACAGTTGTACGTCTGGTTGGAGCGGCTAGGTATTTAAACCTGAGGACACACAGTCCCGGACACACAGTCGTCACCGTATTCTCCTTGAGCTAAGGTCACACAGACCTTGCCCAATCACTCGTGGTAAGTCTTCAGGTGACTTCCAAACCTTCACAAACTCGGTCACTCGGCGATCCATAATTTCCTCTTGGATGCTCTAGACCATGACGCCTAACTGTCTGGAAGATGCACAATCTTGAAAGGTAACAAGCATCGGATCCACACAGGAACAATCTCTTCAGTGATTCTCAATCAGTTTGGGTTTGTATGTGTTTGGGTTTGGGTTTTCCTCACTTGATGATTTTCGCTCAAAGTCCTCGGAGGATGGGATGCTCTCAATGACAAGTGTTAGTTTCTCTCGGAGCAGCCAACCAGCTAGTGGTTGTAGGGGGCGGCTATTTATAGCCTAGGGAGCAGCCCGACATGATAAGACATAAATTCCCTTCAATGATATGACCGTTAGGTGGGTAGATATTTTGGGACAACTGGCGCACCGCACAGCAATAGTTGGAAATTTGGCTATCAAATTCCTCAGGGCTATCATGTTCCTCACTTGTACACAGTCTGCACTGGCGAATTCCTAACTCCTCAGTCAGAACAAATTCCTCAGAGACCAGAAGAACTCCGTCTCTGTCACTAAAGAAATTGACTGAACTGTATGAGATTTCCAATGGCTTCACTCGATGGGATTGGTAGGTGTGGGATTTTGAGATTAGCATCACTTGGAAACTTTTCCTTAGTTTTTCCTCGACCCCCTTTAACAATACGGTGTTTCCTATGACTCAAGAAAGAGAAAATGAAACTACGAAAGAAAAAGTCTTCACGCTTCATATTCCTCGCATGAATATAGAGTCTTCACGGTCACACTAATTTCTTCACTTTCAAAGTCTTCAGAAAGCCAAAGTCTTCAGTTGAAGACATTCATTTTTAGGGGTCGACTTTCTCTGTAAATATCAAACTCCTCATAGACTTATAGACCTGTGTACACTCACAAACGCATTAGTCCCTTAACCTATAAGTCTTCAATACACCAAAATCACCAAGGGGCACTAGATGCACTTACAATCTCCCCGTTTTTGGTGATTGATGACAATATAGGTTAAGTTTTCAACGGGGATAACATATGAAGTGTAAATACGGATATTGAGGAATTTGATTGCAAGATATAGAAGAACTCCCCCTGAAGATGTGCATATGTGAGGAATTTGGTTTTGAAGCATTGCACATTGAAGAGTAGAATCATGGAGATCTCCCCCTATATCTTGTAATTCATACACGCATTTAACATACGATATGAAGAATTTGAAATGCATGATGAAATATGGTGATTGATGTAATTCAGCATGCGTGCATTAACATATATGAGGAAATAGCATGCAGAAGAACATAGCAAAAGTATCAGACCACCATCGGAGTTAAGATTACAACTCGATCCAACAAAGTCTTCAAAAGAACGAGAGTTGTAACTTAGCAAAAAAACGCCCATATATATAGACCCGCTTGAAGACTAACTCAATTCTCCCCCTTTTACATCGAATGACCAAAAGGGACGAAAAATGAGGACTAACGCCCCTGAAGAAAATCACGAAGTTAATGGAGGAGCGCCAGCGTTGTTGGGGTCGGTTGTTGAAGTAGGGTCTGCCGCAGTGTCGTCCAAGTCTTCATTTTCATCAGTCTCACGCGATGAAGAATAAGAGCTGGCCACCAAGTGAGGAACTTTGACTTTCTTGAATTTCTTCGAAGGTGGCTGAGACCAGTCAAAGTCCTGCTTGAAGCCCATCTGTTTAAGATCTTCTTCACCATAGAGATGAGACAGAACAGCCTAGGTGCGATCAAATACTTCATGCAGATAATAATGGTTCTTCTTCACTGAATTCTGAATGATTGTCATGTTCTGAAGAATTGAACCAAACTATCGCTTGACCCACTTATGATTGCGATCAACCTTCTGGTGAAGACTGAGGTGAAGCTCACGATCAGTCATCACTCTTGGAGCTGTGCCTTGAGGATTTTGCTTTGAAGAATTGGCGGCAGAGTCATGAGTGGCAGAGTCATCATTGGTGGAGTAGGATGCAGCTTTGCGGAACTGTCCATCCAATGGACGGATGCCTTCATCAATAATCGCAGTCGCCTTGCTCTTCTCATCTGCTGAGGAAAATGTCCTCTTGAGGACTTCAATAGGGGGCAAGTAGCTGCCATGGTTAGGAGTATCAGCCTTGTAATTGATTGAAGACCTTGATCTGAGGAATCTCATAATCCAGGGAGCGTAAGGCTTCAACTCAAAAGGTGACAATGCAACGTTTGCCAGAGTCCTCATGAAGAAATCATGGTAGTTGATTGGAACACCATGGATGATGTTGAATAGCAGATTCTTCATGATGCCAACGACCTCTTCTTCATTAGAGTCGTGGCCTTTGATTGGACTTAGGATCTTGGTCAGAATCTTGTAGACGGTCCTTGGCACATAGAGCAAGCCCTTCACGAGGAATTTGGTTCTGGGGGCTTGACCAGGCTTCAGCGGCTTCATCAACACTTGCATGTAATGATTAGATAGTTCAGGTTCATGGTAGATGAGCTGCGCACCTTCAAGGGGAGGACTGACAGGCAGGGCATGAAGCAATTCAGAGGCCGGTGCTTTGTAGTGCGTGTTCTCTGTCATCCAGTGCAGCACCCATGAATTCACATCTTCAGCGTTGCCGGTGATCTGCAATGTAGCGTAGAACTGAAGAATTAACTCTTCATTCCAGTCACATATGTCGGTGCAAACGTTGAGCAGCCCAGCGTCATGAAGAACACTGAGGATTGGGGTGAAGCATGGCAGCGACTCCATGTCAAAATGAGGAATATGCTCATGGTCAATGATCTTGTCTTTGTCGAAAAGGAGTGAAGAGTAGAAGTTCGCCTGACTAGCTGTCCAGAAATGCTTCCTTCGAAAGACTAGCAGAGTCATACGGGTTGTAGTCGGTGAAGAATACATGCTCATGAAAGAAGTCATCGGCTTTGAATTTCTGCTTCTTTGAGAAAGGATTCTTCGGCTTGGACCGAGGAGTATCAGTCATTGTCTTCATAGCCCCAGGAATCACAATCTCAGGAGCTGCAGGCTGATGAATTTCAGTGCCAACATCTTCAGTGGTAGCCTGGGTCTCCATTTCTTCAGCAGCATTAACATCAACACTAGTGGCTGGAATTTCTTCAGGGATGGTGAGCAGTGAATCTTGAGGTTCATCAGAGCCCATATGAATTTCTTCAGTCTGGACTGGGGACTAAGGAATCTGTTGCAGAGGGGTGAACATGGGTGAATTGGAGTGATGACTTTCCCAATAGTCATCATTTAGAACTGGAGTGGTGCACCAAATGTCCATGTCTTCTTCTTCTTCATCCATTTCTTCAACGCCTGCCTCTTCAGCCGTGAACTAAGGCATGGGCGATGATAGCAGTGGGGTTGAAGGGATATCATCCACTTTAATTTCTTCGTCCAACTGCTCTGACGAAGCAGCAGAAGGAACATCTTCATCCGATCCGCTTGGGATCTCATAATCCTCACCAAAGGGAACAATCTCCTTTGATGGCATGCTAGAAACATGAATAGCATCAATGGGATTTTCATAGGATCTTGTCAAAGTCTTCGCCTTCTTGGGTGCAGCAGACTCTGAGGAAGCTGATGCTTTCCTTTTCTTCACTGCTGCTCGCTCCACAGCCTTGGCTTTCTTCGCTTCTGATGCAGAAGGAAGGGTAGGACTTGGTGTAGGTGCAGGAGGAGCAGAGGAAATTGGTTCATTTACCTCAGGTGCAACTGATGCAGTTTCCCTGGCTTGTTCAGTTTCTTCAGGCGCAGCGGTTGATGCTTCAGCTGGTCTGGCTTGATCTTCAGGCGTAACACTAGTGGTTGCCCTGGCAATTTCAGCAGCGGCCGGAATAGCTTCATCAGCCCTGGTACTTTCAGTTTCATCAGCAGCCTGATTTTCATCAGCGGTGCTGGCATGCTCTTCAGTAGGTTGGGCAGATGCGTCAGCCTAAGGAATTTCATGTTGCGTTGAGGTAGTGACATTAGAGGTGAATACCTTGGTCATCTTGACGAATCTGACGTTGGCTCCTAGCTAGTCAGCATAGTATCGATCAAATTCATCACTGAGATTCTTGATCTCAGATTGCAGAGCGACAAGTTCATCAGCTGATAGCTTCAAAACATTTTGCTTCAGAAAATGCTCTTTCTTGTATTGGGCTTTCTTCACCTTCCTCGCCTGTTCAAATTTCCATTTCTCCTCACCAATGAAGGTAGTCAACATATGACTTTGACCAGGAGTGAGGTTCAACTCAGGCAAAGGAGTGTTGGGGTCCTTATGCCACATGTTGATGAAGTCTAGGATCAACTTTGGATCCAGCATCAATGGCACATTACTTCCTTTGGCTCTACCGGCCCTTTGTTGTCTGTCTCTGATGATTTCAGCGAGTTCTTCACCATCAGCTTTGTCTTCACTAGACGACACATGAAAGGCAACCTGCTTCTTATGAGGACTTGGTCTTGAGCCTTGTCCAGCAGTAGCCTTAGTCTTCAGCAAAGTGGGGCCTGTTGAGGACTGTGGAGGAGCAGAAGAACTTACAGAGGCTCCTGAGGCAATTGAAATGCCTGTGGTCCTTTGACACGAGGCGAGATGTACTGGTGCTGAGTACTTTGCCGGAGGAGCTGAGGGCTTTGCACTTGGAGGAACTGGAGCAGCTTGAGGAATTTGCCATGAGGGCATTGGTGAAGAACTGGGCTTGCGAGCTGGTGTAAGTGCATCTAGTGCCACCCTTAGTTGGTTTTGGAGTATTGACGACAAACTTGGTTGTGGGACTAATGTGTTTGTGAGAATTGCAGGATAACACAGGTAGTAGTCCCATATTGATTCGGTTTGCCTACCAGAGATGACCCCTAAAAATGTGTGAAGACATTGAAGACAATGGTGGTCTGTGAAGATATTCACAGTGAAGATTATGACATGAGAAGACATTCACATGAAGACTATGGAGTGCAAAGACATAGTTGTTTCATAGTTTCCTTTTATTCTTTGTTGAGTCATAGGAACCAACGTACTGTTAAGTGGGGTCCATGTGAACAAAGTCAGAGTGACTGATGTGATGCTCAACCAAATCCTATGTCTTCGAGCGAAGACAATGAGAGCAAATCTTATCCAGAGCTGGATGAGTCAGCTTTACTTGTAGCCCAAGTCAAGCTGTCGCGTGTGTTTGAAATCTGACCGTTGGACACGTGTCAGTTCCTTAGTGACCCAGGGTCATTTTGGACAAATAAGGTCGGGTTGCCTCCTGGCTATAAATATCCCACCCCCTACACCATAAATTGGTGGCTGCTCAGAGTTAGTGCACGACTTTTGTCGTTTGAGAGCAACCCACCTCCGAAGCATTTGAGAGAGAGATCCTTGCGAGGACATAGCCCAAAAGACCCAGAGCCAAAGAGTGTTAGGCATGACTGAAGTCTTTGTGTCTGCGTGATATGAAGACTTGTTACACTTGAGGACTGTGAATCCTCCAGCCGGTTAGGCGTCATGTTCTGAGCATCCAAGAGCCATTGTGGATTGCCAGTGAACAAAGTCTGTGAAGGTTTGGAAGTCTACCTTGAAGACTTACCAGACTGATTGGGTGAGGACTGTGTGTTCTTAGCTCAAGGGGAATAAGATGAAGACGAGGTCTTCTGAGTTAAATCTCAGCCTCCCTAACCAGACGTACAGTTGTCACAGCAACTGGAACTGGTCTACCAAATCCTTGTCCTCTCCAAGCAACTGGTTCTATCCTTCCCATCTCTTTACTTTACAGTTTGTCTTCGTGAAGTCATTGACGTCCTAGACTAGGGGGTACTCACCACGTCGTCTCCCGACCAGGTGGATCGGGCCGAGGACCCCCGTGGCGTTTCTATCTTGGGCCACCTCGGACAGCCCATGCCGCATACAAGGAAGATTCCAATAGACTTAGTGATCAAGACAAGGACTCCTCTCCACCAACGTATTTGACTAGGACTCTTGTTATCCTAGGCCTCTGGTACATTATATAAGCCGAGGCCGGGCTAGTCTCTAGATCATTATGACATTATTCATCATACCCTTAGGTTTTAGACCACAACATATGATCTCGAGGTAGATCAACTCTGTACTTGATACTCCATCAATATAAACAAGAGCAGGACGTAATGTTTTACCTCCATCAAGAGGGCCCAAACCTGGGTAAAACATCATCTCCTTTGTTCCCGTTACCATTGATCCTTAGACGCACAGTTCGGTACCCCCTACCCGAGATCTGCCGGTTTTGACACCGACAGTCATTGCCTGCTTGCATGATCTGATTGTTTTCATTGTGTGAAGACTATTGTTGTTTGTCTTCATACTATCTTCCATCCCGATCCATACTACCTAGCTGCTGATAGTCTTTGTACTTTCACTTTATTGCTTACTTGACTATGGCTTGTCTAGTGTAGTCTACCTTCCGCTGCATATAAATAAGTTCATTTCTACAGTTTGTCTTCAAAACCCCCGTGTTTTGAAGACTTTCATAAAAATTGCCTATTCACCCCTCCTCTAGTCGATAACTAGCACTTCCAATTGGTATCAGAGCAAGGTGCTCCCTTGTTCTGTGGGATTCGGTTTAACCATCTGGAGTTTTAGCTATGTCGACTGTAGGGATAATCAAGGTCTCTGTCGGTGTCAAAACCGGCGGATCTCGGGTAGGGCGTCCCGAACTATGCGTCTAAGGCGGATGGTAACAGGAGGCGGGGGACACGATGTTTACCCAGGTTCGGGCCCTCTCGATGGAGGTAATACCCTACTTCCTGCTTGATTGATCTTGTTGATATGAGTATTACAAGAGTTGATATACCACGAGATCGTAGAGGCTAAACCCTAGAAGCTAGCCTATGGTATGATTGTTGTTGTCCTACGGACTAAACCCTCCGGTTTATATAGACACCGGAGGGGGCTAGGGTTACACAGAGTCGGTTACAAGGGAGGAGATCTACATATCTGTATTGCCAAGCTTGCCTTCCACGCCAAGGAGAGTCCCATCCGGACACGGGATGAAGTCTTCAATCTTGTATCTTCATAGTCCAACAGTCCGGCCAAAGGATATAGTCCGGCTGTCCGAGGACCCCCTAATCCAGGACTCCCTCAGTAGCCCCTGAACCAGGCTTCAATGACGATGAGTCCGATGCGCAGATTGTCTTCGGCATTGCAAGGCGGGTTCCTCCTCCGAATACTCCATAGAAGATTTTGAACACAAGGATAGCGTCCGGCTCTGAAAAAAAATTCCACATACCACCGTAGAGAGAATAATATTTCCACAAATCTAATCTGCTGACGCATTTTGCAGCATGACATCACACCATGGCCCGGTCATTATTCGAACCGTTTTTCACAACCAGCCACTGCACATATCGCGAGGCGGTTTCCTTGGCACGTCTTGTCGAAGCAGAGATCGTGTCCCCTTATCACGGGATTCTCATCAATACGGGCGTGGGTAACCCAACCGCGCCATCAATTACGGTGCTTGGGGAATAAGTGAGTTTACTAGGTAGGTGGGGAGGCGCATAGCTTCTTCCGCCCTTATAAAGGGACAAGGATTCACCCTCTTCACCCACGCCTTCTTCCTCCTTGCTCATCCATTCTTGCGCACTCGAGCTCCAGTGCCCAAGTTCGCATTTTTCTCCTCAAACCACTCCAAGCATGTCCGGAGTGGGAGGCAAGTGGATGGTCTCCTCCGTTACGGAGGAGAACATCACAAACCTGCGGGGAGCCAGATATCTGGCCGTGGATATCGCGCACCGGCTGCCAGATGCGGGGCAGATCATCCCTACTCCAGAACCCCATGAGAGGGTGGTTTTCCTTACCCACTTCGTCCGTGGACTGCGATTTCCCCTCCACCCGTTTGTCCGCAGGCTCATGTTCTACTACGGGCTGGACTTTCACGATCTGGCCCCCAATTTCATCCTCAACATCTCGGCGTTTATCATCGTGTGCGAGGCCTTCCTCCGCATCAAGCCCCACTTCGGCCTGTGGCCGAAGACCTTCAATGTTAAACCGAAGGTGCTGGTCGGCCAGCAAGCGGAGTGCGGAGGCGCCGTGGTGGGCAAAATGCCCAACGTCACCTGGCTCGAAGGCTCCTATGTGGAGACCATAAAGGGGGGGGGGAATCGGGGTGATTCTACATCACCGAGCCGCGCGACACCAACTGGGTGGCGGCCCCCAAATTTCGATCCGGAATCCCCATGCGGCTCACCTCCTGGAAAGAGAAGGGCCTGTCCTGGGGTTCCCCGGTAGAGCTGACCGGACTCCAGACATGCATCAAAAACATGATGAGCAAGAAAATCAAGCTCGTCAACGTGGTCCAAGTCATGCTCTTCCGCCGGATCCTCCCGTGTCAAAGACGGGCATTCAATTTGTGGGAGTTCGACCCGGCCGAGCATCAGACGCTGCGAGAGCTCTTCGACACGACGCACAAGGACGTCTGGAAGGTGCTGTTCAAGGGCGCCGAGGTACCTCCTCCCCTTACCGAGGACCGCGGACTCAGCGCAAAGCGCCAAGCTAATCCGGTAAGTCTTTTATATCTTATAAGATGTTCATTTCCCCAGTATAACCACGCGCGGGATCTAAGCCTCCACGCCATTTAACAGGACTGGGTAGCGACAGCGGAGCAGATCGATTGTCCGGCTCCCCTGCCCGAAGATCCAGCAGATGCTCTCCTAACGGAGATGCTGGTTCCGGCACCTTATGAGGTGCCGGAGAAGAAGGCCAAGAAGAAGGCCACGGGGACTAGGAAGGGTCTCCGGCGCAAGGTTATATCGGACTCATCGTCCGAAAACACCGAGGCGCACTCCTCCCACGAAAATGAGGAGGAAGAAGAGGAAAGTTCTCCCCCCAGCCGGGGGAGACAAGAAAAGGAAGGCCGCCCCGGCTGGGGCGGCCCAAGGGTCCAAAAAGGGAAGGACCCTCCTTACGGACAACTCCACAACCGCCACCTACAGCGACGACGAGTGGCTGCCCAGGGATAAGCCCCTGGCGAAGTCGTAAGTATCTGGATACCATAGTTATTCTGGTATGTTTCGTTTTGTTGCTTCTTATCATGCCGAACATGATCACACAGCCCCTCCAAAGCTCATATCGGCGTATCCTCTTCGGAGGAGTCTTTAGGCGAGTCGGAGATGAACAACGATTCGCTCCCGACCACCTCCTCCCCCCGCCCTACGGACAATGCCGAGGTGTTCTCTCAAAGGGAACAGAACCAAGGGGGGACAGTTCCAGAGGCGCCCCAAGGCGACATTCCAGGTGCTGGGCGTAAGAGGGGCAAGACTCCCCTGGGCCCCAACGCCGGGGGCAGCAAGTCTAGCCCCAAGCCGAATACGGCACCAGAACCTCCAGTGGTTCCGGATTCTGTCAGGCAACCCCTCGCTAAGGGGGGCAAGCTGTCTGTGCCGATGGCCTCTGTTCATCCAGAGGCATCGGACAACTTGCTGGAAGCGCTTCGCGGCGCTTCCATCGACGAAGAGCACCGCACCATTATGAGTGCGGTGGTCAAGAAGGTTCAGTCCGCCAAGAGCGGACTGACTGAAGCCGGTGCCAGCCTCCTAACAGGCTTTGTGGTAAGTAACCAAATTATAAGAGAATGCTACCGCATAGACAGTAGCCCCTGATGCTCTGTTTGGCATTCGCAAAGGAAGGCCGAATAGAGGATCAAATAATAACCGCAGGAGTCTAATCGGAATATATCTATGTGCATATGCAGGCTTCACTGCTAGCCGCTGCCGCATGTACTGCAGAGGTCGCCGCACTGAAGCGGGACCTTGAGCGGTCCAAGGAAGAGCTCCGCCTTACCAAGAGGTAGCTCGAAGAGAACGAAGGTAAGTGATACCCCGTCTGTATATTATAAAAAATTTGGTTTTTAGAATAATTGGATCGTCATGAATTTTGCTAGGGGCCACGACCGAAGTGGCGTCCCTGCAGAAGGCGCTATCCAAGGCCGAAGACAAATCAGCCAAGGAGCACGTCGAGCGAGAAAAGCAAGAAGCCCGAGTAGCGAGGTGCAGCAAGAGCTCCAGGCTCTCGCCAAAAAACACAAGTCCTTGGAGCTTGAATCTAAGACACAAGGGTCCGAGCTTGTGAAGGCCCTCGAAAGTGCACAACATGCCAAGGCCAAAGCCCAAAAGGCCCTCCGGGAGATTGAGGTGGTTAAGAAGATAGCGGCGGGTAAGGCATTCATTATGCAAAGCAAGCATGTGAAGGAAACTTTCTTTTTACTTACCCGAGTTCGGAGCTCTCCAGGAGCGTTCGCAGATCTACCCCGCAGTGTGTCGGATGCCGCGGAGTTCTACCGGGCTGAGGAGGGGAGCTCGACGGAGAAGATGTTCTGGTCTCAGTATACTGGGACCGAACACCCAGCGCCCTTGAGCGACCAGCTGAAGCAACTGGTCGAGCTCCACAAGGCGGCCGAACAGGCCATGAAGGGTCTTATAGTCTGGATGTGGCCTGGCGAGCCCCTGCCTGATAGCTACTTCGGCCTGGTGAGGCGGCTTGTGAATGCCTGCCCACGGCTTGAAGTCATAAAGCGGTCCGTCTGTATCGAGGGTGCGCGCAGGGCTTTTGCCCGGGCAAAGGTGCACTGGGCGAAGCTGGACGCCGAGAAGCTAGTGAAGGAGGGGCCGCCGGAAGGCAAGGAGCATCGCCACCCCAAAATGTATTATAACAGTGTCCTGAAGGGTTCTCGCCTTGTGGCGGAGGAATGTGCTCAGGATGTAATATTCGAATGAATGTACTCATGTGATCCTATAATATGAAACGAGTTCATGTGCGCTATGCAACGCTTGTTAATTTAAAATATTACCTTCTGTGCGGCCGTTAATGAAATCTGAGAGTTGGCCAGTCATCGGCTTCTGCCCCCATGTAACTAGTATTGGTGTGTTCGGGATAAACCTGAGCACTCTTTATCCCAATTTTGGGTCCTTCGAAGGAGGTGTTCAGCACAGCGAACCAGGCAATCGGACTATAAAGCTTTATCACTCTCACTTAGCCATAGAAGTCTACAATTTTAAATTTTGGCGAAGCCCCTAGTATTCGGAAGGCCGAATTTGGGGCGCTATATACGCCTAAGTCAGGAAAGGCCGACTCCTCACCCGAAGCAGAAAAAGTCTTTAAGGACTTGAGACCTCTCGAACAGCGACCAGCTCTCGCCTTATCGTGACAGTCAATTTTCGGCTTTCTCTACTGAGGTGCTCGTCCGGAAGAACCGGGACACAATCGCAGTAGTTCTCCCAGCGGTACCTTAGCCGATATTGCGGAACGTAAGGTACCAAAACATGGGAGCCGGGCAAACCCAACTATTGACCCAAGACATGATTCGGAGCTGATGCATATAATGCTATAAGTTCGGAGTGCCGCACTGTCGAAAGTGTTTGGACTTCTCACGCCATATTATGGGGTATACTGAAGCCCCTGGCGCACTGGTCGTACCAGAATGTACGGGTGCAATTTGTCATAAATAAACGGACAAGAGAAAAAAAGAAAGGATAATGCAATAATAGACTAACGCTATGCATTGTTATTTAAATAATACGTCGAAGCTACTGATACAAGTAGTGCAACTAAGCAAAAAAAAATAGGACTATTTGACATGTCCTATCCAAGGGCAAGCTGCATATGGGTATTAAAAACAGGTATTTCGATCGTTATCAGAGACCACCTAGGGATTCCCTTGTATGTCTTAGCTTCTTGCCTCCTTGGTATTTCCTTCCCGTAATGCGTCCAGCAATCAGACTGCCGAAAAGGGCTTCCGGAGAGTAAGGTCCTGAAAGAGAGAAAATGGTAAAGGTATACAGCCCCTGGAGCGGTTGAGCCGCATTATGGGGCGTGTCCTGGCCGTGCCCCCGCCTATGCCCATGGTATTTTTAGTGCGTAATTATGTATGCGCGGCGCAAATTTCGTCGCTTGACCGGGACTAGGACGGAGGCCGAATTGCTAGGCGAGCTCTGAACGTGCCAGGCGATCATTTTGCAGGTTACTCCGGACTCGCTTGAAGGTGTCCGAGGGCTTTTTCGCTGAATTGGCGGTGTGCCTTAAAAGGCTGCTTTGTGCCTCTGCTGCGAGAGCCGCAGTGTGCTCCTCCGTGCGGAGCGAGCGTTCTGTGTTTCCATTGACTTTCATAACCCCACGAGGTCCTGGCATTTTGAGCTTGAGGTATGCATAATGCGGTACCACATTGAATCTGGCAAATGCGGTTCGTCCGAGCAGTGCGTGATAGCCACTGCGGAACGGGACGATATCAAAGATTAACTCCTCGCTTCGGAAGTTGTCCGGAGATCCGAAGACCACTTCCAGTGTGATTGAGCCCGTGCAGCAGGCCTCTACACCTGGGATGACACCTTTAAAGGTGGTTTTAGTGGGTTTGATCCTCGAGGGGTCTATACCCATTTTGCGCACTGTATCCTGATAAAGCAGGTTCAGGCTGCTGCCGCCGTCCATGAGGACTCGGGTGAGGTGAAATCTGTCAATGATGGGATCAAGGACCAACGCGGCAGAACCGCCATGACAGATACTAGTGGGGTGGTCCCTACGATCGAAAGTGATCGGACAGGAAGACCATGGGTTGAACTTTGGGGCGACTGGCTCCATCGCGTAGACGTTCCTTAGTGCACGCTTCTGTTCCCTCTTGGGAATATGGGTTGCGTATATCATGTTCACCGTTTTCACTTGGGGAAGAAATTTCTTCTGTCCTCCTGTGTTCGGCGGCCGGGACTCATCCTCATCGTCGCTATGCAGCCCCTTTTCCTTGTTTTTGGTATTCAACTTGCCGGCCTGCTTGAACACCCAACATTCTCTGTTGGTGTGATTGGCTGGCTTATCGGGGGTGCCGTGAATTTGACACGAGCGATCGAGTATGCGGTACAAACTGGACGGGACAGGATTGCTTCTTTTGAACGGCTTCTTCCGCTGACCGGATTTAGAACCACTGAATCCGGCATTAACTGCCGTGTCTTCGGCGTTGTCACCGTTGTTGCGGCGCTTGTGTCTGTTGCGACGTGGTCTGCCGTTACTATCTTTGGCATCTGAATTGCCATGACTTCTTGATGTGTTGTTGCTGCGAGCCAGCCAGCTGTCCTCGCCTGCGCAAAAGCGGGTCATTAGTGTCGTGAGGGCTGCCATAGACTTCGGCTTCTCCTGGCCGAGGTGCCGGGCGAGTCACTCATCACGGATGTTATGCTTAAATGCCGCTAAGGCCTCTGCATCCGGACATTCGACAATTTGGGTTTTCTTAGTTAGGAACCGGGTCCAGAATTTCCTGGCCGATTCTCCTGGCTGCTGAGTTATATGGCTCAAGTCATCAGCATCCGGTGTCGCACATAAGTGCCCTGGAAGTTGTCAAGGAATGCATCTTCCAAATCCTCCCAACTGCCGATGGAGTCTGCTGGCAAGCTATTCAGCCAATGCCGAGCTGGTCCTTTGAGTTTTAGTGGGAGGTACTTGATAGCATGTAGATCATCACCGCGAGCCATGTGGATGTGGAGGAGGAAATCCTCGATCCATACCGCGGGGTCTGTTGTACCATCATATGATTCAATATTTACGGGTTTAAAACCCTCTGGGAATTCGTGATCCATTACTTCATCGATGAAGCATAGGGGGTGTGCGGCGCCTCTGTGCCGGGCTATATCGCAATGCAGTTCATACGAGTCTTGTCTGCTGTCTTCGGCCCGGCCGGATTTGCTTTTAGTGTATCCGGCGTGACGGTCATTGTCCCGCGTCGGGGCGCGCCCCCATGATCCGTAGATCGATCTTGCTTGTTTTCCTTTGTTTTCCAATATGTCTCGCAGGTCCCGCGTGTTGCCTCGGGCCTTGGTATTTTTGTTTGAATTGCGGCGGGGTGCGGGCTGGACTTCGGGCTGATATGCCTCTCTGTCTCGGCCATGAGGTGGCCGATCAGCCGCATCATATGTTGGTGATGTAGGTTTCAATGCTTCCTCCTCGAGTTGGGGTAGCAACCTGCGCTTTGGGTAACTCTTGGTTGGGCGCTCGAGTTTGTATTCCTCGGCTGCCACGACTTCAGTCCATCTATCCGCTAGCAGATCTTGATCAGCTCGAAGATGTTGTTGCTTTTTCTTCAGGCTCCTGCTCGACGGGATCCTCAGGCACGATAAATTCTTCGTCGCCGAGGCTCACTTCGTCTTCGGAGAGAGGCATGTAATTGTCATCCTCTGATTCTCCGTTTGCTGCCTGTTCCGGAGGGCTAGCTTGTTCATCCTCCCGCTCGAGGTCTGGCTGGAGGGGATTGTCGTCGTCTTCGGCACTATCTGGAGCGTTATTGTCTCTTGTGCCGGTATCGCTGCTTTTGCTATGGCGGGACTTAGAGCAGCGCCGCTGACGTCGGTGCTTGGATTGCTTCTTGGAGGGATTATCCTCCGTTGTCTTATCGCCATCGCCTTCTTTGGGGGTGTCCACCATGTATATATCATACGATGAGGTGGCAGTCCAGCGCCCTGTGGGCGGTGGTTCTTGTTCGTCTCCTGCATCATCGTCCATACCGTCGATGTCTTTGGAGCCGAAGTCAAGCATGTCGGTTAAATCGTCGACAGTGGCTACTAAGTGGGTGGTGGGTGGGGAGCGAATTTCTTCGTCGTCCGCATCCCATTCTAGCCGGACATAGTTCGGCCAAGGGTCTCCTGACAGGGAGAGTGACCTCAACGAGTTTAGCACGTCACCAAAAGGCGAGTGCTGAAAGATATCCGCGGAGGTAAACTCCATGATCGGTGCCCAATCGGATTCGATAGGCACGGACGCAGGCGGCTCGGAGTCCATGGCCGGGGACGAATCCAACGGTTCGGCAACGCGGGTCTCGGAGGAGGTGAAGTCAGTATTCGGCTCTATCGCCGCTGAGTGTGCGGCCTCTGTGGTGGGGTCCATCCACCCGTCCTCAGATGGCGCAATTTGTTCCGGATTGAGGGCCGGAGTAGTTGTAGGTGTGATCTCCCGAACACTGTCCGACGGCAGAGCTAAATCATGCTCGTCGTGATTGTGCGGCACACCTGACATGGGCTCGAATCCGTCGAAGATCAAGTCTCCATAGATGTCGGCAGTATAGTTCAAGTTTCCAAACCTGACCTGATGGCCACGGGCGTAGCTCTCGATCTGCTCCAGATGGCCAAGCGAGTTGGTCCGCAGTACGAAGCCGCCGAATACGAAGATTTGTCCGGGGAGGAAAACCTCACCCTGGATCGCATCGTTGCCGATGATCGAAGGAGCCATCAAGCCTTATGGTGACGGCACAGTGGAACTCTCAATGAAAGCACCAATGTCAGTGTCAAAACCGGCGGATCTTGGGTAGGGGGTCCCGAACTATGCGTCTAAGGCGGATGGTAACAGGAGGCGGGGGACACGATGTTTACCCAGGTTCAGGCCCTCTCGATGGAGGTAATACCCTACTTCCTGCTCGATTGATCTTGATGATATGAGTATTACAAGAGTTGATCTACCACGAGATCGTAGAGGCTAAACCCTAGAAGCTAGCCTATGGTATGATTGTTGTTGTCCTACGGACTAAACCCTCAGGTTTATATAGACACCGATGGGGGCTAGGGTTACACAGAGTCGGTTACAAGGGAGGAGATCTACATATCCGTATTGCCAAGCTTGCCTTCCACGCCAAGGAGAGTCCCATCCGGACACGGGACGAAGTCTTCAATCTTGTATCTTCATAGTCCAACAGTCCGACCAAAGGATATAGTCCGGCTGTCCGAGGACCCCCTAATCCGGGACTCCCTCAGTCTCCGCTGCGTGCCCTGTCTTCGATGGCACTGATTACCCTACTAGAAGAATAAGATGCATATGCATCTTGAAGCCATTGATGTCGACCTCTGGTATGTCGTCAAGAACGGTGTTCCCAAGGTCGGTGAAGGTGTCACCGCTGCTGATGTCAAGAGGTTCATCCAACTGGACTCAACCGCTGTCGGTGTAAAAACCGGCGGATCTCGGGTAGGGGGTCCCGAAATGTGCGTCTAGGATCGATGGTAACAGGAGACGGGTGACACGATGTTTACCCAGGTTCGGGCCCTCTCTATGGAGGTAATACCCTACTTCCTGCTTGATTGATCTTGATGAATATGAGTGTTACAAGAGTTGATCTACCACGAGATCGTAATGGCTAAACCCTAGAAGCCTAGCCTATGTGTATATGGTAATGAATGTGTCCTATCCGGACTATGCTCTCCAGTTTATACAGACACCAGAGAGATCTAGGGTTACATGGAGTCGGTTATATAAGAAGGAATCTTCACAGCTGGTCGCCTAGCTTGCCTTCCACGCCAAGGAAAGTCCAATCCAGACACGAGTATGGTCTTCGGTCTTCACAGCCCATCAGTCCGTCCCATGGATAGCAGGCCGGACGCCCGAGGACCCCTTAGTCGAGGACTCCCTCAGTAGCCCCTGAACCTGGCTTCAATGACGAGGAGTCCGGCGCGCAGATTGTCTTCGGCATTGCAAGGCGGGTTTCCCATTCTCCGAACTCAAAGATAGTATTCGGATGTAGTAGATATATCCGGACCTGTATATATAGTTGCAGATAATATACGAGCCTAATTTATTGGTAACTGTTTATGACATCACGCCTGCCCGGTCATGATAATCCACAAGTATAGGGGATCGCAACAGTTTTCGAGGGTAGAGTATTCAACCCAAATTTATTGATTCGACACAAGGGGAGCCAAAGAATATTCTCAAGTATTAGCAGTTGAGTTGTCAATTCAACCACACCTGGATAACTTAGTATCTGCAGCAAAGTATTTAGTAGCTGAGTAATATGATAGTAGTGGTAACGGTAACAAAAGTAACGGTAGCAAAAGTAATATTTTTGGTGTTTTGTAGTGATTGTAACAGTAGCAACGGAAAAGTAAATAAGCGAAGAACAATATGGGAAAAGCTCGTAGGCATTGGATCGGTGATGGAGAATTATGTCGGATGCGGTTCATCATGTAACAATCATAACATCGGGTGACACAGAACTAGTTCCAATTCATCAATGTAATGTAGGCATGTATTCCGAATATAGTCATACGTGCTTATGGAAAAGAACTTGCATGACATCTTTTGTCCTACCCTCCCGTGGCAGCGGGGTCCTAATGGAAACTAAGGGATACTAAGGCCTCCTTTTAATAGAGTACCGGAACAAAGCATTAACACATAGTGAATACATGAACTCCTCAAACTATGGTCATCACCGGGAGTGGTCCCGATTATTGTCACTTCGGGGTTGCCGAATCATAACACATAGTAGGTGACTATAGACTTGCAAGATAGGATCAAGAACTCACATATATTCATGAAAACATAATAGGTTCAGATCTGAAATCATGGCACTCGGGCCCTAGTGACAAGCATTAAGCATAGCAAAGTCATAGCAACATCAATCTCAGAACATAGTGGATACTAGGGATCAAACCCTAACAAAACTAACTCGATTACATGATAAATCTCATCCAACCCATCACCGTCCAGCAAGCCTACGATGGAATTACTCACGCACGGCTGTGAGCATCATGAAATTCGTGATGGAGGATGGTTGATGATGACGACGGCGACGAATCCCCCTCTCCGGAGCCCCGATCGGACTCCAGATCAGCCCTCCCGCATGGTTTTAGGGCTTGGCGGCGGCTCCGTATCGTAAAATGCGATGAATCCTTCTCTCTGATTTTTTTCTCCCCGAAAGTGAATATATGGAGTTGGAGTTGAGGTCGGTGGAGCGCCAGGGGGCCCACGAGGTAGGGGGCGCGCCCTAGGGGGCAGACGCACCCTCCACCCTCGTGGACAGGGTGTGGGCCCCCTGACGTGGATTTTTCTTCCGGTATTTTTCTTATTTTCCAAATAGATGTTCCGTGGAGTTTCAGGTCATTCCGAGAACTTTTGTTTTTGCACATAAATAACACCATGGAAAGTCTGCTGAAAACAGCGTCAGTCCAGGTTAGTTCCATTCAAATCATGCAAGTTAGAGTCCAAAACAAGGGCAAAAGTGTTTGGAAAAGTAGATACGACGGAGACGTATCAACTCCCCCAAGCTTAAACCTTTGCTTGTCCTCAAGCAATTCAGTTGATAAACTGAAAGTGATAAAGAAAAACTTTTACAAACTGTTTGCTCTTGTTGTTGTAAATATGTAAAGCCAACGTTCAAGTTTTCAGCAAAGATTATGACTAACCACATTTGCAATAACTCTCAGGTCTCATGTTTACTCATATCAATGGCATAATCAACTAGCGAGCGATAATAATAAATCTCGGATGACAACACTTTCTCAAAACAATCATAATATGATATAACAGGATGGTATCTCGCTAGCCCTTTCTGAGACCGCAAAACATAAATGCAGAGCACCTTTAAAGATCAAGGACTGACTAGACATTGTAATTCATGGTAAAAGAGATCAAATCATAGTCATACCCAATATAAATTAATAGTAATGAATACAAATGACAGCTGCGCTCTCCAGCTAGTGCTTTTTAATAAGAGGGTGATGACTCAACATAAAAGTAAATAGATATGCCCTTCGCAGAGGGAAGCAGGAATTTGTAGAGGTGCCAGAGCTTGGTTTTGAAATAGAGATAAATAATATTTTGAGCGGCATACTTTCATTGTCAACATAACAACCAAGAGATGGCGATATCCTCCATGCTATACACGTTATAGGCGGTTCCCAAACAGAATGGTAAAGTTTATACTCCCCCTCCACCAACAAGCATCAATCCATGGCTTGCTCGAAACAACGAGTGCCTCCAACAAGCAACAGTCCCAGGGGGAGTGTTGTTTGCAATTATTTTGATTTAGTTTGCATAAAGCATGGGACTGGGCATCCCGGTGACCAGCCATTTTCTCGTGAGTGAGGAGCGGAGTCCACTCCTCTTGAGAATAACCCGCCTAGCATGGAAGATACAGACAACCCTAGTTGATACATGAGCTATTCGAGCATACAAAACGGAATGTTTATTTGAAGGTTTAGAGTTTGGCACATACAAATTTACTTGGAACGGCAGGTAGATACCACATTTAGGAAGGTATGGTGGACTCATATGGAATAACTTTGGGGTTTAAGGGATTGGTTGCACAAGCAGTATTCCCGCTTAGTACAAGTGAAGGCTAGCAAAAGACTGGGAAGCGACCAACTAGAGAGCGACAACCGTCATGAACATGCATTAAAATTAATAACATTGAGTGCAAGGATGAGTAGGATATAATCCACCATGAACATGAATATCGTGAAGGCTATGTTGATTTTGTTTCAACTACATGTGTGAACATGTGCCAAGTCAAGTCACTTAAATCATTCAAAGGAGGATACCACCCCACTATACCACATTACAACCATTTTAATAGCATGTTGGCACGCAAGGTAAACCATTATAACTCATAGCTAATCAAGCATGGCACGAGCAACTATGATCTCTAATTGTCATTGCAAACATGTTTATTCATAATAGACTGAATCAGGAACGATGAACTCATCATATTTACAAAAACAAGAGAGGTCGAGTTCATACCAGCTTCTCTCATCTCAGTCAGTCCATCATATATCGTCATAATTGCCTTTCACTTGCACGACTGAACGATGTGAATAATAGTAAGAGTGCACGTGCATTGGACTAAGCTGGAATCTACGAGCATTCAATAAACAGGAGAAGACAAGGCAATATGGGCTCTTGGTTAAATCAACAATAATGCATATAAGAGCCACTTCAACAATTTAATCATGGTCTTCTCCTATCGACCCAGAAGAAAAGAAAAGAAATAAAACTATTTACACGGGAAAGCTCCCAACAAGCAAAAGAAGAACATGAAATATTTTTGGGTTTTATTTTTAATTATTACTACTACAGCAAGAAAAGTAAACTAACTAAAAGCTACACTAATTTTTTTTGTTTTTCTTAAAGTTTATTAAACACACAAAAAGAAAGCGAGAAAAAGAAAATAAACTAGCATGGATATTACAGTGAAAGAGTATGAGCACCGACATCTAGCAATGAGTGTGTGTGAAAATAAATGTAATGTCGGTGAGAGATACGTACTCCCCCAAGCTTAGGCTTTTGGCCTAAGTTGGTTTATTGCCACGGATGGCCTGGCGGGTACCCATAGGTGTAACTGGGATCGTACAGAGATGAAGAGGACTCTGACTGCCACTGGCTGGCAGTCATCTCCGGATCCCAAAAGTAATAAAACTGTCGTGGAGGCTCAAATTGTGGTTCCGGCTCCGGGGCTGGTGTAGGGTTCCGGTAAGCATAAATGGCCGCCCACGGAACGAGATACGGACCTTCAGATAAATTAAACAAGGAAGGAGCAGGCAAGGTAATAGTCTCAGGGTGATGTTTATGAAAGAACAATTTGTATTTAAGCTCCCCTTCCTTGTTCTTAACAATAAAGTCATGCTCTACCATACTCTTATAATCTAAATAAGCATTGGGCAACAATTTTTCTTCTTTCTCATAGAGCCAAATAGGTATGTTATAATGTGCAGCAAGGCGTGAAGCAAAAATACCTCCAAAGATGGGACCCTTAGTACGGTTCAAACTTAACCGTTTAGCAATAATACCGCCCATACTAACAGTGTTATCGGAAAATAAACCATGGAACTAAATGATAATATCAGGAACACTAAGGTTTCCACAGTTTCCGCGACCAATCAAGCAACGACTAGCAAATATGGCAAAGTAGCGTAAAACAGGAAAAATGTATGCTAGTGATTCTTGCATCAGAAAACTTCCTAGTTTCCCCCACAGTAATGGTGTCAATAAACCCGTCCACATCTTTACGATGTGGTTCATCTAAGGTACCCTCGAAGGGTATTTTGCAAACCTTGCAAAATTCATCTAGTGGCATCTTCTTAACAACATCAAATAAATGAAACTCTACTGAAGGAGGTGTTTCTTTAGGAAAATAGTAGAAGTTTTGCACAAAAGTATTGGTGAGTAAGAGATATTGATGACGTTGGTCGCGGAGGAAGTCGGTGAGGCCAGCATTCTCAGCCAATGAATAGAAATCATCATAAATCCCGCTTCTCTCAAGAAATCATTGGAAGGCCATTCACATGGCCGGACCTCCGTGGTGCGAGGCAAATTATATTTGGGCCTCTGTGCTTCCTCACTTTGCTTTTCCTTCGAGCTTCAGCTCGATGAGCCCCTTAAAAATCTCTTCATTATTTTCTGAAAAATTCTGAAATTTTTAGTAACTTCAAATAAAAGTGAACCAAACTCAACAAAATTGATAGCAACTACTCCTACAAGTGCCTAGAGCCTATATCAAGCATTAGAACTACTTGGAACCATATAAATTTGACATGCAAGCTCAAGAACATGGTCACCTAGGCAACAGAAATTTGCAATGAGTAAAGCACTAGAGAAAAACTAATTGGACCAATGGAGGAGTCACATACCAAGGAACAATCCCCCCAAGCAGTTTTGTGAGAGGTGCTTTGAGCAAGGAGATCGAAAATCGCAGCAAAATGAGCTAGAACTCGTGCTTGAGCTGGATATTGGTGTTTGTGGGAGGAAGAAGGAGTGTGTGGGTGCAGGAATAAGTGGAGGGGGGCCACCATGGGCCCACAAGGCAGGGGCGCGCCCAGGGGGGTAGGGCGCGCCCTCCGCCCTCGTGGCCAGGTGCTTGCCCCTCCTGCTGTGTTCTCAGTGCCAGATATTCTCAAATATTCCAGAAAAAATCATATTCTATTTTCAGGGCATTTGGAGAACTTTTATTTTCGGGGTGTTTTTATATTGCACAGATAAATCAGAAAACAGATAGAAAAATACTATTTTTACTTTATTTCAACTAAATAACAAAAAATAGAGAGAGGGTACAGAAGGTTGTGCCTTCTAGTTTCATCCATCTCATTCTCATCAAAAGGAATCCACTAACAAGGTTGATCAAGTCTTGTTAACGAACTCATTCCGAATAACATGGAACCGGAGAAATTTCGAATAACACTATGTTACCTCAACGGGGATATGCACATCCCCTATAATAAGAATATCATATTTCTTCTTGACAGTAGGAAGAGGAAATTCAAAACCTCCAAAAATAATCGATGGAATTTTTCCAATAGAATTGATACTATGAACTTGAGGTTGTTTCCTCGGAAAGTGTACCGTATGCTCATTACCATTAACATGAAAAGTGACATTGCCTTTGTTGCAATCAATAACAGCCCCTGCAGTATTCAAAAAAGGTTTTCCAAGAATAATAGACATACTATCGTCCTCGGGAATATCAAGAATAACAAAGTCCGTTAAAATAGTAACGTTTGCAACCACAACAGGCACATCCTCACAAATAGCGACAGGTATAGCAGTTGATTTATCAGCCATTTGCAAAGATATTTCAGTAGGTGTCAACTTATTCAAATCAAGTCTACGATATAAAGAGAGAGGCATAACACTAACACCGGCTCCAAGATCACATAAAGCAGTTTTAACATAGTTTCTTTTAATGGAGCATGGTATAGTGGGTACTCCTGGATCTCCTAGTTTCTTAGGTATTCCACCCTTAAAAGTATAATTAGCAAGCATGGTGGAAATCTTAGCTTCAGGTATCTTTCTCTTATTTGTAACAATATCTTTCATACTTAGCATAAGGATTCATTTTGAGCATATCAGTTAATCGCATACGCAAAAAGATAGGTCTAATCATTTCAGCAAAGCGCTCAAAATCCTCATCATCCTTTTTCTTGGATGGTTTGGGAGGAAAAGGCATAGGTTTCTGAACCCATCGTTCCCTTTCTTTACCATGTTTCCTAGCAACAAAGTCTCTCTTATCATAACGTTGATTCTTTGATTGTGGTTATCAAGATCAACAACAGGTTCAATTTCTACATCATTGTCATTACTAGGTTGAGCATCATCATGAACATCATCATTAACATTTTCATTGGCTTCATGTTCATTACCAGATTGTGTTTCAGCATCAGAAATAGAAATATCATTTGGATTCTCAGGTGGTTCAGCAATAGGTTCACTAGAAGCATGCAAAGTCCTATCATTTTTCTTTTCTTCTTTTTAGAAGAACTAGGTGCATCAATATTATTTCTCTGAGAATCTTGCTCAATTCTCTTAGGGTGGCCTTCAGGATACAACGGTTCCTGAGTCATTCTACCAGTTCTAGTAGCCACTCTAACAGCATAATAATTTTTCTTACTATTCATTTCATTGAGCAAATCATTTTGAGCCTTAAGTACTTGTTCTACTTGAGTGGTAACCATAGAAGCATGTTTACTAATGAGTTTAAGTTCACCTTTAACATTAGCCATATAATCACCCAAGTGTTCAAGCGTATCGGAATTGTATTTCAATTGTCTACCAAAATAAGCATTGAAGTTTTCTTGTTTGACAATAAAATTATCAAACTCTTCTAAGCATTGTCTAGCAGACTTATAGTGAGGAATGTCACCTTCATCAAATCTATAGAGAGAATTTACCTTTACTACCTGTGTCGGGTTATCAAGACCATGAGTTTCTTCAATAGGTGATGGATTGAGATCACAAGTTTCTTCAACAGGCGGTAAATTAAGACCATGTATTTCTTCAATAGGAGGTAAATTCTTAACATCTTCAGCTTTAATACCTTTTTCTTTCATAGATTTCTTTGCCTCTTGCATATCTTTAGGACTGAGAAATAGAACACCTCTCTTCTTCGGAGTTGGTTTAGGAATAGGTTCAGGAATTGGCTCAGGAAGTGTCCAATTATTTTCATTTGTCAACATATTATTCAATAGAATTTCAGCTTCATCCGGTGTTCTCTCCCTGAAAACAGAACCAGCACAACTATCCAGGTAATCTCTGGAAGCATCGGTTAGTCCATTATAAAAGATATCAAGTATTTCATTTTTCTTAAGAGGATGATCAGGCAAAGCATTAAGTAACTTGAGAAGCCTCCCCCAAGCTTGTGGGAGACTCTCTTCTTCAATTTGCACAAAATTGTATATTTCCCTCAAAGCAGCTTGTTTCTTATGAGCAGGGAAATATTTAGCAGAGAAGTAATAAATCATATCCTGGGGACTACGCACACAACCAGGATCAAGAGAATTGAACCATATCTTAGCATCACCCTTTAATGAGAACGGAAATATTTTAAGGATATAAAGGTAGCGAGATTTCTCATCATTAGTGAACAGGGTGGCTATATCATTTAATTTAGTAAGATGTGCCACAACAGTTTCAGATTCATAGCCATAAAAAGGATCAGATTCAACCAAAGTAATTATATCAGGATCAACAGAGAATTCATAATCCTTATCAGTAACACAAATAGGTGAAGTAGCGAAAGCAGGGTCAGGTTTCATTCTATCATTAAGAGATTGCTGCTTCCATTTAGCTAATAACCTCTTGAGTTCATATCTATCTTTGCAAGCTAAAATAGCTAAAGTAGCTTCTTTATCAAAAACATAACCCTCAGGAATAACAGGCAAGTCTTCATCATCACTTTCATCAATATAATAAGTTTCAATAATTTCTTTCTCTCTAACCCCAGCAATTTGTTCATCAAGAAATTCATCAAGTGGCACAGTAGTATCAAGCATAGAAGTAGTCTCATCATAAGTATCATGCATAGTAGAAGTGGCATCATCAATAACATGCGACATATCAGAACGAATAGCAGAAGCAGGTTTAGGTGTCGCAAGCTTACTCAAAACATAAGGTGAGTCAAGTGCAGAGCTAGATGGCAGTTCCTTACCTCCCCTCGTAGTTGAGGGATAAATTGTTGTCTTAGCGTCTTTCAAGTTCTTCATAGTGACCAGCAGATATAAATCCCAAGTGACTCAAAGAATAGAGCTATGCTCCCCGGCAACGGCGCCAGAAAATAGTCTTGATAACCCACAAATATAGGGGATCGCAACAGTTTCGAGGGTAGAGTATTCAACCCAAATTTATTGATTCGACACAAGGGGAGCCAAAGAATATTCTCAAGTATTAGCAGTTGAGTTGTCAATTCAACCACACCTGGATAACTTAGTATCTGCAGCAAAGTATTTAGTAGCAGAGTAATATGATAGTAGTGGTAACGGTAACAAAAGTAACGGTAGCAAAAGTAATATTTTTGGTGTTTTGTAGTGATTGTAACAGTAGCAACGGAAAAGTAAATAAGCGAAGAACAATATGGGAAAAGCTCGTAGGCATTGGATCGGTGATGGAGAATTATGCCGGATGCGGTTCATCATGTAACAATCATAACATAGGGTGACACAGAACTAGCTCCAATTCATCAATGTAATGTAGGCATGTATTCCGAATATAGTCATACGTGCTTATGGAAAAGAACTTGCATGACATCTTTTGTCCTACCCTCCCGTGGCAGCGGGGTCCTAATGGAAACTAAGGGATATTAAGGCCTCCTTTTAATAGAGTACCGGAACAAAGCATTAACACATAGTGAATACATGAACTCCTCAAACTATGGTCAACACCGGGAGTGGTCCCGATTATTGTCACTTCGGGGTTGCCGGATCATAACACATAGTAGGTGAGTATAGACTTGCAAGATAGGATCAAGAACTCACATATATTCATGAAAACATAATAGGTTCAGATCTGAAATCAAGGCACTCGGGCCCTAGTGACAAGCATTAAGCATAGCAAAGTCATAGCAACATCAATCTCAGAACATAGTGGATACTAGGGATCAAACCCTAACAAAACTAACTCGATTACATGATAAATCTCATCCAACCCATCACCGTCCAGCAAGCCTACGATGGAATTACTCACGCATGGCTGTGAGCATCATGAAATTGGTGATGGAGGATGGTTGATGATGACGACAGCGACGAATCCCCCTCCCCGGAGCCCCGATCACACTCCAGATCAGCCCTCCCGAGAGGTTTTAGGGCTTGGCAGCGGCTCCATATCGTAAAACATGATGAATCCTTCTCTCTGATTTTTTTCTCCGCAAAAGTGAATATATGGAGTTGGAGTTGAGGTCGGTGGAGCGTCAGGGGGCCCACGAGGTAGGGGGCGCGCCCTAGGGGGGCAGGCGCGCCCTCCACCCTCGTGGACAGGGTGTGGGCCCCCTGATGTGGATTTTTCTTCCGGTATTTTTCTTATTTTCCAAATAGATGTTCCGTGGAGTTTCAGGTCATTCCGAGAACTTTTGTTTCTGCACATAAATAACACCATGGAAAGTCTGCTGAAAACAGCGTCAGTCCGGGTTAGTTCCATTCAAATCATGCAAGTTAGAGACCAAAACAAGGGCAAAAGTGTTTGGAAATGTAGATACGATGGAGACGTATCAGGTCACTATTTCCAACCGTTGGCTAGCACGTCGCCCCATGTCTCGGGACGCGGTTTTACTGGCTTGTCTTGCCAAGGCAGAGATCATGTTCCTTTTTTCACGGGATTTTCATTAATGCAGGCGTGGGTAACCCAACCATCCCCCGGTTACAACTCTCGGGAGATTGGTAAGTTTCGAGACCCAGGTGGATACGCTTAGTACTTGGGGTCTTTATATAGGGTCCCAGACTCGTCTTCTTCCTTTGCGCTCGCTTCTTCCTCAACCCTAGCTTCCCCAAGTTCCAACCCTCGGGTTCCCATCGCCACCAGCCCCAATCATGTCCAGATCCAGCCGTCCAGGCCGGTGGGTGGCTTCTTCTATCACAGAGGAGGATATTGCGCAGCTCCGCGCAGCGAGGTATCTGACCCCAGAAATCCTCCATCGGCTTCCTGCCCAGGGGCAGGTCGTTCCTTCCCCCAAATCCGGAAAGAGGGTAGTGTTTGTGTCCCACTTCCTCCATGGGTTAGGGTTCGCGCTTAACCCCTTCGTTTGGGGGCTCATGTTTTACTATGGGCTAGACTTTCACGATCTGGCCCCGGACTCTATTCTCCTCATCTCAACATTTATCGTCACATGTGAGGCCTTCCTCCGGACTCCCTCGCACTTTGGTTTGTGGCTCAAGACCTTTGACGTGAGGCCGCGGGTGACAGAGGAGGAGCAGGAAGAGTGCGGCAACGTCACCATAGGCAAGCTTGCCAGCGCGGTTTGGTTTGAAGGATCTTTCACCAAGTCTTCTGACCTATGGCAGCAGGGGTGGTTTTATATCAACGAGCCACGGGGCTCCAAGTGGGCGGCTACGCCTGCGTTCCAACCCGGCCCTCCAATTCAGCTTGCTTCATGGATCAATAAGGGACTGGACTAGGGATCCGTCAATGAAGTGTAGACTCTGCAAGGTCGCCTCCGAAGCCTTACCGAGAAGGGCGTCGGCCTTGTGAACGTTGTTCAAGTAATGCTAGTCCGCCGTACCCTGCCATGTCAGCGGCGGCTTCTCCGTATGTGGGAGTTTAATGCCGAACAACGGCAGACTCTTCAGCACTTCCTCAACACTACGCACGAGGGAATGTGGAAATTATATTTCGGGGAACAAGAGCAATGGCCGGACACCACCGAAGATGTTGGCCTCGACTGTAATCATCCGGACACCGCGGTAAGTATTCGATCTCTGCACACCCTTTATTTGAGTATCTCTTGGTAAGATATTGAACAATCCGTCCCTTCACAGGACTGGATAAAGAAAGCGGTATTGATCCGGTGTCCGGCGCCCCTTCCCGAAGACTCTGCGAACACCCTACTAACGAGGATACTGACTCCGACACCGTACCAGGTGTGTACGGAGGAGGGCGAGAACAGGGAGGCCGGAGGTGGTCTCTGCCCCGAGGATAAATCAGTCGTTGTGTTCGGGGAAACCGAAACCCTCTTGCCCAAGTGCAAAGGTGCAGAGGAGGCCTTCCATGGCAAGAAAAGGGCCGCTTCTGAAGGTCAGGAGGGGAAACCTTCCAAGAAAGGGAAAACGCCATCGACGGGTGGCTTGGGCCAGGCAAGCGATGTTGACGTGGAGCTTTATGTTGAGGATAAACCTCTGGCCAAACCGTAAGTGCAGCAGGGTACTTAAATCATACCTCCTTCCTTTCTTATTACTGAAGTAATCCTCCGACGTACGTATGTCCTTGCAGGTTAATGCCTGGGGTTTCCCAATCGTCCTCCTCCTCGGGAGACCTTCTTCCAGAGATGATGGAGAGTGACACGCCTTCTCCGGCCCCCTCGCCCAACAGGGCGGATGATTCTGAGGTATCGTCCCGGGGGGCTCCTCCTGGTCGACAAGCAGTGCAGGGACCAAAGACGGCATTACCCGAAGGTGGTGTCTCTGTCACTCAGGGTTCGGGAATCAAGCATGGCGGCCCCGCCCTATCCGGTTTAGAGCCAGAGACGATCCCAGGGGCGAGTGGGCGGATTCCTTCAAAGGAATACCGTACTCCGGCGGCGGCTTCCGAAGACCCAGAAGCGCCGGAAATGCTGACGGACATGCTGCGACAAGCGTCCGTTTTGGAGGAACACCGTGCCTTGATGGTTACGGTGGTAAAAAAGGTTCTATCCGCGAAGAACGGGTTGAACGAGGCCTTCACGAGCCTCCTATGGGGTTTTGAGGTTTGTGATGTAGTTCTGCCAATTGAATATTATTGACAGAATGCACCTGTTGTATATGCAGTAGCCCCTGAGACTTGGATTGCCTTCCGCCGGAAGTGATCGGAGGATCAAAAAGATATGCTCAGTTGCTAACCTTGATTTAACTTGGAATACAGGCTGCCTCCCCTCCTGCGGCTACCCGAAATACGGAGGTGGCCGAACTGCAGCGGAAGCTGGATATTGCGGAAGATGACATTGCATTGATCAACAGGCGTCTTGACGACTCTCAAGGTATATATGTCGAGCATTCCTTACACCAATGTGCTTGTAATGTAGGCCTGATGCCGAAAAGGGTTTATATGAAATGTGCATGATTGCAGATGGAGCTGCCGCCATTGAATCTCTTCGGGCGGAGCTAGCGCGGGCCAAGGAGCAGCCCCGGTGTAGTGATGCGGCTGCCGAGAAGGCATCGGCTGATCTGAGAGCCGAACAGGCAGCTCGGCGCCAAAGTGAAGAGAAAATATCCGCACTGGCGCTTGAATTGAAGAATACTGCCAGCCGATGCGAATTCCTTCAGAAGGAGAATAAAGCCAAAATGGTTGAGCTTGATAAGGCCGTACGAGAGGCGAGTGAAGCATGGTCTGAATCTAGGGCAGCTCGTGAAGAGATTCGGCAGGCTAAGGAGATAGCGGCCGGTAAGCCCTTTCTGCTTCAGACCAAGTTTGGCGATCCGGACTATGCTCAGCTAAACCAGGTCTGGAGTTCTCCGGCTGAATTTTTGGACTTGCCGAAGAGTTCTTCTGATGCGGCAAATTTTACCATGCACAAGAGGGGTATGCAACGGAGAAGCTTTTCTGGTCACAATTCGGCGCGTCGAAGCGCCCTGTGTTGCTCAATGAACAGATGTCCCAGTGGGCCGAGCTTCATAGGATATCTGGCTTCGCCTTGAAGAACGTCATAATCCGGTTGTGGCCAAGTGAGCCTATTCCGAGTAGTTATTTTGGCATGGTGCGACGACTTGTTGACGCGGTGCCACATCTCGACGCTGTGAAGCGGTCGGCGTGCATTAAGGGTGCACGGATGGCCTTTGCCCGAGTCAAAACATTTTGGGGAAAGATGAAGGCCATAGATGTTGCGGCGAGGAGTCCACTCAAGGGCCAGGACCGTAATGAGCCGGAGCACTATTTTGAAGACGTCTTGGATGCCGCCCGCTTAATAGAGGGTCAATGCTCGAAAGATATAATGTTCGAGTGATTTATAGAATGATGTAACAGACAACTTTATAGTTAATCTATTTATATTTTGCTCAAAAAGCTTGAATTCCTCCTCTGTGGCCATTTTAGTATAATTTGAAAGTTTTCCAGTCGTCGGCTTCAGCCCCCTCGTAGGAAGTACGTGGGTTTCCGAAAAAGCATTTAATCACTCTTTATCCAACGTCTTGGTCCATAAAGGAGGTGATAATGCGGCGAACCAGGCAATCGGACTATAGGGCGTTAACACTTTCACTTAGCCATAGGAGTTTTATGGTGGGGCTACGACATAGCCCCTGGTATGTATACGACGCATAGTGCTTTACATATGTTGGTCATCTAAAAAAGATCCCTCGTGTGACACGGAGAATCACTAAAGATTTGAATAAGTCGTCAAGTGGTTGACCAGCTCTCGCCGCATCATGATAGTCAGTTTTTGGCTTTCTCTACTGAGGTGCTCATCCGGTCTAGGCCAGGGCACAATCGCAGTAGTTCTCCCTTTACTACCCTAGCCGATAGAGCGGAACATAGGGTAGCAAGCACAGGAGCCGGGCAACCCAACTATTGACCAAAGACAATGATTCGGAGCTGATGCATATAAGGCCAAACTTGCGACGCCGAAGTACGCTATAGAGCTATTCGGACTTTTACTGGCGGCTCGTTCGTTCCCATACCGGGCCCCTGGCAAGTTATGCCGAGGCTCGTCTTGTAAGGCAGCCGTTACGGCCGGACTCATTGTAGAAAGAGCATAAAAGATTAGTTCGGATAAAGTTTACTGGGAGCGGAGCAATATGCCAATGCTAAATATATAGAGAGAGTAAAAACCACAACCCAGCTATTTGACATGCTCGGGGTTGGGAACAGAGGAAAAGGGCATGGTACAGGCTCAAAAGAAAGAGTGCGGTCTACAAAAACTTATTTTGGACCTCCTGTCACACGTCTGCGCCGCCCGTCCTCGGGGTGGGGATTCCTTAACGGGAGTGGCCCCGTAGGTGAGTATGCGGATCCGAACTTCGAGAGAGTCCGTTGTAGATGTTGTCCTGATGGTCACCTGTTTTTAAGAAATGATACAGAAAAATAAGAAAGACGAATAAGAATGTTACGGGGCTTCTTGCAGGGTTGTCCATATTGTGCTTCCGCCGATGCCCATGGTATCTTGAGTGCATGGTGATGTACGCGTGGAGTGAACTTTGCCAGTACAGTGGGTGGGCGACGGAAGCCGAACTGCTATTTCTGTTCTGGGAGTGGTCGAACTTCAGAGGGAAAGTGTTTCTGGCCCCTGGTGTTCGGCTGGCGAGCCGATCCGTCGTCTCTATCGCCTGGTGGCCTCCTCCCCTTGTGATCGGCGTTGAGCTTGCCTGCTTGCTTGAGGACCCAGTAGTTTCTGTTGGTATGATTAGCTGGCCTATCAGGGTGACCGTGAATCTGACAAGGTCGGTGCAATATCCTGTCAAGGGTGGATGGTCCATCCTGGTTTGCCTTTAGTGGCTTCTTCCGTTGACCGGGCTTCGGATTGTGAAATCCGGCGTTCACCGCTGTGTAGCATGTATTACTGCAACTGTTGTGTTCGGTTTGTCGTGGCTTACCGTTGCCATCTCGAATTTCGGAAGTGCCCGGGTCGCTGGCGTTGTTGCTTTTACGAGCTAGCCAGTTGTCTTCTCCAGCAAAAAAGTGAGTCATTAGAGCGGTAAGGGCTGTCATGGACTTGGGTCCTTCCTGGCCGAGGTGACGCGCTAGCCATTCATCCCGGACGTCGTGTTTGAAGGCTGCGAGGGCTTCTGTGTCCGGACAGTCGACAATTTGGTTCTTTTTGACTAAGAACCTAGTCCAGAGCTCCCTGACTGACTCGCTGAGCTTCTGGACAATATGACTTAAGTCATCGGCATCTAGAGGCCGGACATATGTTCCTTGGAAGTTGTCTCGAAAGGCGTTTTCCAAGTCTTCCCAGCTACCAATAGAATTTTCTGGTACACTGTTTAGCCAGTAGCAAGCTGGCCCCTTAAGCTTGAGAGGTATGTATTTTATGGCATGAAGGTCGTCTCCGTGAGCCATGTGAATATGGAGGAGGTAATCCTCAATCCATACCGTGGGATCTGTTGTTCTGTCTTATGATTCGATGTTAATGGGTTTGAGCCCGTCTGGGAATTCATGCTCCATTACCTCGTCGGTGAAGCAGAGAGGGTGCACGGCTCCTCTATGTTGGGCCACACTGTGAAGCACCTCCGGCGGACTCCGCTTACGGAGTTTGGACCGGGCGTGGTCGGCTCTGTGGTGTCCGAATGTGTGACCATCATAGTCGGTCGGGGTGTATCTCCGTGATCTGTACATCAATCTTGTGCGCCCTGCTCTATCCTCCGGGTCTTGGTTGATGTCACGAGTGTTCCCTCGAGCTGTTTTGCTCTTGATTTGACGGCGGATGGGTTGGTATGTTGCTCTATTTGGGCTGCTACTTTGTCTGGACCGAACTGTGGCTGGCCCGCCCCAATGTTCGATGGTGGTGTGGGCTCCAGCGCCCTCCCATCGTATTGATGGAGCCACCTACCCTTTGGGTGGCTTTTATCTAGGCTACTAAGGCCGTATTCTTCGGCGGCCAAGACCTCGGTCCATCTATCATTGAGCAAATCTTGGCTTGCTTGAAGTTGTAGCTGCTTCTTCCTTAGGCTCCTTGCAGTGGCCATAAGCCAGCGTTTGAAACGCTCCTGCTCGAGAGGTTCCTTAGGCACGATAAAATCCTCGTTGTCAAGGATCTCCTCTTCCTTGGAGGGTGGGAGATAATTGCTGTTCTCCGAGTCTCCATATGTGGCCTGATCATCAGGGCTGTTTTGCCCGCTTTCCTGTTCCTCCTGTTCGGATTCTACCTCAACAGGGTCTTCATTGTCCGGAGTGTTATCTTTTCTGGTGCTAGTAGTGTTTTCTCTTGGGCGATGTGGCTTGGAGCGGCGCCGTGGGCGCCGGTGTTCGGACTGTGTACCAAGAGTTTTATTCTCGTCTGGATCCTGCTTGTCATCGTCGAGAGCGTCGTCGGGTGTGTTTATCATACACACGTCATACCAGGAAGTGGCCATCCCGTGTCTAGCGGGTAGAAGGCTCTGGCCCTGCCCCTCATCGTCGTCCATACCGGCGATGTCTTCGGAGCGGGGGTCAGGCTTGTTGGTTGGGTCTTTGACGGTGGCTATAAAGTGGGTGGCGGGTGGGAAGCAAAATTCTCCATCATCCGCCGCAAGTTCGAACCGAACATAGTTCGGCGACGTGCCATCTGCCAGGGATAGGTTTTTAATGAGTTTAGTAGGTCGCCCAAGGGCGAGTGTTGGAAGACATCTGCGGCGCTGAACTTGAATATCGATAACCGATCGAGTTCGGTATCCGCGGGCTCGCAGGGTTCGGAACTCGACGCCGGAGAAGAGTCCGGGGTTCCGTTAATGCAAATGTCGTACGCAGTGGAATCTGCGATCAGCTCCAACGCCGCAAAATCGGTAGCCTCCGAGATGGGGTTCAGCTTCCCATCTTCGGGGGACTTGATCTACTCCGGATCTAAGGCCAGAGTTGCTGCAGGAGCTCTCTCCTAGATGCGGCCCGATGACAGGTTTAAGCCATGTCCATCGGGGCAGCGGGGAGCGATTGCCGCGGTCTCGAATCCGTCGAAGATCAAGTCTCCACGGATGTCCGCAACGTAGTTCAAGCTTCCGAATCTGACCTATTGGCCAGGGGCGTAGCTGTCGATCTACTCCAGATGGCCAAGCGAGTTGGCCCGCAGTACGAAGCCGCCGAACACGAAGATCCATCCGGGGAGAAAGGTTTCTCCCTGGACAGCGTCATCACCGACGATTGAAGGGGCCATCAAACCTTTTGACGACGGGACAGTGGAACTCTCAATGAAAGCACCAATGTCGGTGTGAAAACCGGCGGATCTCGGGTAGGGGGTCCCGAACTGTGCATCTAGGATCGATGGTAACAGGAGACAGGGGACACGATGTTTACCCAGGTTTGGTCCCTCTCTATGGAGGTAATACCCTACTTCCTGCTTGATTGATCTTGATGAATATGAGTGTTACAAGAGTTGATCTACCATGAGATCATAATGGCTAAACCCTAGAAGCCTAGCCTATGTGTATATGGTAATGAATGTGTCCTATCCGGACTATGCTCTCCGGTTTATATAGACACCGGAGAGATCTAGGGTTACATGGAGTCAGTTACATAAGAAGGAATCTTCACAGCTGGTCGCCTAGCTTGCCTTCCACGCCAAGGAAAGTCCAATCCGGACACGAGTATGGTCTTCGGTCTTCACAGCCCATCAGTCCAGCCCATGGATAGCAGGCCGGACGCCCGAGGACCCCTTAGTCCAGGACTCCCTCAACCGCCAAGAACATCATCTGTGGTCATCTTACCAAAGGACAGTATGGCCGTGTGAGTGCTCTAGAAACTGCGAAGCTAGTCTGGGACTGGCTCTCCAAGGTCAACGAAGGCATCTAATCCCAAAGAGACTCAAGGATTGATGTTCTTCGCAACCTCTTCAACTACTTCAAGAGAAATGACAATGAGAATGTCCAGCTCATGTTTGATTGCCTCACTGATATCACAAATGAGCTTCGCACACTCGGTGCCACTAAGATCACCAAGCACGAAATCGTCAAGAAGCTTATGAGATCACTTGACAGCTCATTCGACACCCTGGCCCTGATGATTCAAGAACGCCCTGACTTCAAGACTCTCGATCCGTCTGACATACTTGAGAGGCTCAACACACATGAGTTCCAGTTATCTGAGAAAAGAGATATCTATGGTCCCAACTATGGCCGAACTCGTGCTTTGAAGGCAAAGGTTGTTTCCTCATCTGAAGAAGAATCTGACTGCAGTTCTGAGGATCCTGGAGACATTGGAAAGGAGCTTGCTATGCTTGTGAAGAATTTCCAGAAGTTCACCAAGAAGAAAGGCTTCAGAAAGTCTTCAAGATCCAGCTCAAGAAATGATGAAGCTTCCACTCGTGATCACAAGAAGAGAACATGCCACAAATGCAAGAAACCTGGTCACTACATCTCTGAGTGTCCACAGTGGGACAATGAAACCAAAAAGAAGAAGAAGAGCAAGGAATATGATTCTGATGACAAGAAGAAGAAGAAATCCTCAAAGTCTTCTTCAAAGTCTTCGTCAAAGTCTTCATCACACAAGAAGAGCTCATCAAGAAAGGCTCGTGTGTTTCTTGGCAAGGAGATGGATTCAGAGGAGGAGTCTGCTTCTGAGGAGGCGAAGGTGGAGTCTGAGGAGGAGTCCGATTCAGGCGTGGCAAGCCTGGCTCTAGCTTCAGCCTATGTCGCCAAGTCCATCTTCAACACTGAAGACAATGGCCTCGTCACCAACGCTGATGCTAATAATGAGGATGACTCTGCTCCTACCTACTGCTTCATGGCACGAGGTGCCAAGGTAAACTCACGCGATGCTTACTTTCAAAAATCTAGTGAAGATGACTCTGAATGTGAATCTAAACATAGCTACAAAACACTTGCTAAAATTGCAACTGAACAACAAACTGCTATGGAACATATTCAAAAGTTGCTAGACAAAAGCGATGACCTGTTGGACGCGGAAATGACCCAAACTCAGTCCTTAATTGAAGACATTAAAAATCTTCATGTTAAGTACGAGGAACTTGAAAGTCGTCATGAAACGCTCTCAACGACTCATGAAAAGCTCTCCTATGATTATCTTCAAAGGAAGCAAGAGCTTGAGAACTTGAGATCAGCTCATGAAGATCTTCAAAAGGAGAACGAGTCACTTCATGCTCAACAGATCAGTTCCGCTCAGGAAGGATTCGAACCACCATGTCTAAAATGCCTTGAGCATGATAATGCTGTCTCTATTGCTGAATGTTCTACTACAGCTGCTGTTGCAATATCTTCAACTCCTGATGTGGTAACTAACCCCTCTGCTGAGGATACCACCACTATTGCTGGTGAGAATGCCAGGTTGAAGACATTTCTTGAAACTGGAATGTACAAAAGTCTCAAAGGGCATCAAACACTTTGTGATGTCCTCAAGAAACAGATTCTGAACTGAAACCCTAGGAAAGAGGGTGTTGGGTTTAAGAGGAAAATGAATGTTGATGGTTCTTACTGGAAGCCTGAGCAGTACCCCAAAAACCACATGGGTTGCTGCAAAGGGACCTTCAGTGGATCCATCTACCTTATCTGGCTTCACTTGTGCTAACCCGATTATCATTGATGAACCCTTTGATGCAAACTATAAACTGTTTAAGAATCAGAATGGTGAAGTGTTTTCTAGGTATATTGGTACTAACTGCAGGAATGGACCACCCCTGAAGAAGATCTGGGTGCCCAAACATTGTCTTAAAAAACTTCATGTGAATGTCATCATGACACCACCTGGGAAGAAGACAAACCCCAGACCAAAGGCTTCATATGGTCCAAAGGCTTCATACGGACAGAGGATTCACCAGAGTCACCCTAACGCCAATGTTTTGTAGGGAAACCATACTCAGACTTATGAATATGAGCGTGTTTCATCAAACCGCTATGTTCATAATACCAAGAACTTTTCTGCTTATTCTTATGAGTATTAGTCACCACCTGCAAGGCTATTTGCTAGGGCTCCAAAGCCGAAGTTCTCAGATGCTACACTTAGACTCATTGCTTCTAAGCCACCCCTAAAGATGTGGGTGGTTAAGAAAAATTAACTCTCTTTTGCAGGGAAAGGTCTCCAGCCGGAAATCAAAGGCTTTTGATGCTTATGCTGGGGACCTAAAACATCTTGTGGGACACAAGGTAAAATGTCTTAATGGTCTTACTATGTATTTCGTCCCAGGATTTCTTGACAAACATCCTATCTATCCTAAACAAGATCTGAACTTTCATAATCCGCTTGTTCGTCAAATGTTTATGCTTCACAATACCCTTGGTGAAGCCTATCCCCCAAACTGCACTATAGGGTATGACACCAAAGGCTTCATAATGGATTATGGACAGTGGATGCACTAACCACATGACTGGTGATCAAAGTCTTCTCATGGATTCAACCCTACGTCCATCCGACAAGAGTCACATCACATTTGCTGACACTGGTAAAAGCAAGGTATTGGGTCTAGGTAGAGTTGCAATCTGAAAGGATCAGCACATGGATAAAGTGATGCTTGTTGAATCCCTTGGTTTCAACTTAATGTCTGTCTCAACGCTTTGTGATCTAAACACGATTGTGATATTTGGAAAATATTGTTGCCTTGTTCTTATGGAATCTGACAAATCTCTAGTCTTTGAAGGGTATCGAAAAGACGATCTGTACATGGTAGATTTCTCAGTAGGACCACAGTTGGCCATATGTCTTCTAGCAAAAGCTTCAAAATGCTGGCTCTGGCATCAGAGGCTAGGGCATGCAGGCATGAGGAACTTGTACACTCTCGCGAAGAAGAAGCATGTCGTAGGCATCGAGGGGCATCAAGTTCAAGAAGGATCATCTGTGTGGTGCCTGCGAAGCTGGAAAGATGACTAGGGCCAAGCATCCCTCGAAGACAATTATGACGACATCTCGTCCCTTCGAGCTACTTCACATGGACTTATTTGGCCCTACTCACTACTCTACCCTTACTACCATTGCTTGCCTCTATGGCTTCGTTATTGTTGATGATTACTCAAGATATACATGGGTGCACATAATCCTCTACAAGAATGAAGTGCAGGGATGTCTTCAGACGATTCGCCAATCTTGCCATGACGAACTATGGCATCAAGATCAAGCACATCAGGAGTGACAACGGCACAGAATTCAAGAACACCAGCCTCGACACTTATCTTCATACATTGGGCATCACACATGAGTTCTTAGCTCCATACACACCTCAGCAGAATGGCATCGTGGAGCGGAAGAACAGAACCCTCATTGAGATGGCACGGACAATGCTTGATGAGTACAAGACTCCAAGAAAATTCTGGCCCGAAGCCATTGACACTGCATGTCACGTCATCAACCGTGTTTATCTTCACAAGCTTCTAAAGAAGACATCCTATGAGCTCCTAACTGGTCAGAAGCCAAACGTAAGTTACTTCAGAGTATTGGTGTTGGGTGCTGGATCAAGGATCCATATCACACTTAAAAATTTGCACCAAAAGCACATGAAGGTTTTATGCTTGGATACGGAAAGGACTCGCACTCCTACAGAGTCTTCAACCTCTTTCACTATAAAGTGGTTGAAACTGTGGGTGTGCGGTTCAGTGAGACTAATGGCTCGCAAAGAGAGCACCTGCCAAATGTGCTAGATGAAGCCTCACCAAGTGAATCTATCAAGCTTATGGGTACGGGAGAAATCATACCTTCAGAGGCATAGGCTGAAGAAGAAATCATCATTTCTGCACCTAATCAACCCGAAGACACTGCTCAGCCTGAAGTCAATGTTGAAGATGAAAACAATGATCAGCAAGGGCAAAATCTTCGTCCAGTTCATCCTCGTGTTGCAAATGAAGTACAGATTGAGAAGATATTTGATAGCATCAATGCACCTGGTCCACTCACTCGTTCAAGAGCAACACAACTAGCAATTTCGGTGGACACTTTGCATTTGTCTCTATATCTGAACCCAAGAAAGTTGCTGAAGCCTTCATGGAACCTAAATGGATTCAAGCTATGCAAGAAGAGCTTCAACAGTTTGAACTGAACAATGTTTGGGAACTAGTAAAGCGTCCTGATCCTCGCAAGCACAACATCATAGGCACCAAATGGTTCTATCACAACAAACAAGACGAGCATGGTCAAGTTGTCAGAAACAAGGCTCGTCTCGTTGCTCAAGGTTACACTCAAATGGAAGGGATTGACTTCGATGAAACATTTGCTCCGGTGGCTAGGCTTGAAGCCATTCGCATACTGCTGGCCTATGCCAACCATCCCAACATCCTTCTATATCAAATGGATGTAAAGAGTACCTTTCTCAACGGCAAAATTGAAGAAGAAGTGTATGTTGCACAACCACCTAGTTTTGAAGACCCAAAGCATCCTGACATGGTATACAAGCTCAACAAGGCACTGTATGGCCTCAAACAAGCCCCTCGTGCTTGGTATGACACTCTTAAAGACTTCCTGAAGAGCAAAGGCTTCAAACCTGGTTCCCTGGATCCCACACTCTTCATGAAGACATATGATGGTGAACTGGTTGTGTGCCAAATCTATGTGGATGACACTATCTTTGGCTGCACTGACAAGAAATACAGTGATGAGTTTGGACATATGATGCAAGAGCAATATCAGATGTCCATGATGGGTGAGCTGAAATTCTTCCTCAGTCTTCAAATCCGTCAGCAGAGCAACGACATCTTCATATCACAAGAAAAATATCTCAAAGATTGCCTGAAGAAGTTTGGAATGCAAGACCGCAAAGGGTACATGACGCCAATGCCAACCAAAAGTCATCTGGGCCCCGACGACAATGGTAAAGAGTTCGATCAAAAGGTATACCACTCCATGATTGGTTCTTTACTCTATTTATGTGCATCTAGGCCAGATATAATGCTTAGCGTTTGCATGTGTGCCCGATTCCAAGCGGCACCAAGGAATTGCATCACTTAGCTGTGAAGCGAATTCTTCGATATTTGGCTTACACCCCAACACTAGGACTATGGTATCCAAAGGGCTCAGAGTTTGATCTAGTTGGATTCTCAGATGCTGATTATGCTGGTGACAAGGTTGATCGCAAGTCCACATCAGGCACATGTCACTTTCTTGGACGATCTCTTGTCTCTTGGTCTTCAAAGAAGCAGAATTGTGTATCCCTCTCCACTGCTGAATCTGAATACATTGCTGCTGGATCTTGCTGCGCTCAGCTTCTATGGATGAAGCAAACTCTCAAGGACTATGGCATCCACCTGAAGCAAGTGCCACTTTACTGTGACAATGAAAGTGCCATCAAGATTGCCAACAACCCAGTCCAGCACTCGAAGACAAAGCACATTTAGATCCGTCATCACTTTCTGAGAGATCACGTCATGAAGGAAGATATTGATATCATTCACGTCAACACTGAAGAGCAATTGGCAGATATCTTCACAAAGCCCTTGGATGAGAAAAGGTTTTGCAAGTTGCGGTGTGAGCTAAATATCTTAGAATCCTCAAATGTCCTGTAATTGGACACACAGCCTAACGCTTAAGCATGTTGATGACTTAGATGTGCAACACACGAAGTAACGTATATCTTCAATCAATGAAGACATACACTCTAAGTTTGAATACATTAACGCAGAATTTGACTTCGGAGCACCACGATAATTGTGCGCCGTGTCTGGGTCTAATACTTCTAGTACGGTGGGTAACGCCACCACCAAAATATTTTTGAAGTGTTTCATTTGGCGTCATAATTGCATAGTCTTCGCATTTGGTTGTCTTCAACATTGACTTGACTTCTAGGTTTATCTTCGCAATGTTGAGTTAGACTTATACTGATATATGTGTGTGTGTGTGTGTGTGTTATGTCCTCTACATCATTCACTTATAGCTATGTCTTCACACTTGAATTTTTCTGATCTAAGTGAATGTGGTCGGACCCTAACCCTCTCTGTGCTTCTACCTCAAATTCTATCTATCCAAGTCATATGCACTCTGTTGAAACCTGTCAAATGTCTTCTCTGAGTCCTTGTCAGCAGAAGACATAGAGACAAACATTTAAATCTGTTTTAATGCCATATCCCTTTTGCCTGAATACCGGAGAAGCCGGAACGACCACCCGACAATCCAGGCGTGCGTGGGAACATGGAACAACTTCCAATAAGTTGCATGCAAGCCACGTGTCCTTCAGATTGAACCGCCAGGGGAACCTGCATAATTACGCCGTGCTGCCCCTTTCCTTATAAATACACACACACCACGGTCATTATCTCTTCTTCCACCTCAACACCTCGCACAAACCCTAGCACCTCCGCTAGTTCGCGTCGACGCTGGAGACGAAGCGCTTAGCTGCCGCGACTTCTTCGACGCCGTCCTCACGCCGGCCGTGGCCTCGTCCTCTTCGCCGCTGCCATAGGTGTCTTCCGCCGTCGAGTTAGGGCGTGGGAGATTGAACTGCTCGGCTTCTAACTCTGCCTCGTCTAGCAGTTCATCAGCGGTAATTAAATCTCACTTTTTACTACCTTTTCGATCAGTCAAATCCATCCACTTCAACCAAAAGTGGTTTCTTCACTGTCAATTATGGATCTATCCTTGTGTGCATCTCATATCATGCTAAGAATATTCACTTATGCTTCATAACTAGTTAGATTCCTCACTTGTAATTATTCATGGATTCGTACAAATCTGGAACCAACTCTCTTCAAATAAGTGAAGGGCTTCGCTCTATGAGGTCAATGTCTTCAAACTGATTTATCTTCAAAATCTTCTGAGAATGCATATGACCTCTTCCCCTTCCCTCGCACCTCTAATGCTGTCACAGGTACATGTCCGTGGGAGAATCCCTTGGTTCTCATAGTCTGCATTCATTTGCAGAATTCTTACAGCATCATATTCACTCCCCTGAAGCCAATTCTTGTGTGACCAGTAGACGGAAGCCTTTCTCTGTTCTAAGCCAATCAGTCATATCATGGAAATAGAGAAATCAGCAAGAAAAGGTGGCAGGCAGTGCAGAGGCAACACAACTCTAGATCTGCCTCCGGATCTGTATGAATTGTACAAGTCAGATCCTGAAGAAAGTTACGGTCAGCGCAAGACCCGAATCCAATGGATTCGAAGATATTGGGCTGAACAGTGGTTCAAGTATAACTTCGTAACCCCTGAATATGCAGAGAAGAATGCTATTAAGTGCCCATGGGGAGATATTCTATACAGGAATCTGCAGCCAAAGTCGAAGCCTGAAGCCATTGCACAAGGCTTCTACCCATGCATGGTTCGAGGACCGAAGCCTGAGAATGCCGACCCATCATCCATGTTATGGTGTCGCGAAGACAATCTCTTTAAGTGCAACTATCAGTTTGCCAAGGAGTCAGCTGTGCAGAACAAGAAAGATCTTGGACCCAACTTCAACCCTGGTCCATCTGCTCCTAGGCCGGATGGCACACGCGATGCCAATCCAAATGTCATCGGCCCCTTCACCAGCTTCGATGGGCTTCTCTCTCACATAGCTGCTCAGAGGGCCACTGTGGAGCAATCAACTGATGACGCAGACTCAGAAGATGCGCCTGCTCCACCAAAGCAAAAGAAAAAGAAGTCAAAAGCTTCGAAGCCCTCTGTCACACCAAAAGCTTCGATTGTGAAGCCATTGACCACTGCATCTCCTGAACCCAGTGGGTAGTCTGAAGATTTGTCTCGTGTCTCCAAGAAGTACGAGAAGTCCAAGAAAACCAAGAAGCCCAAGAAGATTTGTGGGCATGAACTGACTCCTGCTGCCATTCTGCGCAACGAGGAAGACACCATTGATCTGTCAAGTGATCAAGATCTTGGTGATGAAGCCCTTGAGATGCTAATCAAGAGCAAGAAAGAGGCGGAGATCTTCAACGATCTGCCTCTCTTTGATGTTGACATTCTGAACAACTTCATCGATGAGTGGTTCGATGACCAAAGCATTAGTATTGATGATCTTCAGCTGCCTGTGGACATAAGCGTCACGTTTCACGGAGCCATTGCTAATGAGTTGGCCCTGGCTCAGAAAATCGTCGAACTCAAGAACAAGATTGATTATGAGAAGGCCATTTCAAAAAGAATATGGCCAAGCTCAGTGTGGCTGATGTGCAGATCTTCAAAAAGATGCTGCATGATCTTAAGGAACAATTTGACAAGAAGCGTGAAGAAGCCAAATGCTCATGAGAGCGCATGAAGTACTTTGTGCAGAAATGTGTTCAAGCACATAATGAAGCTGAGAAGAGAAAATCTCACGGGCGTCCTGGCATCGACCCCAGGATGGCTGCCAAGCACAAGAAGAAGTCTGCTGTGGCCCAAACTGAAGCACCAAGGCTGGAAGAACCTCGCATTGTCTTCCCTGCCAGCATGACAGGCTCGAAGCCTAAGGTCACCTCAGCAGCTTCAGAGCTGCAGAAAACAAGGGCAGCTGAAGCCGAAGCCAGGAAACACAAGCGCAAGGATGTTTCTGATGATGCTCCATCCAAGAAGAAATTGAAGACAAAGTCTTCAAAGAAAGAGCGTGCTGCAGCCTCTGAGCCCCTCATTGTTGAACCCATTTCTATTGCTCTTCCAGCCACAACCAACCAAGAGCGTCGTCTTGTGATCCATGAGCCTGCTTCCACAGGGGCTCTAGAAGATGAAGAAGTTCCAGCTATTGACCCCATTGAGGGAGTCCTGGACTAAGGGGTCCTCGGGCGTCCGGCCTGTTATCCATGGGCCGGACTGATGGGCTGTGAAGATACGAAAGCCGAAGACAATACCCATGTCCGGATTGGACTCTACTTGGCGTGGAAGGCAAGCTAGGCGACCTATTATGAAGATTTCCTCCTATGTAACCGGCCTCATGTAACCCTAGATCTCTCCGGTGTCTATATAAACCGGAGAGCATAGTCCGTATAGGACAGATTCATTACCATATTCACATAGGCTAGACTTCTAGGGTTTAGCCATTACGATCTCGTGGTAGATCAACTCTTCTAACACTCATATTCATCAAGATCAATCAAGAAGGAAGTAGGGTATTACCTCCATATAGAGGGTCCCGAACTAGGGTAAACAGTGTGTCCCCCGTCTCCTGTTACCATCGATCCTAGACGCACAGTTCAGGACCCCCTACCCGAGATCCGCCGGTTTTGACACCGACATTGGTGCTTTCATTGAGAGTTCCACTGTGCCATCGATGAAAGGTTTGATGACCCCTTCAATTGTCAGTAATGACGCTGTCCAGGGAGGGACCTTCCTCCCCGGACAGGTTTTTGTGTTCGGCGGCTTCGCACTGCGGGCCAACTCGCTTGGCCATCTGGAGCAGATCGATAGTTACGCCCCTGGCCACCAGGTCAGGTTCGGAAGCTTGAATTACGTCGCGGATATCCGTGGAGACTTGATCTTCGAGGGATTTGAAACCGCGGCGATCGCTCCCCCTTTCTTCGATGAACATGACTTAAATCTATCATCGGAGCACACCCAGGAGATGGATCCTGTTGCTGCAACGGCCTCAGTACCGAAGCAGATCATCCCCTCCGAGGCCATAAAGTCCGCGGCGTTGAAGCCGCACACGGACTCGACATCCTGCAATGCTGGCGTCAATGTTCTGGATCAAGTGCGCCTGCGGACACCGAGCTGGATCGGTTATCGATTTTCGCATTTAGCGCCGCAGACATCTTCCAGCATTCGCCTTTGGGTGATGTACTAAATTCTTTGAAGAACTTGTCCTTGGAGGAAGACTCACAGCCGAACTATGTTCGGTTTGAGCTAGAGGCGGATGACGAGGAATTTTGCTTCCCACCCGCCACCCACTTCATAGCCACAGTCGACGACTTAACCGACGTACTTGACTACGGCTCCGAAGACATCATCGGTATGGACAACAATGCCGACAATGAGCAAGGCCAAGACCCGCCATTCACTGGATGTTGGACGGCCACCTCCTCGTATGACGTGTACATGGTTGATACACCAAAAGGATCTGGCGACGACAAAGAAGAGCCGGATAAGAACAAACCCTCTGAGACGCAGTCCAAGCGTCGGCGCCCCAAACGCCGTTCTAAGCCTCGTCGCTCAAAGGATGGCAACACCGGTGCCGGAGAAAATAGCACTCCGGATGACACCGAAAACAATGAAGACCCCGTTGGTGCGGCATCCGAACAGGAGGAACATGACAACAGGCAAGACAACCCTGATGAACAGGCCACAGAAGATAACTCGGAGGACGATAGTTACCATCCACCCTCTGAGGAAGAGACAAGCCTCGGCAACGAAGACTTCATCGTGCCGGAGGACCCTGTGGAGCAGGAGCGCTTTAAGCTTCAGCTCATAGCCACTGCAAGGAGCCTGAAAAAGAAACAACAACAGCTTCAAGCCGAACAAGATCTGCTCGTAGACAGATGGACCGATGTCCTGACTGCCGAAGAATACGGCCTTAAGCGCCCAACTAAGAGCTACCCGAAACGCAGACTGCTACCTCAATTCGACGAGGAAACACCGGAGCACACATCTCCCTCGCGTAATGCGGAACGAACACCGCGTGGTCGAGACAGGGTGGCCGACCGGCCACCCCGCGGTCGGGATAAAGCGGAAACTCAGGCCGAACAGCAGCCTGCCCCACCACCCCGAAAAAATAAAGACGAAAGAGTTTGGGGTCACACATACGACCTTCGGCAGACCCTGGACAATAAAGCAGGACATACAAGATCGATCTACGGATCGCGCGGACGTGCCTCAAGGCACGACGATGGCTACCTATTCGGACGTGACAAACCTAACCACGCCCGGGAAGAATGCCGCAGACGGACTCCATCAAAGCTACGCTGCGATGCGGCCCGATACAGAGGTGCCGCACACCCTCTCTGCTTCACGGACGAGGTACTGGATCATGAATTCCCCGAGGGATTCAAGCCCGTCAATATCGAATCATACGACGGCACAACCGATCCCGCAGTGTGGATCGAGGATTTCATCCTCCACATCCACATGGCTCGAGGAGATGATCTCCACGCCATTAAATACCTCCCACTCAAGCTCAAAGGGCCAGCTCGGCACTGGCTAACAGCCTGCCTGAAAATTCTATCGGTAGCTGGGAGGACTTGGAAGAAGCTTTCCTGGACAACTTCCAAGGAACATATGTCCGGCCACTAGACGCCGATGATCTAAGCCACATAGTTCAACAACCTGGAGAATCTGCCAGAAAATTCTGGACTAGGTTCCTAACCAAAAATAACCAGATCGTTGACTGTCCAGATGCCGAGGCCTTGGCAGCCTTCAAACACAGCATCCGGGACGAATGGCTAGCACACCACCTCGGCCAAGAAAAGCCGAAGTCCATGGCAGCCCTCACGGCACTCATGACCCGCTTTTGCGCGGGAGAGGACTGTTGGCTGGCCCATAGTAACAACACAGCCAGCGTGACAGGCCCCTCGGAGGCCAAGAATAGCACTGGCAAGCTTCGGCGCAACAGACACAAACGCCGAAGCAATGACAACAACACCGATGACGCCACAGTCAACGCCGGATTCACTGGCTCCAAGTCCGGCCAGCGGAAGAAGCCCTACAAAAGAAATAATGAAGGACCTTCCAGCCTGGACCGCATACTCGACCGTCCGTGCCAGATACACGGCACCCCGGACAAGCAAGCCAATCATACCAACAGGGATTGTTGGGTTTTCAAGCAGGCTGGCAAGTTAAATGCCGGAAACAAAGAAAAGGGATCACAAAGTGAGGACGAGGACGAAGAGCCCCGGCAGCCGAACACTGGGGGGCAGAGGAAATTTCCCCCTCAAGTCAAAACGGTGAACATGATATATGCTACACACATACCCAAAAGGGAGCGTAAGCATGCACTCAGGGACGTCTACGCGGTAGAGCCAGTCGCCCCCAAATTCAATCCATGGTCGTCATTTCCAATCACCTTTGATCGTCGAGACCACCCAACCAGTATCCGTCATGGCGGTTCGGCCGCATTGGTCCTCGACCCAATCATCGACGGATTTCACCTAACATGAGTCCTAATGGACGGTGGTAGCAGCCTCAACCTGCTCTATCAAGACACAGTTCGGAAGATGAGCATTGACCCCTCATGAATCAAACGAACAAAGACTACCTTCAAAGGAGTCATACCAGGCGTCGAGGCCCGCTGTACGGGCTCAATCACGCTGGAAGTGGTCTTCGGCTCTCCGGACAATTTCCGAAGCGAGGTGTTAATCTTCGACATCGTCCCCTTCCGCAGCGGCTACCACGCATTACTCGGACGAACAACATTTGCTAGATTCAACGCAGTGCCACACTACGCTTACCTGAAACTCAAAATGCCCGGTCCATGCGGCGTCCTAACAGTCAATGGCAACATGGAATGCTCTCTCCGAACAGAGGAGCACACCGCCGCCCTAGCAGCAGAGGTACAGAGCGGACTTCTCAAGCAGCACCATAGTGCGGCTGCCGAGCCCCTGGACACCATCAAGAGGTCCCGAACTACACTGCAGCAGGACAGCAAGGCTCATCAAGAGCTCGACTAGCAATTCGGCTTCCGTACCAGTCCGGATGAAGTGGTGGCATTCGTACGACGCGTACATAATTACGCACTCGAGATTCCATGGACATCGACGGAGGCACAAGCTCAACCGGGATCTATAGTTCAGCTAGACCAACCCTGGATACACCTTTTTCTTTCTATTTTAGGTTCCCTTTCCCGCGAACCTGATCACAAGCCCCTTCGAAGGATTGGCATACAAAGGGGACATGCAGCATAGGTGTGTAGGGTAACCTCCATACGTTCTTCTTGATGGTATTTTTCCTTCTTTCTCAGGACCCGTACGCTGCCCCCTCTTGATTCCGGCATATTACATAGCCCGGGTGCTTATTAACGTATTTGTACAAGATACGCATTAACGTATCCATTCAGTTATAATGATAATGATTTGCGGCCCAGTTTTTGTGGTTTTCGCCCCTTACTTCATTTCATTTCAATCTGCTTATTAGCTACATCGGTACTCTTTTGTACGTTTCATACTCGCCAGGGGCTGCTTATCGCCCCACAATAAGGCAACAAAGTCCGAACACTTTTTGTATAAAAGTTCGGCACCCCGAATTTAGCATTATATGCATTGGCTCTGAATCATGTCTTTGGTCAATAGTTGGGTTGCCCGGCTCCTGTGCTTGCTACCCTACGTTCCGCTCTATCGGCTAGGGTAGTAAAGGGAGAACTACTGCGATTGTGTCCTGGCCTTGACTGGATGAGCACCTCAGTAGAGAAAGCTGAAAACTGACTGTCATGATACGGCGAGAGCCGGTCAGCTGTTCGTGGGTTACAAAATCATTGGAGATTTTTTCGCCTCACGCGAAGGATCGGCACTTCCCGATCAGATGCTGACAGCACCCTGGCTCGGACCAGGGGCTGCGCACTTGCTTAATTATAAAACTCCTATGGCTAAGTGAGGGTGTTTAAGCCGTATAGTCTGATTGCCTTGTTCGTTGCGCTAAACAACTCCTTCAAGGACCATACAATTGGATCAAGATTGTTTAGATCCCATCCCGGACACCTCCGTACTAATTACGTGAGGGCAGAAGCCGACGACTGGGCAACCCTCAGATTGCATATAACACGGCCGCACAGGAGGAAACAATTTAAAGCATAACGAAATTACATTACAAAACAAGCTCTGTCTTTATAATACAAGGCAAAGGCCCAATACGAATGTATTCATTCGAAAATAACGTCCTGCGAACATTGAGCTGCCACAAGTCGAGACCCTTCTATGACATCCGCAAAATATTTCTCGGGTGTGCGGTGCTCCTTGCCCTCCGGCGGCCCGCTGGCCACTTCAATAGCGTTCATCTTCGCCCACCACATCTTGCAGCGAGTGAAGGCCATACGGGCGCCTTCAATACATGCAGAGCGCTTGACGACGTCCAGCCACGGACAGGCTTCCACTAGCCGCCTCACGAGTTCGAAGTAGCTGTCGAGTATAGCTTTAGCTGGCCATAGCCAGATTGTCAAATCCTTCATGGCTAGTTCAGCCACCCTGTGCAGCTCCACCAGCTGCTTCAGCTGATCGGTGAAGGACACGGGATGCTCTGGCGTCGCATACTGCGACCAGAATAGCTTCTCCATAGAACCTCCTCCTTTGGCTCGGTAGAACGCTGCAGCGTCTGATACATTGCGTGGTAGATCCACAAAAGCTCCTGGGCAACTCCGAACCCGGGTTAGTAAAAGGTACTTCCTCTCCGCATACTTGCTTTGCATCTTAAAAGCCTTACCCACCATGATCTTCCTGGCCTCCTGGATCTCCTGGATGACGGCCTGGGCCTCATTCCGCGCAGTCTTCGCACCCTGACGAGCCTTGGTGAGTTCGACCTCCTGAGCCGACGCATCATTCTCCAAGGTCTCACATTTTTTCACTTCATCTTGGAGCTCCTGCTGGATTTCCTTGACGCGGGCCTCGAGCTTCTTACGGGCGGCTTGCTGCTGGAGAGCCTTCTCCTCGGCCTCGCCCAGGGCCTTCCTCAGGGCCTCGTCCTCGGTCACGGCTCCTGCATACATTTCGACATTACAGTCAATACACAATGTCTCCGCTTTCCGAACACACAACAAGACGTTACTTACCTTGCTTCTCCTGCAGCCACACTCTAACCTCGCCGAGCTCGTTCTCGGTCTGCTCCAGCCTCTGCTTCAGTTCAGAGACTTCGGCAGCATGTGAGGTCGCGGCCAACAGCGACGCCTGCTCATGCACACATATCACGTTAGTCTCCTACACTAGAGGATTGATCCTCTGTCCGGTTCCTCTTACCGAGCACCGGATAGTGTCTCAGGGGCTACTGACTATATGGGGTTTTTTCTCTGTTATTTACCTCGAAACCTGTCAACAGGTTGCTGCAGGCTTCATTCAGTCCACTCTTGGCGGACTGAACCTTCTTGATCACCGCGCTCATAAGAACACGGTGCTCGTGCATAACGGAGGCGCCTCGTAGCGCCTCCATCAGGTTATCCGGCGCCCCTGGATGGACAGGGACCACCGACGGAAACGGTGCACCCCCTCCTTCAAAGGGGGCTGCCTGCCCGACTCCGGAGCCATATGGGTCTCCGGAATCGTATCCGGCTGAGGGCCAAGCTGGATGCGGCCCTCTTCGCCAGTCTCCATGGGGATCGTCTCCTCCATGTGTCCGGCAGTGGAGGCTTCGCCTCGTGGCGCCTCCCGGACAGCGTCCTGGGTTCCTCCCCGGCTCGGATTGGCCCTCCGGGACAGCGCCTCGGTGTCGTCCCCGGCCCCGGGGAAGTAAGCAGGCGGTGGCGACTGGCTCGCCATGTCCAACGGAGCCAACGAACTCCCAGACGAGGATCGCTGGATTAGGTCGCGGGCCGGACTACAATAGTACAAGCTAACAACATCAAGATAATGAAGAGAAAGGGTTGGATGTGCGCATAAATAAGCCATGTCACTTACGATGCGGCCTGGGGCTTTTTGCGGGGGCGTTGTTCTGGACTACTGTCAACGTCTCACGCGGTGTTGGCCGCCGGAACGCCCTTCCCCTTTTTGGGAGCCTCTGCCTCCAGATGGGTCGGGGCCGCCCTCTTCTTCTTCCTCTTCTCAGGGGGAGGATTGTTTTCTTCCTCCTCCTCCTCTTCCTCGTCATTGACCTCAGGGACAGAGGAATGAGTTTCGTCATCTTCAGACGCCGCATCCGAAGTACCCTTACGACGGAGGCCACTCTTGGCCCCCTTTTCCTTCTTCTTGGCCTTCTTCTCCGGCACCTTATATGGCGCCGGTACTAGCATCTCCGCCAAGCGCGGGATGACTGGTTCTTCGGGCAGCGGAGCCGGACACTGGATCCGCTTCGCCCTCTCCGTCCAGTCCTGAAAGAGCAGTAATAAAAGCTCAGATATCATCCTCGAAAAAATTAGGTTGAGGACTCATTCGAAATAACATACCTTGCTGGCGGGGTGTGTACAATCGTGACCACGGTCTGAATCCGTGGCCTGTGGTTTTTCATTGCCCTCGAAGAGCAATTTCCATGCGCCTTCGTGCGTAGTCTCGAAGAGCCTCGCTAGGGTCCGGTGCTTCTTTGGATTGAACTCCCACAACGGGTGGCTTCGGCGCTGGCATGGAAGGATCCGGCGAACTAACATCACCTGGATCACATCAACAAGCTTGACACTCTTCGCTACAAAAAAAATACACTTCCGTGATGATACGTGTTTGTCACAGTAGGTCATGTTTTTTTTCATGCATGTACATCCATGACGATTTTATGACAGAATCAAGATAGTCATACCTGTGCTGTCGTAGAAGTGTTCCATGACATTACCAAAATTATCATCACGGAAGTGTGCACTTCCATGATGATAAATCACGCGTCACAGAAGTGCTTTCGTCAAGGGTGACCGACACGTGGCATCCACCGTAACGGAACGCCGTTAAGCTATCGGGTCGGGTTTTGGATCCGATAACCCGTTAACAGCCCCGACCAATGGGGATTTTCCACGTGTAAAATCATCATTGGCTGGAGGAAACACGTGTCGGCTCATCGTTGGGACAGATGTCATCCACTCATTGGACAGAAGGCGCCTATGATACGTCGACACATGGCACGGCCCAACAGAGGCCCATTCCTGTGAAAAGGCCGGCCCGTTTGACTTGGTCAAAAGGTGGCGGGCCGGCCCATGGAAAGCCTGTTAACGGCCTGTTCGCATATAGCCCATTTACAGCCCGCTAACCCAAGGCCCGTTATGCCCTATCCGAATTAGGCCCAGTAGCGTCATCTGGGCCATCCAATATGATTCCAGCCCATTTTCACTTTTGGCCCATGTATGGCCCATGACGTCTTTCGGCCCATATGAGGCCCTATGTAAATCTTGACGTATTAACGGCCCGTGGTGAAACTGGCCCGTAATGAACAGTGTATCACTTTACACCCATTAACGGCCCGTGGTGAAACTGGCCCGTAATGAACAGTGTATCACTTTATACCCATTAACGGCCCGTTATTCCATTGGGCCGTTTCCAGCCCATGTTTTCTTTCGGCCTTCTCAGAGCCCATTTATTCTTGGGCTCATTTCCAGCATTCGTTTACTTACGGCCCGTTACTGTCATTTTCTGCTTGTGGGCCAAATTCAGCCCGTGGTTACAGTCGGCCCGTTTGTGGCCCGTTAATACGTTGGGCCGTTTTCATAGCGTCATGAAATACGGCCTATTAATGATGGCCCGTTATGGTCGGCCCATGAACGGACGATTCCAACTCTAGCCCGTTTACGGCCATAATGCGGCCTGTTATTGGCCCATGCTTGGCCAATCGATCATACGGCCCGTATAAGGCCCATTGTTGATACGACCCGTAGAAGGACCATTGTTTCTATGGCCCGTAGAAGGCCTACTGTTTCTACGGCCCGTAGAAGGCCCACTATTTCTACGGCCCGTAGGAGGCCCAGTGTCACTACAGTAAATATTAGCCCATGGTTATTGTGGCCTAGTTTTAAAAAATAGGTTATTGCAGCCACTAGCAAACCGCGGAAAAAGAATTGCACTGACTACAAGCAAACAAATAAACAAGACAACAAGGAAATAAATAAGCAAGCAACTTATGCTAGGCTATCACGGCTATTACACATATTACATCCACTGGGCATCAAAGTTCGCCACCAGTGCAAATATAGGGAACAAAGCAGCATATAAACGCCGCAGCAAAACAAGTCCAGAACTGAAACCACTTCAGAAGAGTTCAAGAAACAATATCCTGGGTACCCATAATGCTGGCAAGATGCTTAGCAAGCTTATTAACTTTCTCTTGTTTGGCGCTTAAATCCTCCAGCGCTTGCTGTTGCACAAGAAAGTACGCATCTGAATTCTGCAGGGACTTCCTCAGTCCTTCGGCTTCTTGCCGCAGCACAGCTGACTGATGCCTTTCAGCTTGTAGCTGAGATTGAAGAAGCCGAAGTGATTCAGGCAGCGAGTTCGAAGAGCTTGTGCCAGCGGTACTGGCCAGTAACTCGAACACTACATCAACGCAGGACTGTGGGGTTTTCTCACTGTCTACAAGATCATTTTTATCACCTTTCTTGGAGACCAACAGGGTTGTCTCACTATCTTGAACCTTATCTGCATTACTTTCTCTACCATTGCATAGTGGGGTGCTCTTCTCCAATATTCTGTTTGCATACTACAAGAGAAACAAGCAGACACATCACATGTTTAGCTTGTAGTATACGAAACTCATTTTGGTAAACCGGTTCAGTAGTAAGGTGGACAGGATAACAGCATGAAACAAACATATATCTATGTACTATGGTCACTGTATTGTCCATATCATTGTAGTTTATGTTCCCTAATCAAGATAGAGACACAGTTCAACTCATATACTTTTAAGACACAGCAGCATAGACATAATATAAGTGTGAGAAACTACACAGCATTGGCAGCACCTGTAATGTGCATCACATGAGAACATAACTGTTTATACAACTTAAACTGAAATCAACATAGAGCAAGAAGTTAGAACAACAATCCAGTTAAAGAAATAGGTTTAAAACATACCTGTTGCGCCATTGGAGTTTCAATTGGATCCTTCAAATTCGAAAGTAGTTGGTATGAGTAAATACAGTGATGCAACAGCAAAGGAGTATGGACCATAGCTACGGAATTTGACCTGAGAACAGTTGCTCTTCTGCTTTAAATGTGGAGTTTTGGTTAGCTGTGGTGGTCTTCGTGCTTTGGGCACTGCAGTAGCTTTACAAACTGCTCGTGTGGGGGTACTCTGTGGTGGACATGGTGCTTTGTCAACTATAAGTGGGTTACTATCTGCTGGGGTTGCGGTTAGATGGGTGGTAGCTGGTTTCTCTGCCCAACGGTGTAAGTGTGCAATCTGGAAGAGTCTCGATTATGTGTGGTGGGGCTAGTTTGTGGGCCAGTACAACCATGGTTGTATCTGCATCGACGGGTAGCACTGTCTTTTGTGAAGAACAGGTTTTTGCTCCCTTAGATACTTCCATCACCCCCTCCAATTCAAATGGCTGATAAACAAGAAAAGAATTTGAACGTACAGACATTGTATGATAGAAAGATGTGGTAATTCACATATATGTTGTCTAACCAAACAGGAATGATGCCTAACTAAACAGGATAGCATGACACAGTTTCAGATATATGATGGATAACTTAACAGGATATAATGGCATAATTCAACATATGATGAGTACCTAAACAGGATGACATGACAAAACTATATGATGTCTTTCTAAAATAGGTTGGGATGAAATAATTCACATACATGTTGTCTAAGTATACAGGATGGCATGCTATAATTGACATAATTGATTCATATACTAAGCAGCTGGCACTCGCATGTATGATCTCTAAACTAAGCAGATAGAATTCAATATTGTGCATATGATGTCTAAACTAAGCAATGCAAGACACCATATGCATCATATGAGAAATATAAACATTGCAACTTAGAGCATACACCTCAGGTGGGATATAGGACTGGTCATCTGTCTCTGAATCCTCCTCTGAGGAGCTCCCTATAACCATTGAGATATATGCTTCAACAGGTACCATTGCCTGCTCCGAAGACCTTGTTTTCACTCCAAATTTTTCCATAACCGGCTCAAATGGCTGATACACATGAAGAGTAGTTCAATATACACAGATTGTCAACAAATGGAATACGTAATAAAAAAAAAGATGGCATGAGATAATTCACATATATGATGCCTGGCTCCATGGCGGTGCATAATTCACATATATGATAACTGGCTGAAAAACATGGCATTGCATAATTCACATATCTGATATAGAAAGCAAATAGGAGGCATTCACACAAAGCATGTCTAATCTAAGCAGATGGCATGGAAATGCAAGACACCATATGCATGATATGAGCAATATAACCCAGCCAAATTAGAGCATGCACCTCAAGGGGGGGGGGAATACGACTGGTCATCTCTCTCTGAATCCTCCTCTGAGGAGCTATCTATAACCAGCAAGAAATCTGCATCGACTGGTAGCACTGACTGCTCAGAAGACCTTGTTTTCACTCCAGATTTTCCCATGACCGACTCAAATGGCTGATGCACAGGAAGAGTAGATGAATGTATAAAACATTGTTGACAAATGGAATACATTATGGAAAAAATATGGCACAATACAATTCACATATACGATGACTGGCTAAACAGGATGGCATTGCATGATTCACGTATATGATGCCTGGCTAAAGAAGATGGCATTGCATAATTCCCATATACTCCCTCCATTCCTAAATATTTGTCTTTTTAGAGATTTCAAATGGACTACCACATACGGATGTATATAGATATATTTTAGAGTGTAGATTCACTCATTTTGTTCCGTATGTAGTCACTTGTTGAAATCTCTAAAAAGACAAATATTTTAGGAATGGTGGGAGTATGATATAGAAACCAAACAGGTGGCATTCACACAAAGCAAATCTAAACTAAGCTGATGACATATAAGATGTATAATGTAAGCAATGCAAGGCGCCATATGCATGATATGGCCAACATCAGCATGCCAGGTTAGAGCAAACACCTCAGGTGGTAAACAGGCGTGGTCGGCTCCTTCTGAATCTCCATCTGAACAGTTATCTTCCTCTGGAATGTAATCTGGAAATGCAAGAGGGGGGCACTTTGCCCACCATGGAGCGGCGTCTGCATGACATTATATTCGCACGCAACGGTCTTCTCTTTTTCTCTACATGTTCAGTACGATTGTGTACAATATATGACATGCATAATAAAAAAAATAGTTAGATTTTGTAAGGCCTAAGGGGTGCATGCAAAAATCAAGACTGGTGGTAGCAAACGAGTGGATGGATCCAAAACTAATGATAGCAGGTAGATTATAGCTTCAGTTTAAAAAGATAGACAATGGATCATCTATTGTTTGTTGCCCACCCAACATGAACCACATAGAAGACCCCAGATGAACCAGATAGTAGACAGATACTATTCGTTGTTGGCTCGATATGAGACCCATGGGCAATTCAAAACTCAAGATTGAACGATAAAGTAGCAGGTAATAATAACCGATGTATAACGTAAGCAAACACGAAAGACTGCGACCTCTCTTCTGGAACTGTGTAGTCCTCAGGTTCATCTGCTCAGTCGATGATGGTAATGCAGTTGGCGTGGCTGCCGGCAACGGGGAAGATGACCTGAGGCGGCGAAAGGAAGTCTGTAGGGGGGATCTCTGCTGCAGTGAACGCTTCTGTCGATGGTGCACCTCAGGTGGGGTGGATGACGGCACGGCAGGAGCAGGACATAACACACAGCGTTTTATTTGACGCCTATATGAAAATGAAGTAAATCTGTAAGGGCTCCTTAGAATTGGAGGATTTTATAAACGCAGGGACAGGAAAAACACAGGAATAGGATAGGAATGCACGTGCAAAACAGAGCATTTGGAAACATAGGATTTCAGTCAACCTAGGTGTTTGGCTCACATGAATTGGAAGAACGGAGGAATGGAGAAACAAAGTGATGCGACGAGTGTACAAACTCTTTGGCATAGCCTTGTGGACCTCAGCATCACTGGGTTGGACGTGGAGGATGGTGATGATGCTGGTGTGACTGTCGGAGGCGGGGAAGAAGATCCGAGGCCTCTGGAAACGGCGCCGAGGGTACTGCTCCGCTGTGATGGACGGTTCCGTCGTTGGAGCAGCTCCGCTAAGGTGTACGACGACGAGGCTGAAGCATGAAAAGACAGACAATGTTAATCTAAAGTGGGACCCTAATATCATCTGCAATAGATGATGTAAAATACATCACCAAAAAGTGCTAGATGTAAAACGCATCAGCCGCGCCACGGACGCTCCGACAGAAGCTGTAAGTACTATTCACTCTGAACTTAACTGAAGAAAATGAACTTCACAGTCGAAACTGAATTTTACTGTCGAAACTGATTGAACTAGTAACAGAGCATTGCAATAGATGTTTAGGGCGTTCGAGCACTAGTAGCAGAGAAGCAGTGATCTAAATCAGCATACGCTCGAGCAGGGAACTAGTAACAGAGAGCAAGTCGTGCAGTAGCACCGCGAGCGAGTGCTAAAGCAGCAACTCCTGTAGCTGCCGGAGGTCGTGCAGCAGCAGCAGCAGCGCAAGCGAGAGCAAGAGCAGAGCAGCAGCACGAACAAAAGCAGGAGCAGTGTAGCAGCGTGACCGACAGCAAGAACAGAGCCGCAACGCGAGCAAGAGCCGGAGCAGCTGCAGCTAGTGCCGTTGTGGAAGTCGCCGCCAAGGAAGCAACGACATGGGGGAGAGACGCCGTGGATGATGTGGCCGGCGACGGCGCCGTTGATGGAGACACGCCATGTCTGCTCGGTAACGAGCACCAGCAGCCCCGTGAGATCAAATAAAAGATAAAATGCAGCGCTGAGTGCAGAACCTCCTTGGTGGCGCCGAGTTGGCCTCGACTTCGTCGGAGGAATTGGTGAGGGTCTGCGGTTCCGGTGGGGCAGGTCAAGACGGCGCTGTGGGGATTGAGGTGGCGCGATAGACGAGGCGAATGTCGGGACAGCTCCTTGGAGGTGGAGGACGGGGCGGCTGATCCGGCAGGACGACGAGATCGACAACGGATCCTCATCCGGTGAAGTGGATGAGGGACGGCGAGCTGTTGCGGTGGACGACGTAGTCGGGGAAGAGTCTCCAGCTGGGCGGCGGTCGGGAGGCCGACGGAGGAGCGTGGGGTTTCGCGGGTTTCGGCGGCCTCGGTGTACGAATGGGGGGCGAAGGGGGAGGGGTAGCCAAGCTTAGGGACGCGCTTGTCCAAAATGTAGGGTCAGTTACCAGCGTACCCCCACCAGTTTTGACACCGCGACGTGGAGCTTCATTTCCGGCTGAGTGGTAGAAGGGGGATTTCGCATGTCTGGGCTGCGGGAGCGATTTTGGATGAGGAGGGAGTTCTCGCGCGCGTCCAAATTTCGGGATAACAAGGCGCGGCGCGGGTTGAAGAAGCGGGAGTTTCAAAGCAGGTGAGACAAAAGATACTCGAGCTTGAAAATTTCGGGATAACAAGGTGCGGATTCCTTGTTCGGCAGAACAAACTTAACGTGTAAAAAAACAATTCATACAAGACATAAGAGAGTCATGTCCCCTTTTACTATATTGCTATAGATGCCATTGAAAAAACTACAAAAAAATGTAAACAAATCGGGAGAACAAGATTACCCTGCACATTACCAAATCGATTCGCACTTCCCTCAACAACAACAAAAAACAAATCAATTCCCACCAAAGAAAGAGTAATGTCCCTTTTTATATGATTAAAGATGCCATGATCTCGATTTCAATTTTTGAATCCACGTTATGTTGAATTCGAATATATCGTTAGGTGACCTTGCGGTTTATAATTGATGTAGTCATACATTTTGATCTTCCATCATATATGAACATTTTACTCCACCATGTGAACATATATATTGTCGTCTACCATATGTACTAAATTTGAATCAATTTTCCTTATTTGAATACGATTGTTGTCAAGTTATACAATAATTTAAATATTATCTTGATAACAAAAAACATACATATAGCGGTAATCATATTTCACTATGAACTACATGTACCATACGCTCTCCAATTCAAATATTTGTATCCATTTTATGTTGAATTCAAATCATAGTACATTATTGGTCTAGGTAGCGAGATGTTTGGGATAATCTAAACCCCATTTTCATACGTATAATTTTTGGCTGAATTGGGACAAGTTTTGGTATAAGCCTCTTGCAAAACCGGAGATTCTCTCAACAAGCCTCGTGGTTCCGAGAGGGAACGTGTCACTTTGTGTGCGAAACGATATACGCTGCCTCCCCTGATTTTATTTACAGAGGCAACATAGAACTATATGAGTTCCCTGTTATATTTTGGAATTATTTTGGGTTCATTTGGCCTTTTTATACATTAATTGAGTTTCTGGACTTTTAATGTGCATAATCTAAATATGAATTGCATGCACATGCTCCGGTGCACCAAAGTGGGTTGAAAAATCACATGTGTGTCCTTGGTTGAATTTCTAGGTCCCGTGGAAGAAGTGAGAATGAAATCCAAACATCTGGGCGTCATGACTCGGCCGAGAACATCGAGAAACTTTGATTTTAAATTCATGTAAATCCAAAACTCGCCTGGAAATCATGAAACTTGGCATGGTGTCATGTCATGGCACTAACATGTTGTGGTAAAAAATTGGGCCGATTTGGAAGCTCGTGGTTCTAAGAGGGAACGTGCCACCTTTGAGTGTGAAACGATATACGCTGCCCCCCCTTGAGTTTCTTAACAAAGGCAACATAGAACTACATTAGTGCCCTGTTAAATTTTGGAATTATTCCGGGTTCGTTTGTCGTTTTTATACATTAATTGAGTTTCTGGTCATTTAATGTGCATAAGTCAAATTTGAACTACAAGCACATGCTCTCGTGCACCAAAGTTGGTTGAAAAATCACATTTGTGTCCTCGGGTGAATTTCTAGGTCCCATGCAAGAAATGAGAATAAAATTAAAACATCTGGGCATCGTGGCTCGGCCGAGAACATTGAGAAACTTGGTTTTAAAATTCTTGTAAATCCAAAACACGTCTGAAAATCATGAAACTTGGCATGGATGTCATGTCATGGTACTACCATGTTGTGGTAAAAAATTGGCCGAATAGGAACAGATTTTGGTATAAGCTTGTTGCAAACCGAAGCTTCTCTCAAGAAGGCTCGTGGTTCTGAGAGGGAACGTGCCACCTTTGAGTGCGAAACGATATACGTTGTCCCCCTTGAGTTTATTTACAAAGGCAACATAGAACTACATGAGCTCCCTGTTAAATTTTGGAATTATTCCGGCTTCGGTTGGCCTTATTTACACATTAATTGAGTTTTTGGTCATTTAATGTGCATAATTCAAATTTGAACTACAAGCACATGCTCCCGTGCACCAAAGTTGGTTGAAAATCACATTTGTGTCCTCGGGTGAATTTCTACTCCCTCCTTCCATCTATATAGGTCCTAATGGTTTTTCGAGGCTAACTTTGACCAAACGTTAGAGCAATAATATATGACATGCAACTTACACAAAGCATACCTTCAAATTTGTATGTCAAAGGAGCTTCCAATAATATAATTTTCATAGTATACATCTCATGTGCTATTAATCTTGTCAATAGTCAAAGGTTGTCTTGAAAAACACATTAGGCCCTATATAGATGGAAGGAGGGAGTAGGTCCCATGTAAAAAATGAGAATAAAATTCAAACATCTGGGCATCGTGGCTCGGCCGAGAACATTGAGAAACTTGGTTTTAAAAGCATGAAACTTGGCATGGTGTCATGTCATGGTAGTACCATGCCGTGGTAAAAAAAATTGGCCGAATAGGAACAAATTTTGGTATAAGCTTCTTGCAAATCGGAGCTTCTCTCAAGAAGGCTCGTGGTTCTGGGAGGGAACGTGTCACCTTTGTGTGCATAATTCAAATTTGAAATACAAGCACATGTTCCAGTGCACCAAAGTTGGTTGAAAAATCACATGTGTGTCCTCGGGCAAATTTCTATGTTCCATGCAAGGCAATGAAATTCAAAATTCTGGGCGTCATGGCTGGGTTGGAAACATTGAGAAACTTAGTTTTTTAATTCCTGTAAATCCAAAACACGCATGAAAATAATGAAACATGGCTTGGTGCCATGACATGGCACCAACATGTTGTGATAAATTTGCAGTCCGATTTGTGAAGGCGCACACATTAACAATCAACAAAGTCATTTTGGAACAAGTGCTGTCACGTTACAATCGGAAACACAAGTATTATTGAAACCGTGGGCGTTCTACTTACTAGTACCATTTACGTGCCGCCACACGTCCCCATTTTTTATTAGCTAGGAGGCGCCGTGCAGGGTAGCTATTTGAGTACGAGAGGCGTGCGATGAGACCCCTGTGCGTGCTTATCGGGAGGAGAGCCCTTTGACCTCCATCTTCCGTCCACCTCTCTCCCAAGGTCTCCATTAATGGCGCCTGAGCCTCTGTTTAATGGCGTGGCTATGTCTCACTCGACTGAGATTTAAGAGAGAAAAAAGAAAATCTGAAAGCACGGATCTTGATGTAAGATCCGACGGACCTATATAGCATCTACTGCGACTTATAGCAAGACTGATGAATATATAAGGACGATTAATTTTTTTTGGATCAAAGAAGGGCATGCCCCTTCCGATTTTCATTACTGAAAACCACCACAATTCACAAGAAGTTCAGCACAACTCCAGCCTAACATTAAGGAGTAAAAGCTACCAGATTGAAATCGCAACATCCCAAGACGCCAACAAAGGCCAAACATCCGTGCTAGAACCCAACATTTCACAACCGACGACACATTCCACATCCTAAACCGATTATTACATCAAAAGAAACCAGGAAACTGAAGGAAGCCCAGCAGCAACTAGAAGAACAGCAACGCCAGGGTCGCCACAGCAAGAGTTTTCTTCATTCCAGCCTCGCAACATTGATCTTCCACAGAAAGATAAGGACGATTAATTGTCTTACATAATTAGAAAGATAATTAAAAAAGCCACATGCGGAACTGTCAAGAAGGTCAGCTCCTGCACGTCGACGTCGCCGGGATCCTTGCTGCTTGTCACCTCCATTTCCACCTTGACGGCGTCGGTCGTGCCTTTGGGCTCCCCCGGCGGGCCGTTCGCCCACAGCTTGGCCACGTAGTGCGGACGTGGGGACACCCCCACTCTGATGCAGACGACCGACACGGCGATAGGCGCGCCGATGTCGAGCACATCGCCGACCAAGAAAAACGCGCGGCGGTGCTCCTCCGCGAACAGCAAGAGCCGTGGCTCCGACAGTGGCACTTGCAGCTGGAGCACCTTGCCGTACTAGATCCTGTGCACGTGCATGGGATGCGCGGTGCTGATGTGGTGGTAGAGCGCCGGCGGCAGGCCTTCGTAGCCGCAGACGGGCACGGGGCATTTGCAGGGCGCGAGCGGACACACGCTCTGGTGATCGGCGAGCTTGTGGTAAGTGACGTAGAGCCCACAACCTTCGTGCGGGAACTCCACCCTCACCGACGAAAGGACGGAGTCCACCGCCGTGTTCCGCACGTCGAAGACACCGCCGCACTCGCACTTCTGGCACTGCCACTGGTTCCTGGGGCGCTCGACGCGGCAGTCCGCGCAGGCCAGGTGCCCTCCCCTGCACTGCAGAAATCAATCAAACAACACATCAATCAAGAAACCTGCACCTTGCTCAATCAGCTGAACGGACGAGGTGTATTCGAACCTCATACACTGGAGGCGTCAAAGGGCAGAGGCACAAGGGGCAACGGAGCACGGTGAGGTCCATCGAGACCTTAGAGAGCTCCATCGTCGGGTCCTGTTCGGTCTACATGATCTCGCCCTCCTCGTGCACAACCATCTCTCGACTTGGGCCGGGGTATTACAAAGCTTTACCGTCACATATTTTATACTACTTCAAGGTGGATTAAATCAACACATGCAAGTATCAAAAGGAGAGTCACGGCATGCATGCATGCGTTGTAATTAATGCATCGGTAAATGCAAATTATTGAAATATATCGAGTGCAGTGCTTTGATGTGTCGCGTCAACTCGTCGAGAAGTTTGATTATCCTCTCCCTCGCGGACTTAACTGCACCTGCCTTTGGCTATATGACAGGTTGGCCACACACCTGTCGGGCCCACCTGTCATACACGCAAAGCCAGGAGCGTCCCTCCCTCGCCCATGAGCGTGGTGGCTGGCAAGACTAGGAGAAGCTTTCGGTACACGCTCTCCCTCCCGCACACGGTGGACATGCAGCAGTTCAATCGGTGTCAGATGGCCAGAAGCGTACTGTAGTACTCCTCCAGTGCAGTAGTACTCCATCATTGTTCGACTTCCCGAAGAGGCGAAGAGCCAAGCGCAGCCCGGACGCTTGAGTGGCAGTTTCATGTGTAGAGTAGTCTAGGATAGCGTGTACCGTGCTTGTAAGCTTAAAATTGTTGGGGTTGGCTCCATGCTATGTGGCCGTCACGAAGTTTTTTTTTAAATTAAAATAGTCTTCTGGCCCTACCTGACACCCTGGTGATTGTAGTTTGCATGCTCATCTGGTCAAGACAGGAATATATATATTTTAATTTGTTTTTTTACGAAAAGGGGGGACTCCCCGGCCTCTGCATCAGAACGATGCATACGGCCACATATATTTTAATTTGTGGTGGGTAAATGTTAGAGGTTGCAGCAAATATATTGTACACTGCGGGTCTTTCAGCCAAGTTTAGAGGCAAGCATGTGGGGCCAGTGCTATGATGTGTCGCGTCAACTCGTACAACGAGGAGATGCTTGATTTTACTACACGCCTTCTCCCTCACCCATGCGCGCGGTTGCTCGCAAACGAGGACAGGCTTTTGCTTAGTACTAGTACTTCTACAACAAGCTATTTGTCCCGCTCGCGGTGGACGGACATGCAGCAGTGGATTCGACACTGTAGAAGCAGCAGTAGTAACATCATTGTTCGTCTTCTCGAAGAGCCGAAGAGCCAAGCGCAAACCGAACATTGCAGTTGCGAACATTGGAGCACGCATATAGCCAGGCTCTTGCATGAGACAAAATTGCTATGTGATCCCACTATTGTACTAGTACGTACAACTACTTGCTAGTATAGCCCTGTAAACCAGAAAGGAGTATTTGCCCTTCTAGAGATTTCAGCAAGTGACTAGACTACACCGAGACGGAGTACACATGGAGCAAAATGAGTGAATCTGCACCGTAAATAAATACGTACTAGTTCTATCGTTTTCCTCTCCGAGGTGCACAATATTGAGTATACTGACTAGTCTCTTTTTGACACGCATTTACGTTTTTTTACACAGTACAGACGCAAGCGCTCATATACACGCGCATACAGTCACCCCTATGAACGCACACACGCACGGCACTATCATCTTGAAATTTACGAAGTCACCATAGGCACCTCATCGTCGATGGGTCCATAGGTGCTTGAATGCCAAGGAGGGAGAGGGTAGCAGTTCCCGAGACGTTGAACGGTCAATGATGCATCCTCAATTACATGCAGAGGGAATTAATTGGAGAAGCAGAATAGAGCCAGCACGATGTGAATGCAACAGAGTTTGGACTCTCATATAATAAAGGCGCCCCACCACTCCAATCCATCTACTCCCAAGTCTCTGCGCAACACTGCTCACTCCAAGCCAAGACCAAGTGACCAGAAGCCACAAGCACCTATGGAGGCGATGGACGCGAGCGGCAGTCGGCTGTGCCAAATCATCCAAGGTGCCGGCCTGCAGCCCCGCATGGCGCAGCGTTTCCAGACGGTGTTGGCGACCGCAGGCATCGTAGCCCTCGCCGACGCTGGCTTCGCCTCTCGCATGGACGACATGATGGTCAACTCCATCCGCAAGTTCACCGCCGTCAAGAAGCGCGCGGACGACCATGGCGTACTGCTCCAGCCCGCGCGCCCAGGCTCCTCATTGCCTGACACCCTCATCGGCCTCCATGGTGACGAACTCTTTCAAGCCCTGGTGGCCCTGCAAGTGCCGGAGGTCGCGACGAAGAATGTGCACCTCGAGGCCGCGCTCGCCGCGCAGCGCCTCGCCATGCAAGAAACCGTCGACCTGCACATCCATCTTTGTTGTACTTATTATTTGGATCTTATTTGTTGGTTCTGAATCTTGCAAGCTGGGAAACACGGCATGATGATGCAGAGGACAACAACCATAACAAACAGCTCAAACTTGGTAGTATTATCTTTGTGAAAGTGCGACACATGTGCTGATCATGTGCGTCCTGAGAATAATAATTCTAATTGTTGTGCATGTTGATCTTGTGGCACTGATAGAACGAGCGAATGCATTGCGTGTTTTAAGTATAAATTTCTATTAAAGCTAATTAAATTTAAGTAAAGTGACCACTAACTCCTGTTATTACAGTACCAATACAGACCCGCTTGTGAACCGACGTGTGGCCGAGGGTGCATCTTCTGCCGGGCGTGCAGCGGACGAGGGAGGGGTACTAACTGTTGTCGCCTGTACACACTCAGCTTACTATTGAATCCAGTTCCCCAAGAGCTGAAAAACGAACTACTGCCGCCGCCTACACACTCGTTCACTCGAAGAGACTCCAATGGCGATCCGAGGGGTGAGCCTGCTGGATATGGACTTCAGCAAGGAGTTCCCCTTTGAGTTCGCCGTTCAGTCCTATGGCTGCACCAAGTTGAATGTGATGTACACCAACGATACGGACTCGGTGAAGCTCTGCCTCGCCTCAGTCCTATGGCTGCACCAGGTTCTGGAGCATTCGCCTGTTTCATCGGCAGCGCCGACTGCACCTTCGCTACGGTGGAGAGAAGGAAGAACACGACGATTCGGCCATCTGGTGCAACAAGCTTGTCGACATCCAGAAGCAATACAAGATCATCAGCAACGGGCAGGAGAAGGACTCCGTGGTTGACCTCGCTGAGACCATCATCGACCCCTGATACGCCAACATGAAAGAAGACGACCTGAACACGTGGGAGGTACCTCTGAATCTAGCCTACATAACCTACGCGGCCAAGGACGCATACGCATGCTACGACATGTACAAGCAGATCTTGGACATGAGGGTGTGTCTGCTTCCCGTAACCGACGAGTACACGGACAGCCGCATCGTCATGATCAAGCGTGCCAGGAAGGTCTAGATGTTGTACTTTATCTCTTTATAAGCACCTTTATCATCTGAGTGTTTCATGCATTAGCCTATGTGTCGTAATTATCTGTTTTGTCCGAAATATTTCTTTTAAGAACCCATTAACCTGATTGCTTTTTTAGTGGCTATTTGCTTATGTATGTAAACTAGTTCACTTGTCCGTAAAAAAAACTAGTTCACTCGGCTGCCGTGCTTTGAATCTCCTTCCTCCCAACATATTCCCCTCCTCAGGTGGACCCAGCAGGTCTCTGAATTTTCTCCCACTTTCTTTTTCGATGTAAACTGAGTTTTCTCCCAGTACTTTCCCCTAGAACCAACTCAACTGTCCCACGTCTAGCCTAAAAAATAATAATACCCCACGTACTATTAACTCATCAAATTAAAATGATATTTTATATCGTAAGTTGAAAGTTCTTACAAAATAATAATAATAATTGTTTATATATAACTTGGCAAGTTAACTCCTAGTGATTGCATACATAAGCTTGCAAAGATTTTACTGGCGTGCAATCATGTGTTTATGTTTTTATAACATTTCTCCGTCTAGCCCAACATGATATTTTCACCCAGCCCAGCAAGTCCGCGGATTTCGAGAAAAATGCAAATGGGATTTAAACGGGCTGCATAGATGGTACATCATTGTTTCACCCAGCCGACCAAATGGACTAAAAAACAGATGGACTGGCTGACATGTGGGCCAGTAGGTCGAGCCTAAGAAGGCGTTGGATTTAGATCCAACGGCCGGCATTCTTCTTCAATCTCTCGTCTTCTTCCCCAGCGCTGCCGGAACCGCCTGCTCCAGCCTTCGGCGTCCAGCGGTGTTGTTTTGCCCTCCTCAGCGAAACGCTACCCCGCCGATGGCCAGGCCATCCCTCCACTCCGCACCTCCTGTTATTCTCTGCCGAGTGTAGGCCCACCCCGCACCCGAACCAGTCAAGTTTCCCACTCCTCTCTGTCTGCGACTCCACTGCCGCTTCTTCCCCATCTCCGGGTCATTCCAGTCTGGGGCCTCGCCGTCGTCCACCGCCTCGGTGCGCTCGGCGCGGCGTGGTCAACATACGAGAGTCATCGGAAGAGGACTGTACGTGGAGAGCCTGACGGTTGGGACCCACGAGGTCCATGGTCGCACACAAGGAAAGCTCCTCCTTATTACGCACTGTACGTGCACTGTACGTGGGAAGGGCTTCTGTATTTCGCGAAAAAACGTTCCCCCCGCTGACAGGTCGGACCCACCAGCTATATCTTCACACGCAAGGAAGTGCCTCCTTATTACGCACCAAAAAATGAATACCCCCTGCTAGCTGGGACCCACCATAGTGGGTGGCTGACTTGTGGGCCTACAAAGTTGACGAGGACGGAGGGCTTTGTCAACTTAGTCAATATGAACGATTCTAGCTCTGGTGACCATACGATGTCCATCCAACGGCCATAGTGCTTCTTCAACCTCTGGTCTTCTTGCTCCAGCCGCCCAAAGAAGCGCCGGTCGTGCCGCGTGCTCCTGCCTCTCGTGGCCAGCTATGATGCCGCGGAGGCCTCACCTCCCCCTACTACTCCCACTGCTGGCCCAGGGTATCCCTCTACTCACCCACACCCCCTGTTATTCTGCGGCGACAGCAACCTCATGCCGCAGCCGAACCAGTGAACCCTCGTACTCCTCTCCGTGTGGGCATCCACTGCCGCGTCTTCCCTGGCTTCGCGTCGTCCCCTTCCTAGGCCTCGCTGTCGTCCACCGCCTTGGTGCTCTCGGCGCGGCGTGGTCAATGTGGTCAACGACCGACTTCCATCGGAAGAGTACTGTACGTGGAGAGGCTGACAGCTGGGTCCACGGCCACAGCCCAGTTTTTTTGTGATTTGCCAAGTAAGTCGCTTTGTCAGGCCTGTTGGGCTGCAAATCTTTCAAGACGAGGAGAGCTTCATTCGGCTGGCCGAGAAAATGGCCTATCAGTAATGAGAAATGGGCTGTACATTTTTAAAACACATCAAACCGGCAATTAGTTTCAAATATCTTTTTTTCATTTCGAGATTTTAAATTACATTAATTTTTATGCGTGGAGAATTTGTTGGATTTTATATTGATATACATTTATTTTTAAAATCAGTTTGAATGTGAGTCGAAATTTCGGGATTAAAAACAGTTTGGACCGCACCGAAATATGCAAAATTTCGTATAATTTTTTAACCGTGGCCACAATATGGGCTGTAATGCTAACAAAAAGAATATGGGCTCCAAAAAAACCTTAAGAATTAGCAAATGGGCTGTAAATTATTAGAAATAATGGCAGATGGGCTATATGCTGTTTTCCACAAATTTGAGGCTTTCCTAAAAAAAGGTTGACGCACAAGCAGTGACTGTTGGATGTCCATCGAACGACCGTCGTGCTTCTTCAATATCTGCTCTTCCTGCTCCAGCCGCTCAAACAAGCGCTTGCGGGACTGCCTGCTCCCTCCTCCCCGCGGCCGGCTGTGCTGCCGCGCAGGCCTCACTGCCCCACCGTACTCCCATCGCTGGCCTAGCCATCCCTCTACTCACCCACACCTGTTGTTATTCTCCGGCGACGGCAGACGAACCAGTAAACCGTCGTACAGTCGTACTCCCCTCCGCGTGGGAAACAACTGCCGAGTCTTCCCTGCCTCCGTGTCGTTCCCTTCCTAGGCCTCGCCGTCGTCCACCGCCCTGGTGCTCTCGGCGCGGCCTGGTCAACGTGGTCAACGACCGACATGCATCTGATGTGGACTTTACGTGGAGAGGCCTACAGCTTGGTCCACGGCCGCATGCAAGGAAATGCCTCCTTATTACGTGCAAAATAATGATTCCTCCACCTGACATCAGGGACCCACTGAAAGGGTCTCTGTATTTCGTGAAAAAAACGTTACCGCCGCTGACAGCTCGGACCCACTAGCTATATCTTCGCACGCAAGGAAGTGCCTCCTTATTACGCACAAAAAAATGAATACTCCCCCTGTTAGCTGGGACCCAGTATAGTGGCAGGCTGACTTGTGGGCCTACTAAGTTGACAGGGACGGAGGGCTTTGTCAACTTAGTCAATATGCACGATTCTAGCTCCAGTGACCGTACGATGTCCATCCAACGGCCGTAGTGCTTCTTCAACCTCTGGTCTTCTTGCTCCAGCCGGCCAAACCAGCGCCGGTCGTGCCTCGTGCTCCTGCCTCCCGTGGCCGGCTGCGATGCGGCGGAGGCCTCACCGCCCCCTACTACTCCCACCGCTAGCCAGGCCATCCCTCTACTCACCCACACCCCCTGTTATTCTGCGGCGACGGCAGCCTCACCCCGTAGCGAACCAGTGAACCCTCGTACTCCTCTACGCGTGGGCATCCACTGCCGCGTCTTCCCCGGCTCCGCGTCGTCCCCTTCCTAGTCCTTGCCGTCGTCCACCGCCCTGGTGCTCTCGGCGCGGCGTGGTCAACGTGGTCAAGGAACGGCTTCCATCGGACGTGGACTGTACGTGGAGAGGCTGACAGCTGGGTCCACGGCCGCAGCAAGGAAGTGCCTCCTAATTATGTGCAAAATAATTATTCCTCCACCTGACAGCGGGGACCCACCGGACAGGCCACCGTATTTCGCGAAAAAACGTTTGCCCCTGACTGCTGGGACCCACCAGCTACATCTTCGCACTCAAGGAAGTGCATCCGGGCAAAAAAAAAACGATTCGCCCCCCTGACTGCTGGGATCCACTAGCTACATCTTCGCAGGCAAGGAAGTGCCTGACAGTCGGGACCCACCTGGTTGAAGCGTACGTAGCGTTGTCATTCTGGTCGCGAACGTGTACATACATGTATACTGGTGGATGTAGAGGCGCGCGCGTGTCGTAGTAGAGGCGCGTACGTGTCGTAGTAGAGGCGCGCATGTAGCATGTACACGTACATACAGCGGCCAGGGTGCAAGAAAGAAAATACGGCCACATATGTGTACATACGGGCGGGGTCTCGAACGCCTACTCGCGCATACGTACGGCCAGCGCTCGTGTACATGGCTGGGTCGGAACGGAGAAACAGCGTCGTCGTGTTCATGGGGAGGCAACGGAATGCGTCGTGTTCATGGGGAGGCAACGGAATGCGTCGTGCTCATCGGGAGGCAACGGACCGCGTGGGAGCCAACCGGCTGGGTCGGAACGGAATGCGTGGTCGTGTTCATCGGGAGGGCTTGGACGGAACACGCGATGGAAACAAGGCCTGGCGTACCGCACAACGGAGGAAACGGACCTCCTATGTTCAGAACGGGGTCCTGTTGATCGGGAGGGGTGTGGCGTACCGCAAAATGGAGGAAACGGACCTCCTGCGGTCGAAACGGGGGTCCTGTTGATCGGGAGGGGTGTGGCATACCGCAAAACGGACGAAACGGACCTCCTACGGTCGAAACGGGGGTCCTGTTGATCGGGCGGGGTGTGGCGTACCGCAAAACGGACGAAACGGGCCTCCTACGGTCGAAACGGGGGTCCTGTTCATCGGGAGGGGTGTGGCGTACCGCAAAACGGGACTCCACGGGATACTGTTCATCTCCACCGTCGACCTCCTCCAGCCTCCACGGGCTACTGTCGACCTCCTCTAGCCTCCATGGGCTCCTGTTCATCCAGCCTCCACTGCGCGCTACTCCACCGGCTACTGTTCAACCACCCCTCCACGGGCACCCCTCCACCGTCTACTGTTCATCCAGCCCTCCACACCACGGGGTCCTGTTCAACCACCCCTCCACGGGCACCCCTCCACCGTCTACTGTTCATCCAGCCCTCCACACCACGGGGTCCTGTTCAACCACCCCTCCACGGGCACCCCTCCACCGTCTATTGTTCACCCAGCCCTCCACCACACAACGGGGTCCTGTCCATCCAGAGGCAACGCCACCGCTCACTTGTTCATCCAACCCCCCCCCCCCCCCCCCCCCCCCCGCAATGCTCACTGTTCATCCCAGAGGCAGCATCGATCGGCTTCAGTTAGCAGCAGTAGCGAATTAATCGCTTGATCGGGTTCAGTTAACAGCCATCGATCGATCGCTCGGGTTCAGGAACGCGTAGCCTGCAGTGCAATCGCTCGGGTTCAGTTAGAGCCCAATGCCTCGCTCGGGTTCAGTTAGAGCCAACGCCTCGCACACACGCACGTACATGTACGAGAGAAACGCGCATCGCTCGGCCCCCGACCTCCCACCGTAACCGGGAACTCGCCGAAATTTTCCTCGCCCTCGCTTCCACCACAGTTTTTTCCGTCATGGACGGCCCAAAGAATGTCATGCCGCTGCGTCTCCGGCCCGCCTAGGACGAAAAGCCCATTTTCTGTCATGATTTTTTGTCATAGAAGTAGGAGCCCACCACATCTATGATGATACCGGGTTTTGTCACAATTATCATCATAGAAGTGTCATATGTATGACAGAAAAAAATTTCGTTCGGCCCAAAATGTCACGGATGTGTCTTTTTTTTGTAGTGCTTGGTTACCATGCTCTGAACGCGCATTTGCAACGCTATCAGCTCGTCAGCAGAACACCAGTCCGGACTCTTCTCGACCCAGGAGGTGAGTCGCATAGGAGCGCTAGAGCGGAATTCGGCAGCTGCGGCCCAGGTGGTGCCGCGTGGTTCTGTGATGTAGAACCACTGCTTCTGCCACTCCTTTACCGTATCCATGAAGGTGCCTTTGGGCCAGGAGACGTTGGACAATTTGCTCACCATTGCCCCTCCGCACTCTGCGTGTTGGCCATCCACCACCTTCGGCTTCACGTTGAAGACTTTGAGCCACAACCCAAGGTGGGGTTGGATGTGGAGGAAGGCCTCACACACGACGATAAACGCCGAGATGTTAAGGAAGGAATTCGGGGACAGACCATGGAAATCTACCCCGTAATAATACATTAACCCGCGGACGAAGAGGTGGAGTGGAAACCCTAGCCCGCGGAAGAAATGGGGGAGTAATACCACTCTCTCGATGGGCTCCGGCGTGGGGACGATCTATCCCTCGGCCGGTAGGCGGTGGGCGATCTCCTTAGCCAAATATCCGGCCGTCCGGAGCTCAGTAATGTCCTCCTCCGTGACGGAGGAGACCATCCATTTGCCTTGACCACCGGATCCGGACATGGTTGCTGGACTAGGAAGGAGATTGAACCTGGGCTGCTGGAGCTTGAGATTGGGAAGGCAAAGATAGAGAGAAATGGAGAGAAGAGGAAGGGGGAATCCTTATCCGCTTATAAAGGCAGCAAATATAAAACGCCTCCTCACTCGCCTTGAGATTCGCCTATTCCCAAGGGCTGTGTAAATGGCATGGTTGGGTTACCCATGCCCGCATTGATGAGTATCCTGCGATAAGGGGACACGATCTCTGCTTCGACAAGATGTGCCAATAGCAACCGCCTCTTGAAATGTGGGATAAACAGTTCGAAATTGTGACCGAACGGACGTCTTGTCACATTGCAGAAAGCTGTCAGCAGATGGAACTCGTGTAAGATATATATATTCTCTCTGCGGTTGTTCATGGTGTGTAATAGGTCCGGATACAATCATCACGTCCGAAGACTATCTTGGAGTTCGAAAGGAGGGGAACCCGCCTTGCAATGCCGAAGACAATCTGCGCGCCGGACTCCTCATCATTGAAGACAGGTTCAGGGGCTACTGAGGGAGTCCTGGACTGAGGGGTCCTCGGGCGTCCGACCTGTTATCCATGGGCCAGACTGATGGGCTGTGAAGATACGAAGGCCGAAGACAATACCCGTGTCCGGATTGGACTCTACTTGGCGTGGAAGGCAAGCTAGGCGACCTATTATGAAGATTTCCTCCTATGTAACAGACCTCATGTAACCCTAGATCTCTCCGGTGTCTATATAAACCGGAGAGCATAGTCCGTATAGGACAGATTCATTACCATATTCACATAGGCTAGACTTCTAGGGTTTAGCCATTACGATCTCGTGGTAGATCAACTCTTGTAACACTCATATTCATCAAGATCAATCAAGCAGGAAGTAGGGTATTACCTCCATAGAGAGGGCTCGAACCTGGGTAAACATTGTGTCCCCCGTCTCCTATTACCATCGATCCAAGACGCATAGTTCGGGACACCCTACCCAAGATCTGCTGGTTTTGACACCGACACCCATCACAGCTAAAGACATTGGTCATGAAGACAATGTTGATGATGATGTAGTCCTTCCTCAGCTCGTGCCCAGTCGGTATCATCGCCTGCTCCAACGAGCAGTGAACTGATCAGGATTGGTCGTCCATTGATGCCAATTGCTCAGGATGACTCATGGGCCGAGCACCCACAGCAAGACACCCCAGTACATGATGAGACACCAAGAACACCACCACCTCAAGTCACCAATACGGTGCTTGATGATGACAACTACATGGTGCAGACCACTCCTTCACCAAAGGCGTCGTCCGCTTTTCGCAGGCTTCGCAAAGGCCCCAGGCCGCAGGTCACCATGTCGAGCATTCCGAAAGGGGAAGTGCACCAAAGGTCAGTTGCACGTCAAGTGTTTCCTGAAGCCACCCCTACTGCGAATGTCTTTGTGTCTGAAGCTAAAGTCGCTGAAGACATTCCGGCTGCATCAGCCGATGAAGATAATGAAGAAGTAAGAGAAGAAGAAAGAGTTGCCACACCCCCTGCTGCTGATCAAGTCATTCTCGAGGAGAATGTGATTGTGCCCGACCCTCCTGTTATTGAATAAATGGAGGTTGAAAACATTGAGGTTGCCACAAACAACACCACTGAAGCCACTAACACAGTCATGGCTGAAGACATTGTGGAGCCTGAAGCTCATGTGGAGCCTGAAGCCAATGTAAATGCTGAAGCCACTGTTCCACCTCCAAGGCCTCACACAATTGAACAGGCCTATGATCATGGATAGCTTGTCACGGTGAGATGGCCCATTATGCTTCCTCCCACAACTCCTGGACCACAATATGACTATCATGTGGAGCAGAGGCCACAAGTTCAGAAGCCCAAGCCACGGCTGCCAAGGCTTCCAGGTGCTACGACTACACTGGGTTCTTTCAGCGTGCATAGCTTCAGAGCCCGCAACACCTTCTTTGACAGTGCCAAAAATCCCTATTCGAAGCCAAAGACCTCATCCGATCATTTTTGGAGCCATCAACAGCGAAGCGACTACTCTTGCATTCTGTACAATCAAGAGCGCATCTTTCCTCATATGCGTCTGGATAGTGAAGCTATTGGTGGGCTGCCCTGTCTTGAAGAAGCGCTTGACTGCTTTCGGGATGTTGGTCTTCTACCGTTTGTAATAGACAAAGAGCACTGGAATGAAGAGCTTCTGCTGCAGTTCTATGCCACACTTCATATTCGCGGCTACAACAGGGATCCGAAGACATGGATCCTTGACTGGATGTCAGGTGATGTACATCACGAAGCCAAAGCTCAAGACATTATCGAGCTTACTCCCCTGCCCACTCCAGGTGAGTTATACGAGCCTGGTTGTCAGCGTCATCGAGATGAACTGCAGAGTATCTTTCAGAGGCCCGAACCCAATATGAGTCAGATGCTTAGTATGATGAAGCCATTGCGTCAAGATGCTGAATACCCAAAGGAATTCTTCGTCCAAGACCTTGAGTACTTGCCACACACAGTATACCACATTCTGAGGTGTACTCTATGGCCAATTAAGGGACATTCTTCTGAAGCCAAACTTGAAGGAGCCATGAAGACTTTGGTATTTTATATCATCAATGGCATTGTCACGACCGGATTTTTGGGATATAAATTCCCAGAAAAACGGCCTGTGTGCTCACCAGCCCCAGGATTACTGTTAGCTGATGAGGTACCAACTTGATACAAGAATTCCAAGCAAGGAACAAAATTATGTAGTACAAGACCATTTAGGCCTGGGAGTACAACACTTGGTTTCTAATGGTTGAGGGCAGAAGCGGTTGGAAACATCTGCGTCTATGGGACTCCATTTCCCACAAGAACAGCTGACCAGGATAACTCCTATCTTCGCGAGGCTGCACACGTCAACACGTAGGCTCCGAGGGTGTCACCGCGATGCATACCTCCACGCAAGGCAATCTGGCCAAGACAATAGCCAGGGACAAGCCAGTGAGTACGTTTGAATGTACTCGCAAACATTAAGAACACGGGTATAATATATCCAACATACTCCAGATTTAATAGTCGATCATACATCCGTCACGAAAATATACGAGAAGCCATGATGCACACATATGGATAAAAATATACCAAAATAAAATACTGGGTGCCAAACGAGTGTCTGAATGACTCCTCGAGCGAAAAATGCAGAAATAATAATACTGGTGCCAAACGAGTGTCTGAATGACTCCTCGGGCGGAAAATGCAGAAATAATAATACTGGTGCCAAACGAGTGTCTGAATGACTCCTCGAGCGGAAAATGCAGAAATAATAATACTGGTGCCAAACGAGTGTCTGAATGACTCCTCGAGCGGAAAATGCAGAAATAATAATACTGGTGCCAAACGAGTGTCTGAATGACTCCTCGAGCGGAAAATGCAGAAATAATAATACTGGTGCCAAACGAGTGTCTGAATGACTCCTTCAGCGGAAAATGTAGAAATAATAATACTGGTGCCAAACGAGTGTCTGAATGACTCCTCGAGCGGAAAATGCAGAAATAATAATGCCGCAGTCGGGCGTCGGGGCGACACCACATAAAGGGCTGATAAGAGAATAATCACAGTGAATATCCAGGAGGTAGAACCATCCCAGGGATACTCAATAATATACATAAAATAAATGGTTAGTCCATAATAATAAAGATCATAATCCAAAGGTGCCATAATCATAAACAATATTTAGTACAGTCGTTTCTCCATCCGAAAACTGATAATTCAGTCAAGTCGTATCTCCATCCGAATACCGTTACTGAGCTCTAGTTAAACCATTCTCCATCCGAATACCGTTATCAAGATTTAACCCAGACTGTGGTCCTATACTCAAGAACATGACTATCCAACAGGATGTATCCTCTGCAGAGGGAGTACCATTTTCCACGAGTAACGGGATTACTCAGTCCCTCGGGACTAATTCCGTCTACGGTCTTTTGATTGAAAACACGCTTGACCTGCACACACCAGCTTAACTCACCAGTGCCTGGAATCACCCACGACACCTGCCAAGCAAAACTCTAAGTGGGGAGGCTACAACCTCGACGTAGCATGGGATCACAAAATTTATACCGCGCGCAAACTGGGGAAGCTATCCCCTTCGGCTACAACCGAAAACACCCATGCCCTCGGACCGAATGACAGGCTTTAATCCGTGGCCACGGGACCTTCATCACGGCCTCTCTGTACGGTGTGTGCTTTGGAAAGGGGTTGACAACCTACTGAACCATACCCTGTCCCCTGCAGGGACAAGTGGTGGTACCGACAAAAGGAAGCTACTGAACAAGACTCGGTCTACAACCGACTCAGGTGATCCAAGTATCCGCCAACAATATTACCACTAGTGAAATAAATCACCACTCCTCGAGCCTCACCATGCTATGCCGGGCATACTCGCCACAACGAGGGATTAGGGACAAGCTCGTGTCTACCCAAGACCACGACTTTCCCGCTTCCTACCGGTGTGCAAGAGAAGCTCACGAGGGCGATCCAAATCCTCAGGGTATCCATTGCTGGCCACAAACAACTCCAAAGTGCACTCATGCACGAGACTACATCGATACATAAACTGTCACTTATACTCCAAGACAAAAGGTGCTGTGATCGTATCCAAACACCACAACAAATATTATGCCAGAGTTCAGAAATGCTTGCCTTCAAGAGTATGCAAAGGATGCACTTATTGGAAGCTTTCCTTTTCCTCCAAAAATCCTATTTTGCAAAATACACAAGTACAAATATTTCAAACACAGTACCAAAACCTGTCTCAAATATTTTTGAAATAAATCTTAAAATAAACTAGATGAAATTTGAGAGAGGTAGGAAAAAGAATCAACTCATTTGGAGTTTTATTTTAAAAGTTATAGCCAGTCAAAGTTTGGTCAAATCTGTTTTTAAATAAAACCAGAAAAAAGGAAAACGCTTCAGCAGTAATACGCTTACGCAGCAGGGAAAACACACTCGGGGTTTTGCGCCTCCACTTAAACAGAGAGAGGGCGCTGCGCGGGTCGCTGACAGTGGGTCCAGAGGGCCCACTGGTCAGGTTTGACCGTTCCTTCCCTCCTTCTCTTCTCTTCTGCCCGACGGGAGCGGGGCTCCGGCGATCGCCGGCGACGGACGGCGGCTCCTCGAGGGCATCTGCGGGCGGGAATGGAACGGCAAGACCGAGGCGGTCCTCGGGGTGGTCGTTGGGTCGGCGGAGGTGGAAGGAATCGCCGGCGGCGAGCTCCGCGGCGGGGAAAAGCTACGGTGGTGAAGTGACTTAGGTGCTCCGGTGGTCTCCGACCGCAGTTGGGTAGCTGGGCAGCTCCGCAAGACTACGGGGAAGCTTCTGGTGGTGTTGGATTGGCGAAAGGGTGGCTGGCTGCGACGAATCGCTCCGGAGCTTGGCGGCGGCCGAGCTGGCCGGAGTTGGGGGAAACGGTCTTCTCCGGTCGATCTACTGCGCGAGAAGCTCTATGGGGGAAGTCTGATGTCGCCTGAACGCTCGGAGGGGCTCGGGGTTCCTTTATATAGCGCGACGAGGCGGGCTCCGCGGCGGCAGAAGATAAGCTCGTCGGCGACAGCCGTTGCTGTAGTTGCAGGGCATCGCAGCAGCGACGAAAGCGTGCCGACGAGCGGGGGGATAAGCACGACCTGTGCATCAGATTCAATACCCAGGATTTCTTCTTCAGACAACTAGCTGCTTCTGGGATTGATCTGCTTGGCCTGAAGTTTTATGCTCCCTGGGCAATGCGCCTGATCAGGCTCCATTCTTCTATTGACTATCAGCCCTCAGCGCGCAACCATCTTGTTTTTCTGCCTGAGGTTGATCTGTCCATTGAAGCCATCTACCCCGGGCCTGCCAAGACGCCTATACATCTTTAGAATGTTGAACACGAAAGCTTCTCGCAACCATTGGAGGGAATTCTTGTCCCCAATGCTGCAACCCCCGCTTATCCTCTGGCTAGAAATATGAGAGTGCCACATCGTGCCAACACCGAAGCCGCTGTAACTACGGTTGCCCAAAGGCCTCGGAAGCGTTCTCGTGTACTGAATGACTGAGAGCTTCTTGTGGCTTGCATCAGAAGCAGGATAAGCATCACGACTCGCTCAAGCGTCAAATGCAAAGTATCTTGGTGGATGTCAATCGCATTCGAAATTTGGCCACCAAGAACTCGTTTGTTGCCCATGAAGCCTGTCGGCGGTCCTGGAAGAGTCTCACTCTGCTTTGTCCTGAAGACGATCTTCGCAAAGATGGCTTCATTGAGACCTTCAAGTTTGATTCCAGGCCTCCACAAAATGCAATCTGGCGTTGCACGCCGTCTATTGAAGACTCTGAATATTCGTCTTCGGCTGCAACTGTTGTTGCGAGAGTCGTCGATGAAGAAGACGACGCCACTTCACCAACCATGGCTGCACTGCATCTCGATACTGCATCAGGCCCTTCTGCACCACCGAACTCCAACGTTGACCCTGCTCGATCATCCACTCCTGATGAGAACGAGTAGATACTCTCTGTCTTCAAACCTTTTTGGTCCTTACTGACAAAAGGGGGAGAAGCTTATGAGTTGATAGTCTTCAAGCGGGTCCTTATGGGTGGTTGCATTATTTTTTCTAAGTCTTTACAACTCTCGTCTTTTGAAACATTTGGTTCTTTGAGTTGTAACACTTAAACTCGAGTCAGTTCCTTAGTGACCCAGGGTCATTTCGGACAAATTAGGTCGGCTTGCCTCCTGGCTATAATAGCCCACCCCCTACACCATAAATTGGTGGCTGCTCAGAGTTAGTGCACGGCTTTTGTCGTTTGAGAGCAACCCACCCCCGAAGCATTTGAGAGAGAGATCCTTGCGAGGACATAGCCAAAACACCCAGAGCCAAAGAGTGTTAGGCATCACTGAAGTCTTTCTGTCCGCGTGATCTGAAGACTTGATACACTTGAGGACTGTGAATCCTCCAGCCGGTTAGGCGTCATGTTTTGAGCATCCAAGAGCCATTGTGGATTTCCAGTGAACGAAGTCTGTGAAGGTTTGGAAGTCTACCTTGAAGACTTACCAGAGTGATTGGGCGAGGACTGTGTTTTCTTAGCTCAAGGGGAATAAGGTGAAGACGAGGTCTTCTAAGTTAATCTCAGCCTCCCTAACCAGACGTACAGTTGTCACAGCAACTGGAATGGGTCTACCAAATCCTTGTCCTCTCCAAGCAACTGGTTCTATCCTTCCCATCTCTTTACTTTATAGTTTGTCTTCGTGAAGTCATTGCCTGCTTGCATGATCTGATTGTCTTCACTTTGTGAAGACTGTTCTTGTTTGTCTTCATACTATGTTCCATCCTGATCCATACTACCTAGCTGCTGATAGTGTTCGTACTTTCACTTCATTGCTTACTTGACTATGGCTTGTCTAGTGTAGTCTACCTTCCGTTGCATATCAATAGGTTCATTTCTATTGTTTGTCTTCAAAACCCCCGTGTTTTGAAGACTTTCATAAAAATCGCCTATTCACCCCCCTCTAGTCGATAACTAGCACTTTCAGCTGGCTTCTTTTGCATAGACTTCTTGGGCTTGCTAGCAGAAGCCTCGGCAGCGGCAGCAACAGAGTCTTCATTGAATTTCCTCACTGCTTCCTTAGCCATTTTGGCTAGTTTCACTTGCCGCTTGGCCCAGTCATCAGGATAGTCCTCACCGCGCTTAAGGCTAGTGGGATCAGCAATTTGGCCAGGTGCCAACGGAGGTCTTGGGCAAGGAGGGTGAAAAGTGAATTTCTTCATGTACTTTGGAGTGACATATCTGTAATCCCTCCATTCCCGTGCCCATATCCTCTCTATCCTTTGTATGTGCACCTTGCGCTAATTCTTGTTCTCCTTGCCATGCTTGGCTTCATCAGGAGCACAGTATTCTTCATAGATGTCATCAGGGATCTCAAAAGCTGTGTTAACTTCCAGTTTCTTGCCTTCCTTCTGAGGTTTCTTGCCATCTGCCATTTTCTTCATATGAGGATTTTGAACAATTGAGTTCTCTGAAGAGGTATGCAACTTGTCTTCGAGGAATGCTGCAAATGAGTTAAGTTGATGAGAACCTAGTGATTCAGCAGCGGACATGTGTGCCTGTGAACAGAGTATAGGTGCGAAGAATTTGGAGAGGTCATATGCGTTCTCAGAAGTTTTTGCGAAAAGAACAAGTTTGAGGAATATGACCAGTGGTGTCTTGAGGAATTTCACTAAGCGTTTTTGACTTAGGTTCCAGAGTTGTATAGATTGAAAATCCACACAATTGAGAAATCTTGAAGAAAAATATAGCTTAGAGAAACAGATCAAGAACAGATGCTTATGTGAGGTGTTTTAAGTGTGGAAGTTGAAGAATAAACACCTTTTGGAGATTTTGTGGAAATCATCAGAATCAACAAGGGCAGTAAAAGTAACTTTTAATTACCCTTGATGAAGAACACGACGAACTAAGAGTAGTAGATTGGAAGTTCGTCATTCCGGATCTTCCATGCCCTAACTTGGCAGAGGAAGACAGCTACGACATCGGCGGAGAGAAGAAATCTGCGGCCGACGCGAGTATGACGGCGACGAGGTCGAGGTAGTGAAGCTCTTCCTCACCGATGACGATGGATGTAGCGGCGGTGCTAGGTCTTGAGGGCTCGAGTGGGCCAAATGCAGTCTGAGGAGGGTGAGGGTTATATATAGCCGAGGTGAAAAACCGCTCGCCCGAGGAAATTGGACGAACGTGCCCCTGACCCTTCTCATCCTAGCGACATGTGTCACCCATGTACAGAGTGGTGGAGATCGTATGAGATCGTGGATGAATAGATAAATCCAGTTGTGGGATGTGGAACGGTTTGAGCGGCAAAAGCCAAAAATTCAGATAAGAATATTTTAACATTGCGTTCGCAAATTCTTCAACTGTCAAGGACACAGTGAAGATTTTGAACGGGTTTCAAACAGAACGCACATGAAGAATTTGTGAACAGACTGGGTTGAGTTTAGCATAGAGGGGGAAGGGTCCGATCACATTCACTTAGCAGAAAAGGCAACTTGAAGAAATAGCAATAAGTGAATGTTGTAGGGGACATAAACGCACATATATATAAATATAGTCAATGAAGAACAACGGCGGAAAGAGTGAAGACAATGCAAAGTTGAAGAAATTGAACAACCGAGGAATTTCATAACCGAAGAAAAACTCAAATTGAAGATTTTCAACTTTTGTTGGTGGCGTGACCCACCGTATAAGAATGATGATTTTAGACGCCGTGTACAATTGTCGTAGGGCTCTGAGAATCAAATTCTTCGTTAATTTCTTCACACTTAGAGGGTTAGTCTTCATTGATTGAAAGAAAAACGCTACTTCGTGTGTTGCACATCTAAGTCATCAATTTTGCATAAGTGTTAGGATGTGTGTCCTTTTCAAAGGACATTCGAAGATTCTAAGATATTTAGCTCACACCGCAACTTGCTAAATCTCTTCTCATCCAAGGGCTTTGTGAAGATATCGGCTAGCTATTCTCCATTCTTCATGTGCTCGATAGAGATGTTGCCCTTCAACACATGATCACGAAGAAAATGATGACGAATCTGAATGTGCTTTGTCTTCGAGTGCTGAACTGGGTTATGAGCAATCTTGATGGCACTCTCATTGTCACAGTAGAGTGGCACGTTCTTCACATTGATGCCGTAGTCCTTGAGGGTTTGCTTCATCCATAGCAATTGAGCACAGCACGAACCAGCAACAATGTACTCAGCTTCAGCAGTAGAGAGTGATACGCAGTTCTGTTTCTTCGAGGACCAACATACCAAGGATCGTCCGAGGAAATGGCATGTGCCTCATGTTGACTTGCGGTCCACACGATCACCAGCATAGTCATAGTCTGAATATCCAATGAGATCAAAAGCCAAGCCCTTGGGGCACCATAATCCAAGTGTTGGAGTGTGAGCTAGATATCGAAGAATATGCTTCACAGCCTTATGGTGTGATTCCATCGGTGTAGCTTGAAAGCGGGCACACATGCAAACACTAAGCATAATATCTGGCCTAGATGCACATAAATACAATAAAGATCCAATCATGGAGCGGTATCAAAGTCAATACCATTTTCATCAGTGCATAGATGGCCATTTGTGGGCATATGGATTTTGACGCCTTTGCAATCTTGCATGCCGAATTTCCTCAATACATCCTTGAGGTATTTCTCCCGGGATATGAAGATGCCATTGCGTTGTTGACGAATTTGAAGACCTAAGAAGAATTTCAATTCTCCCATCATAGACATTTCATATTCCTCCCTCATCATATAACCAAGTTCGTCAGTGTAACGTTGGTCAGTACAACCAAAGATAATATCATCAACATATATTTGGCACACGAATAATTCATCATCATAGGTTTTGGTGAAAAGAGTTGGGTCAAGTGCACCGCGTTTGAAGCCTTTCTTCATGAGGAATTCCTTCAAAGTATCATACCACGCCCAAGGGGCCTGCTTGAGGCCATAGAGGGCCTTGTTGAGTCTGAAGACTTTGCCGGGATGCTTTGGATCTTCAAAACCTAGGGGTTGAGCAACATATACTTCTTCCTCAAGCTTACCATTGTGGAATGTGCTTTTCACATCCATTTGATATAAGATGATGTCATGACAGTTAGCATAAGCAAGTAATATGCGAATAGCCTCAAGTCTAGCAACGGGTGCAAAAGTTTCATCGAAATCAATTCCTTCAACCTGTGTGTAGCCCTGAGCTACAAGCCGTGCCTTATTCCTCACCACAAGGCCATTTTCATCTTGCTTGTTGTGGTAGATCCATTTGGTGCCGATGATATTGTGCTTGCGAGGGTCTGGTCGCTTGATAAGTTCCCAGACATTGTTGAGCTCGAACTGATGTAATTCCTCTTGCATAGCTTGAATCCACTCAGGCTCCAGAAATGCTTCATCTACCTTAGTGGGCTCTGTGATAGAGACGAAAGCAAAGTGCCCACAAAAGTTAGACAAATGTGAAGCTTTTGAGCGTGTGAGAGGACCTGGTGCGTTGATGCCGCTGATGATTTTCTCAATTTGCACTTCATTTGTGACGCAAGGATGAGCAGGTTGACGACGAGGAATTTGCTCATTTTCTTCAGAACCATTTTCTTCAGGCGCAACATGATGTTCTTCACGATCCAGGATGACTTCTTCAGCAGATTCTTCGGTAGGAATAACATCCTCAATAGCCTTGAACTTGATGGTTTCCTCAGGAGAGTTTTCATCTAGCACGGGAGGTAGGTGCTCTCTTTGCGAGCCATTAGTTTCATCAAACCACACATCTACAGTTTCAACAACCTTGAGGTGAACGTTCTTGAAGACTCTGTAGGTGTGCGAGTCCTTTCCGTAACCAAGCATAAAACCTTCATGTGCCTTCGGTGCAAATTTAGAATTGTGATGAGTATCTCTAATCCAACATTTAGCACCAAAGACTTTGAAATAACTCACATTGGGTTTTTTGTCAGTGAAGAGTTCATATGCGGTCTTCTTGAAGAATTTGTGAAGATATACCCTGTTGATGATGTGGCACGCAGTATCAATTGCCTCAATCCAGTAGTGACGAGGCGTCTTGTATTCATCAAGCATGGTGCAAGCCATCTCAACAAGAGTCCTGTTCTTGCGCTCCGTGATGCCATTATGCTGAGGAGTATAAGGAGTAGATAACTCATGAGTGATACCAAGTTCATCAAGATAGTCATCAAGACCCGTATTCTTGAACTCAGTCCCATTGTCACTTCTGATGTGCTTGATCTTCACACCAAAGTTGGTTGAAGCCCTCGAGGAAAATCGTTTGAAGACTTCCTGCACTTCACGTTTGTAAGTGAAGATATGCACCCATGTGTAACGAGATTCATCATCAACAATAACAAAGCCATTTAGAGATGCTTCATTGGTGAATGCAGAATAATGATTAGGACCAAAGATATCCATGTGAAGCAATTCAAATGGACGAGTGGTAGTCATGATAGTCTTTGCGGGATGCTTGGCCTTGGTCATCTTTCCAGCTTCATAGGCTCCACACAGGTGATCCTTGAGGAATTTGACATTCTCAATGCCAATGCCGTGCTTCTTCTTCGCGAGCGTGTGCAAGTTCCTCATGCCAGCATGACCGAGTCGTCGATGCCATAGCCAGCCTTCTGAAGCTTTTGCAAGTAGACATATAGCAGGTTGTGGTCCTGTAGAGAAATCAACAATATACATATATCCTCTCCTAAAGCATTCAAAGGCTTTGGAATGGTCATCTTCCATGATCACAACACAACGATACTTGCCAAAGATAAAAACCATATCAAGATCACAAAGCATTGAGACTGACATGAGGTTGAATCCTAAGGACTCGACAAGCATGACTTTGTCCATGTGTCGATCCTTTGAGATTGCAACCTTACCTAGACCCAATACCTTGCTTTTGCCTTTGTCAGCGTAGGTGATATGCTTCAGATGCAATGGAGATAAGGGAGCGTCCATCAATAGGTTCTTGTCACCAATCATGTGATTTGTACATCCACTATCGAGGACCCACTCAGTGGCTTTGGGTTGATCATCCTGCAGATGAAATAGTGCAACTTACAAACTCATATACTTCATCAGTGAAGAATATGACATCAATTTCATCAGATCAATTTCATCAAGCAATAGAACAGATGTAGCAGTATGAGGATGTGAGAACTGAATATTCATTTCTTCATGGTTAGCTTGCGTCCTTTCAAGCATATTGAGGTCTCCAGCAAATTCTTCAGATGGTTAAGTTCGTCTGGAGACCTGACCCTGCATAAGAGATTAGTTCTTTTTCTTCACCACCCACATCTGGAGGGGTGGCAAAGAGTTCATCATTCTGCGAGCTCCATAAGAGAAAGGTGGCATAGAAGCCAGTCCACTTTGTTTCACATAAGAGGGGTTAGGATAAGCATATGAATAAGCAGAGAAATTCTTTGAGGACTTATGAACATAATGGTTTGAAGAATAATGCACATATTCATAGCCCTTAGTTCTTCCCTGTGAAACAGAAGGGTTAGCACGATGATGTGCATATGAGGACTTTGATCCATTTGAGGAATTTGATCCACGTGAGGAATTCGGTCCATAAGAGGACTTGGATCCATATGAAGAATTGGGTCCATATGAAGAATTTGATCTGGGGTTCCTATTCTTCACAGGTGGTGTCATGATGACATTCACCTGAAGACTTTCAAGGCACCTTTTGGGAACCCAGATTTTCTTCATAGGGGGGCCGTTCCTGCAGTTAGTGCCAACATATCTAGCCAATACTTCACCATTCTGATCTTTGAACAACTTATAGTTGGAGTCAAATGACTCATCAGAAGAATGAGGAGATTCACATGTAAAGCCAGATAACGTGGATGGATCTACTGGAGGTCCCTTTGCAGCAACCCATGAGGTCTAGGGATACTGCTCAGGCTTCCAGTATGTCCCATCAGCATTGAGTTTCCACTCAAAGGCAATACCCTCTTTCCTAGGGTTCCTGTTGAGGATTTGCTTTTTAAGCACATCACAAAGTGCCTGATGCCCTTTGAGGCTTTTGTACATGCCTGCCGTATATAATTCCTTCAACCCTGCATTTTCAGTGATACTAGCAGCATCCTCAGATGAGGAATTAGTGATAGCAGAGACAGGTGAAGAATTTGCAGCAATAGAAGCATTTGAACTTTCAGGTGAAGAATTAGCAGATTCACGTTCAATGCACTTCAAACATGGTGGAATGAATTCTTCCTGAGCAGCACTAATCTGCTGAGCAAGCAATGAATCACGTTCCTTCTGAAGATGTTTGTCGGTGTCAAAACTGGCGGATCTCGGGTAGGGGGTCCCAAACTATGCGTCTAAGGTCGATGGTAACAGGAGACAGGGGACACAATGTTTACCCAGGTTCGGGCCCTCTCTATGGAGGTAATACCGTACTTCCTGCTTGATTGATCTTGATGAATATGAGTATTACAAGAGTTGATCTACCACGAGGTCGCAATGGCTAAAACCCTAGCAATCTAGCCTGTATGACTGTATATCTTTCCGGACTAAGCCCTCCGATTTATATAGACACCGGAGGGGGCTAGGGTTGTACAAAGTCGGTTACAGAGAAAGGAGTCTTCATATTTGGTCGCCAAGCTTGCCTTCCACGCCAAGGAGAGTCCCATCCGGACACGGGAGAGAGTCTTCGGTCTTGTATCTTCACAGCCCATTAGTCCGGCCCATGTCCAACAGGCCGGACGCCCGAGGACCCCTTAGTCCAAGACTCCCTCAGTAGCCCCTGAACCAGGCTTCAATGACGAGGTGTCCGGCGCGCAGATTGTCTTCGGCATTGCAAGGCGGGTTCCCCTTTCCGAATACTCCAAGATAGTCTTCGAACGTAACGAACGTGTCCGGATCTGCAACACAAGTACCACACACATAGCCGTAGAGAGTATAGTATTTCACGAGTCCCATCCGCTGACAATTTTTGCAAGATGACATCCCATCTACCTGGTCATCATTTTGAACCGTTTTCGCCTGCCGTTCCGTGTTTCGAGATGCGGTTTCCATTGGCACGTCTTGTCAAAGCAGAGATCATGTCCCCTTATTACGGGATTCTCATCAATACGAGCGTGGTAATCCAACCGTGCCGTTTGCACAGCCTTTGGAAATAGGCGAGTTTTAAGGCGAGCGGGGAGGCGTTCGATATTCGCTGCCTTTATAAGGGGACAAGGACTCCCTTTCTTCACCCATGCCTTCTCTTCTTCCTCTGCCCTTCCACTCTTGAGCAAGCACTCAACCATGTCCGGATACGGAGGACAAGGCAAGTGGATGGCCTCCTCTGTCAAGGAGAAGGACATCACCGAGCTTCGGGCGGCCGGGTATCTGGCGAACGAAATCGCCCACCGTCTTCCGGCAAAGGGGCAAGTCATCCACACACCGAAGCCCAACGAGAGGGTGGTGTTCATCCATCATTTCGTCCAGGGGTTAGGGTTTCCTCTCGACCCTTTCATCCATGGACTGATGTTCTATTACGGGCTAGATTTCCACGATCTAGCCCCGAACTCTTTCCTCAACATCTCGGCATTCATTGTCGTGTGTGAGGCTTTCCTCCGCATCCAGCCCCACTTCGGGCTGTGGCTCAAGATCTTCAACGTGAAGCCGAAGGTGGTGGATGGCCAACAAGCGGAGTGCGGAGGAGCCATGGTGAGCAAGATGTCTGATGTCTACTACAAAACCTTGTTCTTGTAGACGTTGTTGGGCCTCCAAGTGCAGAGGTTTGTAGGACAGTAGCAAATTTCCCTCAAGTGGATGACCTAAGGTTTCTCTCAAAAAACCCTGCAACCAAATAAGAAAGAGTCTCTTGTGTCCCCAACACACCCAATACAATGGTAAATTGTATAGGTGCACTAGTTCGGCGAAGAGATAGTGATACAAGTGCAATATGGATGGTAGATATAGGTTTTTGTAATTTGAAAATATGAAAACAGCAAGGTAACTAATGATAAAAGTGAGCACAAACGGTATTGCAATGCTTTGAAACAAGGCCTAGGGTTCATACTTTCACTAGTGCAAGTTCTCTCAACAAGAATAACATAGTTGGATCATATAACTATCCCTCAACATGCAACAAAGAGTCACTCCAAAGTCACTAATAATGGAGAACAAACGAAGAGATTATGGTAGGGTACGAAACCACCTCAAAGTTATTCTTTCTGATCAATCTATTCAAGAGTCTGTAGTAAAATAACATGAAGCTATTCTTTCCGTTCGATCTATCATAGAGTTCATACTAGAATAACACCTTAAGACACAAATCAACCAAAACCCTAATGTCACCTAGATACTCCAATGTCACCCCAAGTATCCGTGGGTATGATTATACGATATGCATCACACAATCTCAGATTCATCTATTCAACCAACACAAAGAACTTCAAAGAGTGCCCCAAAGTTTCTACCGGAGAGTCAAGATGAAAACGTGTGCCAACCCCTGTGCATAGGTTCATGGGCGGAACCCGCAAGTTGATCACCAAAACATACATCAAGTGGATCACGTGATATCCCATTGTCACCACAGATAAGCACGGCAAGACATACATCAAGTGTTCTCAAATCCTTAAGGACTCAATCCGATAAGATAACTTCAAAGGGAAGACTCAATCCATCACAACAGAGTAGAGGGGGAGAAACATCATAAGATCCAATTATAATAGCAAAGCTCGCGATACATCAAGATCGTATCACCTCAAGAACACGAGAGAGAGAGAGATCAAACACATAGCTACTGGTACATACCCTCAGCCCCGAGGGTGAACTACTCCCTGCTCGTCATGGAGAACGTCGGGATGATGAAGATGGCCACCGGTGAGGGTTCCCCCCTCCGGCAGGGTGCCGGAACAGGGTCCCGATTGGTTTTTGGTGGCTGCAGAGGCGTGCGGCGGCGGAACTCTCGATCTATTCTGTTCCCCGAAGGTTTTTGGGTATATGGAGATATATATGAGAAAGTAGTCGGTAAGGGGAGCCACGAAGGGCCCACGAGGGTGGAGGGCGTGCCCAGGGGGGTGGGCGCGCCCCCTGCCTCGTGCTGTCCTCATTGATCCCCTGACGTGCACTCCAAGTCCACTGGATTGCTTCCGTTCTAAAAATAACTCTCCCTTAGGTTTCATTCCGTTAGGACTCCGTTTGATATTCCTTTTCTGCGGAACACTGAAACAAGGGGAAAACAGAAACTGGCACTGGGCTCTGGGTTAATAGGTCAGTCCCAAAAATAATATAAAAGTGTAAAATAAAGCCCATAAACATCCAAAACAGATAATATAATAGCATGGAACAATCAAAAATTATAGATACGTTGGAGACGTATCAGCATCCCCAAGCTTAATTCCTGCTCGTCCTCGAGTGTAAATGATAAAAACAGAATTTTTGATGTGGAATGCTACCTAACATATTTATCAATGTAATCTTCTTTATTATGGCATGAATGTTAAGATCCATAAGATTCAAGATAAAAGTTTAATATTGACATGAAAACAATAATACTTGTCGGGTGGTTGGTGCGACATATGCCAAGGGATGGGTTATCATTGTGGGAGCCAATAAAACGTCGCCGGTACCTGGAAACAGGATGAGGCGAAGACATGCACGCCGGCGAATCTTACCCAGGTTCGGGGCTCTCCGAGGAGATAACACCCCTAGTCCTGCTCTGCGGGGTCTCCGCATGATCACTAGATCGATAAAAGGTAGCTACATTCGCTCCTAGAGCTGTTGAGATCAAGGGAGAAGAAGAACAAGGCTAGCTCCTGCTTCTCTCTATCTATGGTGTGTGTGCTATGCTTAGAGGGCAACTCTATGCTCAGAGGCCAACTATGCTTGGGCGCCAACCCTTTGCATGGGTGCTCCGGGGGGTTTATATAGGCCTACCCCCCGGGGGTACAATGGTAATCCGGCTAGGCTCTGGCCCCAGCCGTCAGTGTCTACGCTCGCCGGCTTCTCCGCCGGCTGCTGGGTCCCGCTGGCTGGTGGGTCCCGCCGGCTGCCGGCTACTCGGTCGACAAGCCGGCCCCACCGCATAGGGTCTTGTCGGCGGCTGCTTACTGTAGCCTCGCCTGTGATGACGAGGGCTTTGTCGAGGTAAGCGTGGCTACAGTGGGCCGCCTCGGGGGCTATCACCGTAGCCTTACCTCGTCTTGTCTCCTTAATGGGGCTCCTGCTTCGAGGAAGGGAGTAGCCGGCTTCTGGAGGCCGGCTACGCTCTTGGCCGACTGGGAAAGGCCGGGCCGCCTTCACGCCTATCTCTGGCCGAAGGGGCCCGCCGCCCGCGGGCCGTACGGGAGTCGGTCGTGGGTGACGTCGAAGCCAACATGGCTACAGTGCCGAGCCGCACGGGAAACGTCCGTCCCGTACGGCCTCCTGTAGCCACGCCCGCCTCGGGCTTCGGGGGTAGTGGGCCGCACTGTGGCCACACCCCGTCACGTCGCCGTTATGTGGGAGTGGTTTGGAGTGGTTGTGGTCTTGGCCGGCTCCTTGGAGTCGGCGTCCTTCTTGGCCGGCTTCTCGGCGTCGGCAACCCCATAGTCGTCCTGGGGAGGAGTTGGTGAGGCTGGGTCGCCTTCCGGGAGTCGGCTTTAGTGGTAGCCGGCCAGGGAAGGCGGCCCAATGCTCGAAGTGCTTGGAGGCCCGAAGGCCTGATAATTTTTTCAGAAGAACCAGGGGCAGTCGGTTAGGCTACCCGTGGCCATTTACTCCGACAGTAGTCCCCGAAGCAGATTGGGCTTCGAGGTAGAGTGGGGTTTTGAGAAGCTCGATCAGCTTCCTATCGTGACAAGCCGGCAGCTGGGAGCCGGCCTTGGTCAGGCGCGCCGCCTGAGTCGAAATCTTCTGGAGTCGGAGGGCGGGAACCCGCTGGCACGTGCACCGGGCCGCGGGCCGGCCACGGGCCGTCGGCGAGCCACGTGGCCGGAAAGCCTGCCAGCCCACGCGCGTGACGGGACGTCGCCGCAGGGAGGGGGCCCGCCACGTCCGCGCCCCGGCCTAGGCGCGGATCCTTTGTATCCCGAAACCGCCCGCACGTTCCGTGCGGCAGTTTCGGCTCGCATTTACGTGCAATAATCGCGGGACGTGGGGGGAGTGGGCGCAGTTAATCCCACGTCTCCCCCCACGTCCAGCCTCTTCGGCCTTGTGAGGCTATAAGTAGGGGGAGGTGGAGGGCGGCAGGCCCTCGCACGCTCCTCCTACTTCCACTGTCTTCTTCGCTCGCTCGTTCTCGCGACAGCGCCTTGCCGCCGCACTCTCCCACCGCACGCTCCTCCGCCGCCGTGCTAGCTCTCGCCATGCCTCCCCACGTAGAGCAGCTTGGCGGGGATTGGGACGGCTCCATCGTCCATGACGACCACGTCGACTTCCTCCGCGACACGCGGCGGCTGCCCGGCGCGGACAAAGTGGAGGTCCGCCTCGCGCCGGCGAAGGAGATCTCGCCGAGGCCGCAGGAGGGCGAGCGGGTGGTCTTCCGCTCGCACTTCTTGCGCGGCTTCGGCCTGCCAGTGAGCGCCTTCTTCCGCTCCTGGCTCGAATTCTATCAGCTCCAGCCGCACCATCTCACCCCAAACGCGGTGGTGCTGCTGTCCGCCTTCGTCACCCTGTGCGAGGGCTACCTCGGCGTCCTCCCCACCCTTGAGCTCTGGGGGGGGTTCTTCCAGTCGAAGCTGGGTACGCGCATGCGGGGCGTGCCGGCTCAGACTGGCGCCTTCATCGCGTCGCGGAGATCGGCCGCCGACAACCCCTTCCCCATCATCACGCTGATCCAATCGGTGAAGAAGTGGCAGAAGTCATACTTCTACGTGCGGAACATCGCTCCGCGGGGCGACTACATCAACCTGCCGGCTTACGTAGCCGGCCCACCGGCGGGCAGGCTGCCACAGTGGTCCTTCCGGGCTGTGACGCTATCGCAGGCAGGAAACGCCGCCATCGCTCGACTGCGGGTGATGGTCCAGTCGGAGGGCCTAACGGGGCCCGATCTTCTGGCTGCGTTCGTCACGCGCCGGGTTCTTCCGCTCCAGAGCCGGCCTCATCTGATCTGTCAGATGAGCGGCCAGCTCGATCCGAGCCGCATGTGCACCAAGGAGATGCCGCGCCACGAGGTCGCCTACATGGTGAATTACCTCGCAAACTGCCAACTCACTGAAGATTGGCAGTTCGGCAAGGAGCCGTATAGCCGAGCCAATCCTCCGCCTATGGTACGCTTCCCTTGTCTGTTTTTCTCTCTCTCTCTCAGCCTTGTTGCCGAGTATCTCTTGGCCGACTCTGACTTAGTCGGCTTGTTCTTCGTCAGAACCCTCTGCTTCGGCCGGACGGCGGGTCAGACGCGGAGCGTCGCTTCATCCCCGACCGGACCGAACACGACCTGGAGGACCCCGACCTGGGGGCGGTCCATATGGACGACGCCGTCGAGCCGGCCGGTGGCCAAGCCGGCGGCGAGGCAGGCGGCTCCGGGTTCACTGCTACCGTCGACGACTGGCCGGACGAGGATGAAGCCGAAGCCGTCCCGCGCCGACAGCCGGCATCCGGACGCGGCACGGGTTCCTCCGGCGCGCAGCCTGCTCGGGGTGGAGGCCAGAAGTGCCGCGCCGCCCAGGGCTTGTTCGGTAGCCGAACGAAGAAGCCCAGGGACGGGGCGGCAGCCACCAGGCGGGAAGAGGCGGCCGCGAAGGCGGCTCGCTTCCGCAAAGTGGTGAAGCAGCCGCAGACCGTGTCGGCGTAAGCTCTCTTTCTCTGTGTACTCTCTTTCTTTCTTTTCTTTGGCGGTTTTTGAACCTTTGTCTTCTTCAACGATTAGAGCTCCGCTGTCACTTGAGCGGGCGGCTGCCGGCTTCGTCGTCGAGTCGCCAAGGGGCTCTGGGAGCACCACCCGCCGCGTGGACCCCCGCGTCGACCTCCAGGAGGCGACGGAAAGGAACGCGCGGGAGGCGCGGGAGGAGCAGGAGGCACGGGAGGCGGAGGCACGGAAGGCAGCCGCCGCCTAGGCGGCTCGGGAGGAAGAGGCGGCAAAGGCGCTCGCCGAGGCCGCAGCCAAGGCCCAAGCAGAGGCTGAGGCCGCGGCGGTGGCGGGGGAGGCTTTGATGGTCACCCCCCTACGCGTCATGGCGCCTGGGGACGTGGAGCCCTCGCCAGGGGGAGCCAGCGGTTCCCAGCCGGGGCTGGGAGGAAGCGGCGACGACGTCATCATTTTGGAGAAGGGGTTGGAGCCGACCCCGCCAACTGGGGCGGCCCAGGGTGGCCGGCCTGACCCGCCGCCTGCACAGTCGGCGGAGGGCGAGCCGGCCGCGGGGGCTGAGGTGGCGGTCTGGGTTCTGCCAAGCCAGCGTGCGGGGAAGGCCCCGTCGGAGCCACAGCCGGCCGTGGGCTCCAGCTCGTCGGCCTGAGACGCGGAGGCGGCCAGCGCTACCTCGGGGTGGACGCCAGGCGGAGGGACAACCGTGGTGAACGTCGCTGCACAAGACGTCCGGACCCGGCTTTAAAGCCAAGCTGCGGCGCTGAGGCAGTTCACCGACGAATTCCTCGCAACGCGGGCAGCCATCCGGGTTAGTATTCCCATCTTGTTCTTTCTTGATCTTGATTTCTCTCGTGGGGGCGCATCAGCGCACCCACTGGGTGTAGTCCCCGAGTTCCGAGTCGGCTGCTGAGCAGGCGGCTTCGAACTTTTTGGAGGTTTTGTCTTTGCTGTTTTTGTTCTCACTTCGGTCTTCTGTCCGTCTTGCAGGACTACCACAACCTCCGAGCGGCCGCCTTCAACTCCCAGGCTCGGGAGCTGACTCAGAAGACCGCCGACCTTACTGAGAGCCGAGGTATGTGACTTGATCTTTATCTCATGTGGGGGCGCGTCAGCGCACCCACTGGGTGTAGTCCCCGAGATTCGGGCCGACTGCTGAGCGGTCGGCTCGGATCTTCCTTGACGATTTCTTATTGTTCTTCTTCTTCTGCCGTCTCTGCAACGGCCAACACCAGTCTGAGGGCACAGCTGGGGGAGTCCCAGACTGCTCTTCGTGCCTAGGACGTCGAGCTCGCCGCCTTGGTGCAGGAGCGCGACCGCCTTGTCAAGAAGCTAGCCGACCAAGAGGAAAGCCACAAGGCAGCACTGAAGGCGGCGCAGGACCGCGAGGCCACTCTCCAGGCCGAGTTTGAGACGGAGGCGGCCGGCTGGGCAGAGGCCAGGCAGACTCTGGTCTTCGGCTATGGCCAGATCGAGGATCTGGTTGATGGTAAGCCGTTTATCTCTTCGTCCTTTCTTGCCATCTGCCACTTTGGCTTGTTTTCTGATTTTGGTGTTCTTCTCTTTCTTTCTTCTTCGCGCAGAGTATTTCCCTGGCTATTCGACTGCTGCCAACCAGGCCATCGAGGCCCGTCGCCAAGCGAAGAGGCAGGCCGGCTTTGAGATCTCGCCAACCGCCGGCCGCTCGCTGGAGGAACAGCTCCTGGCGAACCAGGCTCGCATCCAGCCGGCTCACCGGCTGCTCCGCCGGCTTCAGCGTGCCGGGTCACAGGTCTTCGCCGCCCTCTGGCCCGGCCAAGTGGTCCCTCGCACCCCCAGTCGGACCGCCGACTGGCTGGAGGTGGCAGTCGGCCGCTTCGAGGCTTGGAAGGCCTCGGCGGCTTGCTCCGGCGCCAGGCGGGGCCTGGAGTTCGTCAAGGCCTGGTATCCCGGCCTGAACCTGGAGCAGCTGGCTACCTGGCGGCAGCAAGCCGACACGGAGCTGGAGCCGGCGCGGCCGGCCATCATTCGGCGGGCTTCGGCGATCGCCGACTACACCGACACCAGTGTCTTCGCCCCCGAGGTGGACGACAATGGAGTCGCCCAGCCGGAAGATTGGTTCGGGCTGGACTCGGCGTACGGCGAGACTCGGCGGAGGAGATCGACTCCAGTGACGAGGGCGAAGAGGAGGAGGAGGAGGGTGAAGACGCCGAGCCGGCTGATGGAGCAGCCGGCCAGCCTCAGCCTGACCGCGCCTCCTGCACTACGTCGCGCGCGAGTGCGTCTCCTGCCGCCGGAGGTGGTCAAGCCGGGACCCGCTAGGCGGCCACTCCTTCAGCCGGCGAGGCCGCCTTCACCGACCAGCTCGGCCTTCATGTCGCGCCCTAGTCTTCTTTCTTTTGTTTTCCTGTCTTGTTACTTTTGAACAATGTTTGGTTAAGTCTGCACAATTCCACCCACTGGGTGTATTCAAACTTAAGTCTGTTGCCGGCCTGTTGGCGGTTTTTATGTATATATAGTTTATGCAATTTGGCCTTTCCTTGTACTTTTTGCTTTTTGTCCTTCTGCTTTTTCCTTTGCCGCCCTCCCTTGGTTGCCGCCTCCCCAGTCAAACAGTTGCTCTGCAATCTGTAGCTGGGGAGTGCCTGGCCGATTGGGGAGGGGGAAGTACTTTAGCTCTGCTGGACTAAAGCTAAGTTTTTTAGGAAGCCGGCCAGCCGGCTGCTTTGACAGCCGGCAGGCATATTTGGAGGCCGTCTCTTTGCTATATAGGTTAGTTGTTCCTTAGCCGTTTTTCGTGCAGGCGTCCTTTCTGTCTTCTCTCTTGCTAGTCGGACAGTCAGTTATTTGAGCTGCGACTTTCAACAAGAGAGGACTTGGGAGCCGGCGCACTACTTTTCTGACTTTAGGAAAAACTTGCGATATAGCTCAAGGCGGCCAGTCCCCGGGCCGACTAGTCGAACCCGGTGCCGGACAAAAATTGAAAATGTAATAATACATTCATGGATATGACACTCGTCATTCATAGATAAATAAAAGGCAGACCCCGAGTACTGTTCGGGGGGCCTGTTGGTTTGTACTTAATACAAAAGGGGAGTGTGATACATACTGCTTTTCAGCTGTAAAATCGTCTTAGGAGGTTTGCGTTCCATGGTCGCTCCGACTCCTTGCCGGAGTCGTCTCTCTTGCGTGCTCTTGGTTTTTGCGTGTCGATCAAGTAGTAGGAGTCGTTGCCGAGTGCCTTGCTGACGACGAAGGGGCCTTCCCAAGGGGCCGAGAGCTTGTGCTGGCCGGCTGTTCGCTGGATCAGCTAGAGCACAAGGTCGCCCTCTTGGAAGGATCTTGGCTTGACCTTGCGGTTGTAGTAGCGGCGCAGTCCTTGCTGGTAGATGGCGGACCGGCTGAGGGCTAACAGCCGGCCTTCTTCCAGTAGGTCGACGCCGTCTTCTCTTGCTTCTTTGGCTTCCTCCTCCGTGTACATGGTGATCCGAGGCGAGTCGAACTCGATGTCTGTGGGGATGACAGCCTCGGCACCGTACACGAGGAAGAATGGAGTGAAGCCGGTTGACTTGTTGGGTGTAGTGCGCAGACTCCAGAGGACAACCAGCAGCTCTTCGAGCCAGCAGCCGGCCGATCGCTCCAGTGGCACAACCAGTCGGGGCTTGATGCCGGTGAGGATGAGTCCATTTGCTCGCTCGACCTGGCCGTTTGACTGCGGGTGGGCAACGGACGCTAAGTCCAGGTCGGATGCCCTGCGTCGCGCAGAAACGTGCCAGTGCACCTTTGGCGAAGTTCGTGCCGTTGTCGGTGATGATGCTGTGCGGCACGCCGTACCGAGTAGTGATGTCGGTGATGAATGTTACGGCAGTCGGCCCGTTCAGCTTCTTAATCGGCTTGGCTTCGATCCACTTTGTGAACTTGTCCACAGCAACGAGTAGATGTGTCAAGCCGCCGCGGGCTGTCTTGAAAGGGCCTACCATGTCCAGTCCCCACACGGCAAAAGGCCAGGTGAGGGGAATGGTCTTGAGTGCAGAAGCCGGCAGGTGTTGCTTGGAACTAAAAACTTGGCATCCTCTGCAGCTCTTGACTATTTCTTTAGCATCCTCCAAGGCAGTCGGCCAGAAGAAACCATGGCGGAAAGCCTTGGCCACAAGGGATCTTGAGGCTGCGTGGTGGCCGCATTCGCCTTGGTGGATGTCTTTGAGGATTGCCACTCCTTTTTCTGGCTCGACGCAACGCTGGAAGACTCCAGTGACGCTGCGCTTCACGAGCTCCCTATTGATTATTGTGTATGCTGCGGCTCGTCGTTGCACTAGTCTTGCTGAGATCTCATCAGCCGGCAGCTCTCTGCTGACTAGGAACTTGAGGATGGGCTGGGCCCATGAGGGAGCTGTGACTTCTTCTTCTGTTAATGTGGCCACCATGACTCGGGTGGGTGGGTTGGGTGTTGCATTGGAGTCGGCCACCGCTTCTTGTGTCGTTGCAGTCCCCAGGCCGACTGCTGCAGTCCCCGGGCCGGGTTCTGAAGTCCCCGTGCCGGGTGCGACTACGGCAGTCCCCGGGCCAGTCGTCGAGGTCCCCGTGCCGCCTGCGGGATTTCTCGAGTCGGATCCGGCTGTTTCTGGCACAGGCGGTACGAAGATGGAATCCGACTCTGGAGATGGCTTGATGGACGGCTTGAGGAGGCGCTGGAGGGAGACGCCAGTCGGTATGGCTTGTCGGGTGGAGCCGATCCGTGCTAGGGCATCTGCTTGGTCGTTGTCGGCCCTTGGCACGTGAAGGAACTCGCACCCTTCGAAGTATCCGCTCATCTGTTGGACGAGAAAACGGTAGCTCGCCATGTTCGCGTCCCTGGCGTCCCAGTCGCCAGATGATTGCTGGACCACTAAGTCGGAGTCGCCGTAGCACAGGATCCGGCGTATGCCAAGCTCTTTGGCTAGCCGGAGCCCATGTACGAGCGCCTCGTACTCGGCCACGTTGTTGGAGGCGGCGAAGTGGATCTGCAGCGTGTACTTGAGCTTGTCGCCTTTGGGAGAGGTGAGGACGATGCCAGCTCCCAAGCCGGTGCGCATCTTGGACCCGTCAAAGTGCATCCGCCAATGAGTAGAGTCGGGAGCCGGCGGTAAGTACTGGGTCTCGGCCCAGTCGACGAGGAAGTCGGCCAATGCTTGCGACTTGATGGCGGTGCGGGGTTGATAGAAGATCGTGTAGGGCGCCAAGGCAATGGCCCATTTGGCCACCCGGCTGGATGCATCCCGGCTGCCTATGATCTCGGCGAGCGGGGCAGTGCACACGACCGTGATGGGGTGCTCTTGGAAGTAGGGCTTCAATTTCTTGGCAGCGAAGTACACCCCATAGCACATCTTTTGGTAGTGCGGGTAGTTTTGCTTTGAGCTGGATAGTACTTCGCTGAGGTAGTAGACCGGCCTCTGGACCAGCTGGGCTCGGCCTTCCTCCGGGCGCTGGACCACAACAACAGTGCTGACGACTCGGCTAGTCGCGGCGATGTAGAGGAGCATGGGCTCCTTCTCAGTCGGCGCAGCCAGGACAGGCGGAGTGGTCAACATTTTCTTCAACTCATGGAAGGCTTGGTCGGCTTGATCATTCCACTCAAAGTGAGTGGACTTCTTCATGAGTCGGTACAGGGGGAGGGCCTTCTCTCCTAGTCGGCTGATAAAACGATTCAGGGAGGCTAAGCAGCCAGTGAACTTCTGCACATCTCGCAGTTTGGTGGGAATCTCCATCCTCTCGATGGCCTTGATCTTGACGGGGTTGCACTCAATGCCGCGTTCGGAGACCAGGAAGCCTAGCAGCTGGCCGGCTGGCACTCCGAACACGCACTTCTCGGGGTTGAGCTTGATCTGGAATCGGCGCAAGTTGGCAAATGTTTCTTTCAGGTCTTCCAGCAAGGTACCGCGCTTCTCTGTCTTCACCACAATGTCGTCTACATAGACGTGGGCATTTCTGCCGAGTTGTTTCAAGAGACATTTCTGCATGCAACGCTGAAAAGTGGCACCGGCATTTCTCGAGCCGAATGTCATTGTCAGGTAGCAGAAAGCTCCAAAGGGTGTGATGAAGGCAGTCTTCAGGCAGTCAGCCGGGTCCAACTTGATCTGATGATACCCTGAGTATGCATCCAAAAAACTTAACAGCTCGCATCCGGCTGTGGAGTCTATCACTTGATCAATCAGTGGCAAAGCAAACGGATCCTTTGGGCAGGCCTTGTTCAAACTCGTGTAGTCTATACACATGCGCCACTTGTTATTCTTCTTCAGAACCAGAACTGGGTTGGCAAGCCATTCTGGAAAGAACACTTCGATGATAAAGCCGACGGCAAGGAGCCGGGCTATCTCTTCTCCCACGATTCTTCGCTTCTCTTCTGATAGTCGGCGGAGGGGCTGCTTGACCGGCTTCGCATCATCTCGGACGTGTAGCTTGTGCTCGGCGAATCCTTCGGGACACCTGGCATGTCCTTTGGGGACCATGCAAAGATGTCTCGATTCTCACGGAGGAAGTCGACGAGCTCGCCTTCCTATTTACTGTCCAAGTTCGCCCCAATCACAGCGAACCTCTCCGGGTTCTCCGGGTCCAGAGGTATCTTCTTCGTCTCTTTTGCAGGCTGGAAGGAGCCCTGCGCATCACAATCCTTGGGGTTGGGGGACAAGGCCGGCTGTTTGCCGGCCATGGCCACAACCCGTTCCAACTTCTTCTTCTCTTCTGCCACCACGAGGGACTCGGCCAGCCGGCTACTAGCCATGGCACACTCGATGGACTTCTTGTAGTCGCCGGCTACCGTGATGATCCCCTTCGAGCTCGGCATCTTCATCTTCAGGTAGGCGTAGTGGGGCACAGCCATGAACTTGGCCAAAGCAGGTCGGCCAAGCAGTGCATGACAGGGGCTCTCCAAATCCACTACCTCGAACCATATTGCTTCCCGGCGAAAATGATCTTTGTCTCCGAAGAGAACATCCATTTTGATCTTGCCGATTGGAGAGCAAGATAGGCCGGGTACGATACCATGGAAGACGGTGCGGCTTGGCATGAGCTGCTTTGCTTTGATGTTCAGCTTGTCCATGGTATCGCGATACAGTATGTTGATACTGCTTCCGCCGTCTATCAGGACGCGGGAAAATCTGGCAGCTCGCCTCTCCGTCGCAAGGGTGACGTCCAAGACCATAGCATAGGAGCCAGGCGAAGGCATCACCTCTGGGTGGTCGGCCTGGCTCCAGCTGATTGGCTTTTCCGACCAGTGCATGAATCGGCGGTGCTAGAGGCGACTGCATTCACTTCTTGGTGCTGTCGGCGTCGGCTGCGCTTGTCGTCGGCTTGACTAGTGAAGACGACGTAGGCGTCGTGCGCTTCGGGGAACTCGTCTTGGATGGCGCCGACTGCCGGCCGAGCCGCCGGCTGCTGGGGGGCTGGAGGCGGCTGGCCGAGAGGCGGGGGCGGCAACATTCCCTCACCCTTGGTGATGCGGGTGAGCCAGTGGCATTTCCGAGTTGTGTGGTTGGACGGCTTCTCGCCGCTGTGGAACTTGCAGGGGGCATCGAGTGCTTGCTCGTAGGAGAAAGACGGCTGCCAGGGCGGCCGGCCACCCTTCTTCTTGGGAGCGGGCCGCTCTTCGGGCTGCTCGTCTTCAACTGTGGCCACCTGCCGACTGGAGGAAGTCGGCATGGGGCCCTTGCGCTTGTGGTCGTTCTGGTAGGGGCGCCGATTAGGTCGCCAGCCGGCGTCTTGGGAGCCGGAGCAATTACTTTCCCCGAGGCGTCCACTCGGAGCTCGGTCTTCATTGAGGAGTCGGCAGTGGCGTACTTGTCGGCGGTGATCAGCAACTCGTCGAGGGTAGCCGGCTCGTCGCAGAGGAGTCGGTGCTTGAGGAGGGTGCCCTCTCGGCACCCGACGGTGAAGTACTCGATGGCCTGGACCTCATGCACTCCCTCGCAGGAGTTGCGGAGCTCGGCCCATCGCGTGAGGTAGTCGCGGGTCGACTCGTTGGGCCCTTGGACGCAGAGGGAGAGCTGGCGAGGCTTGGGAGGCCGCTTGTAGGTGCTGGTGAAGTTGCGGACGAAGACTTCGGTGAAGTCCAGCCAACTGTTGATGTAGGGCTTGAGGCTGTTGAGCCATGTGCGCGCAGTGCCTTGCAGCATGAGGGGGACGTACTTTACGGTGACGCGCCGATTGCCGTTGGCTATGCTGACGGCCGTGGAGCAGTCGATGAGCCAATCTTTCGGCTTCACCGAGCCGTTGTACTTGGGCGTGTCTCTGGGGAGCGAGAACCCTTTGGGGAAGGGCTCGTCGCGGATGCGGGGGCCAAAGCATGGCGGGCCGACATCATCTTCTTCTTCTAACGCCAAGGATCGAGCAAGGCGGTCGATCCTGTGGCGGGCGTCGTTCTCGCCGACTCCTTCTCGGCGGCCGAGTCGGTCGCCAAGAGTCGGGTGCGTGATAGGCGGCGGAGTGAGGCGTCTTTCTCTTCGAGGCGGAGGAGGAGGCAGGTTTCCTTGGTGCTCTACAGCTCAAGGGCGGCCATCCGCGTCGCGCTCGATGGTAATGCGAGTCCGGCTGCGGCTGGCAGCCGGCTCCTTGTCTTTCTTCTGGCGCGCGCCGCTCGCAGTCGGCGAGCGGGACGTCGCTGCGTGCTCCCTGCGCGGGGGATGACTATCAGCACGGGCGCCGGCTTCGTGCCGTTCTGTAGCCGCGTCGAGCAGCTGTTGGATCCGTCTCGTCATGTAGGGGAGCTCATCGGCTCCCAGCCCATTGAGCTCTTCTGCAGCCGCCTGAGCGGCTCGCAGATTCTCGAGCGGGGTGGCGTAGACGGGGCGATCCGCGCCCAACATGCTGGCAACGACTGCGCCCCGTTTCTGGACGAAGCCGGCTCGGCTCGGGCCGCTAGGCGGCGGCGTGCCGAAGGCGGCGCGGTCGACTTCGCTCTGGTGGGCCTCGGTGAGGCGTCTCATCGAGGCTATCTTCTGGCCCTCCGCGGTGAGGGCAAGGCGGCGTGCCTCCAGGGTTTCGGCGTCGGCGTCGGCCGGGATGGGGACGGAGAGGTCGTGCATCGCCGCTTGCTGGGCGTCGCGGGCATTCTCGCCCGAGTTGGAGACGTGGCTGATGACCAGCACTTCGGTGACAGCGCTGCTGCCGCTGTCAGCTCGAGGGAGGGGTCGTCGAAGACCACCACGTCAGAGGGGTAGGCGTCAAGCGACGCGGTGTCGGAGTCGATGAGCATCGGGTCGGTGGAGCCGACAGACTCCATGTCCGCAGCAGGCTCGCTGGAGACGTGAAGTTGGTCGAGGAGGCTGACGAGGCGGCTCTCGGGGTAGTCGGTGCCTGCGTCGGACGCAGGCTCGTCGGAGATGCGAGTCTCGCCGAGCAGATCGGCGAGGCGGCTTGCTGCGCAGGCGTCGTCGACGCCTTGTAGCGCGTTGAGGCAAACGCCATCGGGCGCAGCAGGCTGGCTGCGCTCGCGGGGGAGGAAGAGGGTTCCCGTCCAGAACAGGTCTCCGGACGACGGTGCACCTGGCCCCACGGTGGGCGCCAAATGTCGGGTGGTTGGTGCGACATATGCCAAGGGATGGCTTATCATTGTGGAAGCCAATAAAACGTCGCCGGTGCCTGGAAACGGGATGAGGCGAAGACATGCACGCCGGCGAATCTTACCCAGGTTCGGGGCTCTCCGAGGAGATAACACCCCTAGTCCTGCTCTGCGGGGTCTCCGCATGATCACTAGATCGATAAAAGGTAGCTACAATCGCTCCTAGAGCTGTTGAGATCAAGGGAGAAGAAGAACAAGGCTAGCTCCTGCTTCTCTCTATCTATGGTGTGTGTGCTATGCTTAGAGGGCAACTCTATGCTCAGAGGCCAACTATGCTTGGGTGCCAACCCTTTGCATGGGTGCTCCGGGGGGTTTATATAGGCCTACCCCCCGGGGGTACAATGGTAATCCGGCTGGGCTCTGGCCCCAGCCGTCAGTGTCTACGCTCGCCGGCTTCTCCGCCGGCTGCTGGGTCCCGCTGGCTGGTGGGTCCCGCCGGCTGCCGGCTACTCGGTCGACAAGCCGGCCCCACCGCATAGGGTCTTGTCGGCGGCTGCTTACTATAGCCTCGCCTGTGATGACGAGGGCTTTGTCGAGGTAAGCGTGGCTAGGCTATCACCGTAGCCTTACCTCGTCTTGTCTCCTTAATGGGGCTCCTGCTTCGAGGAAGGGAGTAGCCGGCTTTTGGAGGCCGGCTACGCTCTTGGCCGACTGGGAAAGGCCGGGCCGCCTTCACGCCTATCTCTGGCCGAAGGGGCCCGCCGCCCGCGGGCCGTACGGGAGTCGGTCATCGGTGACGTCGAGGCCAACATGGCTACAGTGCCGAGCCGCACGGGAGACGTCCGTCCCGTACGGCCTCCTGTAGCCACGCCCGCCTCGGGCTTCGGGGGTAGTGGGCCGCACTGTGGCCACACCCCGTCACGTCGCCGTTATGTGGGAGTGGTTTGGAGTGGTTGTGGTCTTGGCCGGCTCCTTGGAGTCGGCGTCCTTCTTGGCCGGCTTCTTGGAGTCGGCCACCCCATAGTCATCCTGGGGAGGAGTTGGTGAGGCTGGGTCGCCTTCCGGGAGTCGGCTTTAGTGGTAGCCGGCCAGGGAAGGCGGCCCAATGCTCGAAGTGCTTGGAGGCCCGAAGGCCTGATAATTTTTTCAGAAGAACCAGGGGCAGTCGGTTAGGCTACCCGTGGCCATTTACTCCGACAATACTTCAAGCATACTAACAAAGCAATCATGTCTTCTCAAAATAACATGGCCAAAGTAAGCTATCCCTACAAAATCATATAGTCTGGCTATGCTCTATCTTCGCCACACAAAATATTTAAATCATGCACAACCCCGATGACAAGCCAAGCAATTGTTTCATACTTTTGATGTTCTTAAAATTTTTCAATCTTCACGCAATACATGAGCGTGAGCCATGGACATAGCACTATAGGTTGAATAGAATGGTGGTTGCGGAGAAGACAAAAAGGAGAAGATAGTCTCACATCATCTAGGCGTATCAGCGGGCTATGGAGATGCCCATCAATATATATCAATGTGAGTGAGTAGGATTTCCATGCAACGGATGCACTAGAGCTATAAGTGTATGAAAGCTCAACAAAAGAAACTAAGTGGGTGTGCATCCAACTCGCTTGCTCACGAAGACCTACGGCATTTTGAGGAAGCCCATCATTGGAATATACAAGCCAAGTTCTATAATGAAAGATCCCCACTAGTATATGAATGTGACAACATAGGAGACTCTCTATCATGAAGATCATGGTGCTATACTTTGAAGCACAAGTGTGGTAAAAGGATAGTAGCATTGTCCCTTCTCTCTTTTTTTATTTTTTTATTTGGGCCTTTTCTCTTTTTTATGGCCTCTTTTTTTTAGTCCGGAGTCTCATCCCGACTTGTGGGGGAATCATAGTCTCCATCATCCTTTCCTCACTGGGACAATGCTCTAATAATGATGATCATCACACTTTTATTTACTTACAACTCATGAATTACAACTCGATACTTCGAACAAAATATGACTCTATATGAATGCCTCCGACAGTGTACCGGGATCTGCAATGACTCATGAGTGACATGTATGAAAGAATTATGAACGGTGGCTTTGCCACAAATACTATGTCAACTACATGATCATGCAAAGCAATATGACAATGATGGAGCGTGTCATAATAAACGGAACGGTGGAAAGTTGCATGGCAATATATCTCGGAATGGCTATGAAAATGCCATAATAGGTAGGTATGGTGGCTGTTTTGAGGAAGAAATATGGTGGGTGTATGATACCGGCGAAAGGTGCGCAGTATTTAGAGAGGCTAGCAATGGTGGAAGGGTGAGAGTGCGTATAATCCACGGACTCAACATGGTCACAAAGAACTCATATACTTGTTGCAAAAATCTATTAGTTATCGAAATGAAGTACTACGCGCATGCTCCTAGGGGGATAGATTGGTAGGAAAAGACCATCGCTCGTCCCCGACCGCCACTCATAAGGAGGACAATAAATAAATAAAGCATGCTCCGACTTCATCACATAACGGTTCACCATACGTGCATGCTACAGGATCACAAACTTTATAACAAATATTTCTCAAATTCACAACTACTCAACTAGCATGACTAATATCACCATCTTCATATCTCAAAACAATCATAAGGAATCAAACTTCTCATAGTATTCAATGCACTTATTATGAAAGTTTTTATTATATCCCTCTTGGATGCCCATCATATTAGGACTAAATTCATGACCAAAGCAAATTACCATGCTATTTAAAACCCTCAAAATAATATAAGTGAAGCATGAGAGTTCATCTATTTCTTCAAAATAAAACCACCGCCGTGCTCTAAAAGGATATAAGTGAAGCACTAGAGCAAATGACAAACTAGTCCGAAGATATAAGTGAAGATCAATGAGTAGTCGAATAATTATGCAACTATGTGAATACTCTCCCATTTAATAATTTCATATCTTGGTATTTTATTCAAACAGCAAGCAAAATAAAAGAAAATAAAATGACGCTCCAAGCAAAACACATATCATGTGGTGAATAAAAATATAGCTCCAAGTAAAGTTACCGATGAACGAAGACGAAAGAGGGGATGCCATCCCGGGCATCCCCAAGCTTAGGCTTTTGGTTGTCCTTGAATATTACCTTGGGGTGCCTTGGGCATCCCCAAGCTTAGGCTTTTGGTTGTCCTTGAATATTACCTTGGGGCGCCTTGGGCATCCCCAAGCTTAGGCTCTTGCCACTCCTTATTACATAGTCCATCGAATCTTTACCCAAAACTTGAAAACTTCACAACACAAAACTTAACAGAAGATCTCGTGAGCTCCGTTAGCGAAAGAAAACAAAACACCACTTCAAGGTACTGTAATGAAATCATTCTTTATTTTTATTGGTGTTAAATCTACTGTATTCCAACTTCTCTATGATTTATAAACTATTTTACTAGCCATAGAATCATCAAAATAAGCAAACAACACACGAAAAACAGAATCTGTCAAAAACAGAACAGTCTGTAGTAATCTGTAACTAACGCAAACTTATGGAACTCAAAAAAATTCTACCAAAATAGGACGACCTAGATAATTTGATTATTGATCTTCTGCAATTGGAATCAGTATTTTATCACGTTCTGGTGATTTTAAACAATTGTTTTCGTCAACAGCAAGTTTCTGGAATTTTCAGCAAGATCAAATAACTATCATCCAAGAAGATCCTATAGGTCTTACTTGGCACAAACACTAAATAAAACATAAAACCACATCTAACCAGAGGCTAGATCAAAAATTTATTACTAAACAGAACCAGAAAGCAAGAAAATAAAATAAACTTGGGTTGCCCCCCAACAAGCGCTAACGTTTAACGCCCCTAGCTAGGCATGATGATTTCAATGATGCTCGCATAAAAGATAAGAATTGAAACATAAAGAGAGCATCATGAAGAATATGAATAGCACATTTAAGTCTAACCCACTTCCTATGCATGGGGATTTTGTGAGCAAACAACTTATGGGAACAATAATCAACTAGCATAGGAAGGCAAAACAAGCATAACTTCAAAATTTTCAACACATAGAGAGGAAACTTGATATTATTGCAATTCCTACAAGCATATATTCCTCCCTCATAATAATTTTTAGTAGCATCATGAATGAATTCAACAATATAACCAGCACCTAAAGCATTCTTTTCATGATCTACTTGCATAGAAAATTTAGTACTCTCCACATAAGCAAAATTCTTCTTATTCGGAATAGTGGGAGTATCATAAGAGACTCGAATACTATAAATTGTTTCCACATTAAAAGAGTAATGTTCAGAAAAAGGGTAATCATAATCATGACAAGTTTTACAATTATAATCATCACTACTTTTTATAGCATAAGTTTCATCACAATAATCATCATAAGTAGCAACTTTGTCGGAGTAAATGGCCACGGGTAGCCTAACCGACTGCCCCTGGTTCTTCTGAAAAAATTATCAGGCCTTCAGGCCTCCAAGCACTCCAAGCATTGGGCCGCCTTCCCTGGCCGGCTACCCCTGAAGCCGACTCCTGGTAGGCGACCCAGCCTCAGCAACCCCTCCCCAGGACGACTACGGGGTCGCCGACTCCAAGAAGCCGGCCAAGAAGGACGCCGACTCCAAGAAGCCGGCCGAGACCACAACCACCAAAGCTACTCCCACATAATGGCGACAAGATGGGGTGTGGCCACAGTGCGGCCCACTACCCCCGAAGCCCGAGGCGGGCGTGGCTAAAGGAGGCCGTACGGGACGGCCGTCTCCCGTGCGGCTCGGCACTGTAGCCATGCCAGCCTCGACGTCATCCATGACCGACTCCTGTACGGCCCGCAGGCGCCGGGCCCCTTCCGTCAGAGAGAGGCGCGGAGGCGGCCCGGCCTCCCCCAGTCGGCCAAGGGCGTAGCCGGCCCCCAGAAGCCGGCTACCCCCTTCCTCGAAGCAGGAGCCCCATTAAGGAGACAAGACGAGGTAAGGCTACAGTGACAGTCCCCGAGGCGGCCCACTGTAGCCACGCTTACCTCGACAAAGCCCTCGTCATCAGAGGCGAGGCTACAGTAAGCAGCCGCCGACAAGACCCTAGGTGGTGGGGCCGGCCTGTCGACCAAGAAGCCGGCAGCCGGCGGGACCCAACAGCCGGCGGAGAAGCCGGCGAGCGTAGACACCGACGGCTGGGCCCAGAGCCCAGCCGGATTACCATTGTACCCCCGGGGGGTAGGCCTATATAAACCCCCCGGAGCACCCATGCAAAGGGGGGGCTTCTAAGCATAGCACACACACACACCATAGATAGAGAGAAGCAAGAGCTAGCCTTGTTCTTCTTCTCCCTTGATCCCAACAGCTCTAGGAGCGATTGTAGCTACCTTTCCTCGATCTAGTGATCATGCGGAGACCCCGCAGAGCAGGACTAGGGGTGTTATCTCCTCGGAGAGCCCCGAACCTGGGTAAGATCCGCCGGCGTGCATGTCTTCGCCTCATCCCGTTTCCAGGCACCGGCGACGTCTTATTGGCTCCCACAATGATAAGCCATCCCTTGGCATATGTCGCACCAACCACCCGACAAACTTTGTTCTCATCATAATCGATTGAAACCTCTTCCAAGATAGTGGAATCATCACTAAATAAAGTAATGACCTCTCCAAATCCACTTTCATATTCAAAACAATAAGATTCAACATCCTCCAAAATAGTGGCATCATTACTTCCTAAAGTTGACACTCTTCCAAACCCACTTTCATCAATATAATCATCATAAGTAGAAGGCATGCTATCATCATAACAAATTTGCATATCAAAACTTGGGAGGCTAAAAATATCATCTTCATTAAACGTAGCATCCCCAAGCTTGGGACAAACATTAATTTCAGCAAATATATTCTCAAATATATCATCCTCATCAAACATAGCTTCCCCAAGCTTGGGCCTTTTCATACCATAAGCATAATCATTCTCATCATTAATAGTATGGATAGCACCAACAGTATAGCAATTATCATCATCACAATGAGTAGTAGGAGCAACATCATTTGGGAGGGATACCTTTTTACCTTTGCTTCTCCATTTTTTCTTTTTCTTCTTCACATCATGTGCGGGTTTATCCTTCTATTTTGAGCTCCTTATTGATGAGATTGGTTGAATAGAAAGCTCCTCCTCGTTACCTGATTCATCATAAGAAATAATAGGAGGATATTGGGAAGTCTCTTCTCTTTCATTAGTATTCTCTTCATCTTCTATTTGTTTTCTTTTCTTTATGTAATTGGCAATATAAGGATTTTCAATGCAATTCACCGCACAATACATATAAATTTCTTCTAGATCAATATCGAGGAATTTCTCGAGGTTATATTCTGGAATAATCTTAGTTTGACGTTTCATTTCTTCATAACCAAAAAGCAAACTAGGTTCACTATAATGTGCAAGTGAAATCAAGTCATCACAATTTTTGGACACGATTCGATCATGAAACAATTTGCATTTGATATTTAAATGACCATGTTCATTGCAAAGTTCACAAGTATGGCTAAGAAATTTTAAATTTTCAGCACTAACATTTAGCCTTTCTTGTAACCATTTAGTTTCTAAATGCTTATGCCTCTTGCAATATCTATCTTCCCTATTTTGTGTGTACTTGCAAACCCAATGCACTCCACAAAAATTGACATGTTTATAGGAGACATTTTCATCATAACTAGTGCAATCATCATTAGTACTATGGATATTCAAGGAGTTCATACTAACAACATTGCAATCATGCTCATCATTCAAAGATTTAGTGCCAAACATTTTAATGCATTCTTCTTCTAACACTTTGGCACAATTTTCCTTTCCATCATATTGACGAAAGATATTAAAAAGATGAAGCGTATGAAACTGTAACATCCCAAATTTTTAATTTGGAATGTTATACATTAGATCATCATGCATAACATATTTTATTGCATTTTGTTTTGCGATCCTAGAAATTCTACGCAACTCAAGGACCCACGGAGAGAGTTGGGGATTTCGTTATTTTCATATTTGGGTTTTCTCAAATTTTGAAAACAGGATCATTTGTTTTAATTATTTTTCTCTCCAAAAATGTTTCATATTTAAAATATATGAGAGGGGATAAAATGATTTCTCCAGTGTTGCCTGTATTTTTGGATATCCCAGAGTACCCGTGAGATTATCCTATGGACCGCCACCCAGGTTCAAAGGGATCATGAGATTATTCATGCTAGAAACTTCCGTGTGTAGCCACAAGCTATTATGGGCTCTAGCATAGTTGAGTAGGTTACATGACCTCTTGAAGAGGTGGGCTAGCAGATGTAGGGGAAAGTAGGTGTAACTGTCCACCCAGAGTAAAGAGTATTGGTTCTGAAAGACTGTGTCTCGGTCATCCATTTCTCAAACACCATGTAGTGCGAGAAATCAAGCGGAGGCGATCGAGTCTTGTGCGGAAAAGTGCGCAAACCTCTGCAGAGTGTACAATCTAATCATGGTTAGCCGTGTCCCCGGTTATGGACATCTTGAGTATGTAGTTCTTGGATTATCATGTGAATCTCATCATCATGTTACTTAATTTAATTTGATTGGGTTAATCACGTTCTTAATTGGGATTGAGTTGGAGGTACCTTCTCAATGTTTAACAACCACCATGATAGTTAAATAAAATTTGGTCCTTTGTGTTAGGGAAAAATTAGCTTTTCGCAAAACTATAACCATAGAGCCTTTCCACCAGCCATATATGCATGTAGTGATAGCTATTATTCATCATTATCCTATGGTGTGAATTTGCCAGTACATTCAATGTACTGACCCTATGTGGCTGCAACGTCTCATGTTGTAGGATTCTTACGACGAGTAAGTGATACGTTAGGGTTACGATTTCTACACTCAACTTTGCCGTTGGTGTTGATGGGAATCCACAACCTTGTTACTTCCGCTATTTGGATTGAGGTAATAGTATTTACGTTATTTTATACAGGTGATTTACCTCTGTTATAAATCCTCGAGTACTGTGTGTGTCAGCATACCGATCCAGGGATGACACTTAAGCACAGAGACTTGACCGTCTGAGGTCGGGTCGCTACAGAGACAAACTTAATTCCATTTTGTTGTTGTTTTCCTTTATAAACTAAACTAGTGCTAAAACAAGAAACAAAAAGATTCAATTGCAAGATCTAAAGATATACCTTCAAGCACTCACCTCCCCGGCAACGGCGCCAGAAAAGAGCTTAGTTGACGGGGTGTGAATGCCACTTACCTAGCCTCCCCGGCAACGGCGCCAGAAAAGAGCTTGATGTCTACTACACAACCTTCTTCTTGTAGACGTTGTTGGGCCTCCAAGTGTAGAGGTTTGTAGGACAGTAGCAAATTTCTTTCAAGTGGATGACCTAAGGTTTATCAATCCGTGGGAGGTGCAGGATGAAGATGGTCTCTCTCAAACAACCCTGCAACCAAATAACAAAGAGTCTCTTGTGTCCCCAACACACCCAATACAATGGTAAATTGTATAGGTGCACTAGTTCGGCGAAGAGATAGTGATACAAGTGCAATATGGATGGTAGATATAGGTTTTTGTAATCAGAAAATAGAAAGTTGGCTAATGATAAAAGTGAGCACAAACGGTATTGCAATGCTTCCAAACAAGGCCTAGGGTTCATACATTCACTAGTGCAAGTTCTCTCAAAAATAATAACATAGTTGGATCATATAAATATCCCTCAACATGCAACAAAGAGTCACTCCAAAGTCACTAATAGCGGAGAACAAACGAAGAGATGATGGTAGGGTACGAAACCACCTCAAAGTTATTCTTTCTGATCAATCTATTCAAGAGTCCGTGGTAAAATAACACGAAGCTATTCTTTCCGTTCAATCTATCATAGAGTTCATACTAGAATAACCCCTTAAGACACAAATCAACCAAAACCCTAATGTCACCTACATACTCCAATGTCACCTCAAGTATCTATGGGTATGATTATATGATATGCATCACACAATCTCAGATTCATCTATTCAACCAACACAAAGAACTTCAAAGAGTGCCCCAAAGTTTCTACCGGAGAGTCAAGACGAAAACGTGTGCCAACCCCTGTGCATAGGTTCATGGGCGGAACCCGCAAGTTGATCACCAAAACATACATCAAGTGGATCACGTGATATCCCATTGTCACCATAGATAAGCACGGTAAGACATACATCAAGTGTTCTCAAATCCTTAAGGACTCAATCCGATAAGATAACTTCAAAGGGAAAACTCAATCCATCACAAGAGAGTAGAAGGGGAGAAACATCATAAGATCCAACTATAATAGCAAAGCTCGCGATACATCAAGATCGTATCACCTCAAGAACACGAGAGAGAGAGATCAAACACATTGCTACTGGTACATACCCTCAGCCCCGAGGGTGAACTACTCCCTCCTCGTCATGGAGAGCGCCGGGATGATGAAGATGGCCACTAGTGAGGGTTCCCCCCTCCGGCAGGGTGCCGGAACAGGGTCCCGATTGGTTTTTGGTGGCTACAGAGGCTTGCGGCGGCGGAACTCCCGATCTATTCTGTTCCCCGAAGGTTTTAGGGTATATGGAGATATATAGGCAAAAGAAGTCGGTAAGGGGATCCACGAAGGCCCCACGAGGGTGGAGGGTGCGCCCAGGGGGGTGGGCGCACCCCCCTGCCTCGTGCTCTCCTCGTTGATCCCCTGACGTGCACTCCAAGTCCCAGGATTGTTTCCGTTCCAAAAATAACTCTCCCGAAGGTTTCATTCTGTTTGGACTCCATTTGATATTCCTTTTCTGCGAAACACTGAAACAAGGGAAAAACAGAAACTGGCACTGGGCTCTGGGTTAATAGGTTAGTCCCAAAAATAATATAAAAGTGTAAAATAAAGCCCATAAACATCCAAAACAGATAATATAATAGCATGGAACAATCAAAAATTATAGATACGTTGGAGACGTATCAATGCCCAATGTTACATGGCCCAAAGGCACGTTTGTGGAGACTGTCAAGGAGTGGCAGAAGATGTGGTTGTACATCACAAAGCCCCGCGACGCCACCTGGGCCGCGGCTCCCGAATTCAAGTCCGGAGCTCCAATGCGGCTTACCTCCTGGATGGAGAAGGGCCCAGATTGGTCTTCGTCGGATGAGCTGATAGCGCTGCAAACGCGCATCCAAAGCATGGTGGACGAAGCCATCAAGCTCGTCGATGTGATCCAGGTGATGCTAGTTCGCCAGATCCTCCCCTACCAAAGCCGAACCTCCCCTTTATGGGAATTCGATCCGGAGAAGCACCGAACCTTGGTGAGGCTCTTCGGAACCACTCACGAAGATGCCTGGAAGTTGCTCTTCAAGGGCAACGAGCAGCCGCCGGCCATAGACTCGGACCGCGGGCACGATCTTGCCCGTCCCGCCAATGCGGTAAGTCCTTTATGTCTCAAGGCGTATCCTCTACTTGCTTGTTCAAGGAGGGTAACTAAAGTTTACTAATTTATCCTTTCAGGTATGGACAGAGAAAGCGAAGCAGATTCAATGTTCGGCTCCGCTGCCATAAGAAGGCCAAGTAGAAGGCCAAGGGGGCCAAAGGTGGCCCTTGCCGCAAGGGCGCTTCGGACGTGACGTCCGAAGACAAGACTCACTCCTCTGCCGCTGAAGATGACGACAAGGAGGAGGAAGAAAGTAACTCTCCCCCTGATGGGGGGTGGAAGAAGAGGGCAGCCTCCACAAATCTAGAGGCGGAGGCGTCCAAGAGGGGGAAGGGCTCCCTTGCGGATAACTCCGCATGGGATGTCGACAGCAGTCCGGAGCGACGCCCCCGGACAAGCCCCTGGCTGCATCGTAAGTACTAAAAACCCGTATACGTCCATGTGTCTGCTTGATGGTATTAATATGTTAAATTATGCTATTACAGTCCGGCCCATGACAGCTCCCAGCGATCCTCATCAGGAGGTTCGCTAGATTCAAAGGCGATGGCCAGCGAGTCACTGTCGGCCGCTCACTCTCCCACGGCCAAGGGCGACGACGAGGTGGTGTCCCAAGGACCTTCCCAGGCTAGGGAGAGGTTCAGGAGGCCGTCAGGGGGGCGCTAGAGGATGACTCCTCGGCCGCCAGACACATGGGGGAGGAATATGGAGACTGGCGATGGGGGCCATATCCAATTCGGTCCCCGGCCGGATACCATTCCGGAGACCTACACGGCTCCGGAGTCAAGCGAGCAGCCTTCCCCGAAAGGAGGAGGTGTGCCTATTCCGCCGGTGACCTCTGTCCAACCAGAGGCACCGGATAATCTGCTGGAAGTGCTACGAGGCGCTTCCATTGTGGATGAACACCGTATCCTTATGGGTACGGTGATTGAGAAGGTTCAGTCCGTCAAGAGCGGACTGACCGAATCCTGCAGCAACCTGCTAATAGGTTTTGAGGTAAGCGACACAAAAGAGAAAATCCCAATAGAGACAGTAGCCCCTGAGACACTGTCCGGTGTTCGGAAAGAAAAGCCGGACAGAGGATCAATTATATTTCATAGGAAACTAACTGAATGTGTTTTATGTCAATAAGCAGGCATCATTGCTGGCCGCGACCTCACACACTGCCGAAGTCGCCCGACTAAAGCAGATACTGGAGCGGGCCGAGGAGGAGCTCGGCCAAGCGAGGAAGCAGCTAGAGGACCAGCAGGGTATGTAATGACTCGCTATATATTCAGAAAGAATAAATGATGTGTTTTGACCGTAGTGTCATGATATGTGTAGGAGCGACGACTGAGGTCGAGGCCCTTAAAAAGGCCCTGGCCGAAGCCAAGGAGAAAGCTGCCAAAGAGCTCCAGGACGCTGTGAAAAAATGCGAGACCTTGGAGTGCGATGTTTCGGGTCGAGAGACTGAACTCGCCAAGGCTCGCCAAAGCACGGAAGAGGCCCGGGTTGAAGCCCAGGGCGCCCTCCAAGAGATCCGGGAGGCCAAGAAGATCGCGGCGGGTAAGGCGTTTAGTATGCAAAGCAAGTATGTGAAGAAAAAGTATTTCTTACTAACCCGGATTCGGAGTTCTCTAGGGGCATTTGCGGATCTGCCGCGCAGTGTGTCAGACGATGAGGAGTTCTTCCGAGCCGAAGAAGGGAGCTCAACGGAGAAGCTGTTCTGGTCGCAATACCTTGCGGCAGAACATCCAGTGCCCTTCACTGATCAGCTAAAACAGCTGGTCGAGCTGCATAGGGTGGCCGAACTGGCCATGAAGGATTTAACAATCCGGCTGTGGCCTGCCGAAGCTATACCCAGTAGCTACTTCGGTGTCGTGAAGCGGCTGGTAGATGCCTGCCCTTGGCTGGATATCATCAAGCGGTCGGTCTGCATCGAGGGCGCGCGCATAGCCTTCGCCCGTATCAAGGTGTGGTGGGCGAAGATGGACGCCGTCAAGCTTGTGACCGATGGGCCGCCTGAGGGCAAGGAGTACCGCACGCCCGAGCGATATTTCGAAGACGTCCTTGAGGGGTCTCGCATTGTGGCGACGCAATGTGCGCAAGACATTATCTTTGAATGAACACATTCATGTTGTCTCTGCCTTGTATGATGAAACAAAGTTGTTATGCAATATAATATTTGTTATGTTGTTAAAAAAAATTTCCTCCTGTGCGGCCGTGTTGTGTAAAATCTGAGAGTTGGCCTGTCGTCGGCTTCTGCCTCCACGTAGGTAGTACGGGGGTGTTCAGGATGTACTCTAAACACTCTTGATCCAATTTTTTGGTCCTTGAAGGAGGTGTTTAGCGCAACGAACCAGGCAATCAGACTATGCGGCTTTAGCACCCTCACTTAGCCATCGGAGTTTGACAATAAAAAATTTAGGCGCAGACCCTGGTATCCGAACTGGGAAGCTGTAAACACCTGATCGGGCAAGTACCAATCCTTCGCGTAATGCGGAAAAAATCTCTAAGGATTTGAGACCTCCGAAGAGCTGACCGACTCTCGCCGCATAATGACAGTCAGTTTTCGGCTTTCTCTACTGAGGTGCTCATCTGGGTAAACCAGGGCACAATCGCAGTAGTTCTCCCTTTACTACCCTAGCCGATATAGCGGAACGTAGGATAGCAAGCACAGGAGCCGGCAACCCAACTATTGACCAAAGACATGATTCGGAGCCAATGCTTATAATGCTAAATTCGGGGTGCCGAACTATACTGTAAAAAAGTGTTCGGACTTTGTTGCCGTAGTGCAGGGAGCTATGAAGCCCCTGGCAAATTGAGACGTACCAAAGTGTAAGGGTGCTATTTGATAAGGTTATCAACAGAAAAAAGGAAAACAGAAAAGGAGCGAAGGTAATAAGCCAGGGCCGCAGAATTTGGGCCACAAACTGTTTCCATTGTAATTTGATTAATACGTCAAAGCGCATTGATACAAATAGTGCGATAAGCAACAAGCTATTTGACATGCCACAACCAAGGGAGAGCTGCGTGTGGGCCCTGAAAACAGGTAGAGTGGTCGTTAAAGAAACCACCTAGAAATTCCCGTGTACGTCTGTGCTTCTTGCCATCTTGGTGTATTGATCCTTCGAAAGGACCGCTGGTTAGGCCGTCAGAGGAGGCCTATAGAAAAGAAACCTGAAAAGGAGAAAAAGGGAACAATGGAAGTATATGTGTCCGGGAGCGGTCGAGCCGTATTGTGGATCACAAGGTAGGTATGCCTCCGTCTATGCCCATGGTATTTTGAGTGCGTAGTTATGTACACACGGTATGAATGCCGCCGTTTGCACGGGGCTGGGATGGAGGCGAAATTGCTAATCGAGCTCTTGATGAGCCGAGCTGTCCTGCTGCAGAATAGTCCGGACTCTCTTGACAGTGTCCGAGAGCTCGGCCGCTAAATTAAGGTTCTGCTTGAAAAGGCCGCTCTATACTTCTGCTGCTAAGGCAGCGGTGTGCTCCTCGGTACGGAGGGAGCGTTTCGTGTTTCCATTAACTGTTATGGCGCCGCGTGGTTCGGGCATCTTGAGCTTGAGGTAAGCATAATGAGACACCGCATTGAATCGCGCAAATGCGGTTCGTCCGAGCAGTGCATGATAGCCGCTGCGAAAAGGGATGATATCGAAGATTAACTCTTCGCTTCGGAAGTTGTCCGGAGATCCGAAGACAATCTCTAGCGTAATTGAGCCCGTACAGCGAGCCTCTACACCTGGTATGACTCCTTTAAAGGTAGTCTTTGTGGGCTTGATCCGTGATGGGTTAATGCCCATTTTGCGCACTGTATCCTGATAGAGCAGATTGAGGCTGCTGCGACCGTCCATGAGGACTCGCGTCAGGTGGAATTCATCAATGATTGGGTCGAGGACCAGTGCGGCTGAACCGCCATGACGGATACTAGTCGGGTGATTCCGGCGACCAAAGGTGATCGGGCATGAAGACCATGGATTGAATTTTGGGGCGACTGGCTCTATCGCATAGACGTCCCTGAGCGTGTGCTTGCGCTCCCTCTTAGGGATGTGTGTGGCATATATCATGTTCACCGTTTTGACTTGAGGGGGAAACTTCTTTTGTCCCCCTGTGTTCGGTTGTCGGGGCTCCTCGTCATCGTCCTTGCTTTGCGATCCCTTTTCCTAGTTCTCGGCATTTAACTTGCCGGCCTGTTTAAAAACCCAACAATCTCTGTTGGTATGATTGGCTGGTTTGTCTGGGGTGCCATGGATCTGGCACGGACAATCGAGTATGCGGTCCAAGCTGGATGGTCCCTGATTGTTTCTTTTGTATGGCTTCTTTCACTTACCGGACTTGGAGCCACAGAATCCGGCGGTTACTGTCGTGTCATCGATGTTGTCACCATTGCTTCGGCGTTTGTGTCTGCTGCGTCGGAGCTTACCGTTGCTATTTTTGACCTCGGAGGTGCCCATTTCGCTTGATGTGTTTTTGGTACGGGCCAGCCAACTATCCTCACCCGCACAAAAGCGGGTCATGAGTGCCGTGAGGGCTGCCATGGACTTTGGCTTTTCCTGGCCGAGGTGGCGGGCGAGCCATTCGTCATGGATGCTATGTTTAAAGGCCGGTAGGGCTTCGGCATCTGGACAGTCGACGATCTGGTTCTTTTTAGTTAGGAGCCTAGTCCAGAATTTCCTGGCTGACTCTCCAGGCTGTTGAACTATGTGACTTAAGTCATCAGCATCTGGTGGCCGTACATATGTACCTTGGAAGTTGTCAAGGAAGGCTTCTTCCAAGTCCTCCCAGCTGCCAATAGAATTTTCAGGCAGACTGTTTAACCAGTGCCGAGCTGACCCTTTGAGTTTTAGTGGGAGGTATTTGATGGCGTGAAGGTCATCTCTGCGGGCCATATGGATGTGGAGAATAAAATCATTGATCCATACCGCGGGATCGGTTGTTCCATCGTATGATTCAGTATTTACGGGTTTAAACCCTTCTGGGAATTCATGATCCATTACTTCATCAATGAAGCAAAGAGGGTGTGCGGTGCCTCTATATCGGGCCGCATCACGACATAGCTCCGGTGGAGTCCGTCTGCGGTTTTCGGCCCGGGCGTGACTAGGTTTGTCATGTCCGAATAGATAGCCGTCGTCGTGTGTCGAGGCACGTCCTCGCGATCCATAGATTGATCTTGTATGTCCTGCTCTACTGTCCAGGTCCTGCCGAAGGTCATATGTGTAACCCTGAGCTGTTTTATCCCTGCGTTTACGGTGAGGTGGGGCAGTCTGGTGTTCGGCTTGAGTTGCCGCTTTATCCCGACCGCGTGGTGGTCGATCAGCCGCATTGCGCGATGATGGTACGGGCTCCGGCGCCTCGTCATCGAACTGAGGTAGCAATTTGCGCTTCGGGTAACTTTTGGCTGGGCGCTTAAGGCCGTATTCTTTGGCTTCTAGGACATTAGTCCATCTGTCGTTGAGCAGATCTTGGTCAGCTTGAAGCTGCTGCTGCTTCTTTTTCAAGCTCCTTGGAGTGGCTATTAGCTGGCGCTTGAAGTGCTCCTACTCGAGAGGTTCCTCAGGAATGATAAAATCCTCGTTGCCGAGGCTCACCTCCTCCTCGGAGAGCGGATGATAACTACCGTCCTTCGAGTCTTTGTCTATGGCCTGTTCATCAGGGCTGACTTGCCCATCTTCCCGATTGTCCTGTTCGGCAGTTTGTTCATCGGGGTCTCAATGTCTTCAGCACCGTCCGAAGTGTTGTCGTCTCCTGTGCCGGTGTTGCTGTCTTTGCTGCAGCGCGATTTAGAGCGGCACCGCTGACGCCGACGCTTTGGTTGTGTCTTACGGGGGTCATCCTCCACTGGGTTCTCCTTGTCATCGCCGCTATTATCTTTTAGCGCATCCACCATGTATACGTCATATGAGGAAGTGGCCGTCCATCGTCTAGTGAACGGCGGGTTTTGGGCCTCCTCTTCTCCGGCATCGTCGTCCATACCGTCGATGTCTTCGGAGTCATAATCGAGCGTGTCGGTTAGGTCTTTGACAGTGGCTATGAAGTGGGCGGTGGGTGGGAAACGAAATTCTCCATCATCAGCCTCCATTTCAAACCGGATAAAATTCGGCTGAGAGTCCCCCACTAGGGATAGATTTTTTAATGAGTTGAGCATGTCGCTTAAAGGCGAGTGCCAGAAGATGTCCGCGGCGCTGAATTCGGCGACCGATGACCGATCATGCTTGACATACGCGGACGCACATGGTTCGAAACTTATAGCCGGAAATGAGTCCGAGGTTCCGGAGACACAGATAGCACCTGAGGTTAGGTCTGTGTGCGGCTCCAATGTCGTGGAATCTACGGCTTCCGTGGGGGGGTTGAGCTTGCCGTCCTCGGATGGCGCGATCTGTTCCGGATCTAAAGCCAGAGCGGTTATAGGTACAATTTCCTAGGCATGGCCCGATGACAGATTTAAGTCATGTTCATCGCGGTGACGGGGAGCGACTGCCATGGTCTCGAATCCATTGAAGATCAAGTCTCAACGGATATCTGTGACGTAGTCCAAGCTCCCAAATCTGACCTGATGGCCAGGGGCATAGCTGTCGATCTGCTCCAGATGGCCAAGCGAGTTGGCCCGCAGTGCGAAGCCGTCGAACACGAAGATCTGTCCGGGGAGGAAGGTTTTCCCTTGGACGGCATCATTGTTGACGATTGAAGGAGCCATCAAACCTTTTGAGGACGGCACACTGGAACTCTCAATGAAAGCACCAATGTCGGTGTCAAAACCGGCGGATCTCGGGTAGGGGGTCCCGAACTGTGCGTCTAAGGTCGATGGTAAAAGGAGACAGGGGACACAATGTTTACCCAGGTTTGGGCCCTCTCTATGGAGGTAATACCCTACTTCCTGCTTGATTGATGTTGATGAATATGAGTATTACAAGAGTTGATCTACCACGAGATCGCAATGTCTAACACCCAAGAAATCTAGCCTGTATGACTGTATATCTTTCCGGACTAAGCCCTCCGGTTTATATAGACACCAGAGGGGGCTAGGGTTGTACAAAGTCGGTTACAGAGAAATGAATCTTCATATTTGGTCGCCAAGCTTGCCTTCCACGCCAAGGAGAGTCCCATCCGGACACGGGAGAGAGTCTTCGGTCTTGTATCTTCACAGCCCATTAGTCCGGCCCATGTCCAATAGGCCGGACTGTTGGGGAACGTAGTAATTTCAAAAAATTTCCTACGCACACGCAAGATCATGGTGATGCATAGCAACGAGAGGGGAGAGTGTTGTCCACGTACCCTCGTAGACCGACAGCGGAAGCGTTATCACAACGCGGTTGATGTAGTCATACGTCTTCACGATCCGACCGATCAAGTACCGAACGTACGGCACCTCCAAGTTCTACACACGTTCAGCTTGATGACGTCCCTCGAACTCCGATCCAGCCGAGTGTTGAGGGAGAGTTTCGTCAGCACGACGGCATGGTGACGATGATGATGTTCCACCGACGCAGGGCTTCGCCTAAGCTCCGCGACGGTATTATCGAGGTGTAATCTGGTGGAGGGGGGCACCGCACACGGCTAAAATATCATATATCAAGTGTGTTCTTAGGTGCCCCCCTGCCCCCGTATATAAAGGAGCAAGGGGGAGGCCGGCTGCCCTAGGCACGCCATGGAGAGAGGGGGAGTCCTCCTCCTAGTAGGAGTAGGACTCCCCTTTCCTAGTCCTACTAGGAAAGAAGGGGGGGAAGGAAAGAGAGGGAGAGGGAGAGGGAAAGGGGCTGCGCCCCCCTCTCCTAGTCCGACTAGGATTCCCCTTGGGAGGGGGCGCGCCACCTCCTGGCTGCAGCCCTCTCCCTCTCCCCTCAAGGCCCACCGAGGCCCAATACTTCCTCGGGGGGTTCCGGTAACCCTCCGGCACTCCGGTTTAATCCGAAACTTCCCCGGAACACTTCCGGTGTCCGAATATAGTCGTCCAATATATCAATCTTTACGTCTCGACCATTTCGAGACTCCTCGTCATGTCCGTGATCACATCCGGAACTCCGAACAACCTTCGGTACATCAAATCACATAAACTCATAATATAACTGTCATCGTAACTTTAAGCGTGCGGACCCTTTGGGTTCGAGAACTATGTAGACATGACCGAGACACCTCTCCGATCAATAACCAATAGCGGGACCTGGATGCCCATATTGGCTCCCACATATTCTACGAAGATCTTTATCGGTCAGACCGCATAACAACATACGTTGTTCCCTTTGTCATCGGTATGTTACTTGCTCGAGATTCGATCGTCGGTATCTCGATACCTAGTTCAATCTCGTTACCGGCAAGTCTCTTTACTCGTTCCGTAATACATCATCCCGCAACTAACTCATTAGTCACAATGCTTGCAAGGCTTATAGTGATGTGCATTACCGAGTAGGCCCAGAGATACCTCTCCGACAATCGGAGTGACAAATCCTAATCTCGAAATATGCCAACCCAACAAGTACCTTTGGAGACACCTGTAGAGCACCTTTATAATCACCCAGTTATGTTGTGACGTTTGGTAGCACACAAAGTGTTCCTCCGGTAAACGGGAGTTGCATAATCTCATAGTCATAGGAACATGTATAAGTCATGAAGAAAGCAATAGCAGCATACTAAATGATCGGGTGCTAAGCTAACGTAATGGGTCATGTCAATCACGTCATTCTCCTAATGAGGTGATCCCATTAATCAAATGACAACTCATGTCAATGGCTAGGAAACATAACCATCTTTGATTAACGAGCTAGTCAAGTAGAGACATACTAGTGACACTCTGTTTGTCTATGTATTCACACATGTATTATGTTTCCGGTTAATACAATTCTAGCATGAATAATAAAAATTTATCGTGATATAAGGAAATATATAATACTTTATTATTTCCTCTAGGGTCAATAATCTAGATTACATAGTAATGATTCTTACACCCATGGAGTCTTGGTGCTGATCATGTTTTGCTCGTGGAAGAGGCTTAGTCAACGGGTCTGCTACATTCAGGTCCGTATGTATCTTGCAAATTTCTATGTCTCCCACCTGGACTGAATCCCGGATGGAATTGAAGCGTCTTCTGATGTGCTTGGTTCTCTTGTGAAATCTGGATTCCTTTGCTAAGGCAATTGCACCAGTATTATCACAAAAGATTTTCATTGGTCCCGATGTACTAGGTATGACACCTAGATCGGATATGAACTCCTTCATCCAGACTCCTTCATTCGCTGCTTCCGAAGCAGCTATGTATTCCGCTTCACACGTAGATCCCGCCACGACACTTTGCTTGGAACTGCACCAACTGACAGCTCCACCGTTCAATGTAAATACGTATCCGGTTTGCGATTTCGAATCGTCCGGATCAGTGTCAAAGCTTGCATCAATGTAACCCCTTACGCTGAGCTCTTTGTCACTTCCATATACGAGAAACATATCCTTAGTCCTTTTCAGGTATTTCAGGATGTTCTTGACCGCTGTCCAGTGATCCACTCCTGGATTACTTTGGTACCTCCCTGCTAAACTTATAGCTAGGGACACATCAGGTCTGGTACACAGCATTGCATACATGATAGAGCCTATGGCTGAAGCATAGGGAACATCTTTCATCTTCTCTCTATCTTCTGCAGTGGTCAGGCATTGAGTCTTACTCAATCTCACACCTTGTAGTACAGGCAAGAACCCTTTGTTTGCTTGATCCATTTTGAACTTCTTCAAAACTTTGTCAAGGTATGTGCTTTGTGAAAGTCCAATTAAGCGTCTTGATCTATCTCTATAGATCTTAATGCCTAATATATATGCAGCTTCACCGAGGTCTTTCATTGAAAAACTCTTATTCAAGTATCCCTTTATGCTATCCAGAAATTCTATATCATTTCCAATCAGTAATATGTCATCCACATATAATATCAGAAATGCTATCGAGCTCCCACTCACTTTCTTGTAAATACAGGCTTCTCCAAAAGTCTGTATAAAACCAAATGCTTTGATCACACTATCAAAGCGTTTATTCCAACTCCGAGAGGCTTGCACCAGTCCATAAATGGATCGCTGGAGCTTGCACACTTTGTTAGCTCCCTTTGGATCGACAAAACCTTCCGGTTGCATCATATACAACTCTTCTTCCAGAAATCCATTCAGGAACGCAGTTTTGACATCCATTTGCCAAATTTCATAATCATAAAATGCGGCAATTGCTAACATGATTCGGACAGACTTAAGCATCGCTACGGGTGAGAAGGTCTCATCGTAGTCAATCCCTTGAACTAGTCGAAAACCTTTCGCAACAAGTCGAGCTTTATAGACAGTAACATTACCATCAGCGTCAGTCTTCTTCTTGAAGATCCATTTATTGTCAATGGCTTGCCGACCATCGGGCAAGTCAACCAAAGTCCATACTTTGTTCTCATACATGGATCCCATCTCGGATTTCATGGCTTCAAGCCATTTTGCGGAATCTGGGCTCACCATCGCTTCTTCATAGTTTGTAGGTAAACAGGATTACCGTACCAGTCTGGTGCGGATCTTGATCTAGTTGACCTACGAAGTTCAGTAATAACTTGATCTGAAGTTTCATGATCATTATCATTAACTTCCTCACTACTTGGTGTAGGTGTCACAGAAACTGATTTCTGCGATGATCTACTTTCCAATAAGGGAGCACGTACAATTACCTCATCAAGTTCTACTTTCCTCCCACTCACATCTTTCGAGAGAAACTCCTTCTCTAGAAAGGATCCATTCCTAGCAACGAATATCTTGCCTTCGGATCTGTGATAGAAGGTGTACCCAACGGTCTCCTTTGGGTATCCTATGAAGACACATTTCTCCGATTTAGGTTCGAGCTTATCAGGTTGAAGTTTCTTCACATAAGCATCGCAACCCCAAACTTTAAGATTCGACAACTTTGGTTTCTTGCCAAACCATAGTTCAAAAGGCGTCGTCTCAACGGATTTCGATGGTGTCCTATTTAGAGTGAATGCAGCCGTCTCTAAAGCATAACCCCAAAACGATAGCGGTAAATCAGTAAGAGACATCATAGTTCGCACCATATCTAATAAAGTACGATTACGACGTTCGGACACACCATTACGCTATGGTGTTCCGGGTGGCGTGAGTTGCGAAACTATTCCGCATTGTTTAAATGTAGACTAAACTCGTAACTCAAATATTCTCCTCCACGATCAGATCGTAGGAATTTTATTTTCTTGTTACAATGATTTTCAACTTCACTCTGAAATTATTTGAACTTTTCAAATGTTTCAGACTTATGTTTTATTAAGTAGATATACCCATATCTGCTCAGATCATCTGTGAAGGTGAGAAAATAACGATATCCGCCACGAGCCTCAATATTCATTGGACCACATACATCTGTATGTATGATTTCCAACAAATCTGTTGCTCTCTCCATAGTTCCGGAGAACGGTGTTTTGGTCATCTTGCCCATAAGGCACGGTTCGCAAGTACCAAGTGATTCAAAATCAAGTGATTCCAAAATTCCATGAGTATGGAGTTTCTTCATGCGCTTTACACCGATATGACCCAAACGGCAGTGCCACAAATAAGTTGCACTGTCTTTATTAACTCTGCATCTTTTGGCTTCAACATTATGAATATGTGTATCACTACTATCGAGATTCATTAAAAATAGATCACTCTTCAAGGGTGCATGACCATAAAAGATATTATTCATATAAATAGAACAACCATTATTCTCTGATTTAAATGAATAACCGTCTCGCATTAAACAAGATCCAGATATAATGTTCATGCTCAACGCTGGCACCAAATAACAATTATTTAGGTCTAAAACTAATCCCGAAGGTAGATGTAGAGGTAGCGTGCCGACGGCGATCACATCGACTTTGGAACCATTTCCCACGCGCATCGTCACCTCGTCCTTAGCCAAACTTCGCTTAATCCGTAGCCCCTGTTTCGAGTTGCAAATATTAGCAACAGAACTAGTATCAAATACCCAGGTGCTACTGCGAGTATTAGTAAGGTACACATCAATAACATGTATATCACATATACCTTTGTTAACCTTGCCATCCTTCTTATCCGCCAAATACTTGGGGCAGTTCCGCTTCCAGTGGCCAGTCTGCTTACAGTAGAAGCACTCAGTTTCAGGCTTAGGTCCAGACTTGGATTTCTTCTCCTGAATAGCAACTTGCTTGCTGTTCTTCTCGAAGTTCCCTTTCTTCTTCCCTTTGCCCTTTTTCTTGAAACTAGTGGTTTTACTGACCATCAACACTTGATGCTCCTTTTTGATTTCTACCTCCGCTGCCTTTAGCATTGCGAAGAGCTCGGGAATCGTCTTATCCATCCCTTGCATGTTATAGTTCATCACGAAGCTCTTGTAGCTTGGTGGCAGTGATTGAAGAATTCTGTCAATGACGCAATCATCCGGAAGTTGAACTCCCAGTTGAATCAAGTGATTATTATACCCAGACATTCTGAGTATATGCTCACTGACAGAACTATTCTCTTCCATCTTGCAGCTATAGAACTTATTGGAGACTTCATATCTCTCAATCCGGGCATTTGCTTGAAATATTAACTTCAACTCCTGGAACATCTCATATGCTCCATGACGCTCAAAACGTCGTTGAAGTCCCGGTTCTAAGCCGTAAAGCATGGCACACTGAACTATTAAGTAGTCATCAGCTTTGCTTTGCCAGACGTTCATAACTTCTGGCGTAGCTCTTGCAGGAGGCCTGGCACCTAGCGGTGCTTCCATGACGTAATTCTTCTGTGCAGCAATGAGGATAATCCTCAAGTTACGGACCCAGTCCGTGTAATTGCTACCATCATCTTTCAACTTAGCTTTCTCAAGGAACGCATTAAAATTCAACGGAACAACAGCACGGGCCATTTATCTACAATTAACATATACAAGCAAGATACTATCAGGTACTAAGTTCATGATAAATTTAAGTTCAATTAATCGTATTACTTAAGAACTCCCACTTAGATAGACATCTCTCTAATCATCTAAGTGATTACGTGATCCAAAGCAACTAAACCATGTCCGATTAACACATGAGATGGAGTAGTTTCAATGGTGAACATCACTATGTTGATCATATCTACTATATGATTCACGCTCGACCTTTCGGTCTCTGTGTTCCGAGGCCATATCTGTACATATGCTAGGCTCGTCAAGTTTAACCTGAGTATTCCGCGTGTGCAACTGTTTTGCACCCGTTGTATTTGAACATAGAGCCTATCACACCCGATTAACACGTGGTGTCTCAGCACGAAGAACTTTCACAACGGTGCATACTCAGGGAGAACACTTTTGTCTTGAAATTTTAGTGAGAGATCATCTTATAATGCTACCGTCAATCAAAGCAACATAAGATGCATAAAGGATTAACATCACATGCAATCAATATAAGTGATATGATATGGCCATCATGATCTTGTGCTTGTGATCTCCATCTCCGAAGCACCGTGCTTGTGATCTCCATCTCCGAAGCACCGTCATGATCACCATCGTCACCGGTGCGACACCTTGATCTCCATCGTAGTATCGTTGTCGTCTCACCAACTTATTTCTTTTACGACTATCGCTACCACTTAGTGATAAAGTAAAACTATTACATGGCGATTTCATCTCATACAATAAAGCGACAACCATATGGCTCCTGCCAGTTGCCGATAACTCGGTTACAAAACATGATCATCTCATACAACACATTATATCACATCATGTCTTGACCATATCACATCACAACATGCCCTGCAAAACAAGTTAGACGTCCTCTACTTTGTTGTTGCATGTTTTATGTGGCTGCTACGAGCTTAGCAAGAACCGTTCTTACCTACGCATCAAAACCACAACGATAGTTTGTCAAGTTGGTGCTGTTTTAACCTTCGCAAGGACCGGGCATAGCCACACTCGGTTCAACTAAAGTGAGAGAGACAGACACCAGCCAGTCACCTTTAAGCAACGAGTGCTCCGAATGGTGAAACCAGTCTCGCGTAAGCGTACGCGTAATGTCGGTCCGGGCCGCTTCATCTCACAATACCGCTGAACCAAAGTATGACATGCTGGTAAGCAGTATGACTTATATCGCCCACAACTCACTTGTGTTCTACTCGTGCATCGCATAAAACCAGGCTCGGATGCCACTGTTGGGGAACGTAGTAATTTCAAAAAAATTCCTACGCACACGCAAGATCATGGTGATGCATAGCAACGAGAGGGGAGAGTGTTGTCCACGTACCCTCGTAGACCGACAGCGCAAGCGTTATCACAACGCGGTTGATGTAGTCGTACGTCTTCACGATCCGACCGATCAAGTACCGAACATACGGCACCTCCAAGTTCTACACACGTTCAGCTCGATGACGTCCCTCGAACTCCGATCCAGCCGAGTGTTGAGGGAGAGTTTCGTCAGTACGACGGCGTGGTGACGATGATGATGTTCCACCGACGCAGGGCTTCGCCTAGAGGTGTAATCTGGTGGAGGGGGGCACCGCACACGGCTAAAATATCGTATATCAAGTGTGTTCTTAGGTGCCCCCCTGCCCCCGTATATAAAGGAGCAAGGGGGAGGCCGGCTGCCCTAGGCGCGCCAAGGAGAGAGGGGGAGTCCTCCTCCTAGTAGGAGTAGGACTCCCCTTTCCTAGTCCTACTAGGAAAGAAGGGGGGGAAGGAAAGAGAGGGAGAGGGAGAGGGAAAGGGGCCTGCGCCCCCCTCTCCTAGTCCAACTAGGATTCCCCTTGGGAGGGGGCGCGCCACCTCCTCGCCGCTGCCCTCTCTCTCCCCTCAAGGCCCACCGAGGCCCAATACTTCCCCGGGGGGTTCCGGTAACCCTCCGGCACTCCGGTTTAATCCGAAACTTCTCCGGAACACTTCCGGTGTCCGAATATCGTCGTCCAATATATCAATCTTTACGTCTCGACCATTTCGAGACTCCTCGTCATGTCCGTGATCACATCCGGGACTCCGAACAACCTTCGGTACATCAAATCACATAAACTCATAATATAACTGTCATCGTAACTTTAAGCGTGCGGACCCTTTGGGTTCGAGAACTATGTAGACATGACCGAGACACCTCTCCGGTCAATAACCAATAGCGGGACCTGGATGCCCATATTGGCTCCCACATATTCTACGAAGATCTTTATCGGTCAGACCGCATAACAACATACGTTGTTCCCTTTGTCATCGGTATGTTACTTGCTCGAGATTCGATCGTCGGTATCTCGATACCTAGTTCAATCTCGTTACCGGCAAGTCTCTTTACTCATTTCGTAATACATCATCCCACAACTAACTCATTAGTCACAATGCTTGCAAGGTTTATAGTGATGTGCATTACCGAGTGGGCCCAGAGATACCTCTCCGACAATCGGAGTGAAAAATCCTAATCTCGAAATACGCCAACCTAACAAGTACCTTTGGAGACACCTGTAGAGCACCTTTATAATCACCCAGTTACGTTGTGACGTTTGGTAGCACACAAAGTGTTCCTCCGGTAAACGGGAGTTGCATAATCTCATAGTCATAGGAACATGTATAAGTCATGAAGAAAGCAATAGCAACATACTAAACGATCGGGTGCTAAGCTAACGTAATGGGTCATGTCAATCACGTCATTCTCCTAATGAGGTGATCCCGTTAATCAAATGACAACTCATGTCAATGGCTAGGAAACATAACCATCTTTGATTAACGAGCTAGTCAAGTAGAGGCATACTAGTGACACTCTGTTTGTCTATGTATTCACACATGTATTATGTTTCCGGTTAATACAATTCTAGCATGAATAATAAACATTTATCACGATATAAGGAAATATATAATACTTTATTATTGCCTCTAGGGCATATTTCCTTCACGGACGCCCGAGGACCCCTTAGTCCAGGACTCCCTCAATCTTCATAACTCCCCCTTAGCTTCTCAAGATCTTGCTTTCTTTGAAGAAATTCATAAGAAAGCTTCTCATGATCAGATAAGAGGGTGTTATGATGACTCTGAAGGTTATCAAACTTGGACTGAAGTCTCTGAAGATTATCAGTCAAGGTTTGAGTGCGATCCATTTCTTCACCCAACAGGTCATCACTTTTGCCTAGCATATTTTGAACCTTTTCAAAAGCCTTTTGTTGTTTCACAGCAATCTTAGCAAGTTCAGAGTAGCTAGGTTTGAGGTTTTCATCAGATTCATGCTCACTTGATTCAGAGGAGGGATATTTGAGTACCTTGGCACCCTTTTCCATGAAGCAATAGGTGGGAGCATAATCATCACCGCCTTCGTCAGCCTTGTTGGGGAAGCCATTCTCCTCAGAGTTGAAGATGGACTTGCTGATGAACGCAGTAGCGACGGCTAGGCTCGCCACACTAGATTCTGACTCCTGAGATGCCTCCTCTTCCTCATTTTCCTCAGATTCAGCCTCAGAGTCCATTTCCTTGCCAATTGATAGAAGCGAGGGTGTCCTGATCTTTTGATGAGATGATAACTATCGATTGGGTGGAGACGACTTTGACGATCCGACAACAAACGTGCACAACATTGCACTTTAGCAATCGCTAAACCAACTCCGAGAGGTTATTGACCACGCAGGAGCACGATCAACCTGACCACGAAGGTCTATTCCTGCAAGCAATCGAAGAACAAGCAAGAATATGATAAAGCAATCTGAATATTGCGAATATATATGAAGTATTGATAATGATGGGGATCCGTAAGCGGTCTTGGTCTGGTCGTTGGAGACAAACGAAGTACACAAAGTTGCAATGGCTAACTTTTAACTAAACAAATCCCAAGGAAAAAGCTACTAGATGGATCTACTTATATAGGAGCAAGAGGTGGTGGCCAAGGAGGTGGGAGGACGTCCCAAGGCAGCCTAAAACCAACCCTAGGTCGTACAAGGCTCATGGGCCCAATTGGAGGTGATGCAACACCTTTGGACTTGTAGTTTGACTCGGATTCTGCTGCAATGTCAGATTGTTTCGTCCATAACTCACGCTCCGGACGAATTTGAAGGTGAATCCAATTGTGATTGAAAGTGCACGAAATCTACTTTCCAACAAAAAATCACCCAATTCGGAGTCCGTATGAAAGATTTATTGGCGTTTTGAGTCAGGTATGTCTGTGCAGTCCGAATCTAAATTTAGAACGTGAGAGACTTGGACTCTATCTTCTCTTGGCCCAAAAGTGACGTCAGAGGACTTTTTGAACAGCACATAAACTTCTCCTTTTCCCTTATCTTCATATGTGGATTGTACAAATGTCCCATACACCTGCAATTAGACATGGCACGAAAGTCTGTGAAGTATTTTTGTCCTGGATGACATAAATAAATTATTGCATAGTTTGCATTAGAAATCACCTCACAAATATACATGTACGCAATATTTTTGGTCGTATCCAAGGTAGTCATGTCCTAATCATCCTCCCCTTCTTGAAAACAAAGCCGTCCTTGGCGTTGCTTAATCTCAAATGTGGCTAACAAAAGAGACAAGGTGTACATGTTGTATATGTATATGTCATCCATTTTTACTTCCCTTGATTTTTGCACATATGACACATGTATACATGAGTAACTTTCATAGTTCATAAAATATAAAGCCAAAATATTATCACAAGTAGTAGAAGGCATGAAAATATTGCAACTCAATTTGCACATATAGGTGGAGCTCTTATTCATATCAAAGGACTAACAATGGTCATCATTAAACCATCCCAACATTGGTGAATAAACCTTACTTGCATCAAATTTACATGCTACAACATGCTTAAATAAACAAACATGCAATAAGTCATTTGACACAGAATCATCACCAGGATTAGAGGTCATATCAAAATGACTAAACATTGGTTCTTTTGCATCAACAATTAATTCATTGGGTGCACTCAAAATTGTTGGTACTTCAACTATTTGATCACATGACACATTCATGATAGTAACATGATTCTCTAAAATAGCTGGTGTGCTCAAATCAATAGGTAACCCAACACATAATGTATTCAAGTTTACTAGGCATGCATCATTCTCATGTGAAAGTGAAAAATCTGTACCTTTGTCATTACCTGTTATGATCAACTCAGACGATGTAGGCACTCTTGGTGGTGATGTGTCACATGGTGGAGATGATGTAGTCGTCGCAACAACAGATGTGGTTGTCATAGTATGCCTAGTAGTTGAAGAAACATCTGTATCAACACTTGGAATGTGCACCATGCACTTGTTCTCCTTGTGGGCAACACGTTGTTTTTATTTCCTGTTCAGCTTTGCAAGCAAGATTAAACAAATGGTCCATAGGATAACACTCTTCACACTACAAAAAAAGACACATCCATGACATTTTGGGTCGAACGAAATTTTTTCTGTCATACTTATGACACTTCTATGGCGATAATTGTGACAAAACCCGGTATCATCATAGATGTGGTGGGGTTCTACTTCTATGACAAAAAATCATGACAGAAAATGGGCTTTTCGTCCTGGGCGGGCCGGAGACGCAGCTGCATGACATTCCTTGGGCTGTCCATGACGGAAAAAACCGTGGTAGAAGCGAGGGCGAGGAAAATATCGGGGAGTTCCCGGTTATGGTGGGTGGTCAGGGGCCGAGCGATGCGCGTTTCTCTCGTACGTATACACGCGTGTGTGTGAGGCGTTGGGCTCTAAATGAACCCGAGCGAGGCATTGGGTGACGGTGTCCTGGACTAGGGGGTACTCACCATGTCGTCTCCCGACCAGCTGGATCGGGCCGAGGACCCCCATGGTGGTTCACTATTGGGCTAGTTCGGACAGCCCATGCCGCATACAACGAGGATTCTACAAGACTTGGCGCCCAAGACAAGGACTCCTCTAAACCTTAGGCCTATGGTGCATATATAAACCGAGGCCAGGCTAGTTAATAGACAATCTCATATTCATTACTACAATCTCGTGGTAGATACATATAGTCTGTACTACACCCATATGAATACAATTAAAAGCAGCATGTAGGGTATTCTCTCATCAAGAGAGCCCGAAGCTGGGTAAAACCCCGTGTCCATGTTACCATGGCTCCCAGACGCCTAGCTTAGGACCCCTACTACGAGATACGCCGGATATTGAACCGACATTGGTGCTTTCATTGAGAGCCTGCTGGCGGTCGCCACGGGGCGATGGGAATTCGGATCGTCTTCGGCGCGATCTACGCATCGGATCCGAGCTTTATGGTCGATGTCGGCATCTTTTGTCGCCGACTCGACTGGCCACCTTGGCTTAACCAAGGACTGTGCCCTACCTCCGATCATCATGTTCGGACGAGGGCCTTCGTCAACATCAACTCCGATCTCTATCATGATCATGGAAGAATCATCCATGGAGCTCGGGGGCTCAACGTCAACATTGCCCTCGGGCGACCGTGTTGTTTTTTCCAAACAGCAAACTTGTATCCGCTGCCACCACCTCCTCGAGCATCGCTTTGATGATTCCTTCGGTGGAATTGTGTGGAATTAAGTGTACAACAACCATGCCAAATTTCGTCGAGTTCCGATGGAGGAATATCTGGCAATCTACGATATACCGGAGCCCTGTCAAATCTGGACAAGAATCTGGGCGAGTTTAGGGCGTGGTCTCCAGATCCCAGCTCGGAGGTCCTTTGGAAGATCCAACCGTTCATCTGCTGCGGAATTCCCATATCTACCAACCCTCCAAATTTCAACTCGATCCGACGGTTCAAACTCCAGGAACCTTCCGATGAGTGGACCAATTTTCGGATCTGTTTTCTGCGCGAATACGAATCCGGCCCGAGTTCATGTTTCTTCATGAACGGAATATTGGACAACCCTTTTGAAAGAATTTTTTTAGGGTATTGTGCGTTGTTTTTAAACACATAGCTCTAAAATTTTAAGCCTCCTCCGAGGTAATCTTCACCATCACGCTGGTGTCAAACCAGTCCGGCAATATTGCTCCACGGCTGCCGACCTGCGCTAGACATGTCGCCGCTTTGTTGAGCCGAGCTCAACTTCTTCGATCATCATCTCGGCAAGCCGAACAAGAGTTTGGCATCGCGAAGGATAAATCATCACCAACATCGCTGCCCCATGGATTACATGGAGCAGGCACAGCGGCATCGCCGCATGGTCACTTCATCAAGCCGGCATTGACCGCGTCACAAGTCACGACCTGCGTCAGCATGGCCGCACTGTTGCTTCTTCAAGCCGATGTCCATCACGCTGACTGCTTCAACACCTCGGCTGACATGGCAGCTGCAACGTCTCCTCACCGACCTGCTCCGTCACCTCGGCTGGACCGGGGACTTGGCTATTTCATCATCAACATACTCCGGTGACTTCGGCGTCACCAGCCGACCAGCTTCGTCACGATAGCTGGAACGAGGGCTTTGCCTCGGCAAGCCAACCTTTGCCAGCATCGCCATGCCATCGCTTTATCGCCCATCAGGCAATGGGTGTGCGGATCTAGTCCCAATTTTGAGAGTCACCTTTCTTCGGATTGCTACAACAAATAAACCAGGTGCTATTGATCCTAGTAATTTTTGCTTGTTTGGGTTTATTTTCCCGAAGGAATTATTACTCTGGTTTGTTCCATCATTTGTACGCAGGTCTATCAAATGGTGGCCGCATTAACGATGGTCACATGGTGGTTCGGTAATGGACTTCGACTACGTCACGTGTCTCTTCGACAAGCCGACGCCGTCGTCCCAATTGGCGTAAATCGGCTCGCATGATCACCTTGTTGGTCGTGTTGCCATACCGACGTGTTCGGTTGCCTCGGGGACTTCGGCATCGTTGAGAGAGCTCTACCTCATCGAGTGTTCGGCACACAGGCCATATGTCTTTTATTACTCACTTTGCATAAATTATTAATTATGCAACATTTTTTTAATTTATTATTATTCCTATTATCTCCAGCTTGCACTATTTTCTGTGCACAGATAAAGGATCCGGATTGGGCACGCTGTCACCTCCGAGTACCGATGTACCACGTCACCTCGGCTGGACCGAGGGCTTCGTCATCACTTCATTAACCCACGTCGGGGACTTCGGCTTCACACTGTGGGCCTGCATTGGCCGTGCTATGTCGCCACTTCGGAGTGCCGAGCTCTTCGCTCCGCCACCTCGGGACAAGCTTGGGGGCTGGGACCTTGTCCCACCGTATGCTTGGGTCGTGCATCGACACCGAGCACATTAACCAGCTAATTCGCTTTTATGCTCAGAATTTTCAATTTTAAATTTTGTTCGGTTCGACCAAGCATTATACTTTTTTTGGCAAAAAGTTGTTTGTGAAAACTTCCTTGTCAAAACTTTGTTTGTGACACACAAATTCAAATACCCCGTTTGCTTGGGGGCTTCCTTTATGAAGCCTTTCCTCTTGCATACGATTATACTTGTATGGCTTCGTTCCTTGTTCGTGTATTACGCCACAATATGCACCATGTTGACTTAAGTGTTCTGCAAGCTGGGTTGCCTTGCTCCTGTGTTTACCCCTACGTTCCCGATTGTTCAGCTAGGGAGTAAAGGGAGCACCTCTACGATTGTCACGGTCGGGTCATCCGAGCTCGGACCTCAGACTGGGTGAAGGCGAAAGCTAGCGCTCTTATTGTTTTCAATTATGGTCGGCACACAACGGAACTCATGAGTACAAAAAATCTATTGCACAAGTCTCATAGTGACAATGAGCAACCGAAGAAAGGTATCGGTGGAGGTACTATTTTCTTCAAAGATGCTCCTTACACTTAATCAGTAATATAGCATAAGTTCCCTGAGCGCGCTTTGTCTGTTACAGCCTTATGGCCTGATTGCCTAGTTATTGGAAACACCGTTGATATTCTCGACAGGTGGAGTACATAAGACTTTTCGGTCCTTGACCGAAGAGGGAGAAGCCGACGGTCAGTTAAGACGCGTTTAAAGTTCAGGTGAACATAGATATGATATAAGTACTTCAGTACATATGATCATTATACATAAAATTCTTTTGCCCAAGTCACCCGGGGGCTCTTAAATTAGTATGAGCCGTTTTATAATAAATGTTTTCTTCTTGGTCATTGCAAAATCTTTTTCTATCACTCCCTTTTTTGACGCGAGTGTGTTGTCAATAGCGGGGAGCCTAGTGTCTCTCTCAAAGCCGTTCGAGTTTAGTTTGCTAAACTGGCCTAACGAGTAGTACTCCGCCTTCGAGATAGGAGGTTACAGTCGTGGGCTGACCCGCTTGAGGTCTTGAGATCGGATGTGTCATATCAATGCACGACAGAAGCACCCCTTTTTTGACCAATTTTTGGATTGGCACCGAACACTTGATCTAATTCGGACATCAAGTTTTTACTAAATTGTTGGGTTTTCCAAGCCTACGGCACTTTTAAACTATTTGTGTGTTTCTCGCATAAGTCTCGCAGTGCAACGCCGGACACCTTTAGAGATTCGGCGAAAACATTCTCGGATATTGCTATATATGCATCGGTTTTGAATTGTGTCTTCGGTCAATAGTTGGGTTGCCTGGCTCCTATGCTTGCCTCCTATGTTCCGTTTTGTTCGGCTAGGTGTGCAAAGGGAGAACCACTGGGATTGTGCTTCCAGCTCGCATGGTTAAGCACCTCAGTAGAGAAAGCCGAAAACTGACTGTCACAATAAGCGTAAACTGGTCAGCGATCCGATGACTATGTTATATGACGGGCCATTCATAACATTGGCCGAAGTGTTTACGGCTTCGTAGACACTAACTAGGGGCTCGTAGCTAGCTTCCCCAGTTTAAAGCTCCTATGACTAAGTGAAAGTTATAAAGTCCGCATATCTGATTGCCTCGTTTCCGCTAACACAACCGCCTTCGGGCACCGAGACGTCGGCAAAGGGTTGTTTTGTTATTGTGAAAACACCCTGCGTAACATCTACAATGGGGCGGAAGCCGACGATGGGCCACTTTCAACTGATAAACGGTCGCAACGGAGTCAAAATAAACATATCATCGGCGTTTGTATTTAATATACAAAGGCTTCCTTCCGTTATCATCGTTATAAAGCCATACATATGCATCAGTTTGACTTAAGATTTTGGCCAAGCTGGGTTACCTGGCTCCTGTGCTTACCCCTACGTTCCCGATTGTTCGGCTAGGCGGTATAGGGAGCACCTCTGTGATTGTTACTACCGGGTCATCCGAGTTAGTACCTCAGACTGGGTGAAGCCGAAAGCTAGCAATCTTAAAGGATCACATTGGTCGGCAACGAGGGAAGTAAATTTTTTGGTTCATTAATACCATAGAGTTTGGGAACTTTCGCCGAACTAAATCCTCAATATTTTCCTCCCACATTGATCGGAGCTGAGTTTTCATGATCATGAAATGCATGACGACCCAAAGAAAGGAACTGATAGCAGGAGTATTTTCTTTGGAAGATGTTTCTGACGTAAAAACGTAATATAACATATCTCTCCATGTACCTTTGTTTATAAAACCGTATGATCGGATTGCCTTGTTTGTCGTAAAACTTTGCCCTTATAACGGCTTTATAAACTAGGACAAACACTCCCTAGCTACTGGCCGAGGAGGTTGAAGCCGATGGTCGGTCAACAAAGTCTTGTACAATGCGGATTTGAGCATTAATGATGAAAAGTACTTGGATACATAGAATCATTACACATAAAAATTGTGAGTAAAATCCATTTACTGCAATCCATCTTTTAAACCCCTTGGGGCCTACCTTGACGAGCTCGGATTTCGACCATCTCTAAACTCTTTTAAGAGATCTTTATTCTCTTTCCGAGAAGTTTGTGTTAAACACAACAAAATTTTCTGTCAAACGGATATCGATCCTTAATTCGGCCACCCGTGCCAACATTAAGGCTCGGGGGCTACTGGGCTTCGGGCTTATTATTTACAAATATTAAAGGGGCACATCAATCCCCTGATCTGGTGTTGCCACCCGACCAGTTTCTAGGGGGCTACTGCATTGCCTGTTCAATGCAGAAAATTAAAAGTGCTTAGTGTTCGGCTTGACCGAACTATAGGCAAACGCGTCTTCGGACAGCAATAGGTACCATCTGGACCTATCGGCATCAAGCTACTATATTACGGCAGCGTCTCAAGACCCTCTCTCAAGGGCCCGTTCACCGATCACTATTATCTCTAATATATTACACTGCGTTTCTATTCCTACGTATGCTGCTGAGCTAGGAGTTGACCCTCAGGCCGATTTCGCGCATCGACCTGAGTCTCAAGGGCTATTAGGATCAGCGGCTTCATGTTTTCCTTCAGGTGCATCTCAGGTTTTAGACCGACACACACCTTGAGGGCTACTAGTTATACATATTGACAGCAAATAAATTTACACGCATCAGAAAGAAAATCCGCAAACAATCAGCCCATGACCGAGGTGCTGAGCCACCTCGGAAGCAGTTCGGCATATAGCTCGGATGCAAGTGGCTGGCTCCTTAGAGGGCATTTCCGACATTAAGCTCAGCTAACACTTTTTTGAACCAAGGTGATCTATGACACCTCGGACATAGTCCGGCATTGGAGCTTGGACATAGTCCGGCGTTGGAGCTCGGATACATTCCGGCATTGGAGCTCGGAAGCGGTCCGGCGTTGGTGCTCGGCTGCAAAAGATACCTCGAATGCAGTCCGGCGTTGGAGGTCGGATGCAAGAGGACACTGCCGCCCGGGAACAACTTCAAACCCGTGGTGTGGCATAAAAATAACAGGGCATTGATAAAGGCCGGAAACTTAAAGGGACTCCATGGATACCTGATGTGTAAACTCTTCGGATGCATTTCAGCGATCCTCAAGATCGAAGATGAGAAGATTTGTTGAACCAGTTTTCAAGACCGATGACCGAAGAGGAAGAACAGTTCGGAAGAATCGAGGAGCGTCCCCAACTTGAAGACCGGTTCAGGGGGCTACTGACGGTGTCCTAGACTAGGGGGTACTCACCACATCGTCTCCCGACCAGCTGGATCGGGCTGAGGACCCCCATGGCGGTTCACTATTGGGCCAGTTCGGACAGCCCATGCCGCATACAAGGAGGATTCTACAAGACTTGGCGCCCAAGACAATGACTCCTCTAAACCCTAGGCCTATGGTGCATATATAACTGAGGCCAGGCTAGTCAATAGACAATCTCATATTCATTACTGCAATCTCGTGATAGATACATATACTCTGTACTACACCCATATGAATACAATTAAAAGCAACATGTAGGGTATTATCTCATCAAGAGAGCCCGAAGCTGGGTAAAACCCCGTGTCCATGTTACCATGGCTCCCAGATGCCTAGCTTAGGACCCCTACTACGAGATACACCGGATATTGAACCGACATTGGGCTCTAACTGAACCTGAGCGATTGCACTACAGGCTACGCATTATTGAACCCGAGCGATCGATCGATCCCTTGCTGTTAACTAAACCCGAGTGATTCCTTCGCTACTGCTGCTAATTGAAGCCGATCGAACACTGCTGCCTCCTTCCCTTGATGAATAGTTCCCAGTGGGTGGGGGGGTTGGATGAACAGGACCCCGTGGTAGTAGAGGCCGTTGCCGCTGGATGGACAGTACCCCGATCGATCGAGCCGGTGGATGAATAGGACCCCGTGGAGGGCTGGATGAACAGGACCCCGTGGAGGGCTGGATGAACAGGACGACCCCGTGGAGGGCTGGATGAACAGTAGCCGGTGGAGGGCTGGATGAACAGTAGCCCGTGGAGGGGTGGTTGAACAGGACCCCGTGGAGAGGGCTGGTTGAACAATAGCCGGTGGAGGAGCGCTCAGTGGATGCTGGATGAATAGGAGCCCGTGGATGAACAGTCACATGTGGAGGCTGGAGGAGGTCGACGGTGGAGATGAACAATATCCCGTGGAGTCCCGTTTTGCGGTACGCCACACCCCTCTCGATGAACAAGACCCCCGTTTTGACCGTAGCGCTCCAACACAAGTCTGTTTCCTCTATTTTGCGGTACGCCACACCCCTTCCGATCAACGGGACCCTGTTTCCATTGTAGGAGGTCTATTTCCTCCATTTTGTGGTACGCCAGACCCCTCCCGATGAATAGGAGGATCCCGTTTCGACCATGGCCGGTCGAACACAAGGCCGTTTCCTCCGCTCTGTGGTACGCCAGGCCTCGTTTCCATCGGCTGTTCTGTCCAAGCCGGTTGGCTCCCGATGAACATGACGACGCATTTCGTTCCGACCCAGCCGCTTGCCTCCCATGAACACGACAACGACGCAACTTCTCTGTTCTGACCCAGCCATGTACACGAGCCCTGGCCGTACGTATGCACGAGTAGGCGTTCGAGACCCCGCCCGTATGTACGTACGTGGCCGTATTTACTTTCTTGCACCCTGGCCGTTGTACGTACGTGTATATGCTACGTGTGCGCCTGTACTATGACACGTGCCCTTCCTTACACGGCCACGGTTCATCGCTGCAGCTGATACGTCTCCAACGTATCTATAATTTATGAAGTATTCATGCTATTATATTATCCATCTTGGATGTTTAATGGGCTTTACTATGCACTTTTATATTGTTATTGGGACTAACATATTAACCCAGAGCCCAGTGCCAGTTTCTGTTTTTCTCCTTGTTTCAGTGTTTCGCAAAAAAGGAATATCGAACGGAGTCCAAATGGAATGAAACCTTCGGGAGAAGTTATTTTTGGAAAGAAAGCAATCCAGGAGACTTGGAGTGCACGTCAGGGGATCAATGAGGAGAGCACAAGGCAGGGGGCGCGCCCACCCCCCCGGGCGCACCCTCCACCCTCGTGGGCCCCTCGCGGCTCCCCTTACCGACTTCTTTCGCATATATATATATCCATATACCCTAAAACCATTGGGGAGCATAATAGATCGGGAGTTCCACCGCCGCAAGCCTCTGTAGCCACCAAAAACCAATCGGGACCCTGTTCCGGCACCCTGCCGGAGGGGGGAACCCTCACCGGTGGCCATCTTCATCATCCCGGCGCACTCCGTGACAAGGAGGGAGTAGTTCACCCTCGGGGCTGAGGGTATGTTCTAGTAGCTATGTGTTTGATCTCTCTCTCTCTCATGTTCTTGAGGTGATACGATCTTGATGTATCGTGAGCTTTGCTACTATTGTGGGATCTTATGATGTTTCTCCCCTTCTACTCTCTTGTAATGGATTGAGTTTTCCCTTTGAAGTAATCTTATCAAATTGAGTCTTTAAGGATTTGAGAACACTTGATGTATGTATTTCCGTGCTTATCTGTGCTTGATGTATGTTTTGGTGATCAACTTGCGGGTTCCGCCCATGAACCTATGCATAGGGGTTGGCACATGTTTTCGTCTTGACTCTCCGGTAGAAACTTTGGGGCACTCTTTGAAGTACTTTATGTTGGTTGAATAGATGAATCTGAGATTGTGTGATGCATATCGTATAATCATACCCACGGATACTTGAGGTGACATTGCAGTATCTAGGTGACATTAGGGTTTTGGTTGATTTGTGTCTTAAGGTGTTATTCTAGTACGAATTCTATGATAGATCGAACGGAAAAAATAGCTTCGTGTTATTTTACTACGGACTCTTGAATAGATCGAGCAGAAAGAATAACTTTGAGGTGGTTTCGTACCCTACCATAATCTCTTCGAATGTTCTCCGCTATTAGTGTCTTTGGAGTGACTCTTTGTTGCATGTTGAGGGATAGTTATATGATCCAATTATGTTATTATTGTTGAGAGAACTTGCACTAGTGAAAGTATGAACCCTAGGCCTTGTTTCCTAGCATTGGAATACCATTTACGCTCACTTTTATCATTAGTTACCTTGCTGTTTTTATATTTTCAGATTACAAAAACCTATATCTACCATCCATATTGCACTTGTATCACCATCTCTTCGCCGAACTAGTGCACCTATACAATTTACCATTATATTGGGTGTGTTGGGGACACAAGAGACTCTTTGTTATTTGGTTGCAGCATTGCTTGAGAGAGACCATCTTCATCCTACACCTCGCACGGATTGATAAACCATAGGTCATCCACTTGAGGGAAATTTGCTACTGTCCTACAAACCTCTGCACTTGGAGGCCCAACAATGTCTACAAGAAGAAGGTCGTGTAGTAGACATCAAGCTCTTTTCTGGCGCCGTTGCCGGGGAGGCTAGGTAAGTGGCACTCACACCCCTTCAACTAAGCTCTTTTCTGGCGCCGTTACCGAGGATGTGAGTGCTCGAAGGTATATCTTCAGATCTTGCAATCGAATCTTTTAGTTTCTTGTTTTATCACTAGTTTAGTCTATAAAAGAAAACTACAAAAAATAGGAATTGAGTTTGCCTCATACGCTTCATCATTTTAATATCTTTCGTGATTATGATGGAAAGGAAAATTGTGCCAAAGTGTTAGAAGAGGAATGCATTAAAATGTTTGGCACTAAATCTTTGAATGATGAGCATGATTGCAATGTTGTTAGTATGAATTCTTTTAATACCCATGATGCTAATGATATGCAAAGCCACAAGCTTGGGGATGCTATGTTTGATGAAGATGATGTGTTTAGTCCCCCAAGTTTTGATGAGCAAATTTATTATGATGAAAGTATGCCTCCTATCTATGATGATTTTTGTGATGACACATATGCTATAAAGAATAAAGATAACCATGAAACTTGTCATCATGATTTTGATTTTCAATTGAATTATGCTTCACATGATAGTTATTTTGTTGAGTTTGCTCCCACTATTCCGAATGAGAAGAATTTTGCTTATGTGGAGAGTAATAAAATTTCTATGCAAGTAGACCATGAAAAGAATGCTTTATGTGAAAGTTATATTGTTGAATTATTTCATGATGCTACTGAAAATTATTATGAGGGAGGAATATATTCTTGTAGGAATTGCAATAATATCAAGTTTCCTCTCTATGTGCTTAAAGTTTTGAAGTTATGCTTGTTTTGCCTTCCTATGCTAGTTGATTATTGTTCCCATAAGTTGTTTGCTCACAAAATCCCTATGCATAAGAAGTGGGTTAGACTTAAATGTGCTAGTCATATTCTTCATGATGCTCTCTTTGTGTTTCAATTCTTATCTTGCGAGCATCATTGAAATCATCATGCCTAGCTAGGGGCGTTAAACGATAGCGCTTGTTGGGAGACAACCCAATTTTATTTTAGTTTCTTGCTTTTTGCTCCTGTTTAGTAATAAATAATCCATCTAGCTTCTGTTTATATGTGGTTTTGTGTCTTAATTAGTGTTTGTGCCAAGTAGAACCTTTGGGAAGACGTGGGTGAAGTCTTTATGATCATGCTGTAAAAAACAGAAACTTTAGCGCTCACGAGATTAGCTAAAACTTTTTACTGGAGAGTGCTACTTAGTTGATTATTTTCGCAGATGATTACTAGACAAATTCCTCAGGTCCACCAATTTATTTTAGAATTTTTGGAGTACAGATTACTACAGACTGTTCTGTTTTTGACAGATTCTGTTTTCTATGTGTTGTTTGCTTATTTTGATGAATCTATGAGTAATATCGGAGGGTATGAACCATAGAGAAGTTGGAATACAGTAGATTTAACACTGATACAAATAAAGAATGAGTTCATTACAGTAACTTGAAGTGGTGTTTTGTTTTCTTTCAGTAACAGAGCTCACGAGATTTTCTGTTAAGTTTTGTGTTGTGAAGTTTTCAAGTTTTGGGTAAAGATTCGATGGACTATGGAATAAGGGGTGGCAAGAGCTTAAGCTTGGGGATGCCCAAGGAACCTCAAGGTAATATTCAAGGATAACCAAGAGCCTAAGCTTGGGGATGCCCCGGATGGCATCCCCTCTTTCGTCTTCATTCATTGGTAACTTTACTTGGAGCTATATTTTTATTCACCACATGATATGTGTTTTGCTTGGAGCATCGTTTTCTTTAGCTTTGCTCGCTGTTTGAATAAAATATCAAGATCTGAAATTCTTAAATGAGAGAGAGTCTTCACAAAGCTACATAATTATTTAACTACTCATTGACCTTCACTTATATCTTTTTGGAGTAGTTTGCCATTTACTCGTGTGCCTCACTTATATCCTATGAGTAAATGGTTGAATGATTTGAATATCATAAATCTGAAATTATATATGTTTCATATGCTTATCCCTTGGGGAGTAGTGACTTCACATATAAGAAGTAGAGGTGGTAAATTTATTGAAGGTTAGCAAACATTGTATTGGTCACTTGAACAATTCATGAAAGAATATTGAAGGAAGAGAGATTTCACATATAAATATACTATCTTGGACATCTTTTGTAATTGTGAGCATTCATTAAAATATGACATGCTAAAAGGTTGATGTTGGACAAGGAAGACAACGTAATGGGTTATGTTTTCTTATATCCGAAATAAAGTATATTGTCATCGATCGCCCAACACGTTGAGCTTGCCTTTCCCCCTCATGCTAGCCAAATTCTTTGCACCAAGTAGAGATACTACTTGTGCTTCCAAACATCCCTTAAACCAGTATTGCCATGAGAGTCCACCATACCTACCTATGGATTGAGTAAGATCCTTCAAGTAAGTTTTCATCGATGCATGCAATAAAAATTGCTCTCTAAATATGTATGATCTTTTAGTGTGGAGAAAATAAGCTTTATACGATCTTGTGATATGGAAGCAATAAAAGCGACGGACTGCATAATAAAGGTCCCTATCACAAGTGGCAATATAAAGTGACGTTCCCTCGCATTAAGATTTTGTGCATCCAACTATAAAAGCGCATGGCAACCTCTGCTTCCCTCTGCGAAGGGCCTATCTTTTATTATTGTCTTTTACCTTATGCAAGAGTCATGGTGATCTTCACCTTTCCTTTTTTCATTTTATCCTTTGGCAAGCACCTCGTGTTAGAAAGATTCGGATATATATATCCAATTGGATGTAAGGCATCATGAAATATTATTGTTGACATTACCCTTGAGGTAAAAGGTTGGGAGGCGAATCTATAAGCCCCTATCTTTCTCTGTTTCTGATTAAAACTTTGAACCCATAAATATCGCGTGAGTGTTAGCAATTGTGAAAGACTAAATGATAGTTGAGTATGCAGAGTTTGCTAAATCAAAGCTCTTACATAGACTCTTCCTGAAAATAAGATGAATTGTAATTGTTTGATGACTAATAACACGGTTTGTTAGTTTTCAAGAAAGTTTATGATCTATACTTTAACACGTGAATAGTATGTTACTTGATCATGCAAAGTTTTATGATATGAGCTACTGTTATGACATATAATGATGTTAGAAAAGGTGATTGAAATTATCATTGATCAAACTTGTGCACCCGCTAGCATTCACAATTCATAAATTCTTTTTTTATCATTTACCTACTTGAGGACGAGCAGGAATTAAGCTTGGGGATGCTGATACGTCTCCAACGTATCTATAATTTAGGAAGTATTCATGCTATTATATTATCCATCTTGGATGTTTAATGGGCTTTACTATGCACTTTTATATTATTTTTGGGACTAACCTATTAACCCAAAGAACAGTGCCAGTTTCTGTTTTTCTCCTTGTTTCAATGTTTCGCAGAAAAGGAATATCAAACGGACTCCAAACGGAATGAAACCCTCGGGAGAAGTTATTTTTGGAAACAAACCTATCTAGGAGACTTGGAGTGCACGTCAGGGGATCAACGAGGAGAGCACGAGGCAGGGGGCGCACCCACCCCCCTGGGCGCGCCCTCCACCCTCGTGGGCCCCTCGTGGCTCCCCTTACCGACTTCTTTCGCCTATATATATCCATATACCCTAAAACCATCGGGGAGCACAATAGATCAGGAGTTCCGCCGCCGCAAGCCTCTGTAGCCACCAAAAACCAATCGGGACCCTGTTCCGGCACCCTGCCGGAGGGGGGAACCCTCACCGGTGGCCATCTTCATCATCCCGGCGCTCGCCATGACGAGGAGGGAGTAGTTCACCCTCGTGGCTGAGGGTATGTACCACTAGCTATGTGTTTGATCTCTCTCTCTCTCTCTCGTGTTCTTGAGGTGATACGATCTTGATGTATCGCGACCTTTGCTACTATTGTTGGATCTTATGATGTTTCTCCCTCTCTACTCTCTTGTAATGGATTGAGTTTTCCCTTTGAAGTAATCTTATCGGATTGAGTCTTTAATGATTTGAGAACACTTGATGTATGTCTTGCCGTGCTTATCTGTGGTGACAATGGGATATCACGTGATCCACTTGATGTATGTTTTGGTGATCAACTTGCGGGTTCCGCCCATGAACCTATGCATAGGGGTTGGCACACATTTTCGTCTTGACTCTCCGGTAGAAACTTTGGGGCACTCTTTGAAGTACTTTATGTTGGTTGAATAGATGAATCTGAGATTGTGTGATGCATATCGTATAATCATACCCACGGATACTTGAGGTGACATTGGAGTATCTAGGTGACATTAAGGTTTTGGTTGATTTGTGTCTTAAGGTGTTATTCTAGTACGAACTCTATGATAGATCGAACGGAAAGAATAGCTTCGTGTTATTTTACTACGGACTCTTGAATAGATCGAGCAGAAAGAATAACTTTGAGGTGGTTTCGTACCCTACCATAATCTCTTTGAATGTTCTCTGCTATTAGTGTCTTTGGAGTGACTCTTTGTTGCATATTGAGGGATAGTTATATGATCCAATTATGTTATTATTGTTGAGAGAACTTGCACTAGTGAAAGTACGAACCCTAGGCCTTGTTTCCTAGCATTGCAATGCCGTTTACGCTCACTTTTATCATTAGTTACCTTGCTGTTTTTATATTTTCAGATTACAAAAACCTATATCTACCATCCATATTGCACTTGTATCACCATCTCTTCGCTGAACTAGTGCACCTATACAATTTACCATTGTATTGGGTGTGTTGGGGACACAAGAGACTCTTTGTTATTTGGTTGCAGGGTTGCTTGAGAGAGACCATCTTCATCCTACGTCTCCCACGGATTGATAAACCTTAGGTCATCCACTTGAGGGAAATTTGCTACTTTCCTACAAACCTCTGCACTTGGAGGCCCAGCAACGTCTACAAGAAGAAGGTTGTGTAGTAGACATCAAGCTCTTTTCTGGCGCCGTTGCCGGGGAGGTTAGGTAAGCGGCACTTACACCCCATCAACTAAGCTCTTTTCTGGCGTCGTTGCCAGGGAGGTGAGTGCTTGAAGGTATATCTTTAGATCTTGCAATTGAATCTTTTAGTTTCTTGTTTTATCACTAGTTTAGTCTATAAAATAAAACTACAAAAAAATGGAATTGAGTTTGCCTCATACGCTTCATCTTTTTGATATCTTTCGTGAGTATGATGGAAAGGAAAATTGTGCCAAAGTGTTAGAAGAAGAATGCATTAAAATGTTTGGCACTAAATCTTTGAATGATGAGCATGATTGCAATGTTGTTAGTATGAATTCTTTGAATACCCATGATGCTAATGATATGCAAAGCCACAAGCTTGGGGATGCTATGTTTGATGAAGATGATGTGTTTAGTCCCCCAAGTTTTGATGAGCAAATTTATTATGATGAAAGTATGCCTCCTATCTATGATGATTATTGTGATGACACGTATGCTATGAAGAATAAACATAACCATGAAACTTCTCATCATGATTTTGATTTTCAATTGAATTATGCTTCACATGATAGTTATTTTGTTTAGTTTGCTCCCACTATTCCGAAAAAGAAGAATTTTGTTTACGTGGACAGTAATAAAATTTCTATGCAAGTAGACCATGGAAAGAATGCTTTATGTGATAGTTATATTGTTGAATTCATTCATGATGCTACTAAAAATTATTATGAGGGAGGAATATATTCTTGTAGGAATTACAATAATATCAAGTTTCCTCTCTATGTGCTTAAAGTTTTGAAGTTATGCTTGTTTTGCCTTCCTATGCTAGTTGATTATTGTTCCCATAAGTTGTTTGCTCACAAAATACCTATGCATAAGAAGTGGGTTAGACTTAAATGTGCTAGTCATATTCTTCATGATGCTCTCTTTGTGTTTCAATTCTTATCTTGCGAGCATCATTGAAATCATCATGCCTAGCTAGGGGCGTTAAACGATAGCGCTTGTTGGGAGACAACCCAATTTTATTTTAGTTTCTTGCTTTTTGCTCCTGTTTAGTAATAAATAATCCATCTAGCTTCTGTTTAGATGTGGTTTTGTGTTTTAATTAGTGTTTGTGCCAAGTAGAACTTTGAGAAGACGTGGGTGAAGTCTTTATGATCATGCTGTAAAAAACAGAAACTTTAGCGCTCACGAGATTAGCTAAAACTTTTTACTGGAGAGCGATATTTAGTTGATTCTTTTCGCAGATGATTACTAGACAAATTCATCAGGTCCAAAATTTTATTTTAGAATTTTTGGAGTTCCATAAGTATACGTTTGATATAGATTACTACAGACTGTTCTGTTTTTGACAGATTCTGTTTTCTATGTGTTGTTTGCTTATTTTGATGAATCTATGAGTAATATCAGAGGGTATGAACCATAGAGAAGTTGGAATACAGTAGATTTAACACCGATACAAATAAAGAATGAGTTCATTACAGTAAATTGAAGTGGTGTTTTGTTTTCTTTCGCTAACGGAGCTCACGAGATTTTCTGTTATGTTTTGTGTTGTGAAGTTTTCAAGTTTTGGGTAAAGATTCGATTGACTATGGAATAAGGGGTGGCAAGAGCTTAAGCTTGGGGATACCCAAGGCACCCCAAGGTAATATTCAAGGATAACCAGGATCCTAAGCTTGGGGATGCCCCGGATGGCATCCCCTCTTTCGTCTTCGTTCATCGGTAACTTTACTTGGAGCTATATTTTTATTCACCACATGATATGTGTTTTGCTTGGAGCGTCGTTTTCTTTAGCTTTGCTCGCTGTTTGAATAAAATATCAAGATCTGAAATTCTTAAATGAGAGAGAGTCTTCACAAAGCTACATAATTATTTAACTACTCATTGATCTTCACTTATATCTTTTTGGAGTAGTTTGCCATTTACTCGTGTGCCTCACTTATATCCTATGAGTAAATGGTTGAATGATTTGAATATCATAAATCTGAAATTATATATGTTTCATATGCTTATCCCATGGGGAGTAATGACTTTACATATAAGAAGTAGAGGTGGTAAATTTATTTGAAGGTTAGCAAACATTGTATTGGTCACTTGAACAATTCATGAAAGAATATTGAAGGAAGAGAGATTTCACATATAAATATACTATCTTGGACATCTTTTGTAATTGTGAGCACTCATTAAAATATGACATGCTAAAAGGTTGATGTTGGACAAGGAAGACAACATAATGGGTTATGTTTTCTTATATCCGAAATAAAGTATATTGACATGGATCGCCCAACACGTTGAGCTTGCCTTTCCCCCTCATGCTAGCCAAATTCTTTGCACCAAGTAGAGATACTACTTGTGCTTCCAAACATCCCTTAAACCAGTATTGCCATGAGAGTCCACCATACCTACCTATGGATTGAGTAAGATCCTTCAAGTAAGTTGTCAACGGTGCATGCAATAAAAATTGCTCTCTAAATATGTATGATCTTTTAGTGTGGAGAAAATAAGCTTTATACGATCTTGTGATATGGAAGCAATAAAAGCGACGGACTGCATAATAAAGGTCCCTATCATGAGTGGCAATATAAAGTGACGTTCCCTCGCATTAAGATTTTGTGCATCCAACTATAAAAGCGCATGGCAACCTCTGCTTCCCTCTACGCAGGGCCTATCTTTTATTATTGTCTTTTACCTTATGCAAGAGTCATGGTGATCTTCACCTTTCCTTTTTTCATTTTATCATTTGGCAAGCACCTCGTGTTAGAAAGATTCTGATATATATATCCAATTGGATGTAAGGCATCATGAAATATTATTGTTGACATTACCCTTGAGGTAAAAGGTTGGGAGGCGAATCTATAAGCCCCTATCTTTCTCTGTGTCTGATTAAAACTTTGAACCCATAAATATCGCGTGAGTGTTAGCAATTGTGAAAGACTAAATGATAGTTGAGTATGCAGAGTTTGCTAAATCAAAGCTCTTACATAGACTCTTCCTTAAAATAAGATGAATTGTAATTGTTTGATGACTAATAACACGGTTTGTTAGTTTTCAATAAAGTTTATGATCTATACTTTAACATGTGAATAGTTTATTACTTGATCATGCAAAGTTTTATGATATGAGCTACTGTTATGACATATAATGATGCTAGAAAAGGTGTAAAATTATCATTGATCAAAATTGTGCACCTGCTAGCATTCACACTTCATAAATTCTTTTTTTTATCATTTACCTACTCGAGGACGAGCAGGAATTAAGCTTGGGGATGCTGATACGTCTCCAACGTATCTATAATTTATGAAGTATTCATGCTATTATATTATCCATCTTGGATGTTTAATGGGCTTTACTATGCACTTTTATATTATTTTTGGGACTAACCTATTAACCCAAAGCTCAGTGCCAGTTTCTGTTTTTCTCCTTGTTTCAGTGATTCGCAGAAAAGGAATATCAAACGGAGTCCAAACGGAATGAAACCATCGGGAGAAGTTATTTTTGGAAAGAAAGCAATCCAGGAGACTTGGAGTGCACGTCAGGGGATCAACGCGGAGAGCACAAGGCAGGGGGGCGCACCCCCCTGGGCGCGCCCTCCACCCTCGTGGGCCCCTCGTGGCTCCCCTTACCGACTTCTTTCGCCTATGTATATCCATATACCCTAAAACCATCAGGGAGCACAATAGATCGGGAGTTCTGACGCCGCAAGCCTCTGTAGCCACCAAAAACCAATCGGGACCCTATTCCGGCACCCTGCCGGAGGGGGGAACCCTCACCGGTGGCCATCGTCATCATCCCGGCGCTCTCCATGACGAGGAGGGAGTAGTTCACCCTCGGGGCTGAGGGTATGTACCACTAGCTATGTGTTTGATCTCTCTCTCTCTCTCTCGTGTTCTTGAGGTGATACGATCTTGATGTATCGCGACCTTTGCTACTATTGTTGGATCTTATGATGTTTCTCCCTCTCTACTCTCTTGTAATGGATTGAGTTTTCCCTTTGAAGTAATCTTATCGGATTGAGTCTTTAAGGATTTGAGAACACTTGATGTATGTCTTGCCGTGCTTATCTGTGGTGACAATGGGATATCACGTGATCCACTTGATGTATGTTTTGGTGATCAACTTGCGGGTTCCGCCCATGAACCTATGCATAGGGGTTGGCACACATTTTCGTCTTGACTCTCCGGTAGAAACTTTGGGGCACTCTTTGAAGTACTTTATGTTGGTTGAATAGATGAATCTGAGATTGTGTGATGCATATCGTATAATCATACCCACGGATACTTGAGGTGACATTGGAGTATCTAGGTGACATTAAGGTTTTGGTTGATTTGTGTCTTAAGGTGTTATTCTAGTACGAACTCTATGATAGATCGAACGGAAAGAATAGCTTCGTGTTATTTTACTACGGACTCTTGAATAGATCGAGCAGAAAGAATAACTTTGAGGTGGTTTCGTACCCTACCATAATCTCTTTGAATGTTCTCCGCTCTTAGTGTCTTTGGAGTGACTCTTTGTTGCATATTGAGGGATAGTTATATGATCCAATTATGTTATTATTGTTGAGAGAACTTGCACTAGTGAAAGTACGAACCCTAGGCCTTGTTTCCTAGCATTGCAATGCCGTTTACGCTCACTTTTACCATTAGTTACCTTGCTGTTTTTATATTTTCAGATTACAAAAAACCTATATCTACCATCCATATTGCACTTGTATCACCATCTCTTCGCCGAACTAGTGCACCTATACAATTTACCATTGTATTGGGTGTGTTGGGGACACAAGAGACTCTTTGTTATTTGGTTGTAGGGTTGCCTGAGAGAGACCATCTTCATCCTACGCCTCCCACGGATTGATAAACCTTAGGTCATCCACTTGAGGGAAATTTGCTACTATCCTACAAACCTCTGCATTTGGAGGCCCAACAACGTCTACAAGAAGAAGGTTGTGTAGTAGACATCAGCAGCCTGCAGATAGACCGATCGTATGTACGTACACGTTCGCCATCAGAATGACAACGCTACTTACGCTTCGACCAGGTGGGTCCCGACTGTCATGCACTTCCTTGCCTGTGAAGATGTAGCTGGTGGGTCCCAGCAGTCAGGGGGCGAATCATGTTTTTTTGCCCGTAATATGGACGCACATCCCTGCGTGCGAAGATGTAGCTGGTGGGTCCTAGCAGTCAGGGGGGAATGTTTTTTTTCGCGAAATACGGTGGCCCTTCCGGTGGGTCCCTGCTGTCAGGTGGAGGAATCATTATTTTCCGCGTAATAAGGAGGCACTTCCTTGCTGCGGCCGCGGACCCAGCTGTCAGCCTCTCCACGTACAGTACTCTTCCGATGGAAGTCGTTCGTTGACCACATTGACCACGCCGCGCCGAGAGCACCAAGGCGGTGGACAACGGCGAGGCCTAGGAAGGGAACGACGCGGAGCTGGGGAAGACGCGACAGTGGATGCCCACGCGGAGAGGAGTACGAGGGTTCACTGGTTCGATTGCGGTGTGAGGCTGTCGTCGCCGTAGGGCCTGACCAGCGGTGTGTAACATCCCAAATTTTCAATTTGAAATGTTATACATAGATCATCATTGCATATCATGTTTTGTTGCATTTTGACAAATCCTCGATAAATCCTAAGCAACTCAAGGACCCTCGGAGAGAGTTGGGGATTTTCTCGAATTTTTAAATTTGATTTTTCAAACGAGGATTGGAGTTTTAATTATTTTTCTCTCCGGAAAAATATTTCATTTTAAATAAACGAGAGGAGAAAATATGACTTCTCCAAAACAATTGAAATACTGGAGGAAAAATGTTAAAATCATTATTTGGAATTTATTTGGATTTTATTTGCAATTTTATTGCATTTAAAAAATATGCATGTTTTCAAAACATTTATTTTTGATTTTAAAAATGTTCACCCTATTCTAGATTTTCTAACAAGACGGGGAAAATTTATTTCATATTTTTCGGATTTTTATTTATTTTTCTACGCAATATTTTCCGCGGAACTTATTTTAAAAAAAATACACGCGCCCGCGCCGGTTGGGCCGAGCCCAAGCCGACGGCCCGCCCCGTCGCCCCTCTCCTCTCTCCCCACGACGCCGCCGCCGGAGTCCGTCCCGGACACGTCGCCGCCGCCGCCTCGGATGCCCCTTCCCCAAGCCTCCCTAGCCCCCCTTCCATAAATAGCACCCCCCTCTCCGTTTTCTCTCACCGCCGCCGCCGTTAGCCCCGCCGCCGCCCGCATCTAGCCCCGCCGCCGCCGCCATTTGCCTCGTCGCCGCCGCCGCCTGGAGCGCCGGAGCCGCCGCCCCCTCGCCGCCGGAGCACCCCCCCGAGCCCCGCACCCCTCGCGCCCGAGCCCCTCGCCACCGGAGCCCTCGCCGGAGCCCGCCCCGTCGAGGTACTGCCGCCGGCCGTTTTTGCTGTTGACCGGTTTTCTGAAGAAAAAAAACCCTAGATCGGTTTTTTTTTCGGTTTTCTTATTTCGCGAGCGTTCACCGAACCGTTCGTTTTAACGAACGCATTCATCGGTTTTTCTCTGTTAACAAACGTCCGTTATTTAACCGTTCGTCCATTTTTCTTTTTCATCGGATTTTCCCCATTTTTTTTCTCAGATTCGATTTCTGATCGAATTTTCGAATCTGTTTAACTTTTCGCTCGTTTATCGGAATCAGGCGATTCAAGCGCCTAGAGTTTCGTCTCGAAATTCTCTTTCCGTTTAACCTACTCAAACAAGTTTCTGCTACAGTAAAATTTGACCTAGATCCAGATTAGCAAACGAAGTTTCTTTCTTTCGCCGTTTGACTTTTGTTGCTTCTTTCGAGTTGATTCTTTTTGCAAACCGGAGTTCTTAAGTTGAACTTTCTGGTTGGATCTTTCATTCGAGTTTTACCTGTGCATTAGTTGAGTACTGATTGTATGCTTGTTTGTTTGCGATAGAGTACCCGGAGTGTGCCGCTTGTTACTTCGGCTCGTTAGGTTTTGCGGATCATCAGCAAGGCAAGTAACACTTTGATCATACCGTTCATACCCAGTTTTATTGCATTAGATCTTTTTCCTCAAAAACATTGCATGATTAGGATCTAAATAAACTGTGGGTATTGGGAAGTAGTTGAGGTAGTACCTATTACCTGCTTTACTATATCAAACCCTTGGGAGTTACTTCTACGTTGCTTTTATTATTGCCATGCTATGCGTAGACATGGATTGGGTTTGAGTGATATCCATGACAGATGTGAGATGTTAATTAATGGTTCAACTTAAGGTGGCAACTAAAACTCACATCTGGGTGGATTGAGGCACCTGGAGAACCCAGTGTTGTCTGTATGTATAAGGACCGCCACCCAGGTTCAAAGGGATCATAAGATTATTCATGCTAGAAACTTCCGTGTGCAGCCACAAGCTATTATGGGCTCTAGCATAGCTGAGTAGGTTACAGGATCTCTTGAAGAGGTGGACTAGCAGATGTAGGGGAAAGTAGGTGTACCGGTCCATCCAGAGTAGAGAGTGACTGTTTCTGAAAGACTGTGTCTCGGTCATCCGTTTCTCAAACATCATGCAGTGCGAGAATCAAGCGGAGGCGATCGAGTCTTGTGGGGAAAAGTGCGCAAACCTCTGCAGAGTGTACAAACTGATCATGATTAGCCGTGTCCCCGGTTATGGACAACTTGAGTATCTAGTATCTGGATTATCATTTGAATCTCATCACTGTGATACGTATAATTAACTTTGTTGGGTTAATGAAGTTACTTAATTGGGATTGAGTTGGAGGTACCTTCTCAATGTTTCAACCACCATGATAGTTAATAAAATTTATTCCTTTGCAGTAGGATAAAATTGGCTTTTCGCAAAACTGTAACCATAGAGCTTTCCACCAGCCATATATGCATATAGTATAGCATTATCATTGTTCATTATTCTCTATGTGTTACTTTGCCAGCATATTCTATGTGCTGACCCGTTTTCGGGCTGCAACGTTTCATGTTGCAGACTTTTCAGACGACGAGTAAGGTGCCTTAGGTCGTGGTCTTATACTCAGTGATGCCGCTGGAGTTGATGGACTCACTTATCTTCCAAGTCTTCCGCTGTTATCGTTATTAGATGGCCTTAAGCCATGTTATTCATACTTAATCTCTTCGGAGGTATTCGATGTAATAAGTGTGTGATTGCCACTCTGTTATAAATCCTCCATTTGTACTGTGCGTGTCAGCATTACTGATCCAGGGATGACACTGGTGCACAGCAGCACAGGCCATTTGAGGTCTGGTCGCTACAAAGTTGGTATCAGAGCACACGCTGACTATAGGACACGACCACTAAGCTTAAGCCCTAGAAAACTTCTCTCTTCTCATTTCTGACCCCTCTCCACTTTCTACTCTTTTAGGAATGGCGAATGCAAGGAGCAAGTTCATGCAACCAGATGAAGATACGCCGTTTGGACGACATTTGAAGGAAGTCACCAAGTACTTGAACATAGGAATACCAAGCGTCACCGGAACCTACAACGCCACATTTCCTGAAGAAGAGAGCTGGAAGATTCAAGTTATCATTCCAGGAAGAACGTTTGCGCCAATTACGGAACCCATGAGATTGGTTTTCGAAGCACCAACTTGGAGTTTAGGGAAGAGCATGGCCGCACATATCGCCATGGGACGCATTGGAGAAGTCTACCACCAGGAGCTTAAGGATACAATTTACCAAATTTGTGGACGTCGAGACGCGCAATGGGAGATGATCAAGACCAAGAAGGATGGATCAATTGCAGCTTTCATCCAGGAGCAGAACCAACATATCCGACGCCAGGAGAACCAGATGTGCACGGACAAGGAAGAACTGAAGAAGGCATTCACGAAGATCAAGGAACTCCAAGAAGAACTCAAGGTCACCCGCGAAGATTATTTGGATGAAATCAACGCACTAGTAGGGAAGATTGACGACCTGGAGAATAAGATTGGAGCATTCGTGGGAAATCCAGTGCCAAAAGCAGAAGTCGACGAATGCACTTGTCCGGATAACTACATCATCATCGACGACACCGACTCGGAACCAAGTGAAGACGAATGGATTGATGAAGCTGGAGCAGACATCATGGAGTCTTCAACAGATCAGAATTTTTAGTAGACCGCCATATCAGTAGTAGTTTTTCCCCCATTTAATAGTATAGCTCAAGCACTTTGTAACGCTAGTTAGATCGATTGTTTTGCCTTGTTTGGATTGATTGAGTGATATTGATTGAATTTGTCTCATGAGCATATGGGTAGTGTTTTCTCTCTAGACCTCATTCTATTCTTAATTCTCATCTTTTCTAAACCTATCAGATGCCTCCGAGACGCGACACCGGATTTGTTTTCCCGCCAGAGATCATCCAGTTAATTCAGCAACAGAATGCCCTGATGCAAGTGTTAGTTCAGAACCAAGGCAACAACAACAACAACCCACCGCCACCACCACCTGTTGATCACTTAGCCCATTTCCTAAGGCTAAACCCGCCGGTGTTTTCCAGTAGCACCGAGCCGATTGTAGCAGATGATTGGCTCCGCAAAGTTGGAAGGGAGTTGACCACTGCAGGATGCACAGATGCGGAAAGAGTGCGTTTTGCCGCACATCAGCTTGACGGACCCGCAGCATCATGGTGGGAGAATTATACAGCCACGCACCCTATTGACACTGTCACATGGGACCAGTTTCAGCAAGCTTTCCGTACAGCTCATGTTTCAGCAGGAGCTATGGCTATGAAGAAGCGTGAGTTTCGCAACCTACGCCAAGGAGGACGCACCGTAGGCCAGTATGTGGAGGATTTCAGTAAGTTAGCACGTTATGCACCAGATGACGTTGCTACGGATGCTGCCAAGCAGGAGAAGTTTCTGGAAGGATTGAATGATGAGCTGAGTATGCAGTTGATGGTAGCAACTTTCAACAACTACCAGGAGCTGGTAGATAGAGCTCTCATGATTGAAGGGAAGCATCAGCAGATTGAAAACCGCAAGAGGAAGTATGGACAAGGGAAGTACAATTCTGGAGCCCAGCAGAAGCCACGATTTACCCCGAAGCCGGGAGGACAGTTTCAGCATACCCATGGAGGAGGTAGTTCGCACAACCATAATGGCTCCAAGAATGGTAATGGGAATGGAGGAGGAAACGGACAGAACCGCACCAACCCATCTACCCCAACCAAGAGAGATCTAAGTCACATTACTTGTTTCAAGTGCCAGAAGACAGGACATTACACTACTGATTGTCCTGAAGCCCAAAATGGAAATGGCAATGGAAGCTCTGGGAAGAAGCCGAACCCGTTCAACAAAGGACATGTGAACCACGTGAGCGTGGAGGAGATTGAAGCTCAGCCTGATGCAGTAATAGGTAAGTTTATGGTTAAGTCATTTACTGCAACTGTTCTTTTCGATACTGGTGCATCGCATTCATACATATCAAGGGGATTCGTAAATAAGTTTAAGATGTCCACCCAAGTTCTCAAAAGCCCTATGTTAGTAACCTCGCCAGGAGCAGAGTACATGGCCACCCAAGGATGTTTTCAGATACCGTTGGCCATTGGAAGGCATGTTTTCCCCTCAGACCTCATTGTTTTGGAATCGCAAGGTTTGGATGTGATTTTGGGAATGGATTGGCTATCGTTGTATGGAGGAAACATCGATTGTGCCAGCAAGACGATTTTGCTTACCACCCCGGAAGGAAAAAGGATCAAGTATGTATCCAGGCATATGCCGAAGAGGACTCAAGTGAATTCCTTATCAGGAGTTGTACAGGAGGAAGTACCAGTGGTGAAGGACTATCCGGATGTATTTCCAGAAGAGTTGCCAGGCATGCCACCAGATAGAGACATTGAGTTCTTGATTGAACTTTTGCCAGGCACAGGGCCAATATCTAAGAGACCGTACCGGATGCCTGCAAAGGATTTGGAGGAAATTAAGAAGCAGATCAAGGAGTTACTGGATAAAGGCTATATTCGTCCAAGTTCGTCACCTTGGGGATCACCAGTACTTCTAGTGGAGAAGAAAGATGGATCACTAAGGATGGTTGTTGATTACCGAGGATTGAATGAAGTGACCATCAAAAACAAGTACCCACTGCCGATGATCAATGATGCAAGGAGCTAAAGTATTTTCCAAGATCGATCTACGATCAGGATACCATCAGTTGAAGATTCGAGAGCAGGATATACCTAAGACGGCATTTACCACCAGATATGGATTGTATGAGTATACCGTTATGTCATTTGGACTGACCAACGTACCGGCCTATTTCATGAACCTGATGAATAAAGTGTTTATGGAGTTTTTGGATAAGTTCGTCGTGGTATTCATTGATGATATTTTAATCTTTTCCAAGGATGAAGAAGAGCATGAGAAGCATTTACGATTGGTACTTGAGAAGCTCAGACAACATCAGTTATATGCCAAGTTCAGCAAATGTGAGTTTTGGCTGAAGGAAGTTGGATTCCTTGGACATGTTATTTCTGGAGAAGGAATAGCAGTAGACCCTGCCAAGGTTGACACACTGACCAGTTGGGAATCACCCACTACAGTTGGAGAAATCCGGAGTTTTCTTGGACTTGCAGGATACTACCGGAGATTCATCGAGAATTTCTCAAGGATTGCTAAGCCCATGACTGAGCTATTGAAGAAGGACACCAAATTTAATTGGACTGAGGAGTGTGAAGCTAGTTTCCAAGAGTTGAAGAAACGATTGGTTACATCACCAGTGTTGATTCTGCCAGATCAACGCAAGGACTATGAAGTTTATTGCGACGCCTCTCGTCGAGGACTTGGAGCAGTACTTATGCAGGAAGGAAGAGTTGTTTCGTATGCTTCACGACAACTTAAACCCCATGAGAAGAATTATGCTACGCATGATTTGGAATTAGCAGCCGTGGCACATGCATTGAAGACATGGAGACATTTTCTCATCGGAAACCATTGTGAGGTGTACACGGATCAGAAGAGTTTGAAGTACATTTTCACGCAGAAGGAGTTAAATCTCAGACAGAGGAGATGGTTGGAGCTCATCAAAGATTATGATATGAGATTGCATTATCACCCTGGAAAGGCTAACGTAGTAGCAGACGCGTTGAGCCGCAAGAGTCATATCAACACCCTCATGACAGGAGAGTTACCTCAGGAGTTAGCCGAGGACCTACGCGAGCTATGTTTGGAGATAGTCCCTAGAGGCTATTTAGCGACATTGGAGATTCGGTCTACCTTGATGGAAAAGATCAGAGAAGCTCAGAAGACAGACAAGGAGATTGAAGAGATAAAGGAGAAGATGAGCAAAGGAAAAGCCAAAGGATTTCGTGAGGATGAGCACGATACCTTATGGTTCGAGGACCGTGTATATGTGCCAAATGATCCGGAGATCAGGAAGTTGATTTTGCAAGAATCCCATGATTCACCGTACTCAATTCACCCAGGAAATACCAAGATGTATTTGGATTTGAAGAATATTTTCTGGTGGACCGGAATGAAGAAGGATATTGCGGAGTTTGTAGCAGTTTGTGATGTATGTCAGAGAGTGAAGGCAAAGCATCAGAAGCCAGCAGGATTGCTACAGCCATTGCCGATACCCGAATGGAAGTGGGATAAAATAGGCATGGATTTTATCACGGGATTACCCAGGACTCGTTCAGGCTATGACTCGATATGGGTTGTAGTCAACCGTTTGACGAAAGTGGCTCATTTCATTCCAGTGAAGACCACTTACACCAGTGCTAAATTGGCAAAGATATACATGACCAGGATAATATGTTTGCATGGAGTTCCGAGGACCATTGTATCAGACAGAGGAACCCAATTTACCTCGAAGTTTTGGGAGCAGTTACATGAAACATTGGGAACAAGGCTGGAATTTAGTACAGCATTTCACCCGCAGACAGATGGATAGACCGAGAGAGTCAACCAGATTTTGGAGGACATGTTGAGAGCATGTGCACTAGATTATGGATCTAGTTGGGACGACAATTTGCCATATGCAGAGTTTTCATATAACAACAGTTATCAAACCAGTTTGAAGATGGCCCCTTTCGAAGCTTTGTACGGAAGGAGGTGTAGAACACCGTTGTTGTGGGACGAAGTTGGAGACCGTCAGTTGTTTGGACCAGATTTGATTAAGGAGTCTGAACGGAAAGTAAGGTTGATTCGCGATAGGCTCAAGGTAGCCCAGTCCAGGCAGAAGAGTTATGCTGATTCTAAACGCAAGGAGACAGTTCATGAAGTCGGAGACAGAGTATATCTTCGAGTATCGCCACTTCGAGGAGTAAAGCGCTTTGGAGTTAAAGGAAAGTTAGCACCTCGTTTTATCGGACCATACAGAGTGTTGGAACGTATGGGAGAGGTTGCCTACAAGCTGGAATTGCCCGAAGGATTGTCTGGAGTACATGATGTATTTCATGTTTCGCAGTTGAAGAAGTGCCACGCAGAGATGGCTGAGATACCACTAAGAGATACTGTGCCACTGGAAGCGATTCAGTTGGAAAGTGATTTGACCTATGAGGAGAAGCCAGTTAAGATTCTCGAGTATGCCAGCCGAGTTACCCGCAGCAAGGTTATCAAGTTTTGCAAAGTTCAGTGGAGTCACCACATAGAAGATGAAGCCACCTGGGAGCGAGAGGAAGATCTACGGAAAACCACTCCCACCTGTTTTCTAGCCAACCCGAATCTCGAGGGCGAGATTCATCTTAAGGGGGGTAGGTTTGTAACATCCCAAATTTTCAATTTGAAATGTTATACATAGATCATCATTGCATATCATGTTTTGTTGCATTTTGAAAAATCCTCGATAAATCCTAAGCAACTCAAGGACCCTCGGAGAGAGTTGGGGATTTTCTCGAATTTTTAAATTTGATTTTTCAAACGAGGATTGGAGTTTTAATTATTTTTCTCTCCGGAAAAATATTTCATTTTAAATAAACGAGAGGAGAAAATATGACTTCTCCAAAACAATTGAAATACTGGAGGAAAAATGTTAAAATCATTATTTGGAATTTATTTGGATTTTATTTGCAATTTTATTGCATTTAAAAATATGCATGTTTCCAAAACATTTATTTTTGATTTTAAAAATGTTCACCCTATTCTAGATTTTCTAACTAGACGGGGAAAATTTATTTCATATTTTTCGGATTTTTATTTATTTTTCCACGCAATATTTTCTGCGGAACTTATTTAAAAAAAAAACACGCGCCCGCGCCGGTTGGGCCGAGCCCAAGCCGACGGCCCGCCCCGTCGCCCCTCTCCTCTCTCCCCACGACGCCGCCGCCGGAGTCCGTCCCGGACACGTCACCGCCGCCGCCTCGGATGCCCCTTCCCCAAGCCTCCCTAGCCCCCCTTCCATAAATAGCACCCCCTCTCCGTTTTCTCTCACCGCCGCCGCCGTTAGCCCCGCCGCCGCCCGCATCTCGCCCCGCCGCCGCCGCCGTTTGCCTCGTCGCGGCCGCCGCCTGGAGCGCCGGAGCCGCCGCCTCCTCGCCGCCGGAGCACCCCCCCGAGCCCCGCACCCCTCGCGCCCGAGCCCCTCGCCACCGGAGCCCTCGCCGGAGCCCGCCCCGTCGAGGTACTGCCGCCGGCCGTTTTTGCTGTTGACCGGTTTTCTGAAAAAAAAAACCCCTAGATCGGTTTTTTTTCGGTTTTCTTATTTCGCGAGCGTTCACCGAACCGTTCGTTTTAACGAACGCATTCATCGGTTTTTCTCTGTTAACAAACGTCCGTTATTTAACCGTTCGTCCATTTTTCTTTTTCATCGGATTTTCCCCATTTTTTTTCTCAGATTCGATTTCTGATCGAATTTTCGAATCTGTTTAACTTTTCGCTCGTTTATCGGAATCAGGCGATTCAAGCGCCTAGAGTTTCGTCTCGAAATTCTCTTTCCGTTTAACCTACTCAAACAAGTTTCTGCTACAGTAAAATTTGACCTAGATCCAGATTAGCAAACGAAGTTTCTTTCTTTCGCCGTTTGACTTTTGTTGCTTCTTTCGAGTTGATTCTTTTTGCAAACCGGAGTTCTTAAGTTGAACTTTCTGGTTGGATCTTTCATTCGAGTTTTACCTGTGCATTAGTTGAGTACTGATTGTATGCTTGTTTGTTTGCGATAGAGTACCCGGAGTGTGCCGCTTGTTACTTCGGCTCGTTAGGTTTTGCGGATCATCAGCAAGGCAAGTAACACTTTGATCATACCGTTCATACCCAGTTTTATTGCATTAGATCTTTTTCCTCAAAAACATTGCATGATTAGGATCTAAATAAACTGTGGGTATTGGGAAGTAGTTGAGGTAGTACCTATTACCTGCTTTACTATATCAAACCCTTGGGAGTTACTTCTACGTTGCTTTTATTATTGCCATGCTATGCGTAGACGTGGATTGGGTTTGAGTGATATCCATGACAGATGTGAGATGTTAATTAATGGTTCAACTTAAGGTGGCAACTAAAACTCACATCTGGGTGGATTGAGGCACCTGGAGAACCCAGTGTTGTCTGTATGTATAAGGACCGCCACCCAGGCTCAAAGGGATCATAAGATTATTCATGCTAGAAACTTCCGTGTGCAGCCACAAGCTATTATGGGCTCTAGCATAGCTGAGTAGGTTACAGGATCTCTTGAAGAGGTGGACTAGCAGATGTAGGGGAAAGTAGGTGTACCGGTCCATCCAGAGTAGAGAGTGACTGTTTCTGAAAGACTGTGTCTCGGTCATCCGTTTCTCAAACATCATGCAGTGCGAGAATCAAGCGGAGGCGATCGAGTCTTGTGGGGAAAAGTGCGCAAACCTCTGCAGAGTGTACAAACTGATCATGATTAGCCGTGTCCCCGGTTATGGACAACTTGAGTATCTAGTATCTGGATTATCATTTGAATCTCATCACTGTGATACGTATAATTAACTTTGTTGGGTTAATGAAGTTACTTAATTGGGATTGAGTTGGAGGTACCTTCTCAATGTTTCAACCACCATGATAGTTAATAAAATTTATTCCTTTGCACTAGGATAAAATTGGCTTTTCGCAAAACTGTAACCATAGAGCTTTCCACCAGCCATATATGCATATAGTATAGCATTATCATTGTTCATTATTCTCTATGTGTTACTTTGCTAGCATATTCTATGTGCTGACCCGTTTTCGGGCTGCAACGTTTCATGTTGCAGACTTTTCAGACGACGAGTAAGGTGCCTTAGGTCGTGGTCTTATACTCAGTGATGCCGCTGGAGTTGATGGACTCACTTATCTTCCAAGTCTTCGCTGTTATCGTTATTAGATGGCCTTAAGCCATGTTATTCATACTTAATCTCTTCGGAGGTATTCGATGTAATAAGTGTGTGATTGCCACTCTGTTATAAATCCTCCATTTGTACTGTGCGTTTCAGCATTACTGATCCAGGGATGACACTGGTGCACAGCAGCACAGGCCATTTGAGGTCTGGTCGCTACACGGTGGGAGTAGTAGGGGGCTGTGAGGCCTCCGTGGCATCACAGCCGGCCACGGGAGGCAGGAGCAGGCGGCACGACCGGCACTGCTTTGTGTGGCTGGAGCAAGAAGACCAGAGGTTGAAGAAGCACGACGGCCGTTGGATGGACATCGTACGGTCACTACATCTAGAATCGTTTATATTCACTAAGTTGACAAAGCCCTTGGTACGCGTCAACTTACTAGGCCCACAGGTCAGCCTCCGAAACGGTGCGCCACAGATGTCAGTGGGAGGAATCATTTTTTGGGTGGGTGAAGCTAGAATATCCGAGATTGAAGAAGAAGCACACAACCACCACCTCCGCCACTCAACGTTGCACCCTTCCGTCCTTTCGTCTTCGCCGGAGCACCACCGGAGAGCCGTCGCCGCCGACGCCCGAGACCGCCGCCGCCGTCCTCTGTTCTCTGGTGAGCACGCGCGCACAGAGTAGGCTCCATCCAATCACGAGCTGCCACGTGGGCACCAGCTACAGTACATGCACGAACAGTGCAGGAGTTTTCTGTTGTTTTCTGTTTTCTTCTTCAGATTTCAGCTAAAACTTCAACTAGCTATATCTTTTATTATATAAGTCCAATTTAGGTAATTCTTTTTCCTGTGTACTAAAAAAATCAGCACATTATCACAGTACCGACTTTGCACATGTTTGCACTGTTCAAATTTGAATTCGTTTGAATTTGAATTAAACCTTCCGGAGGCCGTATCTTTCAAACCGCTTATCGAATTCAAGTGATTCTTTTTGCATTTTGACCATAGTGCAATTTAGGTGTTGTTAAGCTGTTGTTGGGTTTTTAAAATGGTTTTCTTGCTGTTGGTTTTGTTTTGGTTCTATTTGTGTTTTGGTGATTGATTTGTTGAATTGTGTGAAACGTGTAGATTGTCCGGAGTGCGACGCGAGCTATTGTCAGGAGTGTGACTTTCTGAACCAGAACCAAGGCAAGTTACATGTTCATCATCCTTTACCTATTTTTTTCTATGCATGTAGTTATATCACACTATGAATATATGCATGTATAGGATTACTATATTATTTTGCTATGCTGTTGAGCTATCTTTTTGCAAATCGTGGTAGTTGTAGTTTGCTATGCTTTGTAGACGGGGGTGGTTCGTGTATTCATCGAGTTTATGTGAGGATTATAAATACATATAACAATTGAGTAGTAACTCAGGATTTAACTCACCTCTGGGCGGAAGTGGTATTGCTTGGTGTTGAGGGAAGGCATCATGGGGTCTTGCACCTTTTCTAAGGCCATGCGCTCATGAGAGTGCACCCTAAGTGGAATGCCGCCCAGGTTCAAAAAGATCAGACAGACTTAGTGACTAGTAGCTTCCATGTGCGGCCACTGGCTATATGGGCTTTGGCTTAGTTGATCAGTTGTTGGAACCCTGGCCCAGACAGTGTCGACAGATGTAGCATATGTAGGTGGGATGTGGCCGTCAGGTGGTTAAGGGAACCTCTTCTGAAAGACTTCGTCTCAATCTTCGGATTGGGTCCAGTGGGTAAAGCGTACTAAACTCTGCAGAGTATTAAAACTAATCATGATTAGCCGTGTCCCCGGTTATGGGCAACTTTGAGCGACTATGCCATTACAGTTGTTGGATGATCTTGACAGATGTGACACTTAATAAATTTGTTAGGCAACTTAATAAAGGGTAGGTTGGAGTTGATTTTGCCAACTCAACCTTGTGTATATAATTGTAGTAATAAAAGAACTAAATAAAAATTTGACTATTAGGTAGTTATGAGGACAAAATCAGCTTTCTGCAAAAATAAACCCTCAACCTTCCTTTTGTTATACTATGCATATACATGTAGGTCTGCTATATTATTACTCCTGTGTAACTTGCCAATACATTCAAAGTATTGACCTATATGGTTGCAACGTCTCATGTTGCAGGATATTTAGACGAAGAGTAAGGTACCGTTAGGGTCGCGAGTCTGCACTCAGCATCACCAGTGGGCTATGATGGGACTCATCGTTATTTTCTGCTACTTTCCGCTGTTTGATTGAATAAAGCTAGCCAAGTGCTATGCAGATTGTTTTATTTTATACATTCTGGATCATACGTTGTAATAAATGATGCACTTGCTATTCTGGTATTCATCTATACTGTGTGTGCTAGTGAGTTCGATCCAGGGACTAGCACGGTAAGCACAGAGACTCAAATCCTTCGAGGTTTGGTTGTTACAAGTATATAATAAGTGGCACTTGCGGACATGCGACTATGGCCCTGGTGGGTCCCCACTGTCATCCTCTCCAAGTAAAGTCATCTCCTCATTCCTCATGTCTGTTAACCATGTTGACAACGCGAGACGGCAGTGCCATGGCGAGCGCAACAACTCGAAGGACGACGAAGATGGCCTCGCGGGCCCTATGGATGGTCTGATACAGTGCCTGCTGCTCATTCGGGAAGCCAGGATCATAGGGCCACATGTCCGCGATGGCATTGTCATTTGCTTGTTCACCGGTGCTCGTTGACGAGACGGAGGTTGCAGCACAGGACCTCTTGCGCTGGTAGCTCTTCCGCCATTAGGGCGTCGAAGTGCGGCCGCACCTTCTCTATGGTGAACATGGCATGAACCGGCTTGGACAGTGGCGCCGGCTCCTGGTCGGAAGCTCCGTCCATCGTCTGATTGTCGTCGCTCAGCTCGGCGAGCTCGCTGGTGAGCCAGCATGTCCGACTGCTGGACCGACCCTCTGCCAAGCATGAGTCTGACTGCCCTGGCCCACCCAGACCGCCTCCCTCGCCCGCACATGCTTTCCGCCCGAAACGGTCAGCGCCGCCCGCCCCGCTTCCCGGTGCAGGCGATTGCTCCGCCCTCAAACGACACAAGTGCCGTCCATCCGTCCGTCTGCCGCCCACATTAATGATACGCAGTTGCCGAGGTGGCTACTCCGGTGCCACACGTCCGTCCCTCCGTCGCCCACCATTGCTATATAAACTGCTGCACCGGCCATAGCCGCAGTCATCCACCTCCGTTCCCTTTCTCCTATCCACACCACTACTGCCCACCATGGCTTCCTCGCACTCAAGTGCTCTTCGGGACGGGCGGACGACGGACCACAAGGAGATGGCAGCCCTTGCTGCCGACTGCCTGGCCGGCAGGCAGCCGGAGGATGATGACGTCCCAATGGAGAACATGGTAGTCGACGATCCGGCGACAACCCCCTCCTCCACGCCATCCTCACCGGGGCATTGCACCATCACCATCGGTGAGGTCCATGCCCAATACATGGACACGGTGAGGCAGAAGCGTGAGGAGCAGTTCCGGGAGGCGCAGGCCGACGCCGACTACAACCACCATCTCCTCCAGGAGCACTTGCAGGCGGAGGAGCGGATCACCGCGGAGCAGGAGGCGTTGCTCGACTCGTACCGCTCCGCCCGCGAGGGCCGCCTCGAGCGCTGGCGGTACCGCATGCGGGTGGAGGAAGCTGCGGCCGCCTACAAAGAGGGCGATGAAGCGGGCGAGGCGCTGTTTGGCGAGACCGAGGACGAGACAGAGGACAATGCCGGCTCCGACGAGTCCCCGCTCCGCTGGCGACGACGAGGCCCTGTTCCGCCGAGGGCCCGCGGCGCCAACAACGAGGCAGAGGACACCGCCGGATCCGCCGAGGCCCTGCCTCGCCGGCACCGAGGCAGAGGCCCTACACCGCTGAGACCCCGCCCCGCCAACAACGAGGCAGAGGACAATGCCGGCTCGGAAGAGTCCTCGCTCCGCTGGCGTCAATGAGGCCCTGCTCCGCCGAGGCCCCGCGGAGCCAACAACGAGGCAGAGGACACCGCCGGCTCCTCCGAGGCCCCGCCCCGCCGGCACCGAGGCGGAGGCCCTACTCTGCCGAGACCCCGCCCCGCCAACAACGAGGCAGAGGACATCGCCGGATGAGCCGAGGCCCCACCCTGCCGGCAACAAGGGGGAGGATTTCCCCCGCTCCGCCGAGGCGCCGCCTCGCAGGCAACGAGACAGAACACATCGCTGGCTCCGTCGAGGCCCCGCCCCGCTGCCAATGAGGCCTTGTCACATAGAAAACGAGGAAGAGTAGAACACGGTAGGTCGCCGCCACTCAGGTCCAAGTAAGGCCACCGCTGCTACCCTCCGGTTGAAGCCAAGCTAGGCGGGTTGACCATTGACGGCCGATTAGCTTCTTGGCAGCGGCGTGGAGTCGAAGAGCTATGTTGGAGAAGGACACTGCTTCTACTTGTGCAGTTGGCTCACTGACACATGGGCCCAACAAGCATCTGGGCCACATGTCAGTTATGCAACTGCACCTGTAGTTAAGTCACTGAAGCTCAGTCCGCTGGAGAAGAAGCTTATGTTCGGCTCAGCCGGACACAGGTGGGTAGCTTCGGTTAATTAACTATACCTCCAGCACACCCCTTTTTATGTTGAAGAATGTATGAAATGTAATGAAATCTAGCATGTTTATATGAAATCTGATCGAGCATGAATGAATTTAGTTCGATTAGTTTGAATTCTTGTATCACTGGCATTGGATGAACATGCAAAACAAAATGTACTAGCATTATTCCCAGGGTGATCACCTCGTTTGCAGCAGTTTCACATGTACTCCCTCCGGTCCTTTTTAGTCTGCATACAATTTTTGTCTGCAGTCAAAGTATCTCTACTTTGACCGGAGTACAAAGAGTTTGAGCAGCTTTCTAGCGTTCATGCACATTGCAATCAAACACACAGGCCTGGCAATTCATAGAGAACATTTAAAACAATCGATGATTATGCATCTCAACGATTCACATGTCAGAGCCAATATTTACTTTACAACTAAAGAATAAAGAAAATAGATTGATGCTGCTGACAACAAAGGGCGTCCCATTCGAAAATATCAAACACATGTCTTCTTGCTAACATCAATGAGAAAAATTTGACAAGGTTGTCCCATTCCAAAATGTCAAATGCTTGTTGTTTTTGTGCATCAATGAGCAAACTTTGACAAGGTTTTCCCATTCCAAAATATCAAATGCCTACGATTGTGGAATGGGCAGGGTTTGGCATCAGTCCGGACATTGACATGGCACCTCGTGCTAAATAAACCAGCTGTTCTTTTTGTGCAATTCCACCAAAATCAACCAAATTCGCGCGTAGCTTGTATGATTTCCCCCTTATATGTTGTAATGCCTTGAACATATTGGCACCTCCTTTCTTGTGGTGGAAATGAATGATTCGATGTATTCATAAACATTTTGTGCAGTTCCCATTGAAATCAAGCTGAGTACCCCTGTTTGCACAAATACAAAAAAAGTGATTAGTATAAAGCAAACTGTACTATGAATTGACAGTTTAAATAGGCACCTACATGGTCCATGTAGAGCACAATTTTAAAAAAATGGAATTCATCGGAAAGAATCCTAGAACAACATTGTACTTGCGCATCACAACAAAAAGATGGAGATATGTCAGTCCTTCTGAGCTGAAGTTAGTTTGGTCTTGTGGGGAGTAATGTAACCATCCTTCAACTGCTCCTTCTGATGAGAAGATAGACAGGGCTTCTTCATCCTGGCATAATCGGGACTAGTCACTTCTCGTACTCTGTATTCTTCTTCAGAGGAAGATGATCTTGTTGTGCAAAGACAAGAGGACAACTAAATGCTAACATCTCTGTTTGCTCGGAAAAAAGGAAAGGAAATATTTAAAACAACACAGATGAAGCACTTCTCAAGGACAATACCACTTTCTCATGACAGTATCTAAACAGTAGCACAACACCAATAGAGATGACAAAGCTCAATCATATGGATGAAATCCATGGGCGAGTACCAACCTTTGTCAGGAGGCTTATTGTGTAGAGCATACAGATAGAGCACTTCTCCGGAACCATCTGTTGTTATCTATAGTGGTTGCCATGCTTCTATATACTCCTCGATTAGTTTAATGTTTCCAACAACCTCTTGTGCAGTTCCACTAAAATATATGGTATCTTCAAAGAAGATCCCTGTTTGCACAAGTAGAGATAATTACATATTACATTAAGAGTGGCATCAAATTAGTGGCAAAACAATTGCTCGTTCCAGCCATAGCAATAAGTTAATATGCAAAACTATATCACTACTTGTGTCATCACAGCTCCAGTGCTTCATTACAGCACCGGGAGTTGATTTTTGTTTTTCTTCCGCTTGTTCTTCCCCTTCATCACTTGGTTCAATAACAGACAAGCTTCGCCTTCAAAGTAAGATTTGGCATGTTAATTAGGGAGCACAAGTATAGCACTAAACAACGACATTAATTTTCTGATGAAAGAGGCAAAATACAGGCCAACAGTTGTGAAATATCCTTATCTTACCTCAATGGGATATTACGGTGCACATACAGATTGGAAGTCTTGTCTCCATTTGTGCAGTTCACTAAAATCAAGCAACATTACCGTACAAGTAGCACAACATATGAAAGCACACTACACAATCATGTGAAAGAAAGAGAGTCTGACCTCTGATGACGCGGAATACAAACAACTCACAAGAAGAAGATCTGAACCAAATTTGCCAACACGGATAGGAAGTAAGATCTCCTCTTGTGCAGTTCCACTAAGATCAAGCAACATTGTCGGTGTGACATTTTGGTTGAACTACACAAAACACTCTTAAAACAAAAGTGTTTTGTGTAGTGCAACAAAAGGTCACAATAGCAACGAGGTGAAGTAGATAACCCTGTTTACATAGAGGTGCAAAGGAAACAACTAGTGGTCAATAACGGTGGATGACACAGAAGCCAACAAAAGAAGCATCTAACTTATCTAAATGGGAAAGAAAGCAAGACAATAGCATTTCTCAAACGGTGGCATTGATTAATATTAACAGAGAGATTATATTAACAATAAAATTCGTTAAACATGTAATTTTCTTTTAACTGTGGCATTGCATCAATTTTCTAGTGGCATTATTACAGGGTGTCTGGTTACAGGGACTTTTTGGTGTAGGGACTAAAAAAAGTCTGCGTTAGTCCCATCTAAACCAAACAGGAGGGACTTTTAGGGACTAAAAGTGGGCATTTGGGACTAAAGAAAGAAGACCCCGAGGGATAGTCTTTTGGGGACTTTTTCCAACAGTTGCCCTTGCCCCGCATCGCACCTTGTCTCTATTAGTTCATTACTAGGGGTAACATGGTCTTTTAGCATGTTATTTAATAACCTCTAGTCCATGTTTAGTCCCTGGAACTAAGCAGGTAGGGACTAGGGACTTTTTAACCAAACAGGGCCTTAGATTAAGAACAGCTAAAGAGTTGCACGGGATAGTGGATGCACCAGCACCATGTGCATTTACCGATGTATGAAGGGGTGATGCACAGTCTGTTGCAACAAAGAACAAACAACCAAGGAGCATATTTGTGTTGGTCCCAGTTTTGTTATCTTTAGACTCCTTTCCCTATGTGAGCGCAGGAAATCTAGTCATGCTCAAACTCTACAGCCTTGTCGCCCGAAACCAGAAGATCCGTTCGTTACAGATGTGCGTACTGCATTTGTCATTGTTTTCCCTTTTCAACCAACGTAGGTGCTGGATAGCCAGTCTATACTAGTACTTTCCCCCCTTCCTTTTCTCTTTGAACCACGTCCTAGATTCATGCTATACAACTTTCCCCACTATGTTCCCCCATTCCTTTCCTCTTTGAACCACGTCTTAGATTCATGCTATACAACTTTCCCCACTACTTTCCCCCCTTCCTTTCCTTTTTGAACCACGTCCTACATTCATGCTATACAACTTTCCCCACTACTTTCCCCCATTCCTTTCCTCTTTGAACCACGTCCTCGATTCATGCTATACAACTTTCCCCACTACTTTCCTGTTTGACCCAACACCTAGATTCTAGTGCAGAAGCGGAAAAAGCCCACATGCAGCTAGAGCAATGCATGTGGAATAAGTAAATTATACCTTAAGGTTCTTGGGGTGTGGTTCGGTGGGCGACTGGAGGCCATTCGGCCCACACTACGTACGATGGCGAGGAAGAAGGGGTCGGAGGCCCTCCCGCGCGCCACTGGGTGAAAGAGAACAACTGCGCCAGTGGTGGATTCCCTCCCTTGCCAACGGCGACAGTGTTAAGCCTCCTTCCCTTCCTGGCGGACGGATCCTGCCGGCTCTTTGACCAGAAGTGAGGGGAGAGAGAGAGGCCAACGAAGTCTTGTTTAGATCTGGAGAGGGTGAGAGAGTGTGAAGAGAGCAACTACAAGCACTGAGGCTCCAGCGTGTATATACATACTGGAGAGAGAGTGCGAAGAGTGCAAACCCTAGGAAACAAGCGCCGAGGCTGCAGGGTATACGTGATGAGGTGATTATACGGTCACTATGAGATCGTATAACTATGTATCCATCCATTTTGACTAGTCAAAGAATCTTCTTGGCACTGCCCCAGATCACTTTCTCTCTCTATCATGCGGGGCCTACCTGTCATTGGGTGGAAGAAAGAAGTCGAACAAAAACAAAATTATGCTCAAGTGTAGTTATCCAACACGAGACCTCAAGTTTGATGAGCGAACAGGCTAACCAGCTACACCACCCTCCCGTTATGTTCAACGAGAGGAAAATAACCTTTTATACATTCTTGCATTTGTGTGACAAGCATGCCGTGTTTTTTTTGCGTGCGAGTCATTGGGATTTAAATCATAATCGTGTCATGTGGCTTTGGTGGTAAGGTCTTTTGGGATTTAAAGCAATGTTGGTAGTACATAAATAATGCAGCCTTAGTCACCTTACCTCTCTCCACCTAGTACGTTGGGTCCCACCAGTCAGAGGGTGAAACAAACAAATTAAAAATTAAAAGCGCCAGCGGTGTATCTTACCTCACACATCTCGCCACTGCTCGTGAACACTGTCCAATTGATCCCTCTGTTCGCTCACGTACTATTTTAAGTGAATACTTATTACAACATGCACACAATTTTGGGCACTTGTATTCGACCTAAGTCAGTGTGCCACCGTATCTCATACTACTCCCTCCATCTTGGTGTAATAAGTCACGTTAGAAGGTGCAGCGGGACCAAGGTGCAAGCAGATTGGAGGAGAAGGAGAAACTTGACTGGTCCTTCCTCCAATCAAAGCCTTGATTTCGGTCTCTAAACGCAACAATTAATCCCAACAACTAAGAGATGCCGTTTTAGCTACCATGCAGGGCCACGCATTAACTCGCATGCAAGCCGACTTTGATTTCTTGACTGATCAATGCGTAGTTGCGCTCCATGCATTGGGTTTCCGGGGGAGATTACAAGGCAGAGTAAGGAGCGTTTGGTTACATTGCATAGGCTGGTCATAGTGGTGAGTAACTTGGACTAGTAACATGCACGATATTCCTATTCTATGAACCTGTGTGTGCATGGGCGTGTGTGTTTAACAGCATGTGTGTGTGTTAGAGAGAGCGACACATCGACCTACTCCTACAGAGAGATGGTGTGTCGTGTACGATTTAGCCGCGAGAGTCGGTGCATCCTCTTCCGGGCGTCCGGTTAGGACAGGCGGACCGCTGCCATGCCCTCTCCTGACCAGCCTGGCCCACCCAAAGCCCCTCCATCGCCCGCACGCGCTTCCCGCCTGAAACGGTCAACGCCGCTCAAAAGAATCGGTGCCGCATTCATGCCTGGGTAGAGCGGATGCGACCTCCCACTGGCGCCTGCGTTCAAGAGAGAAGCGGATTCAAGAGTGATGGTTGCTTCGTCCGTCCAACTTACTGTTGGGTCTATGTGATTTGACGGCTCATTGGTCATTATTACTAAGGTGGTAGGACTGCTGGATGACCCACGCTTTCGGCGAAAGGAGGTACTACTAGATTACAATTTTCTCCATTCTTACAGCGGAGGAGTGCGAGAGCAGTGAAAACACGCAGGCTCAGTGATTACATGGCCCACCTCACATTATCACCATATTTTCTGGACACCGTGCGACACCTAACTCTTTACTTAGTACTACTAGTATAGTACGTACTGTAATTTATCAGCGAGATAAATTTGTACAATGCTATGAAGCTTCCAGCTTCTATTTCTTGTATCTTGCGTCCAAGGTTGCCCGTTGCAACATTTCATCAAATACAAAGGAGACTAACATGCATGCTATTGCATCTCAATGATTGACAGATCATAGCCAATATGTACTCCCTCCGTTCCAAAATAAGTGTCTCAACTTTATGCAAACTTTAGTACAAAGTTGTACTACTACTAATGTTGACACTTATTTTGGAACAGAGACAGCTAAAGAAAAAACGATCCATGCAGTCCCTAGCCCTTGAACCTTAAAACCTAACCAGGCTTTAATTTGCTGGCAACGTTGGAGCTTCCGAAGAAATGAAGTTTGCAACCCTTTGACCATCAGATCATTTTGTGCAGTTTCACCAAAATCGAGATGAGCATCCCTGTGGCAAAGAAATTGAAGAAGCGTGATTAGAATAAGATTACTGGGGCTAGTTGATGAGACATAAACTCATCACAAATACAGTACGTAGAAGCCAGTAGAGGTATGTGCGGGGCAAAGAAGTAGAGAAATATCCACATGGAGTGATGTGGGCAGCTGGAGCAGTGGTGCAAGCCGGCTGTAAAGGGAGTTGTACCTCAGAGATGTCGGGACGTAGCTCAACCTAGAGGAGGGCGGCGGGAGGCGGCAACTGCCCACGTCGCGGTAGTGAGCAAGGGACGAAGGCAACCTCACCGGCTTTGTGAGAGAGAACGGCGGGGACCCCTGATCGGGAGGTGCCGACAGTGGGTTTTCGCCGTTGGCGACGGCGACCGCATCTTCACTAAGCATCCACCACGTCCGCCGGGATGTTAGAGATGTGGTCACAGTCATTTTGTGCGACACAGTGTGAAGAGAGCAACCCCAGCAAGCAACCGTGTAGGCTCGTCCTGCCTATGTATATAGTGGAGCGGTTTCCTTTTCTCTCCATATGAACCTATTTATATTGCGTACGTGCCACTAAAGAAAAAAAGTTTATTTATAAATGACGTAGCACCTACTACTCATTCTCCTATAAACCTTGCGCTTGGCATCTCCAAAATATTAACCTTGCGATTGGCTCTTCGCCTCTTCGGGAAGTCGAGCAAAAATAGTACTGCAGTAAATATCGTTTTGGCTATATGAGACCGAATGAATTGCTGCACGTCCACCATGTGGGCGAGCGTCGAGGGGCGAGGGAGAGTGCGTACTATTACATCCGTTTCAATATGGACTACATACGGAGCAAAATGAGTGAATCTACACTCTAAAATACGTCTATATACATCAGTATTTGGAGTGTATACTAGTAGTTCATATTGAAATCTAAGGACATATATTCCAAACAATACGATTATCTCCAAGGTAGGGAAGAGGAGTTAACGGAGGGAGTAGTAAAATTTTCTCCTCGTCCTGCGAGCCACCGCGCGCGTGGGCGAGGGAGCGGGCGTAAGGCATAGTACTACTACCTCCGTCCTGGTTTATAGGTCACCTTTGTAGTTCGTGCCAAATTTTTACCAAATATTTAGCTAAGGAAATGTTAATGCATGTCAACAAAAATTATATCATTGGATTCGTATTTCAACATAGTTTTCGATGATATAATTTTTGGTAACATGCACGAACGTTTTGTTAGTTCAATCTATAGTCAAAATTTGATACAATATACAATAGGGACCAATAAACCAATATACAATGAGTAGTAGTAAGCAAGCTTCACCTCGTCCGGCGAGCCACCGCACCCGTGGGCGGGGGAGACGGCGTAGTAAGCAAGCTTCTCCTTGTTCTACGAGTTGACGGGACAAATCAAAAGTAATGCGTACAAATCATCTCAAGTGTATAGAACCTTGCCTCTAAGGTAAGCCCCACATGGTTTGCCTCTTTTTTAACATAACGCGTCAAGTCGCAATTTGTTTGTCCACCTATGGTAGACGATCCTCCATCAAGTGGACAACCAGTAGACATGTCAAATTACGACGTCGGGTGCCTTTTCGTACAGAAATGAGCTCCAACATGTACCTGCGCGGGTGTGGTTGGGAAAGAGACGGGAGTACATGCGCCGTCCGTGCACCTCTTCTCTTCGTGCACGTCCCGCACCTACGTGGGTGTGTGTGAGAGATTCAAACCTAGAAAGATGGCGTGTGCGTTCGTGAGTGTTTTTTGTTTTGGGGGGTGATTTTCATGAATGTATCTATGGGAATATGTGTCGATGACATCTCAAACAAAATTTTGCATCCAATGTGTGTGAAATAGAGGCCTATCCATATCATATATAGAGGGGGCGATCCACGAGAAGAGAGGGAGGTGTCATATATCTCGAGAGAGTCGAAGAGAGGATCAAGTGGGTGGGTGCGAGATCGATGAAGAGAGCCATCGAAATTGTGTGTGTGCAAGTCAAAGATATAGGGCGACTGGCCTACCGGAACGTCAGAGGGCACAGGGCAAGTTTTTGTGTGGCAGGGAGACATGACTAGAGAACTCGATGTATCAGTGTGTGGGGGGGGGAGGGGGAGGCAGAGGCAGAGGCCTAACTAGAGAGGTAGAACGACTCGTATATGTGTTGAGAAGGAGAGACCCAACTATGTCTTGAGGGAGAGCGGTCGACATCCATACATAACTAAAGGATGGGAAATAGGTTGGGACACAGAGAGAGAGAGAGAGAGAGGAGAGACAGAGAGAGACAGAGAGAGAGGAAGAGGGGTAGAGTGCTGGATGGGTGATGGATGGGTGATGGAGTTGCTTCTTGAAGATGGTGGGAGAGGCCTACTAGACAAACTGAGGGTAGAAATGCAATATTATCAATAAGAGTGGCAATGTGTTTCTATGTGTGCCTGTGCATGATAGATCTGTCGGGACGCATGCATGGATGATGAAGGGGAACCATGTGTTTGGTAAGCAAACCTAACTACATCGATAGATCAATTGTTGTTTGTCGGAGGAAGGGAGAGACATCACTAATGAGGTAGATCGATCGCTGCGTGGGAAAAACAAGTTATAAGGACCTAGCTAGCTATATGTATAGCGGGAGATCGGTCGGTGTACATCTATTTTTTAGAGGCGAATAAGGCCCAGCGAGACAGATAGACAGAGAGAATGGAGCTATAGGAGGTGGTGCGAGAGGCCGAGCTACTAGCTAGATAGGGGGAGGAGTGTGCGGTTGTGAGATCGATGAAAATATGGGGCGAGAGTTTACACATGTGTGGGACCGTATGAGAGACACGAGGCATGGACATAGAAAGGAGGAGATGGAAGGTGCGTGTGTATGTTGTAGGCAGACATCGCTGGAGAGGTTTATCGATCAGTGTGTGCTGGAAAGGAGTTGTGGAGACTGTGGGAGAACGACCTAATGAAAAAAAATGAATGTGCACGACGGATAGAATGCTAAGGGAGGGGGAGGGCAAGGAGGGTGTGTGCGTGCATGAGAGAAAGTTAGTGCTAGCTACAAAGGTTAGAGGATTGTGTGGGTGTAAGAGACTAACAAAGATCATAATTTGATATGAAAGTGGATTCATATATTTGAATAGGAGATCATAGTGTTATAAACATATATGCATGCATGAATATAGCGGTGATACGCGTACTGTGGTTTTGCACATGTTATACCATAATGTGATAATGCATGGCGTTTGCAACTCACAGCTAAATGTCGAACAATCTAAACCATACTATACATCGAACAATCTCACATTTTATTTGAATTTGTGATGATGTGTGGCGTTTGCAGCTTACAACTAAATATCAAACAATCTAAACAATACTATATATCGAACAATCTCACATTTTATTTGAATTTGTGGTAATGTGTGGTGTTTGCAACTCACATCTAAATACTTAGGCGTAGGGGGCGGGGCACCATACATTATGTGGTAAACACATTATACATATGAGACATGGTTTACATTATGAAGATCTAGCTAGAGCTTGAAATGTACTACGATTTGAAAACAACATAAAGTGGATTCAGAAAATCGAGTTCGAGTTCATATAGTACAAATAGTTCATATCTAACTCGAGAGTAATCATGTGGTGTGCTGTGAAGATAATACACAAACGATGGTTTAACTTGACAATAATGATGATTGTAGATCTTATTAAAATAGAGAAACGAATTCAAATGGTTTGACTTCACAACAATCATTATTGTAGATCTTATTCAAATAGAGAAACGAATTGAAATTTAGTTCATATTGAAACGGTAGTATATACGTTTGGAATGCACTAAAACGTTCGTGCATTATACACGTAGCAAAATATTTTAATTGAACATAACATGAATTCAAAGTTTTGAATGACATTTGTAGTGCGAATTGATTTGGTACAGTACACAGGACTAGACTCTCTTGTGTGTTGTGAATTGATTTGTTTTTGTTTTTTCGTCGACAGAAGTGCGAATTGATTTGGTACAATACACGTTAGGCTTGTCCAGAAATTTAACCCGCGCCTTGTTTTCCCGAAATATTTAAGATATATGTTTGTCTCGTTGTGCTCCGACAACTCCCTCCATCTCAACCCGCGCCTTGCTATTCCAAAATTACAACGTGCGCCAAAACTCCCACCGCCTGTGAAATCCCGACATGCGAAATGCCCGTGATACCCCTGAACCGAAAGAACTGCCTAGCTCAAATCGGTGGGGGTACTTTCGTAACTTACCCAACATTTCGGACAAGCGCGTCCCTAAGCCATGGTTCCCCACTCCCATCCCATCCGCCCACCCAATCATACACCGAGGACGCGAAAACACGCGAAGCCCCACACCCTCCTCCATCCGCCACCCAGCCGGAGCCTCTTCCCCGACAACATCGTCCACCACAACACCTCGACGTCCCTCATCCACCGTACCAGATGAGGATCCGTCGTCGATCTTGTTGTCCCGCCGGTTCAGCCACCCCGTCCTCCACCTCCAAGGAGCTGCCCTGACGTTCCCCTCATCTTTCGCGCCACCTCCATTCCCACACCGCCGTCTTCACCTGCACCACCGGAAGAGCATCATCATCACCGTTTCCTCGGATGAAGATGAGGCCTAATCGGCACCACCAAAGAGGTTGTACACTAATCGCCGCATTTTCTTCTTGATTCGATCTCACGGTGCTGCCGGCGCTCGGTCCCGAGCCGACACGGCGCAGCTCCATCCACGGCAGCGTCGCCGGCCACTTCCTCCATGGCGTCGCTCCCTCGGCGGCGGCGTCCACATCAGTAGGAGATGCTGCTGCTTTAGCTCTCGCTCGCGCTGCTGCTCCGCTCTTGCTCTCGGTCCCCTGCTTGGTCTGTTCTTGCTATTTCTCTTGCTCTTACTCGCGCTGCTGCTCTCGCTCTTGCTCTTCCTTGCGATGCTGCTCTGATTTAGCTACACTTCAGTCGACTGAGTTGACTTTTGGGTCACTCGATTTTCAGGGGGTGGGGGGGCTCGTCGGAGTTAAGGAAGAACCAGCCGCAGCGAGAAGGGGGGCTCGCCGGAGAGGTACCCCACTATCTATCTTAGGGTTCAGGGTGGGGGCGGTGGTCGCCGACGGTGGTGGGGCGGTGGCGTGGGGATCGCCAGAGAAAAAGCTCGGCACGGGGGGCCTAGAGGGATGACCGGGGCAGCGGCGGACCAGCGGTGGGGAGTGGTTTCGGGGCGGGCGGGGCGGCACACCGCCGGCCGCGGGCGGCGGGGGGCGGCTGTTTGGCCGGTGGTGGCTGGCGGCTCAGGGTAGCCTCACCTGATGCTGCTACACGACCAGCTGCCCCGGCTCTCGCCCACGCTGCTGCTGCTGCTACAACTTTTCTGCTACTAGTGCGTTCAGTTTCGACAGTAAAATTCAGTTTTGACAAAAAAATTCAGTTTCGATAGTTAAGTTCAGTTTCGACAGTTAAATTTAGTTTTGACAGTTAAGTTCAGAGATGAGCAGCTGATGTATTTTACATCTAGCACTTTGTGGTTATGTATTTTATGTCATCTATTGGAGATGCTATTAGAATTCCACTCAGGTTAACTTGTCTCTCTTGTCCTGCTTCAGCCTCGGCATCGTACAACTCACCGGAGCTGCTCCAACGACGAAACCCTCCATCACAGCGGAGCAGTACCCCGGGCTCCATCTCCAGACGCCTAAGATCTTCTTCCCCTCCTCCGATAGCCAAGTCAGCCAGAGCATCCTCACCGACCAACCCAATCACGCTGAGATCGACATGGCTTCGCCAAAGAGGTTGTACACTTGTGGTTTGACTTAATCTCACCATGCTTCTTTGCATCCTGTGATCTTCCAATTCTTGTGAACCAAACACCCAGATTGGCAGAAAACCTGTGTTTTTAAATTCTCTGTTTTGCACGTGCATTCCTATCCTATTACTGTGTATTTCCTATCCCTGCATTGTTAGAATCCTCAAATTCAAACAAGCCCTTACACAATTACTTCTGTTACAAATATGTGTCAAAGAAAACCTTGTGTGGTTTGTCCTGCTCCTGCTGCATTGTGTTCCACCCTAGCTCAGCTGCTCCAACAACGGAAGGGTTCACCACAGCAGGGATCCACTCTCCAGACTGTCTTTCGCCGCCTCAGATCTTCTTCCCCGCCGCCGGCAGCCACGACAACTTCATTACCATCATCAACTGAGCAGATGACCTTGAGGACTACACGGGTCCGCAAGAGAGGTCGCACTCTTCCGTGTCTGCATACGTTATGCATCGCTTAATATGATGAAATGCTACTTTATCGTCGTGTTCACCTATTAGACTCCGAGTCAGGTCCAAACTAATGCTGAAACTTAAGTTTTTAAATGGTTGTGGGGTACATATTGGGGCAGCAATCAGTACTATATGTCTACTATCTGGTTAATCTCGGGTGTCTACACTACAAAAAAAAGACACATCCGTGACATTTTGGGCCGAACGAATTTTTTTCTGTCATACTTATGACACTTCTATGACGATAATTGTGACAAAACCCGGTATCATCATAGATGTGGTGGGCTCCTACTTCTATCACAAAAGGTCATGACAGAAAATGGGCTTTTCGTCCTGGGCGGGCCCGAGACACAGCTGCATGACATTCTTTGGGCCGTCCATGACGGAAAAAACCATGGTAGAAGCGAGGGCGAGGATAATATCGGGGTGTTCCCGGTTACGGTGGGTGGTCGGGGCCGAGCGGTGCGCGTTTCTCTCGTACACGCACGCGCGTGGGTGCGAGGCGTTGGGCTCTAACTGAACCCGAGTGAGGTGTTGGGCTCTAACTGAACCCGAGCGATTGCACTGCAGGCTACGCGTTACTGAACCCAAGCAATCGATCGATGGATATTAACTGAACCCGATCGAGCGATGCCTTCGCTACTGCTGCTAACTGAAGCCGATCGATGTTGCCTCTGGATGAATAGTGAGCGTTGCTGGGGGGGTTGGATGAACAGTTCCCGGTGGGGGTGGATGAACAGGACCCTGTGGTGTTGCCTCTAGATGAACAGGACCCCGATCAATCGAGCCGGTTGGGGCTGGATGAACAGGCCCCCGTGGAGGGCTGGATGAACAGGACCACCCCGTGGAGGGCTGGATGAACAGTAGTAGATGGTGGAGGGTTGGATGAACAGTAGCCCGTGGAGGGGTGGTTGAACAAGAGCCCGTGGAGAGGGCTGGTTGAACAGTAGCCGGTGGAGTAGTGCGCGGTGGAGGCTGGATGAACAGGAGCCCATGGATGAACAGTCGCAGGTGGAGGCTGGAGGAGGTCGACGGTGGATGAACAGTAGCCCTTGGAGGCTGGAGGGGGTCGACAGTGGAGATGAACAGTATCCCGTGGAGTCCCGTTTTGCGGTACGCCACACCCCTCCCGATGAACAGGACCCCCGTTTCGACCGTAGCACCCCAACACAAGTTTGTTTCCTCCGTTTTGCGGTACGCCACACCCCTCCTGATGAACATGACCCCCGTTTCGACTGTAGGAGGTCCGTTTCCTCCGTTTTGCAGTACGCCAGACCCCACCCGACGAACAGGATCCCGTTTCGACCGTGGTCGGTTGAACACAAGGTCGTTTCCTCCGTTCTGCGGTACGCCAGGCCTCGTTTCCATCGGTTGTTTCGTCCAAGCCGGTTGGCTCCCACGCGTTCCGTTGCCTCCCGATGAACACCACGCATTCTGTTGCCTCCCCATGAACACGACGACGACGCAGTTTCTCCGTTCCGACCCAGCCATGTACACGAGCCCTGGCCGTACGTACGCGCGAGTAGGCGTTCGAGACCCTGCCCGTATGTACGTACGTGGCCGTATTTACTTTATTGCACCCTGGCCGATGTACGTACGTGTACATGCTACGTGCGCGCCTCTACTACGACACATGCACGCCTCTACATCAACCAGTATGTACGTACACGTTCGCGACCAGAATGACAACACTACATACGATTCGACCAGGTGGGTCCCGACTGTCAGGCACTTCCTTGCGTGCGAAGATGTAGCTGGTGGGTCCTAGCAGTCAGGGGGGCGAATCGTATTTTTTTTGCCCGGACGCACTTCTTTGCGTGCGAAGATGTCGCTGGTAGGTCCCAGCAGTCAGGGGGGAAACTTTTTTTTCGTGAAATACGGTTGCCCGTCCGGTGGGTCCCTGCTGTCAGGTGGAGGAGTCATTATTTTCCGCGTAATAAGGAGGCACTTCCTTGTTGCGGCCGTGGACCCAGCTGTCAGCCTCTCCACGTACAGTCCACGTCTGGTGGAAGCAGTTCCTTGACCACGTTGACCACGCCGTGCCGAGAGCACCAGGGTGGTGGACGACGGCGAGGCCTAGGAAGGGGACGACGCAGAGCCGGGGAAGACGCGGCGGTGGATGCCCACCTGTAGAGGAGTATGAGGGTTCACTGGTTCGCTGCGGTGTGAGGCTGCCGTCGCCGCAGAATAACAGGGGGTGTGGGTGAGTAGAGGGATGGTCTAGCCAGCGGTGGGAGTAGTAGGCGGCGGTGAGGCCTCCACGGCATCGCAGCCGGCCACGGGAGGCAGGAGCACGAGGCACGACCGGCGCTGGTTTGGGCGGCTGGAGCAAGAAGACCAGAGGTTGAAGAAGCACTACGGCCGTTGGATGGACATCGTACGGTCACTGGAGCTAGAATCGTGCATATTGACTAAGTTGACAGAGCCCTACGTCCCCGTCAACTTAGTAGGCCCACAAGTCAGCCTGCCACTATACTGGGTCCCAGCTAGCAGGGGGAGTATTCATTTTTTTGTGCGTAATAAGGAGGCACTTCCTTGCGTGCAAAGATATAGATGGTGGGTTCGAGCTGTCAGCGGCGGTAACATTTTTTTCACGAAATACAGAGGCCCTTTCGGTGGGTCCCAGATGTCAGGTGGAGGAATCATTATTTTGCGTGTAATAAGGAGGCATTTCCTTGCGTGCGGCCGTGGACCCAGCTGTCAGCCTCACCACGTACAGTCCACTTCAGATGCATGTCGGTCGTTGACCACGTTGACCCGGCTGCACCGAGAGCACCAGGGCGGTGGATGATGGCGAGGCCTAGGAAGGGAACGACAAGGAGCCAGGGAAGACTCGGCAGTTGTTTCCCACGCGGAGGGGAGTACGACTGTACGAGGGTTTACTGGTTTGTCTGCCGTCGCCGGAGAATAACAGCAGGTGTGGGTGAGTAGAGGGATGGCTAGGCCAGCGATGGGAGTACGATGGGGCGGTGAGGCCTGTGCGGCGCACAGCCGACCACTGGGAGGAGGGAGCAGGCAGTCCCGCCGGTGCTTGTTTAACCGGCTGGAGCAGGAAGAGCAGAGATTGAAGAAGCACGACGGCCGTTGGATGGACATCCAACAGTCACTGCTTGTGCGTCAACCTTTTTTAGGGAAGCCTCAAATCTGTGGAAAACAGCATACAGCCCATCTGCCATTATTTCTAATAATTTACAGCCCATTTGCTAATTCTTAAGGTTTTTTTGGAGCCCATATTCTTTTTGATAGCATTACATCCCATATTGTGGCCACAGTTAAAAAATTATACGAAATTTTGCATATTTCGGTGCGGTTCAAACTGTTTTTAATCCCGAAATTTCGAGTCACATTCAAACTGATTTTAAAAATAAATGTATATCAATATAAAATCCAACAAATTGTCCACGCATAAAAATTAATGCAATTTAAAATCTCGAAATGAAAAAAAAAGAAATTTGAAACTAATTGCCGGTTTGATGTGTTTTAAAAATGTACAGCCCATTTCTCATTACTGATAGGCCATTTTCTCGGCCAGGCGAATGAAGCTCTCCTCATCTTGAAAGATTTGCAGCCCAACAGGCTTGACAAAGTGACTTACTTGGCAAATCACAAGAAAATTGGGCTAGCCATTTTCAGAAAGAAAAAAAAACTATTGGGCTTGTCTGTGGTAAACATAAAAGAGAAGGTTGTCTAGACAGGCCAGAGTGCCCCGCACATCCCAGTTGACACCCTGCTTCCGTATCAAAAACAAATTGGATAAATGCCACTCCAATTATGGAGATTCATAGAAATCCCACTGCAATTTCCAAACTTTGAAAAATGCCACTGCAATTTTTGCAAACTTTGGAAAAGGCCACTGCAATTTGCAAACTTTGAAAAACGCCACTCCAGACTTTGAAAAATACCACTGGAAATGGCATGAAATGGCATTTTTCAAAGTTTGGAAATTGCAGTGGCATTTCTCAGAAACACCAGATTTGGAGTGGCATTTATCAAATTAACCCAAAACAAAAATAACTGGGCGAGCTGCTGGGTCCCTCGTGTCAGCCGCTCGTTGTGCAATTCTCTCGTTTATTGACTACGTTGACAATGGCATGGGACCCAGATGTCAGAAATCCATTAGGAGGAGCCATTTTTTATTGGCTTGAAATAAGGAGGCACTTGCTTGCGTACTTCCATGACCTTGGCGGGTCCCTGCTGGCATCCTCTCCACGTACAATCATCTCCTGATTGTGTACGTGTCAACTTGGTAGGCCCACAAGTCAGCCTCTAAACCCGTGGACGACAAATACAACCCATTTAAAAAAATAACAGCCCATTCCATACGTTCAAACGGAAAGTTCAACATTCAGAGCAAAGTAACAGGTCTGATCCACATATGGAGTACTAAACTTCCACGTTGACAACCATCATAGCCAAGTTAACTATCTACTCCCACTAATACTCTAGTAGCGTACAAGTACTAACTTACTCTTAGCTAACTAGACAATGCCGGCCGCCATTTGCGGTACACGCTAAATGCCAGCACTGGTGTCCTCCGCCTCGCCTCAGACTTGCCAGAGGTGCGATAGGGCGCGTTACTCGCGCGCGTTGGCCCTTTCCATGCCGGCGTGGTCCACCGAAGCTTCGGCTTCTAAGCGGGAAACCCACTTGACAAGTTGATAGTATAAATCAGCGTCGCGAACGCGTGCGTGACCGACAGCCTCCAGGGCTATTTGCCGGGCACCGGCCTCCACGTAGTTGGCCCAGTTGCGGGCGCTCTGCTCGCGACTCAGAGCGTCGGTGCGCTGCTACTCCATGTCCCGCTGGCGGCGCAAATCGGCGATACGTTGCTCCTCCGCTAAGCGGGCGCGCTCCAACAACTCCTGCTCCTCCGCCAGGCGGTCGCGCTCCAACAAGTCCTCGATCTCTGCATTGCCATCTAAAGACTGATAGAATGCCTCCTCCCTCCGTCTGCCTTCCGGTGAAAAACCGAACACTAGTTTCGGCGGTGACCGCCTCCGGCCTCACCTATCGCAGACGGGCGGGGGCATGGCAGACGTGGCGAGAGCGATGATAAGTGGCAAGCGATGTCGGGCCGGTGGGGACTTATGAGGATATGGCGAGTTGGGTCACGGTGCCACCGGAGAAGGCTGGGAAACAGTACTTATAGGCGGAAGGTAGCGCGACAGTCATCGAAATTCAATGCATAATTAAGCAGGCATGGCTTAGCGCGCCAGCTTGTCATGGAAAACTAGAGAAACTGAAATTATGATTGCGCCATCCCGTCCCGTCCGTGCTGGGTCGCACGCCGGCATGACGGTCAAACGAGTGCACTGGAATCATCTCCCTCCTTGTCAATAATGATTCCACGGATTTAAAAGGCCCGCAACAATTAAAGTGCATCTTTTTTCGCATCAGTTAGCTGCCTAATTACGGCCGGCTGCATGCAGGCACTCAAAATCGCTCGCAGCCAGTACGCGGAGCAGCATGCAACGAGTCACGGCCGAGAGCATTAGTTGATGAACTTTAGCTAGGAGATAAGGCATTTGCGAACGTTTTTGCTGGCAGTTTCTTCAAATTCGCATGGCATTTTCTTCAGAGCAGCTTGTCAGTTTCTTCAGAGGTAGGCATTTTTTATTCAAAAAACTGCCACTTGGGATCTTGCGTCGCAACTAAAACTGCCAGGAGCGCATTAGTAGGCTAGCTAGTGATCGATCAGTAACTTGTAAACACTGAGCGAACAGAAATAATGAACTATTAATGCATCTCAATGATTGACAGATCATATACTAATATGTAGCTCCAAAAGCAAAGATCAGCCACTTCGGATCTTGCATCGCAACTAAAACCAACTAGTACGATTCCCATACATAAGATCAACATGTTAATGCATCTCAATGATTCACAGATCATATACAAATATGTAGCTCCGAAAGAAAAGATCTAGAAAAAACATCTGTTCTGCCTACTAACATGGATGCTTCTCTTGGCACATTCAGTACAGACTGAAAGACAAATTTGTTTGTGAAGTCTACAATTCCTCTTGCAAACGTAAGTGGTTTCACCAACAGCTGGAACCATGAGAATGAACCACACATGATGGAGGAACATCCACTGCAATATGATTTGGTCTTCTCTCGATCACACAGCGAGAGTATTTTCGGAATACAAACTTTAACTTAGGCAAAATGATGCCCATTGTATAATCAGACCAAAGCAATGAAGCACCTAGTGTTGGCCAATAAATAGTACAGTACTACTTTTCTTCAGTCCATGAAGTGACTATCCAATCTTTCTGTGTCTATTTTCAAATGGCACTGCATGCAATGACTATACTATTCTCTTGTGCAGTTCAACCAAAATTGCGGTCACTTTGTGTGTTTGCCAAATAGCAACGGGCAGACATCTCTGTCTGCACAAATATCAAGCAGCTAGTAAACATATACCCCACCTTGTATTTTCGGTTTAAACATGTCTCTTCCACTTAGCATCTGTCATGTTTTGCACTGGACAATTTGATACAGTCATGTTTTGCCCTGGACAACTTCATACTGAATTGATTTGCTGGTTCAGAGCAGAAATATAGCGCCTATTCTTCATCAGACCAAGGATATCCATGTTCGCAGTGATGGAAGAGGTGAAATCGATACAACCGAAATTGAGCATCCAATCATTGAATCCTGTCCTGCACCTCCAATGTAGGTCCACCCTGCCAATAAATTCACATGCAAACCACTAGTATTACTATCTAATGACAGTACAAAAAGAGTAGCAAGATAGTAGAAAACCATGTACCTTTGTAATGAACAGCTCATAGTGCCACCAATTGGATATAAAGGTTTGGAAGAAAACATTCTCCTAATGTTGAACCAGTTGGACTTTTTGTGCAGTTCCACTAAAATCGAGCATCCCTGTTTGCATAGCTATTGAAAGTGTGATTACTATAAAAGTGGCACTAGTTGAAGCATAGACTCACAAATATAAGCATTCCAATTTCTTAATGGGAAAAGGTAGCAAGACTGTTTCTAACCACCTGTTTGAAGGAATAAATAAGGCAACATCGGCTGATGTCAGAAAGGCATATATAGTTCTTTCTGAAAGAATGATCGATTCCTGACCTTTCCTCTTCTTTTAAGCATATTTTGTGCAGTTCAACTAAAATAAAATGCCATCACCGCCTTGACAATTAAGTGACACTGTACAAAAGGAAATGACTTAACATTACATCGTGATGTCAGGTATGTAGTCGACAGGCATTAGAGACAAACTTACAGACCTCCTCCGATAACATAATGAACATTAATTTTAACAAAGGTGTGACTAGCTTTACTGGGATAATTTGAGTGAATTCTACACCCCCTGTTCCTTAATATAAGACGTTTTCGCGGTTCAATTTAAAGTACCCAAACTTCTAGTCTTTAGAAAAACAGGTAGTAGTTTTCTTGAGCACATATCTCGGAAAGCTTGCCACACTTTATTTATGTCCATACGCTAATGCAACACCATTCGAAATTTCGAATACTACAAATATACACTAATCCAGTGGCTAGTGCAACAGTAGAGTAGTTATTTTATTACAGGGTACAGTACAATGGTTTTACTGAACAGATTTCAATAAACTCTAGCACTGGAAGATTTCTATAAGAATTAACAATACAAAATGTGAAGGTAACACGTTTCAGCATTGGTATACTAGCTGTGCATGAGCATTAAACCAAATACAAAAGTCTGAAGGTAACTAGCATTATTAACTAATGACAGTATAAAAAAATTGCAAACCATGTACCTCCAAGGTAAATATCATTTCAAACTCAGGAGGACCTTAAAAATTGCTATCCGAATCTTGATAATCGATCAAACATAAAAACTTGATCGAATGAATCAAGAGAACAGCCGGAGGAGGAGGTGCCCACTCTTGACCTTTCCTCTTGTCTTCATAATTTTTTGTGTAGTTTAACCAAAATAAAATGACATCAGCGCCTTGGCATTTTGGTGACACTGTACAAAAAATTAACTTATCTCATGAAAGTGAGGTATGTAATCTATAAGCATTAACAGTGCAAAAATCTGAAGGTAGTAACAAGTTTCATCATTGGTATACTGGATGTGCAACAACATTAGAATGCCTTAGCTGAAAAATCTTTAATACATCCACAATCAACAGCTAACCCTGAAATAATCCAGTGACATTAAATGGCATTGCTTAAATTTATCGGTGGCATTAGACTGAGTGCGGCATTAGTTAAATGTGGCATCACTTTAGCAGTAGCATTGCTTGACTTGACTGTTGGCGTTATACTAACAGCAAAAAAGTGACAGGAAGAGCATGGGAGGCCCATTCGGACAGTGGGTGCACCAGTACGATGTACCTCCACGGACGCATAGAGTGGTGAGGGAGGTATGGTTGCCCAAAGCAACAAATCTCCAGGCAGCATATGTGGATTACGTCCCATTTTTGTTCTGTTTAGCCACCTTTTTCCTATGTGAGGACAACAAACCGATCGACCTGGTCATTCTCTATTGCGTTGTCATGCCTTTCTACCCTTCTTCAACCAAGAGACACGAGACTCGTTCCTTAGCTACTGATTTTCCCCTTTTCAACCTAGATGTGGGTTCGATGCCTACTATCTTGGACAGTACAGTCTCCCTTCCTTTCCTTATTCAACCCAGACATGGATTAGTCTGCATGAAGTAGGGTTTCCTTTAATAGTGCAAATTAAGGTTTTCGTTTGGGTGACCAGCAGAGCAGAGGATAGAATATTGGGAAGATGGTGGAGTGGAAAAAGATCCACATGCAGCGACGTGGCAGATGGGGCAACAGAACAAGGGTATGGTTTGAAAAGAGGTAGCATACCTGAGGGTCGGCGGGAAGTGGCTTCGCTCGTGGTCGTCGTCCTCCGCACGCACTACGGTAGCGAGCTTGGGGACGGAGGCCATCCCGCGCGGGCGCTAGGTCTGAGAGGACGGCCTTGTCGTCAGTGCGTGACCTCGCTCACCGACGATGAGTGCGTCAACGCTGCACGTCCTTTTCTTCCCCGACGGATCTGTGACCACCGGTGAGGAGGGAGAGAGAGGCCATTTTTTTAGATCTGGAGAGAGGGTGATAGTGTGAGAAGCAAGTGGGCAGCCCTTAGCAAGAAAGCTCTGAAGCTCCAGCCTATGTATCTTTTTTATACTACTAGTACTAGAGGTGGAGTAGTGGTAGAGTAGTTTATATTTTCTCTGCAAACAGTACCAGTTAGTCGTGCTTCAAAACTGAACGGCACGCCATTAAAAAAATAAAGGTCGATAACTAATGCGGCACCTCGGGCCAACGTGGCCAGATCGTATTTTGCACGAGAAATTACACACCATGTTTCGTTGACATGTGGTCCCGTTCCAACATGTCAGTGAGACGATGGCTTGTCCTTTTGTACAATTTCCGAAAGGACGTGTAGGCCGGGCTCCTCTTCGTGTACCGTGGCAAACTGGCAACCGTCCACCGACTCTTCGCCTTTCCCTCTCGATTTGGAACTGCTGTCGCACGCTCTTACTCCCTCCTCCATATTCCTTCACCCTTCCTTCTGCCATTGCTCGATCATCTTCTCCATGGAGGGAACAAGCCGGAAACGACCCCGTTATGCTTGCCCCGATCTGAAAGATGACGTGGTGGGGGAACTCATTGATCGGTGCGACGTCATCACCTCGGCTAGCAAGGCAGGTTCGTTCAAGACCATTCTCGACTCAACTAATAACATCAATACAAGGAACCCAAGGGTCCAGGAGCGGTTTGATCTCCCTTATCTTCTTCGCTATAAGCCTGTTCGCATGGGCGCGGACGACGGAGGCCTCGCCTTGTGCAAGGTGATGCCGCTTGATAACGATACGTGTGATGTCAAGATGCCATCGCTTCAGGGTAAGGCCTGGGCTGGCGCAAATGGATATTGGGTTGTTTATATTGGGTACAATTGCGAGTGGGAACTTGTGAATGTGTACACTCGTCAGTGGATTCCACTTCCAAAAATCTCCGAGTGCCCTGAGGCTGGAATTACAAGAACTATCAAGTTGTTCAACAAGCTTGTTGCCGTCCTTCGTGGTTCGACTGGATGGATATTGCTCAAAACTCAGTTTCTGTACACGGGTGAGTACTGTGATGCAATTGAATACGAGGGTCTTGTGTTTGTTGCCACCACTCGTGGCACTATTTTTGCATGGGATCCTCGTAGTTTCGGTACGTTTGTCCTCCACCGTAATTATAATTGTTTCATCCACATGCATGCGGGTTAGCAAGTTTCCCTTTACTAATTAACCTTCTTCTTGTGTTTCCAAGGTCCTGTGAACATTCCACCACCTATACTTGAAAAAATTTATAACCAAAGGGGAGATGACGATGGTGATGATCACGAGCATGAGGACGAGCAGAACTTATATACTCAGTGGCGCCTGGCAACTAATTCCAATGGATCACCTCTTCTTGTCTGTATACAGTGCACTCGGACTGTTACTACTGAGGAAGCAGGTGTTGTCTCCCATGGTCGCCCTCTCCGGACCTATTCCAACACCTGTTGCAGGGTATTCGGGATGGATACTAGTGTGCTAGCGCCAACACCTTTTCCCTGGTACAATATTGGTAGTCTTGGAGCAAACTCGCTTTTCCTTGGACCAAACTATCCAATGATGGTTAAAGGCGATCTAGCTGCTGTTGACACAGCGTTACTACCATTTATGAGAAGCAACTATATCTATACCTTGGACATTGCGGTGGTTCCCTACCTTGCTCCTGATATATGTTGCTTCAGCCTGGATGATCAATCCTGCGTTGCTCTCGATATTGACAATAGCTGACCCTTCCCAGAGCACCTATGGTTCAAAGCAAGCGTTTCCAACGCCAAGGATTGGTTGAGTTGAAGTTCATTTCATTGCTTGTTATTTGTTGTGTGATGAAAACTTAAATATTTACTAGAATTTTTTGTTGGAAATAATCTATAATCCAACATGTATCATCGTTGTCGTTGTGTGTTGATGACTTGTTGTATTTAATGAATGGTACATTTGCAAATGCGTGTCATAGACTCAATTTATGAATGGTTGTTGAGTCACTTCTTGGAGTGTGAGTACCGTAGTAGTATAGCCAGCATCCTGTTACTATATGAAGTTGCCACATCACATAGAGCCAACCTAATATTGGAGTACCAGATCTGAGATGCCACGTGTACCAGATGAATGACTCCAAGTTCGACCACCGTGATGCTAGGTGCGAGCCGAGGAACACTGTTGGAGAGACCCCCCTCATAATTTTCCTACATTGGTCGTTTGATTCATAGGATAGAATGCTATAGGATTTTTTTCCTATGTAATCATGTTTTAATTGGCAATCTAGCATCCACTCCAACTTTTGTTTTCACTTCCTTTGATCCTACGAAGAGAGTACTTGCTCTAAATGATGTGCCGCTGCAAGAGCCGCCTATATTAATTAACCATGCTCTAAAAAGGTGGACCAGCTTTGGCTGTAGTAGTACTGTACTAGGTTAGTAGGTGACCTTGCGCTTGGCTCTTCTCCTCTTTCGGAAGTCAAACAATAATGATGGTACTACTTCTACCAATATGACACCAAATGAACTGATGCACGTCCACTGCCTGTAAGTAAAAGTTTCTCCTCGTGCTACGAGCCACCGCGCACGCGTTGGCGACGGAGAAGGCATAGTAAGCAAGCTTCTCGTCGTTCTGTGAGTTGACAGGACACATCAAAGTTACATATTTATTAGTACTCTCTTCAAAAAGGGCCGACCATGTCCATGGCTACCATCCCGTTCTCTATCATTGAGTGCGTGCACTATTCACGTGCCATCGAGGAGAAAAAATATTGCGTAGTACTAGGTGCCATCGAAGTGCACGACTCACTTACACACTGCATATCTCCATTTTCTTGCATGACACGCCACCTTGATGCTAGATGTCCCGCGTGTCATGGAGGCATATAGTATGATTTTGTAAAATGGAGGGATATAGATGTCCCACGTGTCGGCAACAGGATGAACAAAGCTCATGTCTTAAACGAAAGAGTGGAAGAACATAGATTCCCGATGACCGAGAAGGAGCTACAAACCTCGGGGTGGAGCGTCTGCACTCATAATATTTTATATTATTCAGTGATATAAAATCAACCAAATCTCTCCACATTCCTATACCATTCTATAGTATGAGAATAACTTTGAACGTAAGCCATTGATTCACTCTATCCAATGGTCATAGTTGGAAAATCCAAACAAAACCAAGCATTGGATCAACTCTTTTTTCGAGATCAACTCTTTTAGCACTTAGATTGTTGCCGCCTGCCCACCTAGCCCACCTATATATCCGCTCACGTGTGATGACCGCAGGAGCTATCCACTCAGATTGTATGTTAAAAAAATAAAGGTCAATAACTAATGCGGCACCTCGGGCCAACGCGACCAGATCGCATTTTGCACGAGAAATTACACACCATGTTTCGTTGACATGTGGTCCCGTTCCAACATGTCAGTGAGACGACGGCGAGTCCTTTTGTACAATTTCCGAAAGGACGTGTAGGCCGGGGCGCCTCTTCATGTACCGTGGCAAACTGGCAACCGTCCATCGACTCTTCGCCTTTCCCTCTCGATTTGGAACTGCTGTCGCACGCTCTTCCTCCCTCCTCCATTTGCCTTCACCCTTCCTTCTGCCATTGTTCGATCGTCTTCTCCATGGAGGGAACAAGCCAGAAACGACCCCGTTATGCTTGCCCCGATCTGAAAGATGATGTGGTGGGGGAACTCATTGATCGGTGCGACGTCATCACCACGGCTAGCATGGCAGGTTCGTTCAAGACCATTCTGGACTCAACTAATAACATCATTACAAGGAACCCAAGGGTCCAGAAGCGGTTTGATCTCCCTTATCTTCTTTGCTATAAGCCTGTTTGCATGGGCGCGGACGACGGAGGCCTCGCCTTGTGCAAGTTGATGCCGCTTGATAACGATACATGTGATGTCAAGATGCCATCGCTTCAGGGTAAGGCCTGGGCTGGCACAAATGGAGATTGGGTTGTTTATATTGGGTACAATTGCGAGTGGGAACTTGTGAATGTGTACACTCGTCAGCGGATTCCAGTTCCAAAAATCTCCGAGTGCCCTGAGGTTGAGCACACAGATGATCTACGTACGTTCAAATATGATCATCATGACTGTCGTCTATGGAAGATAGCAATTTCTCGAGTTCCCAACCGCTCTTGGAATTACAAGAACTATCAAGTTGTTGCTATCTTCGACAAGCTTGTTGCCGTCCTTCGTGGTTTGACTGGATGGATATTGCTCAAAAATCAGTTTCTATACACAGATGTGTACTGTGATGCAATTGAATATGAGGGTCTTGTGTTTGCTGCCACCACCCGTGGCACTGTTTTTGCATGGGATCCTCATAGTTTCGGTACGTTTGTCTTCCACCGTAATTATAATTGTTTCATCCACATGCATGCGAGTTAGCAAGTTTCACTTCTCTACTAATTAACCTTCTTCTTGTGTTTCCAAGGTCCTGTGAACATTCCACCACCTATACTTGAAAAAATTTATAACCAAGGGGGAGATGACGATGGTGATGATCACGAGCATGAGGACGAGCAGGGCCCATATGCTCACTGGCGGCTGGAAACTAATTCTAATGGATCACCCCTTCTTGTCTGTATACAGCCCACTGTTGATATTACTACTGAGGGAGCAGGTGTTGTCTCCCATGGTCACACTCTCCGAACCTATTCTAACACCCGTTGCATGGTATTCGGGATGGATACTAGTGTGCTAGCACCAACACCTTCTCCCTGGTAAAGTATTGATAGTCTTGGAGCAAACTCGCTCTTCCTTGGACAAAACTATCCAATGATGCTGAAAGGCGATCCAACTGCTGTTGACACAACGTTACTACCATTTATGAGAAGCAACTGTATCTATACATCGGACATTGCGGTGGTTCCCTACCCTGGTCGTGATGTAGTAGGCCGCTTCAGGCTGGATGATCAGTCCTGCATTGGTCTCGAGATTGACAGTAGCTGGCTCTACCCAGAGAATCACTTGTGGTTCAAAGCAAGCGTTTCCAACGCCGAGGATTGGTTGAGTTGAAGTTCATTTCATTGCTTGTTATTTGTTGTGTGATGAAAACTTTAGTATTTTTAATGTATCCTCGTTGTCGTTGTGGGTTGATGACCTGTTGTATGTAATAAAATGATCTGCCTGTGACAATCTTACTAAATTTATGAATGGCTTTCGAGTCGCTTCACTGAGTGGGTGTTGCGATGAGGCAAAAAAATATTTTCCGATTACATAATTGTACGTGCATTGCAACAGGTTATCAGATGAGGCCAATCAACAATAGTACACTATTTGTACTAGCTTCACATGCTGCACTATCTCTATGTCTACGTGCGTAATACAACAAGTTTTAAACTTGAGACCAGCCACCCATCCTCACAAAGAACACTTTTTAACCTAGCACAGACTGCAGGAAATTTGGCCACGGTGTGAGGTGGGCCATATGTTAATGTGGTCGATGTACGTAACCAGCACCTCGAATCCTCGATACTACTACTATAAGTAGGAGTAGTAGGGTGGCATGGGCCAGAACAAGCATTCACGTCCAGGAGTACGGCACACGCCACCAGCACAACTTCCATCTGACACCATCTTTCTTGGAGTCCGTGCTACAAAAATCTCTTCAACCTCGTCGTTTCTCTAACTCAGCCATCGCGCGGCGGGCGAGGTGGGGGTTTGCCGATAGTCGGTTTCCTCAACTGCGGTCCCACTTGTAAGGCCAACTCCAACGCACGACCCCAAACGGACGTCCATTTTGCCCGGATTCTGTCCGTTTGGGTAGGGCAATGGGGTCGTGTCCGGGCCATTTCTCGGATGTGGTGACCATGCGCCAAACGCGTGGACGCGTCCCGGCCACGTACATTTTTCTTTGCAAACACATATCTTTTTTTTCATCATTGATTTTTTGGTACATGGAAATACATCACCAAAATTTTGACTAGAAAAGCAAGACCAAAGAAAACAAGAACCACAAGAATACATTTTAGAAGATATCCAACTTCCATAACTGCTCCTGTAAGTTGGATTAGTGCCTTCTTGATGCATTCATTGTTGATCTGCGGAGGCTCGATCTTGCGTGCTTCTTTCTTCTTCGAATGTAAAGAAGTAGACGTGTCTAGCCTCTATTCTATCAACAAGTGCACTACTCTCATCTCTAGCCTCTATGCTAGCCAAAAGTGCTAGAACATCTACTAAATTGCGCTCTATCAATATATCATTGTACTCTTCTTCCCAATACCAAAACTTGCATCCATTCTACACAATAAAATTTTAAGTTAGCACAACTAGTCTAATCCGAGAGCACAACTGAAGATTTGGTCGAGTTCTTCCTCCTTTTGCCGACACGTGGGACATCCAGCATCCAGGTCATGTCATGCAATAAAATAGAGTGGTAGTTGAAGCCACGTGACGTGCATCTTTGGTTAAACTGTAAATATAATCTTACTACTCTTGAGTAACTCCAAAAGCGGCCACCGAAGATCTTTATTGGATTTGTTTTTCATCACCAGCACATCGAGGTGAAAGATGTGCAGGTTCAGTGGGTCCTCTTGCATTTTCACTGACATGTGGGACCGCATATGAGCAAACAGATGATGGGCTCCGCGCGTCTGCTGGCTGGCTGAGAAGAGAGATAGAGGAGGGCTGAGCACGGACTCCAGGAAATTTGTTCTACGTAACCAGCACCTCGATATAGTGGGGTGGCATGGACCATAACTAGCATTCATGTCTAGCAGTACGGCACACGCCACCCACACGAGTCCCATCCGACACCAATTTTCTTGGAGTCCGTGCTACAACCATCTCTTCTCCCTCCTGTTTTCTCAGCCATCATGCGGTGGGCGGGGTGGGGGTTTGCCGATAGTCAGTTTGCTCAACTGCGGTCCCACTTGTAAGTGAAAATGCAACACAGCACGCATTCCCCCTTGAGCGGCGTGCCGGACCAACCGTGTGGGGGTGCGACGCGAACACGACAGGCTTTTCCTTTTGAACTTGTAACTTGTAAAATTTGGTTCTGCTCCATGGCGCGACCGATAGATAGAAATAACGATTTTCCCTAGATTAATGAGTAGGTTGGCTCTGGCTCGGTTCATGCATGGAGTACGTATGAAAATTATGAAGTTGATGCGAAAGGTAAGATAATTACTAGTAGTACCATATACTACTACATGGATTTGATGGAAAGATAAAGATACATACGATCCATCAACGACATCCTCACGCCCTAGTGCACCGGGTCACCAACCGACGTGTGAGGAGCAGAGGCGTTGGCGGGAAGCTCAACGTGCTTCTGAACAATGCCGTCCAAGGTTGCCCTGCGGTCCAAGAAGGCCAGCGTCCTATTGTCCTCCTCTTGCATGTAGTAGTCCTTGTGGACGATTTTCGCGTAGACGTGGGTGATTATGTCGATGGTGTCTTGCTGCGCCAGACGCTGCGTGGCGAGCACGACCTCGAGGTGGACATTCTCCGACGCGACGACGGGCAGTTGCAGGGCCACCAGTGCGTCGAAGAGGTTGTCACCATAGAGGCCGTTGAGGGTGGCAGGCACCGCAGAGCGTGGGCGCGTGGGCTAGAGGCGTACGTCAAGGTCGTCCGCGAGCTTCTTGACAACGGTGAACTTGTCGAGGAAGCCGACGAGGACCTCGTCGAACAAGGAGACGAAGCTGTCGTCCAAGCGGCCCCTCGCCCTGGCGGCCACAAGCACTACCTAGAGACGTTCCTCGGTGCTGGGCCGTAGGCCGGCGTCGTGGACCATCTGGCACAGCCGGTTGATGCTCGCGCTCATCGCCTCCATGGGTCTAGCTTCTAGTCATCTGATCTTGCGATTGGAGTGATCACTCTTGCTCTTGGGTGCGTAGGTGCGTAGGATTTCGTAGATTGGACTGGTGGGAGCCTTTATATGAGAAGTGCAGACTGCGTTGAATTCACGTGCGTGTTGGCCATCTACTCCTCGCCCCTCTACTGCACCTGCCTTTGGCTGTATGACAGGTTGGCCAGCCACCCGTGGGGCCCACGTGTCATACACCCAAAGGCAGGTGCAGTAAGTCAATGAAGCTGCGTCCCCCTCCGTGCCGGTGCAGTATAGTCATCTCACCGGACCTCTAGTTGGGGCCAAACGAGAGAACTTTGATGTTTACTGGTTTATTGGTCCCCTTTGCATATTGCGCCAAGTTTTGACCTTTGATTTAACTAATAAAATGTTAATGCATGTAACCAAAAATGTTGTGTAAGTCACCTTACGAAAACCAAATAATCCCAAAACACTTAGGCACGGTACATTAACTCCCTCCTTGTTTCTTATTTCATGACATATCAACCAATGGGAGATGTGGGCCGTGCATGCTTTCAATGACTTGAGACTACCAAACACCACACGCAGTGGTTAGTTCATTGCATGTAATCCTATTAAGTAGCAAAAAGACATTAAGTTATCTCGCTGATAGGAATAAAACAATACACCATGTATTTATTTACAGAGGGAGTAGTACATTTTTTGTGACATGCATTACTAGATATTGCTAGTCAAATACTAAATCCAGATGGACGTGGTAGTACTACTAAATCCAGACGGTGGTGCTAGTACTAGTAGTAGTACTACCAATGTAGTAGCACTGTACTACGCGTTGGTCAAATTATTACGTGCTGCTCCTCACAGTGAAGTGACAAGACCCTACGCCAGAGATGACACCTGAGTATAGGCGCCGTGTTCGGCATATCATAGTCAGCCTCACCGTTTGCAGTCACTATCATCACGGCTGTAGACCTAGCCTGCTTACAACTGGTCGTGTTCGACATAATTTCCCGTGCCTAGATGCCCGTGCATTGCACGGAACACCAAGATTGGGGGGTGGACGGCGCCGGCAGGGGCCATCACGCCAGATTTTTCCATGGCTTTCTAGATGTGGTGGGGAGGAGATAAGGCTGATTGTGAGAGACAAGGAGTTGTTTGTAAATAGGGACCAAGTGCGGGCATCTTTGCAAAACTAGAGAAGTTTGGTTTGTATGCGTCAGATCTAGATCCGATGGCTATTGGTGAAAGATGGCAGGCACAACATCATCACCAACTCAGGACCCTTTTGATTCGCAGGATTTTGAAAATGCACGAATAGGACACGACAATATTACAAGTTTCAAACTGATATTACAAACGTTAAGAGTAATGCTGCACCTATGAAGAGGGAATTACTAGGAAGTTTACGTAAGAACTTTCGTTACTTTAGGTGGATGCAGCAATATCGTACAAACTAAAATCCACCGCCCTGACAAGTCACTAATGGGCATATAAGTTTTCGAGTCTCTGGCCACTTGATGTTTCAAAAACAAATTCAGCTTCTGCGGAGACTTTGTCATTTAGGCTTAGACGCTTGCGGTGATCAGCACGCCATTCATTGTTGCGCCAGAGAACACCAAACCTCATTACCTTGAGCACACTTGCCTCCAGAACAAAGAACCTGGCCAATTTAATCTCAGATGTGCTGCCTCGGTAGTCGATCAAATCAATTTCTATAAGATGGAGATCAAGGCATTCGATGAGATTGTTATAGTGCAGCACATTTTTCACTTTCGGGTCTTTTTTTATCTGCAAAAGAAGAGAACATATTAGAGCAGCTGGCTGTATAAGACTGTCGTGTCATCAAGAGGTACCAATATCATTCGCTCATAGAATAGGGTTGGCTGGCTAGTGATATTTTCTCTCTCTCTCTCTTTCTCTTTCCTCTCATTTACCTAGGACTACGTGAAGAGCTTGGGCATTTGTTGCCTTCCACTATGTGGCCGATGCCATATTTCGCAAAAGTATGCCACATAATATGCATCGATGTCAAATCAAAAGATTTTGGCACCGCTCTCGCGATGTGAGAGAGTTGGCACCGCTGTGCACACAGACCCACATGTATAAACAAATCAATCAAACCAACTACACCAGCCTCTCACTCTCCCAAACAAGTGTTTTTTATTGCCTCAGTCCTCTCTCTCTCCCACGCAAGTGTTTTTTCATTGCGTGAGTTAATTTGGCATCGGAGCAAAGTAGGTGATCCAGATTGGGGCACCAGGTGGGCAATGGAGGGGCATCAATGCCAAATGCATCACAAGTGAATTTGGCATGTGTTTTGGCCTACATAGTGGAGGGCCGTTATAGCCCACTTTTGTACTACCTCTTATTTAGTATAAAATTTATGTCACTAAAAATTACACCATTTGAAATTATGTTCAAATACGAATCCAACGATATAGTTCTTAGTGACATGCATTAACATTTTGTCAGTTAAATCTATGGTCAAATTTTGATACTACAAAATAGGAAGAGTAAACCAGGACGGTGGTAGTACTTGCTCTTAGGGTAACCATAGAGTTACTGGAGTAGTCTAAGTTACTTTCCACTATGACTAGCCTAGGCTACTATAGTAGTACAAAAAAACGATGCAGGTGATCATGTGAGAAAAAATACTAAAAACATTTCTTCCGGTGCAGTGCATAGATGCAGTTTTGAACACTACACTTGTCATCATAATTTGGGAAAATTACGAAAAAATTGAGCTACGTTGTGATTACCGTTTACTAATAGGAAAGAAGTTTCACCTCGATGAGTAGCTTCTCCGTGCACGGAAAGCAACAACTTGATCCAGATTGGGGCCGATAGATTTTATTGCCAAGATCTTCACTGTGCGCATAGACTGGGTCAAGCTTGTGGGAATAATTTTCTGGAAGACGGTCGTAAATACATCAAGAAGAAATTTAAAAATGTGAATTTCAAGAAGACGGAGAAGAAGATGAGTGATGTACCAGAACAATTACGGATCCAATAAAGAGTTCGGAGAATTTGGCAGACGAGTGCACCAACGCTGTCAATTTCGGCGCATCAATGACCCTGATTTTTCTTGGACCTTCTAGATCCGATACAAGCAATATCTCAAGGAAAGGCGCATTCTCAATGACCATAATGTGGAACAGCTAGAGTGATATCTTCCCAATTGATGCCTTGTTGCGGGGCTAGCAAGACACATAAATCCATCGGAGATTCGTCGAGGCGATGTGGAGGCTAATGAACCCGTGGATCTGCTCAAGACGAAGGTACTCGAGCGTAGTACAACTGCGGAGCAGGTGCTCCATAGCCTTCTTCGAGATGACAACGTCGAAGAGGTCGAGCTGCTTAAGTTGAGGGAGAAGAAGGGCAGGCGCGGCATTAATCTGGGGTAGATAGCAGGAGCTAAAGCTGGCGCGGCGCAGCGTTGGCGCGAGGCGGAGCGCGGCAGAGAGCGACATCGTCCAGCTTCAAAGCTGAGATCCTCGAGCTGATCTAGGGTGGGGGATAAGAACCACTCGTCGAACTAGGGTTGGACCTTGCAGTTGGTACTGAACATGCGGATGTCAAGGCGTCTGGCTGGCCCAGGGTGCGATGAAAGGATCTTGGAGACTACGGCCATGCGTTTGCAATCCCCGTCGCAGAGGCAGCTGTCGACGGTGAGGTTGAGGGGGACGCGGCGCCAGAGGGGGCGCCACCGCCGGGAGAGTAGGACGGTCCGCACGACAGAATTGGTGGGAAGGAGGCCGATGATGACGAGTAGCATGTCGTCGGGGAGGCTGCTGATGAAGTCCAGGCTCGCCGGATGTGGTTTTGGCTCGAGCCGCCTCCGCTTGTTGGCTGCCTCGCCTTCCATCTCAACCGGCAGCGACGCCGGTGTACACGTGTGCTGGTGTGTGTTGTGTGCTGGGTGTGTGCGAGTGCGTCCTTCTATGCATGCCGCCGCGCAGTGGTGAATTGTGCGCGAGTGCGTCCTCCACGCGGAAGAAGTGTGTCCTCAATGCGCCCTCAATTTACTAGCATGCGGGGTGCTACCCCGAGTGGTTTCAACTTTGTTTACTTCACCGCGTGTCAGATGGGCCTCTAGTTTACTTATTTTCACCCACTGCCACATGGGCCAGCACACGAAGATACAGAACACGAGCTGACAAGGCAGCATGTGGACTGGTTGACCGGTCAACTAAACAATATACGGAGCTATACGCTGACACAGTGAGCGTATAATCCGTCGGTATAGAGTGTTCATGTGAGAGGGGAGGCCCGTGAGAGATAGCAGAGAGAGAGAGAGAGAGAGAGAGAAAGAGCTACTCCCTCTGTTCGATAATGTAGTTCCAACATTTTTTTAAAGTCAAACTTTTGAAACTTTGACCAAGTTTATAAAGAAATTACTTATATCTACAATACCAAAGATAAATGATAGTATGAAGTAAGTACATGTTATGATGAATCTAATGATCGTTCCAGATCTAAATGTTTTTCTCCACATATACCTAGCCAAACTTTTCTAAGGTTTGACTTTTCAAAACATCCATATGCTTATGGACGTGAGAGAATCCCTAACTAGAGAGAGTGAGTGAAATAGAAAGAGTGAGTGAAAAAAGTGTGTGTGCGTGTGTGAAAGTGACATGGACAACACTCGATAAAAGTCGAGAAAAAACATGTGTGTCTTATGCAAACATATCACACATGCATCTTCGACAACGGAAGCAGGGTGAGGAGATAGTGTGTGGTTGTTTGCAACCGAGAGAGCAAGACCCCTAGCACGTGGCCAAGAGGGGTCTGACAAACAAGGGAGAGAGGTCGAGAGAGACGTACGGAGAAAATGCAGACATGGGGAGGAGAGAGTGTATGTTTGTCATAGAGAGATCCCCTGGAGATCGTGATGGGACTACATGGGTGGGAGATCCAGTGACAAGGTGTGTGCGCGACAGAAGATACCCCGACAGATATCGAGATAGACGTATGGATGGAAGGAGACAATACGTGTGTTCCTGATGGCTAGTGAGAGATAATCATACTTAGGGGGGATTGCTTGCGCCTATGATGGAGTGAGGGATTATGGTACTTATTAGGGGGGTGCATGTCACATAGAGAGAGAACAAGGGCGGAGAGTGTTGGATGGGTCTAGCGCGAGCGAGACATGTGTATGTGTGAACCAGGGAGATATAAAGTTTGAGAGAGATTGAGGAGCCCCGATAAGGCTGAGTGGTGCGTCAGATAGCTGAGAGGGGGAAAGAGATATTCCATCCGCTCAATAATGCAGTGCATGTAATTTTTTTAGAAGTCAAACTTTGGAAACTTTGATCAGGTTTACACAAATGTTATTTATATCTTCAATACCAAAGATACATCATACGAAACTACATCTTATGGTGAATCTAATGGTATATGTTTGTTGTTCTAGATGTAATTGTTTTTCTCCACGTACATGGTCAAACTTTGTGATGTTTGACTTTTCAATAAATCAATATGCTATGGACCGAGGAGAGTGCCTAAGTTGAGAGAGATCAAGTGCGTGTGAAGGACAATGAGTAAGTGTGCAAAAAGAGTATGTGTGTGAAAGAGAAAGTGACAACAAACGATAAATTAGAGAGAGAGTGTGTTTTTTCGTTTCTTAGGCGAACATATCACGCATGCATCTCCGAGATAGAAAAGCGAGGCGAGGAGATACACGAAGATAGCTAGTGTGTGATTGTTTGCAACGGAGAGAGACACCCCTATAGCACATGTCCAATAGAGGTCCTGCCAACAAGGAACAATGGTCGAGAGGGACACATGGAGAACATGGGCGCATGGGGAGGGCGAGAGGGTGTGTTTGTGATAGAGAGACCCCCTCGAGATCGTGAGGGGACTATATGGGTAGGAGATGGAGGGAGGTGCATGCGCGATAGAAAGATGCCCCGAGAGAAACCGAGATAGACCATGCACATGTTTGTGATGGAGACTAAGATTAGCTAGTCATATACATATAGGGGGGACTGCGTGTGCCTACAATTGAGTGAGAGACCATCATACTTGGCTAGCTAGGCATGAGATTGTGTGTGTGCGTGTGAGATGGAGAGAGAACGAGGGAGAGAGATAGAGTTTTAGATGGGCCTATCGAGTGCGAGTGAGATATGCATGTGTATGTGTGACCCAGGTAGATGGAGAGTTTGAGAGAGAGGGCGAAGAGCTCCAAGACAACAGAGTGGTGCGTGAGAGAGTTACGGGCAACGAGCCAAGGAATTTGTGTGCGTACGATGAGTGCACCCAAGATATCTAGCTTGGACTAGAGAATCATACATAGTGTGTGAGAGAGACCTATAGATGGAGTATATATGCATGCGAACTAGAAAGACCCCCCCCCCACACACACACACAAAGAGAGAGAGAGAGAGAGATGGAGTGAAAGCGAGAGGGGCCAACAAGGTTTGTGTGTTGGATGCGTGCGACAGAATTGAAGATTGTTGGTGAGAGAGAGAGAGAGAGAGAGAGAGAGAGCAGGAGTCCGGGAGAGGTGGAGGTCGCATTTTAGGCATTAAAGACTGATATAAACCATGTTTCGATATAAACTTGCATTCAAATATTTAAATTGGAGAACATGTTGTCTGCAATCCACACATGAACGGATATATGCGTATATCAAACAAGTTCATTAATTTGACTTTCAACATGTTCATGGAGTACTATAATACTGTACAACATGCTACTCGATTGAGGTGTTCAATTTTGGATTTAGTTCACTCTTTTGACCTGGTGAATGAGCTATTTCATTGAATCGAGATATATCATTTTGGGTTTGATTCCCGTTTTGAGTGGGTCAACTATTTGTCATATAGTAAATCGCTAGCAACGAGCATGTAAAAACACATTACTCCCGAGCATCATCTCTCCATCTAAAAAAGAAGTGGCAAGCTAATATTTCCAAATTTGATTCGAATCGACTTGGTAAGGTAGACGTGGATGCTTGTTCTCCCAAATTTTGAACGAACCGTTAAACATCCTCTGCTCGGTGGAATTCGCCCGAGCAAATAAATGGGAGACGCGAAATTACCGTCCTATGTGGGACACACATTAATTGGCCCGTTGTAGATCAAGGGTAGGTTTGTAACTTCATCCAAGCGCGCCTTCTCCTCGGCCGAAATGACATGTGCCGAATAATTCATAAACCATGGTCGGCAAAACACGCTCTCCTCGCCCGAAATAGCTCGCGCCCACTATTTCAAAACACGCTCTCCTCACCCGAAATCGCTCGCGCCCACTATACTTCAAAACACGCCCTCCTCGCCCGAAATCGCTCCCACCCACTATTTGGGGAGAAGCAAAGTTACTCTACTATCCCCAACCCTCAGTACACAAACCCAAGCCGAGAAGCCTAAAGGCAGGGGTAGAACTGTAACTCCCCCTCACATTTCAGACAAATGCGTCCGTAAGACATGGTTCCACTCCCCTCCCAATTCCCCACCATTCATACCTCGTGGGCGCCAAATCACCTTCTCCCCAGAAGCTCCCTTCTCCCGAGCCGTGAAACCTCAGCCCCTCCTCCATGGCGCCCCCCATCGCACCAATTTCACAGCCGCCCTCCTCCCTAATGCCGGAGATGCTGTCCATTTGCCATCGTGCACTTGGCCGTGTGCCTCTTACTCCGTGCTGCTGAAGCTGCCTCAACGACGGCCGCGTGAACCGTACCGGAGCCGATTCACCCCCGCCATTGTTCACGGCACCGGAGCGGCTCCAACTTCGGATCTGTCCAGAGTCCCGGCGCTGCTTCCCCGTAGCCGTCGACCGTTTCCCTGCCGCCGGTCGCCACCGCAACTGCACCGGCCTCACCGACTCGGCAGCTGGACCTGCCTACTTCACCATGCCGCCAGATAGATCGCACCCTCATCTCAAATCACTTTATTTAGGCGTCAGTTGTCTGAATTTTTATTCTAGACCAATCGATTCCCAATGGGAAGCAGCACCCCTCGGGGTGGCGGAGCTCCTAGGCTGTCGGTTGGCTCGTGTCTAACGTAAGGGTGCGGGGCCGCAAGTTCGCCGCGGAAGCAGCGCTTAGATGGCTATCTTAGAGTTGCGTGGGTTGAAGGTACTGCCGCCGCCGGATCTGGATGACAGGGAGTCTTTGTGGATTGGCCCGGGGGCAGCGCAACCACGGCAGTGCGGTGGGGCGGGGAGCAGGGTTTTGGCCGGGGCCACGGACGGCGGAGGCAGGCTGCTCTGCCGTTGGTCGCTGGCTCTTCGGAGAAGATTCCTAACAGTGTCAGCCGGGAGGCACAAGACGGCCATCAAGCCATCCGGCGTAGATCGGACAGTACCAAAATAAAATAAAATCATGTGACCTCAATTTAGTCTTCAGTCAACAGACGTGTGACCACTCTCGTACCTTGTTGTTGATCTCTTAGTGTATTTCTTCAGATCAAAGAGATGTGTCATTCTTAACATTATGCGTTATCTGCATCTTCAGCCACATCGTCTTCCGACTCACTGCAGCTGCTCCAACAAGGGAAGCATACACCAGAAGGGAGCTATAGTCCCCACTCAACAGTTCCCTGCATCGAATGCGCGTGCCTGACAATGACAGCCATAACAACTGCAACGCCATCGACAAGTCAGCACATGATGCTCACTCCTATGGATGGCGGCCAGATAGGTTGTACCCTCATCTTACTTGTGTGCAACATTTATGGCTTTGTTATTCATCTAAGCATGGAAAATAGATTATCACATTTCACTGTATATTCATGCTGATCTCTTACGGGTCTTGTTCAGGAGTTAACATTGTTCCATAGTTCAGCTAAGATACTTGTTCTTTAGGTAACGCCGTTCCATAGTTATCATCCATCAGCCAATGATATCCCACAGGCTGGTGATTATAGTATTATACCACTTCTTTAATAATTTTGTGTGCCATCAAGTTAATCTCAAGTACAAACGATACATATTCTGTAGCTTTCATCTGTGGTCTCCCTTTAGTTTTTGAGACCTGTTGCTGCTAGTTAACCCCAGTCCTACTATTTATGTCGTCTCCTACAGGCACTCATTACATAAATCTAACTACTAGTTGTCTTCCATGCATGTCAGATATAATTGCACACACTGATATATCCTAAAGAACCTCACGGAGCAATGTAAAGGCCAATAAACTTGATGTCAATGATACCCAATATGATGGAACATGTAAACGCAGTTCTTCAGAGGACTTGCAGAAGGATGTTGAATCCTCTTCACCCCACAAGGTCCTTGCTCTAACTTTGCCCGTGATATGGGTACAACATGCATATAATGTCCTGGAGTGTATCTACTCTATTGCAATGCCATGTGCTTAGCATGCTGATCATGCATGTAAATATGTCATGCCTTCCTGTTTTTCAGTACCTATTCTATTCATGATAACATGTTTTCAAATTCAAGTACTATCATTCTACTCTATCGCAATGCCATCTGCTTAATTTGGACATCATGCTTCTGAATATCTTATGCATTGTTATTCATCAGTATGTACTTCATCTGTCTACCATACCATATTTTTTACATTGAAGTGTTGTTCTAGTGCTCTGTTGCAATGCCATCTTAGTTTCCCAATCATACACGTGTATGTTGCCTTAGTTTTTTCTGTATGTATTCCGCTAGCATACATTTTTACATTCAACTAGTGTTTTTTTACTGTGTTGTCCTGACGTATCCCTAGCTCTTACACCATACTCCCTCCATCCAGATTACATGGTGCCGAAATGGATAAAAAGGATGTATCTAGAACTGAAATACGCCTAGACCCATCCATTTTTTCCGGATGGAGGGAATACATGTCAATATGTCATGCCTTTCTATTCTTCAGTACCTATTCCATCTCTCTGCTGTAGCATGTTTTATAATTGAAGCACCATTCTTCTATACAAGGCATGCAAGGGGAAGACGACTATGTTAGAATCTGAAGGGTTACAAACCAGGTCTTTGCAAAAGATCCAAACGCCAGGAGATAATAAACCAACTGCAGTTTTTATAGATACTGCTCCAGCACAGAGAAACCCAACTCCTACTGATAATAAGCAGATTCCGGTGGCCAAAGAACTAGTCTGCTCCAGTCCAGCAAAAATATGTCAACTCCATTCTAAGAAGCGTGTGCGTATCCTTGCATCATAAAATTTTATAGCATGCTAATCATATTTTCTACATGTTTCTTACCCATCTCTCTTTTAGAAAATAAGCTTAACAGATAGACGAATTTCTGCACTGGTATCGTCTGTGAGGAAAGATTCTTGCAGGAATTCTCTGTGCTCCAATGCAGATGTAAGTACCTATTGTATATCACTATATTTTTACATCAGCATGTATTTTGTTAATCGGTGTGAACCAACCTTTATCTGATCTAAATTTAGTTGTAGCAAAATGTATGATTAAAGTCCATAATGTTGATTTTTGTAAGGAAAACTGCCTGGTAGTTTTGCATCCTGAGCTGCATGAGTGTACTATCTCATATCAGTGGGTTTGATTACTTTGGTTCTGCAGTGGGTTTTTAGTGTTTTTTTTTATTTTGTTGTCCTGTCGTATCCCTAGCTCTTACATCATACTCCCTTCGTCCAGACTACATGTCGCAGAAATGGATAAAACTGGATGTATCTAGAACTGAAGTACGCCTAGACCCATCCATTTATTTCCGGATGGAGAGAATACATGTCAATATGCCATGCCTTTCTATTCTTCAGTACCTATTCCATCTCTATTGTAGCATGTTTTATAATTGAAGCACCATTCTTCTATATAAGGCATGCAGGGGGAAGACGGCTATGTTAGAATCTGAATGGTTACAGACCAGGTCTTTCCAAAAGATCCAAACGCCAGGAGATAATACACCAACTCCATTTTTCATAGATACTGCTCCAGCACAGAGAAACCCAACTCCCACTGATAATAAGCAGATTCCAGTGGCCAAAGAATTAGTCCGCTTCAGTCCAGCAAAAGAATGTCAACTCCATTCTAAGAAGCGTGTGCGTATCCTCGCATCATGAAATTTTATAGCATTATGATCATATTTTCTACATGTTTCTTACCCATCTCTCTTTTAGAAAATAATGTTAAATGATAGAAGACTTCCTTCATTGGGATTGTATTCGAGGAAAATATCTTGCGGGAATTCTTTGTGCTCCAATGCAGATGTAGGTACCTATTGTATATCACTATATTTTTACATCAGCATGTATTTTGTTAATCGGCGTGAATCCAACCTTCATCTGATCTAAAATTAGTTGTAGCAAAATGTTAAAGGTGCCAATGTTGATTTTTGTAAAGAAAACTGCCTGGTAGTTTTGCATACTGAGCTGCATGAGTGTACTATCTCATATCATCCACATTACTGAATTGTAGTGCTGCTCTGGTTGCCCATTCATTCATTGTGTCAATGTTGCTTTCGTATTACCTTACCTGGCTGATGATAGCTATGCCATATTGTGTTAATTTGGTGTTGGCTAGTTGCCCAAATGTTTGTTGTGCCAATGTTGCTTTCCTATTATTTGACTTGGCCAATGATAGCAATGCTAGTGTCTTAATTTGGTGCAGGCTACTGAAGATAAGAAGACAAACTTTGAAAACAGCAAGGCAACCCCATTGTTTCTTTCCAGTAAATGTAGGCCAGGTAATATGCCAATAACTCATGATTAATCTATTTGGTTCCCCTCCTTATTTATGTAATGATGCAGTGGTCGAGACACTCTCCACTATCAATAATACAAGCCTGCCAAAATCGCCATCTGAATCTGTTTAGTATCCTCTGTCTCGAATGCAACGGAAAAAATGTATGTTTGTGAACCAATTAATGGCTGAAGGAATGATGGAGATGGTGGAGGAATCAGAGGTGCAGAGTCGTGCGACACATCAACTGATCAATGTTTTAAGAGACAGTGTAGCAAAGCAGCAAGAACTTGCCCACATGCTTATGGGCGTCATCCGTGCTGAGGTTGCAGATTGTGACGTTGTAGATCATTAGGTTCTGTTCATTTATTTGCACTGGCATCAATCTTTGATTGCCTAGTGGATGTAATTTCCTGTAATATATGCTGGATGTGCAACGTTTTTCCCTGTATACCGTACCTTTGCTTGATCAGTTTTGGTCCTGTGCATAATTGCTCGTTGTAATGGGCTCAAATTATCTAATTTGGCCTAAAGACATGTACGAACTTTAGTGGGCCCATTATGTCAATGAGCCGTTACCAGGCCGAAAGTTAATGGTCGGCCCTCTTAACTCCCGGGTCATTAACAGGCCGACATTGAAGCGGGCAACAGGTGGGCCGAATTGATTTCACGGGCCGTTAACAGGCCGTTACTAAGTTCGGGCTACATATGGCCCAACTATATTGTGGGCCTTTAGCAGGCCGAAAGAGACAGCGGGCTTGTACTGGACCATGAAGAGCATGGGCTGCTAAGAGGCCGAAAGGTAGGTCGTATTGTAAATGGCCCAACTGTGTTGTGGGCCTTTAGCAGGCCGAAAGAGAAACAGGGCTGGTATTGGACCATGAAGGGCATGGGCCGTTAAAAGGCCAAAACTCAGGTCCGACTATAAATGGCCCAACTCATTTATGGTCCGTTAACAGGCTGAAAGGCACACAGGGCCGGGAATAGGCCCAACACTTAAATGGGTCGCTAAAAGGCCAAAACTCAGGTCCGACTACAAATGGCCCAACAGATATATGGGTCGTCACCAGGCTGAAAGACACACCGGGCCGGAAATTGGCCCAACACTTAACTGGGTCGCTAAAAGGCCGAAACTCAGGTCCGACTACAAATGGCCCAACTGATTTATGGGCCGTCAACAGGATGAAAGACACACCGGGCTGGAAATTAGCCCAACATTTAAATGGGTCGCTAAAAGGCCGAAAGATGTACATCGTGAAAATTGGCCCATCCACTGAATGGGCCGTTAACAGGCCGAAATCTCATCGGGCCGATATTGAGCCCAAATATATAGCGGGCTGTTAACGGGCTTGAACTGACGATGGGCTGCAATGGTGTCAAATCTTTAACGGGCCGTTGACGGGCCGAATTGGCACATCTCGTATGGGCCGTGGGCTTAAATGGACATGACACAAGTAGGACTTATATGGGCCGGCCTGCTATTTTTTACTGGGCCGGCCATTTTCACCGGAATAGGCCACTGTTGGGCCGTGCCACGTGTCGACCTATCATAGGCGCCTCCTATCCAATGAGTGGATGACATCTGTCCCAACGGTGAGGCAACACGTGTTTCCTCCGGCCAATGATGATTTTACACGTGGAAAATCCCCATTGGTCTGGGCTGTTAACGGGTTATCGGATCCAAACCGGACCCGATAGCTTAACGTCGTTCCGTTACGGTGGATGCCACGTGTCGGTCACCCTTGACGAAAGCACTTCTGTGACGCGCGATTTATCGTCATGGAAGTGGACACTTCCGTGATGATAATTTTGGTAATGTCATGGAACACTTCTACGACAGTACAGGTATGACTATCTTGACTCTGTCATAAAATCGTCATGGATGTACATGCATGACAGAAAATGTGACCTACTGTGATAAACACGTATCATCACGGAAGTGTATTTTTTTGTAGTGCTACTATGAGTTCCATGTTGGGTGCAAACAAACATTAAAGGAGGCATTATCTGTATTTTTTAACTAAAGCTATTATCTGCCTGCTATCATTGGTTTTGGGTCCATCCACAGTTTGCTACCATCACTCTGGATTTGTGCATGCACTCCTTACATAATCTCACTATGTTTTATTCCTATGCATGTCAGTTATTGTACACAATGGAACTGAACATGTAGAGAAAAAGAGACGAGCCTTGCGTGGCAATAAAATTTCATGCAGATGTCGCTCCATGGTGGGCGCAAAGGCAGCCCCCCTCCACCTATTTCGGATCGTAATCAAGAGGAAGATAACTGTTCTGAGGGGGATTCAGAAGGAGAAGACCACTCCTATTTACCCCCTGAGGTCTTCGCACTAACTTGGCATGCTGATGTTGGTAATATCATGCATATGGTGCCTTGCATTGCTTACTGTATACATCAAATATGTCATCTGCTTAGTTTAGACATGCTTTGTGTCAATGCCATCTATTTAGTTTCTTTATCGTATATGTGAATCATGCAATGCCATCTTGTTTAGCCAGGCACCATATATGTGAATTTTGCAATGCCACCCTGGTTAGCCGGTCATCTTATATGTGAATTATATCATGCCATTATTTTTTTATTACGTGTTAAATTTGTGAACAATTTTAGTACATTCAATTACTTTTCCTATGCATCAGCCATTCGGCACGGTCATGGAAAAATCTGAAGTGGAAACAAGGTCTTCGGAGCAGACAATGCTATCTGACGAAGTGCATGTCTTGCTGGTTACGGATAGCTCCTCAGAGGAGGATTTAGAGACAGATGACCAGTCCTATTTCCCGCCCGAGGTGCATGCTCTAACTTGGCAGGCTTATGTTGCTCATATCGTGCGTATGGTATCTTGCATTGCTATGTCATTTTCTTAGTTTAGACATGCTTTGTGTGAATGCCACCTGTTTAGTGTCTAATTACCATATGTTTGAATTGTGTGATGCCATCTTGTTGCAAGACATTATATATGTGAGTTATGCAATGATATCTTGTTGCAAGGCATTATATATGTGAATTATGCAATGCCATGCTGTTTAGCCAAGCGTCATATATTCGAATTATATCATGTTGTCCTTTTTTTGTATTTCTCGTTGCATTTGTCGACAATGTTTGTATATTCAACTGCTCTTCATGTGCATCAGCCATTTGAATTGGTGATGGAGAAATTTGGAGTGAAAACAAGGTCTTCAGAGCAGACAATGCTACCTACTGAAGCAGATATCTTGCTGGTTACAGATAGCTCTTCAGAGGAGGATTCAGAGGCAGATGACCAGTCCTATTATCCCCCTGAGGTGTATGCTCAAACTTGGCAGGGTTATATTACTCATATCATGCATATGTTGTATTGCAATGCTTAGTTTTTACATCATATACACAATATTGGATGCCATCTCCTTAGTTGACACATCATATATGTGATTGCCCTCTTCTCACTTGCTTAGTATATAAATCATATATTTGAATTATATCATGCCAAGATGTTTACATAGATAGCATGTATCTGAATTATGGCATGCCAACCCATTTTCTAAAGACATAATATAGTTATATCATCTCATCCTGTTTACATAGTCATCATATTTTGAATTATGTCATTCTATCCGTGAATTATATGATGCCATCATGTTTCCATCGACGGCATGTTTGTGATTTATGGCATGCCAACCACTTTAATAGGCACATCATATAGTTATATCATGCCATCCTGTTTACATAGTCATCATATTTTTAAGTATGTCATTCTATCCTGTTTAGTTAGGCATCATACATGTGAAATTGTGTCATGCTATCCTGTTTAATTAGCCATCATATATGTGAAATTATGTCCTGCTATTCTGTTTGGTTAGACAACATAAATGTGAATTATTTCATGCCCTGTTTTCTTCCCTACTATCCATTGCACCTTTCTATCTTACAATGTCTATACATTCAATTACCTTTCTTGTTTATCAGCCATTTCAATTGGAGGGGGTGATGGCAGTATATGTGGGAGTAAAAACACGGTCTTCAGAAAAGATCGTGCTACCTGTCGATGCAGATAGAACCACGGTTGTACTTGCTCAAGAACCAGCCCCACCACACATAACCCAGTCTCATGCAGATTGTACCCCTACCCAGTTGGACAAAGAATGAGCTACACCCCTTGTAACCCCAACCCCAGCAGATAGTAACCCAGTTCCAGTTGACACAGCACCGTCTCCACCACAAAGCACCCAAACATGAGCAGTTAGTAAGGCAACTGCAGTGCCCAAAGCACGAGGACCACCATTCCGAACCCCAAGTCAACGCTTAAAGCAGAAGAAGAATTGTTCTCAGGTCAGGTTCCGTAGCTATGGTTCATACTACTTTGCTCTTGGATCACTGTATTTACTCATACCAACTAATTTCAAATTTGAAGGATGCAATTGAAACTCCAATGGCACAACAGGTATGTTTTAAACCTGTTTCTTTAACGTGTTTGCTGTTGTCACATGCTCTATGTTGATTTCATTTTCAATTGAATAAACAATTATGTTCTCATGCCATGCACATTACAAGTGTCGTTATTGCTGTGTAGTTTCCAACACTTATATTCTGTCTATGCTGCTTTGTCTTAAATAGATATGATTCAAACTGTATCTATCGTGATTTGGCAACATAAACTAGAATGATATAGACCATACAGTGACCATACTATATAGATATATGTTTGTTTCATGTTGTTATCCTGTCCACCTTACGACTGAACTGGTTTACCAAAATGAGTTTCATATACTACATCGTAAACCTGTGATGTGTTTGTTTGTTTCTCTTTTAGAATGCGGATAAAATATTGGAGAAGAGTACCCCATTATGCAATGGTAAAGGAAGTAGTGCAGATAAGGTTCAAGATAGTGAGACATCCCTGTTGGTCTCCAAGAAAGCTGATAAAAACTATATTGAAGACACTGAGACAACCCCAAAGTCCTGTCTTGATGTAGTGTTCGAGTTACTGGCTACTACTGCTGGCACCAGCTCTTCGAACTCGCTGCCTGAATCAGTTCAGCTTCTTGAGTCTCAACTTCAAGTTCAAAGACATCGATCAGATGTTATGCGACAGGAAGCCGAAGGACTGAGGAAGTCCCTGCAGAATTCAGATGCATACTTCCTGGTGCAACATCAAGTGCTGGAGGATTTAAGCGCCAAACAAGAGAAAGTTAATAAGCTTGCTAAGCATCTTGCCAGCATTATGGGTACCCAGGATATTGTTTCTTGAGATCTTCTGAAGTGGTTTCAGTTCTGGACTTGTTTTGTTGTGGCATTTATTTGCACTGCTCGCCAACTTTGACAACCAGTGTATCTGATATGCTGCTTTATTCCCTATATTTGCACTGGTGGCAAACTTTGATGCCCAGTGGATGTAATATGTGTAATAGCCGTGATAGCCTAGCGTAAGTTGCTTGCTTATTTATTTCCTTGTTTTCTTGTTTATTTGTTTGCTTGTAGTCAGTGCAGTTCTTTTTCCGCGGTTTGCTAGTGGCCGCAATAACCTATTTTTTAAAACTAGGCCACAATAACCATGGGCTAAATATTTACTATAGTTACCACGGGCCTCGTACGGGCTGTAGAAATATTGGGCCTTCTAAGGGCCGTAGAAACAATGGGCCTTCTACGTGCAGTAGCATCAATGGGCCTTCTATGTGTCGTATGATCAATAGGCCAAACATGGGCCAATAACAGACCGCATTATGGGCCGTAAACAGGCTAGATTTGGAATCGTCCGTTCATGGGCCGACAATAACGGGCCGTCGTTAATCGGCCATATTTGATGACGCTATGAAAACGGCCCAACGGATTAACAGGCTGCAAACGAGTCGATTGTAACCGCGGGCCGAATTTGGCCCACAAGCAGAAAAGGCCAATAACGGGCCGTAAGTAACCGAATGCTGGAAATGAGCCCAAGAATAAATGGGCCCTGAGAAGGCCGAAAGATAACACGGGTTGGAAACGTCCCAATGGAATAATGGGATGTTAATGGGTATAAAGGGGTACACTGTTCATTGCGGGCCAGATTCACCACGGGCCGTTAATGGGCCAAGAGTTACAAATGGCCTCGTATGGGCTGAAAGACATCATGGGCCATACATGGGCCGAAAGTTACAACGGGCTGGAATCATATTGGATGGCCCAGATGAAGCTACTGGGCTTAATTCCGATAGTCCATAACGGGTCGTGAGTTAGCGGGTCGTAAATGGGCTATATACGAACATGCCGTTAACAGGCTTTCCGTGGGCCGGCCCGTTACCTTTTGACCAAGTCAAACGGGCCAGCCTTTTCACCGGAATGGGCCTCTGTTGGGCTGTGCCACATGTCAACGTATCATAGGTGCCTCCTGTCCAATGAATGGATGACATCTGTCCCAACGGTGAGCCAACACGTGTTTCCTCCGGCCAATGAGAATTTTACACGTGGAAAATCCTCATTGGTCCAGGCTGTTAGCAGGTTATCAGATCCAAAACCGGACCCGACAGCTTAACGGCGACCCGTTACGGTGGATGCCATGTGTTGTTCACCCTTGACGAAAGCACTTTCATGACGCGTGATTTATCGTCATGGAAGTGGAAACTTCCGTGATGATAATTTTGGTAATGTCATGGAACACTTCTACGACAGCACAGGTATGACTATCTTGATTCTGTCATAAAATTGTCATGGATGTACATGCATGACAGAAAACGTGACCTACTGTGACAAACACGTATCATCACGGAAGTGTCTTTTTTTTGTAGTGTCATGAATTAATATCTCTTGAATATCACGGTTTAATCCCACTGGTGCACGTCGGTCCTAAACAAACGGTTTTTTACCCTTTTCCGCGACAGCATTTGGAACCGTCGCCAAGTGAGTGTGGGCGATAGGGGGGTCCTTCCCGCACAACCCAGAAACCGTCGGGGATATGCCCTCCTAGCACACACGTTCGGCAAAATGAGGTCGTGTGCGACCGGCGAGCGCTCAAATACGGAAATACGTACAGTAGAGCTAAAAAAATACAATTATACGGCAAAATTGTTTCCGGTCGCAAGTACATCCCACACAGTCAGTCCCCGCTAAACGTTTCCGTTCATGCACATCCCACACAGTCGCTCCAAGGAAACCGTTTCCGTTCACAGGTACATCACACATAATTTTTCCCGTTAAATCATTTGCGTTATTGAACGTATCACACACGGTCCGTAGAAGAAACTGTGTGGCAAAGGCTGTCCATGACACACAATTTTTATGTGGTAAACGTTTGCGCAAGGTTGCCTAAGGCAAACAGTTTTCAAGAGAAAGTCGTGTGTGATTGTTCATTGATCCAACACGGTTTATTCCTAGAAACTATGTGCGGTGCCTGAGGTCATCGCCCACGGTATTTTTTCAACAACCGTTTGCAATATCAAAACCCAATTAGCAGGCTAATTCGCCATTAGCAGGATAATTGCCCTATTATTAATAATCCATTTATTAATCTAATTGACATTCATATTAAGCACACAATATATTTCACTTCCATATTAAGGAAGCAGAATTTCATAATTGAAATACATCAGAGTACAACATGATATAGCTTCAGCACTCAGCTACCCCATTACACAACTGCACCAGCAGCAAGTTCCACATGCAACATGTAGAACCTTTCGAAATTAGCATCATAGACGGTATATAGACAGATGCATCTCATCTGGAAAACTGCTGAAGCGGATGGTGAATATTAAGCCTTCATTCATGTTGAAGGTCTTTACAACTTTAGGCCAGTGCCTGTGGATGATTGACTGTCCGTACTTCGTCCTCTTCAGGAACACTTTAATATTGAACCGTGGGTGTTGTATGAAAACCTTCCTCGCTCCTGACCATAAAGGTGGTTTGAGAGGTAATCATTAGTGAACTGCTTTGGAAAGGCCTGAAAATAAGGATGTGCATAAATATCTTCTCTATATTGGAAATGGGGCAAAGGAATAAAAAAGGCAAGGTATAATAGTTAGTACCATCTTGTAGTGAACTGATGTCTTCTTCATTGTGCAGACAAATATCTTGTTGTTTTTTGTCGCTAATTTCTTTATCCTAACAATCTTTCTGAGTTTCTTGATTTGATTGATATTCATGGACAACTCATTTCCCCATATGCAAAAAGGGTCGAACAGTGGGTCAAAACCTCTGACAGCAGGACCTACATGTGCAAGACCAAATTATTAAAAACCAAAATATTAGAATGGTTCCTGCAATTGCACAATAATGTGCTATTAGACAACGGACCATGCACGTGCTAACCTCGATTGTAAACCTCAGTGCTTCCCATTGTTTCCCTACAACACATATAAGGTAGTTAGTCATCAGGTTAAGTAAGGGTTCGCATGCTATCAGTAAAATATGTTGATGAAAAATAAGCACATTGCAGATTCATCAGATTAATTGAAGCCACACGGAAAACCCATTTACCCAAACCAAGCATGATTAAGAACTAGGAAATATAGCACTTGTATATGTTTCTCATGTATTAAGTGCAGCCAAATTCGATTTATTCCTCACGTGCACAACAATACAAAATTCTACCCACGACAATTGGACATCGCATTGCAGAATTGAACCAAGCAGTTAACTAAGCAACACAACAAATGAACCAAACATTAACTGAGCACCACATTGCACAATATAACATTGAACCAAGCAGTTAACTAAACACCACAACAAATGAACCAAACATTAACTGAGCACCACATTGCACAATATAACATACTCCTAATAGAAGATCATAGAGTTAACCAAACAGTTAACTACAACCAATTGTAGCAATTTTATTTGTTTCTCATGTATTTACTACAGCCAAATTCAATTTATTCCTCACATGGTATACAATAACAGAATGCACCCACAATTTTGTAAAGATAAATTCGATTTATTTCTCACATGGAAGACAATACAAAATTGCAGCCTAAAGAATTGAACATCACATTTGCAGAATCGAACCAAACAGTTAACTGAAGACGACAACTAATTAACAAAATAGTTAATAAGTGAGCACCACACTGCACGACATATAGAACATATACACTAGAGCAATAGATTGCATGGTGAAATTAGATAGCACAATTCACTAGATTTTGTGAAGGAAAGGCAGGAGCAGCACACGCAGCGGGTAAACCGAGCATGCTTAACTGGCGTAGCTAGCAATTGGCAAGGTGCTCCTCCAAGATCTGGGGGTCGGCACGAATGGCAGCCATCGCGACCTCATCCGCTCGTGCGGCCGCGATTTGCTTCTCCACTGCCAAATGCTCCTTGAGGTCCTGGCTATACTGCGTGCACCATGGCTTAGGCCGGCGCTTATTTGGTGGAGGGGTCGGTGATTTGGGTGGAAGGTGTCACGCTCTCGCCGGCGGTCAGGGCATGTGGGATGTGGAAGGAGGAGGAGGATGGGGGTCGGGTGTGGATTACCTGCCTGGATAGAGGAGGCCGAGCAGCGTGAAGGAGGGTCGCCGGCAAGGAGGCGGTGGCGCTGCAAGCAAGGAGTGAAGGTTTCAACTTGGAAAGGAAGGCGGAAAGAGGGGAAATGTGGCTTTTGGTAAGGGGAGGGGGCGGGGAGGTAGATATTTCCACGGAAGCCGAAAATTTTGAATCGCTTCAGCCAAAAAACTGGCGCGCAAAGTGTCATCAGACACGGTCCCTTATTCAGAACTGTGTACGATATGTGGACATCACAAATGATTCAGTTAGCTTAACCCGTGTGTGATGAGTTTGAACGTCAAAAGTTTTGGTTCAAATTTCCATGGTTATAGTGGTCACCCACGTCATTGCATAATTTGGGTACACAAAGGAGACTACAACACACCCACACTTCTTAATCGAGCAAGTTCAGCAATTAAACAGAGCTAGCTGACCTAAACATTACTCTAACAAATTAAAGATCGGCGCTCTTAATTAAACAAAACAAAGAGTACTACTACGGATGGTGCTCGTCGATCTCCGCCGCCGCCTCCATGTCCAGCTCGCGCCCGACGGTCTCTTGGGGAAGGGGCTCCATGGCATCGCACCATACTCGGCAAGCATCTCGCCATCCGTGTCCGCCATCTCTTTGGAAAAGGCCGCCACGAGCTGGGCATGGGCGGATGTGATCTGGGCTTGGAAGGGCTCTGTCGTCGCAAGGTATGCGGCAGAGGAACGGACGGCTGCTCGAACGCTCTCGGCGATTGCCAGCTCTTCGGCCATGGGTTGCCGGCCGTTGTCGGAGAAGCTTCGTTCGATTTGTGCGGTGACCGCCAGGAGCTGGGCATGGGCAGCCTCGACATGGTCGTGGGCGGCCTCCATCAGGGCTAAGGCCGCCGCTGCGGAACGGACAGCTGTTGTGCCGCTCTCGCTAGTTGCTATCCCCGAGGCAGATGTTGCTGCCGCCACCTCAGAAGCAACAGCGGCCGTTTGGGCTTCCTTTGCCGCCCGGTCGCAAATTGCGGCCGTGCTCATGCACCTTGTTAGCACGTGCATGGCGGCTGCGGCCGCGCTCTCGCCGGAGTGGGCCACCGAAGTTGCCCTCACGATGCGGGTCCATGTGCCCATCTTTCACCGGCGACGATTGAACAGTGAAATGATATTTGGGGAGCGAGCTAGTGTGCTTGAGACGCCAGCTGTGGACTATAGCTGACGCGCCTTCTCGCATAAGCCATAGATGTACTATACACCGACTGTGCTCCAAGATATTTTCTACTACATCTCACACGGTTGCTGATAATAAACTGTGTGCGATCTACCTAATTTTTCATCTTGATTTGAATTACATAATGGGGTCACAGCGGCAATGGACGGTGTTTGAATTGCTAGACCTTTTATCTGGAGTGAACATGCAACTATATGTGTGTTGTAAAAGAATTGGAATTATTCAGGGTTCGTTTGACATTTTATACATTAAATTGGTTTTCTAGCCATTTCAGGTGAACAATTCAAATTTAAACTACATGCACATGCTCCAGTGCATATAAATTGGTTGAAAAATCAAATATGTGTCCTTGGGTGCATGCTTAGGTCCCACGCAAGAAATGGGAATGAATTTCAAACACCAGGGCACCGTTGATTGCCGGCAAAACATTGAGATGCCTTGTTTTTAAATTCTAGTAAATACAAAACTCGTCTGAAATTCAGGAAACTTGGCATGCTATCACGGAGCGGCATCAACTTGCCGTGGTACAAATTTTGTCCCATTTGGGGCAGGTTTGGGTATATGCTTCTCACAAACCGGAACTTCACACAACAAGCATGATGGTTTTCGGTAGGGAACGTCCCACCTTTGGGGACGAAACGATATCCATTGCCTCTTATTGCTTTCAAAAATTTTTCTCGTGTCAACATAGAACAACAAGAGTGTTGTGTGATTTTTTGTGATTTTTCGGGGTTTGTTTGGACATTTTTATGCATTAACTGAGTTTTCAATGTATTTTGTGTGCATAATTCAAATTTGAACTACATGCACATGCTCCAGTGCATATAAATTGGTTGAAAATTCAAATATGTGTCCTTGGGTGCATGCTTAGGTCCCATGCAAGAAATGGGAATGAATTTCAAACACCAGGGCACCGTTGATTGCCGGCAAAACATTGAGATGTCTGGTTTTTAAATTCTAGTAAATCCAAAACTCGTCTGAAATTCAGGAAACTTGGCATGCTATCATGGAGCGGCATCAACATGCCGTGGTACAAATTTTGTCCCATTTGGGGCAGGTTTGGGTATATGCTTCTCACAAACCGGAGCATCTCACGGCAACCATGATGGTTTTCGGTAGGGAACATCCCACCTTTGGGGACAAAATGATATCCATTGCCTCTTATGGCTTTCAAATTTTTTCTCAAGTCAACATAGAACAATAGGAGTGTTGTGTGATTTTTTGTGATTTTTTGGGGTTTGTTTGGATATTTTATGCATTAACTGAGTTTCCAATGCATTTTATGTGCATAATTCAAATTTGAACTACATGCACATGCTCCAGTGCATATAAATTGGTTGAAAAATCAAATATGTGTCCTTGGGTGCATGCTGAGGTCCCATGCAAGAAATGGGAATGAATTTCAAACACCGGTGCACCGTTGATTATCGGCAAAACATTGAGATGCCTGGTTTTAAATTCTAGTAAATCCAAAACTCATATGAAATTCATGAAACTTGGCATGCTGTCATGGAACGGTATCAACAGGACGTGGTACAAATTTTGTCCCATTTGGGGCAGGTTCGGGTATATGCTTCTCACAAACCGGAGCTTCTCACAACAAGCATGATGGTTTTCGGTAGGGAAAGTCCCACCTTTATGGACGAAACGATATCCATTGCCTCTTATTGCTTTCAATTTTTTTTCTCGTTTCAACATAGAACAACAGGAGTGTTGTGTGATTTTTTGTGATTTTTCGGTGTTCGTTTGGACATTTGTATACATTAACTGAGTTTTCAATGCATTTTACGTGCATAATTCAAATTTGAACTACATCCACATGCTCCAGTGCATATAAATTGGTTGATAAATCAAATATGTGTCCTTGGGTGCATGCTTAGGTCCCATGCAAGAAATGGGAATGAATTTCAAACACCAGGGCACCGTTGATTGCCGGCAAAACATTGAGATGCCTTGTTTTTAAATTCTAGTAAATACAAAACTCGTCTGAAATTCAGGAAACTTGGCATGCTATCACGGAGCGGCATCAACTTGCCGTGGTACAAATTTTGTCCCATTTGGGGCAGGTTTGGGTATATGCTTCTCACAAACCGGAGCTTCTCACAACAAGCATATACCCACATATATCTGAAATAGCTAGTTCAACTGTATATACTAGCTAACTATATATAGCATTTATTTCGTACTCCCATTCAATATATAAATCAAGCCTCAAACGACCAGTAAATGGTGGCATGGAAACATTAACCTGATTATGTGCATTCTGATGTTGTTGCTCATCTTGTGACGGTTGTTGTATTTTCTTAGGTGATGGCAAACCTCCCACCATCGATGAAGCCCAAGAAACAATTCTGGAACCTGCCATAGTTCGTAGAAAACAAGAAACAAAATCCGAGAATAATGTTCCTATGAACTACTAGGATGTGGTTGTAAAACGCTCACAATATAGCAAATATCAATATCTTACAAGTTCTTACCATGCAATAGGTGGTGACAGGCAACCAGCGGTGTCAAATAACTCCGAAGATTGAGTAAAGCGATTGCCAGGGGAACGTACGTATACACTATGTAGAAATATGTGGAGCTTGGAAGGCTAGAATATATGGTAGCAAAAGATTAGCAATAATCAATTCAGAGATGCAATGTTGAATAAACGCTCAACGATGGTACTGTGCTTGTCCTAGGCTAGACCGGAACTAGAGATGCGAGCCTAGATCACTAATGAGGTCACGGCGTAGCACAACCAGCATTAATAAATGATATGAATTAGCTCTGGACAGCAAGATAAAAGTGCAGATCACAATAGCAGTAAAGATAATGATGTGAAACAACTGCCAAGCAGGATATACCAACAACTTTCTCTCAAAATTTTCTCTGGAAAAGTTTGTGCCAATTTTCTAATAATTTTTCTCAAGAATGGCACTGACTCAAGCTTTCAAATGCAAAAAGAATCACTCAATTCTGAGTTGATATGAGGAGTCAAAAAATTCTAAAACTGGAATAAGTTGTGTTCGCGAACTTCAGAGGGCAAAAATACCTATTTAGAAGCTGATTTTGAGGTGCCAAATATTGAACTAGCTTCTACAACTATTTAGATGTGGCTCGTCACTAGCTTTAATTTGAGTACTCGTGGAGCCAAAACAGACTTCATATGAGGAAGTTATGCCTGTTTTACCGAATAGTGCACAAAACAGATTCCAATCCGAATTCGGCTACGAGATTGAGTCTAGATAGATCCGAATTTTGTTTTTTTCTTCTCTCTTTTTTTATTCTTCTTTCTCTCTTTTTTTCTCTGACTTTTTTTCTCTCTTTTTTCTTTCTCTTTTTTTCTCTCTCCCTCTTTCCAAAACAAAATAGATAAGATGCAGATTGGATCAAGCGAAGAAGTGAACGACCTCAACTATGATGAAGACAATGAATGGTGGGTAGCACGTGGTGGAAATTGATAGATGGGATGGTGGACAGCGGAAGGAATAATGATGCAATAGCGACGTGACTAATGTGAACTGAACTCGAAACTCTAAACGAACTAGACACTAAAACCAGCAACTCGACACGACGATGCAACCGATAATTCAATAATGCAAACAATGAAAGAAAATTGCAAAGGCTCAGATTGGCTTGGACAAAGGATGAACTAATCTAACTTTTTTTTGGATTTTTCGTGGACCGTAGGTATGAAGGACAGATGCGATCTAAACTATGAAAAACTGTAAAATCTCACCGAGCAACCTGAAAACTGATACCACTTGATAGAGGCGAGGGTCCTGATCTTTCGATGAGATGATAACTACCGATTGGGTGGAGACGACTTTGACGATCCGACTACAAACGTGCATGATATTGCACCTTAGCAATCGCTAAACCAACTCCGAGAGGTTATTGACCACGTCGGAGCACGATCAACCTGACCACGAAGGTCTATTCCTGCACGCAATCGAAGAACAAGCAAGAATATGATAATGCAATCTGAATATTGTAAATATAGATGAAGTATTGATAATGATGGGGATTCGAAAGCGGTCTTGGTCTGGTCGTTGGACACAAACGAAGTACACGAAGTTGCAATGACTAACTTTTAACTAAACAAATCCCAAGGAAAAAGCTACTAGATGGATCTACTTATATAGGAGTAAGAGGTGGCGGCCAAGGAGGTGGGAAGACGTCCCAAGGCAGCCTAAAACCAACCCTAGGTCGTACAAGGCTCATGGGCCCAAGTGGAGGTGATGCAACACCTTTGGACTTGTAGTTTTACTCGGATTCTGCTATAATGTTAGATTGTTTCATCCATAACTCAACGCTCCGGACGAATTTGAAGGTGAATCCAATTGTGATGGAAAGTGCACGAAATCTACTTTCCAAAAAAAAGAATCGCCCAATTCGGAGTCCGTATGAAAGATTTATTGGCGTTTTGAGTCAGGTATGTCTGTGCAGTCCGAACATAAATTCAGAACGTGAGAGACTTGGACTCTATCTTCTCTTGGCCCAAAAATGACGTGAGAGGACTTTTTGAACAGCACATAAACTTCTCCTTTTCCCTTATCTTCATATGTGGATTGTACAAATGTCCCATACACCTGCAATTAGACATGGCACAAAAGTCTATGAAGTATTTTTGTCCTGGATGACATAAATAAATTATTGCATAGTTTGCATTAGAAATCACCTCACAAATATACATGTACGCAATATTTTTGGTCATATCCAAGGTAGTCATGTCCTCATCACCAATGAATGCCCAAGCCTTCTTAGAGCTGCTCTTCTTGTGAGATGAAGACTTCGAGGATTTTGATGATGAAGACTTTGAAGATTTCTTCTTCTTCTTTGAGTCATCAGAACTGTAATCCTTGTATTTCTTCTTCTTAGATTCCTTTTCCCACAGAGGACAATCTTGAATGTAGTGACCAGGTTTCTTGCATTTGAGGCAAGTCCTCTTCTTGTAGTCACGGGATGAGGAATCTGATCTTACGTCATCACTTCTTGAGGATTTTCCAAAGCGACCACGCCTTGAGAACTTCTGGATTTTCCTCACGAGCATTGCTAGCTCCTGGCTCAGTTCTTCAGGATCACCAAGGCTGCTACCAGAATCTTCACCTTCAGATTCAGACACTGCCTTGGCCTTGAGAGCACGTGATCTGCCATAGCTCAGTCCATAGAGATCTCTCTTCTCAGCAAGCTGGAACTCATGAGTGTTTAGCCTCTCGAGGATATCAGCGGGATCAAGTGACTTGTAGTCTCCACGTTCTTGTATCATCAGTGCAAGGGTGTCAAATGAGGAATCAAGCGATCTCAGCAATTTCTTCAACACCTCATGGTCGGTGATGTCAGTGGCACCAAGTGCTTGAAGCTCATTTGAGATGTCAGTGAGGCGATCGAAGGTTTGCTGAACATTTTCATTGTCGAGTCTTTTGAAGTGGTTGAAGAGATTGCGAAGAACGTCAACTCGAGAGTCACGCTGTGTTGAGACTCCTTCATTGACCTTGGATAGCCTATCCCAGATAAGCTTAGCTGTCTCCAAAGCACTCACTCTGCCATACTGCCCTTTGCTTAGATGGCCACATATGATGTTTTTCGCTTGAGAGTCGAGTTGCTTGAATCTCTTCATGTCGGTAGCGTTGATGGTAGGAGTGATAGAGGGAACACCATTTTCCACAACATACCAGAGGTCGTTGTCAATTGCCTCAAGATGCATTCGCATCTTATTCTTCCAGTAGGGGTAGTCTGTCCCATCAAAGTTAGGACACCCAGCAGAGACCTTGATCATACATGCGGTCGACATAACTAAAACTCCAGGAGGTTAAACCAAAATCACACAAAATAAAGGAGTACCTTGCTCTGATACCAATTGAAAGTGCGTTAAGTCGACTAGAGGGGGTGAATAGGCGATTTTTACAAATTCGTCACTGAGGAATTTCAGGGTGAGGAAATTCCTAAGTCATGAACTACTAGCAGCGGAATAAGTACTCAGATGCAAACATAACAGAACATAAGCACAGTCATCATGATGAAATGAGAACAAGCACAGAGTACAGAAAGCGTAAACACATGATAAGGAGGCTGAAGACAAACTGACTGAATAAATTGAACTGAGGAAATGGAGAAAGTCTTCAGTCAAAGTCTTCAAACAGTAACGATCAAGTACACAACACAGTAACGAGGAAATGAAAGGGTTGAGGAAATAGAACCAGTTAGCTCGGTGAAGACAGTGATTTGGTAGACCAGTTCCAACTGCTGTGACAGTTGTACGTCTGGTTGGAGCGGCTAGGTATTTAAACCTGAGGACCCACACTCCTCACCGTATTCTCCTTGAGATAAGGTCACACAGACCTCGCCCAATCACTCATGGTAAGTCTTCAGGTGACTTCCAAACCTTCACAAACTCGGTCACTCGTCGATCCACAATTTCCTCTTGGATGCTCTAGACCATGATGCCTAACCGTCTAGAAGATGCACAGTCTTCAAAGGTAACAAGCGTCGGATCCACACAGGAAGAATCTCTTCAGTGATGCTCAATCATTTTGGGTTTGTAGGTGTTTGGGTTTGGGTTTTCCTCACTTGATGATTTTCGCTCAAAGTCCTCAGAGGATGGGATGCTCTCAATGACAAGTGTTAGTTTTTCTCGGAGCAGCCAACCAGCTAGTGGTTGTAGGGGGCAGCAATTTATAGCCTAGGGAGCAGCCCGACATGATAAGACATAAATGCCCTTCAATGATATGACCGTTAGGTGGGTAGATATTTTGGGACAGCTGGCGCACAGCACAGCGACGGTCGAAAATTTGGCTATCAAATTCCTCAGGGCTATCATGTTCCTCACTTGTAGGCAATCCGCACTGGCGAATTCCTAACTCCTCAGACAGAACAAATTCCTTGAAGAACTTCATCTCTGTCACTAAAAATTTGACTGAACTGTATGAGATTTCCAATGGCTTCACTCGAAGGGATTAGTAGGTGTGGGATTTTGAGATGAGCATCACTTGGAAACTTTTCCTTAGTTTTTTCTCGACCCCCTTTAACAGTCCAGTGTTTCCTATGACTCAAGAAAGAGAAAATGAAACTACGAAAACAAAAGTCTTCACGCTTCATATTCCTCGCATGAATATAGAGTCTTCACGGTCACACCAATTTCTTCACTTTCAAAGTCTTCAGAAAGCCAAAGTCTTCAGTTGAAGACATTCATTTTTAGGGGTCGACTTTATCTATAAATATCAAACTCCTCATAGACTTATAGACATGTGTACACTCACAAACGCATTAGTCCATTAACCTATAAGTCTTCAATACACCAAAATCACTAAGGGGCACTAGATGCACTTACAAGGGTTCCTACCGATGTTTTTGTGAATAAGATTTCTGAACTTAATGAGGATTTTGCTATTCAAAATAACGGATTGGGTTTTTCTCTTGGACACAAGCTCATGACTTTTTGCCAAAATAATGCTTATAATGATGAATTGGTCATACAATATGAAGGGCCGAAGGAGGAACCAATTCCTCCCGAGATCGATCTTGGGGATTCTTATCCCATTAAATTTAGCCCTTTTGATTACTTCTTCTTGCCTCAAAGAAAACTTGCTGCTGAACGAAGAGAGTATGAGATGAGTTTCCGAGACTTGCCTTATCATTATTATGATTACACTTAGATCAATTCGTGTTTTTATGCCTAGCTAGGGGCGTTAAACAATAGCGCTTGTTGGGAGGCAACCCAATTTTATTTTTGTTCTTACTTTTTAGGTCATGTTTTGCTTTGAATAAATCATCTAGCCTCTGGTTAGATGTGGTTTTGTGTTTTAATTAGTCTTTGTGCCAAGTAAGACCTATAGGATAGCCTACGGTGATAGTTGATTTGATCTTGTTGAAAAAACAGAAACTTTGCGCTCAGTCCCAGAATTTTTAAAAATCACAGAAGCGACGAAAAACTCTGAATTTTTTACAGTATATTGATATACAAATTTACCAGGACGTCCTATTTTTCAGGATTTTTGGAGTTACATAAGTATTCGAACTATTCAGATTGCTACAGACTGTTCTGTTTTTGACAGATTCTGTTTTCACGTGTTGTTTGCTTATTTTGATGTATCTATAGCTAGTATCAGGGGGTATGAACCATGGAAAAGTTGGAATATAGTAGATATTACACAGATATAAATAAAGAATGGGTTCACAACAGTAACAAAAGTGGTGATTTATTTTCTTATACTAACGGAGCTTATGAGATTTTCTGTTGAGTTTTGTGTTGTGAAGTTTTCAAGTTTTGGGTAAGGATTTGATGGACTGTGGAATAAGGAGTGACAAGAGCCTAAGCTTGCGGATGCCCAAGGCACCCCAAGGTAATATTCAAGTATGTCAAAAAGCCTAAGCTTGGGGATGCACCGGGAAGGCATCCCCTTTTTCGTCTTCGTCTATCGGTAACTTTACTTGAGGCTATATTTTTATTCACCACATGATATTTGTTTTGCTTGGAGTGTCTTGTATGATTTGAGCCTTTGCTTTTTAGTTTGCCACAATCATCCTTACTGTACACACCTTTTGAGAGACACATGCATGAATCGTGATTTATTAGAATGCTCTATATGCTTCACTTATATCTTTTGAGCTATGCAAAATTTTGCTCTAGTGCTTCACTTATATCTTTTTAGAGAACGGCGGTGATTTTGTTTTATAGAAATTGATGAACTCTCGTACTTCACTTATATTATTTTGAGAGTTTCTAAACAGCATGGTAATTTTCTTTGGTTATAAAATTAGTCCTAATATGATAGGCATCCAAGAGGGATATAATAAAAACTTTCATATAAAGTGCATTGAATACTATGAGAAGTTTGATTCCTTATGATTGTTTTGAGATATGAAGATGGTGATATTAGAGTCATGCTAGTAAGTAGTTGTGAATTTTAGAAATACTTGTGTTAAGGTTTGTGAGTCCCGTAGAACACACGTATGGTGAACCGTTATCTAACGAAGTTGGAGCATGAGATGTTTTTTCATTGTCTTCCTTATGAGTGGCAGTCGGGGACGAGCGATGGTCTTTTCCTACCAATCTATCTCCCTAGGAGCATGCACGTAGTACTTTGTTTTGATGACTAATAGATTTTTGCAATAAGTACGTGAGTTCTTTATGACTAATGTTGAGTCCATGGATTATACGCACTCTCACCTTTCCGCCATTGCTAGCCTCTCTTCTACCGCGCAACTTTCACCGGTACCACAAACCCACCACATATCCTTCCTCAAAACAGCCACCATACCTATTGTTTTTGTGCACATGACTATGCTACTGTAGTAATCATGTTTTATAGCTTTTGTTTCAATAAAGTGCCAAGTAAAGTCTTTGAGATCATGTTGGGTGATAGTTGATTTGATCGTGCTGAAAAACAGAAACTTTTGCGCTCATGAAAATAATTCTTATTTTTAACAGAAGAGTGCTTTTGACTTGATTCCTTTTGCAGAAGTTTAATATGAAACTTTATCACGTGATCCTAATTTTTTCATAATTTTTGGAGTAGCAGAACTATGGTTTGAGTACAGATTACTACAGACTGTTCTGTTTTTGATAGATTCTGTTTTCTATGTATAGTTTGCTTGTTTTCTAGTTTCTATGGCTTATATTGCTCAATATAAATTCTGGAAATTATATGATACAGTAGGCATTGTGTGAGAACAATTATGGATCTTGTCTTTTGACAGTACCAAAAGGAAATGGTTTGCTCTTTATCATACTAACCTATCTCACAAGTTCCGTTAAGTTTTGTGTGATTGAAGTTTTCAAGTTTTGGGTGAGATGTCGATATGAGGAGAATAAGGAGTGACAAGACCATAAGATTGGGTATGCCCAAGGCATCCCGAGGTAACATTCAAGGAAGATCCAAGCAACTAAGCTTGGGGATGCCCTGAAAGGCATCCCCTCTTTCGTCTCCAACATTATCGGTAACCTCACTTGGGATGTCGATATGTGTTTTGCTTGGAGCATCATTTTATTTTGTTAGGATTTGCTTGCTGTTATTTATAATAATGTTTTGCATCTTTTATTTCAATAAAAGTGGCATTGATAGCCTTTTCTATGCTTATTTTACAAGTCTACATGTTGCTGTTTGAAAACAGAAAGTTTACCGCTGTTGCAAAATTCCCTAGAAAAGTCAGAATATGATAAAATGTTGAAACTTTTTGCAAAATAAGCTCTGATAAATTTTCTACAGTGTGGGAAATTTTCATAACTTTTGGAGTTAGGGAAGTATTGATACTCTTGCATTCTTTACATACTGTATTGTTTTGACAGATTGCTATTATGTTTGCATTGCTTGCATATGTTTGCTTGTTTAATGATCCTATTTGAGGATAGGAGTATTAAATATGCAGAGACATTTAGTATGCAATGTTGAATAATAATTTTAGTGATTTGCTACAGTATAGAATGATAAGGTTTTTGCATTGGTTTATACTAACTTATCTCACGAGTTCTTGTTGAGTTTTGTGTGGATGAAGCTTTTGAGATTTAGGAAAACCGTGATATGAGAAGAATTAAGTGAAGGAAATATGCCCTAGAGGCAATAATAAAGTTGTTATTTATATTTCCTTATATCATGATGAATGTTTATTATTCATGCTCGAATTGTATTAACCAGAAACTTGATACATGTGTGAATACACAGATAAACAGAGTGTCACTAGTATGCATCTACTTTGACTAGCTCGTTAATCAAAGATGGTTAAGTTTCCTAGCCATAGACATGTGTTGTCATTTGATGAACGGGATCACATCATTAGAGAATGATGTGATTGACTTGACCCATCCGTTAGCTTAGCACTATGATCGTTTAGTTTATTGCTATTGCTTTCTTCGTGACTTATACATGTTCCTATGACTATTAGATTATGCAACTCCCGAATACCGGAGGAACACCTAGTGTGTTATCAAACGTCACAACGTAACTGGGTGATTATAAAGATGCTCTACAAGTGTCTCCGATGGTGTTTGTTGGGTTGGCATAGATCGAGATTAGGATTTGTCACTCCGTGTTTCGGGAGGTATCTCTGGGCCCTCTCGGTAATGCACATCACTATAAGCCTTGCAAGCAATGTGACTAATGAGTTAGTTGCGGGATGATGCATTAAGGAACGAGTAAAGAGACTTGCCGCTAACGAGACTGAACTAGGTATTGAGATACCGACGATCGAATCTCGGGCAAGTAACATACCGATGACAAAGGGAACAACGTATGTTGTTATGCGGTTTGACCGATAAAGATCTTCGTAGAATATGTAGGAACCAATATGAGCATCCAGGTTCCGCTATTGGTTATTGACTGGAGATGAGTCTCCGTCATGTCTACATAGTTCTCGAACCCGTAGGGTCCGCACGCTTAACATTCGATGACGATTGGTATTATGAGTTTATGTGTTTTGATGTACCGAAGGTTGTTTGGAGTCCCGGATGTGATCACGGACATGGCGAGGAGTCTCGAAATGGTCGATACATAAAGACTGATATATTGGAAGACTACGTTTGGACACCGGAAAGGTTCTGAGTGGTTCGGGCATTTTTTCGGATTACCGGGGAGTTACCGGAACCCCCCGAGGAGTTAATGGGCCTTAATGGGCCAGGGTGGAAGAGAGGAAGAGGCGGCCTAGGTGGGGGTGCGCCCCCCCCAAGCCCAATCCGAATTGGGAAGGGGGTCGGCCCCCCTTTCCTTCTCTCCCTCTCCCTCTTCCTTCTTCTCCTACTCCAACTAGGGAAGGAGGAAACCTACTCCTACTGGGAGTAGGACTCCCCCCCCCCTTGGGCGTGCCATAGAGAGGGCCGGTGTCGGTGTCAAAACCGGCGGATCTCAGGTAGGGGGTCCCGAACTGTGCGTCTAAGGTCGATGGTAACAGGAGACGGGGGACACGTTGTTTACCCAGGTTCGGGCCCACTTGATGGAGGTAATACCCTACTTCCTGCTTGATTGATCTTCATGAATATGAGAATTACAAGAGTTGACCTACCACGAGATCGTAATGGCTAAACCCTAGATGTCTAGCATGTATGATTGTGATCTCCTCTATGGACTAAACCCTCCGGTTTATATAGACACCGGAGGGGCCTAGGGTTGTACAGAGTCGGTTTACAAAGCAAGCAATCTACATAACCGAATGCCAAGCTTGCCATCCACGCGAAGGAGAGTCCCATCCGGACACGAGAAGAAGTCTTCTGTCTTGTATCTTCATAGCACATTAGTCCGGCCCATGTTACATAGTCCGGACGCCCGAGGACCCCCTTAATCCAGACTCCCTTAGCTGGCCCTCCCTACCTCCACTCCTTTATATACGGGGGAGGGGGGCACCCCATAGACACACAAGTTGATTGTTTAGCCGTGTGCGGTGCCCCCCTCCATAGATTTCCACCTCGGTCATATCATTGTAGTGCTTAGGCGAAGCCCTGCGTCGGTAACTTCATCAACACCGTCATCACGCCGTCGTGCTAACGAAACTCTCACACGATCTCAGCTGGATCTAGAGTTCGTGGGACATCACCGAGTTGCACGTGTGCAGATCACGGAGGTGCCGTATGTTCGGTGCTAGGATCAGTCGGATCGTGAAGACGTACGACTACATTAACCGCGTTGTCATAACGCTTCCGCTTTCGGTCTACGAGGGTACGTAGATAACACTCTCCCCTCTCATTGTTATACATCACCTAGATAGATCTTGCGTGATTGTAGGAATTTTTTTGAAATTACTGCGTTCCCCAATAGTGGCATCCGAGCCAGGTCTATGCGTAGATATTATATGCACGAGTAGAACACAAAGAGTTGTGGGCGATAATAGTCATACTGCTTACCAGCATGTCATACTTTGATTCAGCGGTATTGTTGGATGAAGCGGCCCGAACCGACATTACGCGTACGCTTACGCGATACTGGTTCTACCGACGTGCTTTGCACATAGGTGGCTGGCGGGTGTCAGTTTCTCCAAATTTAGTTGAATCGAGTGTGACTATGCCCAGTCCTTGTTGAAGGTTAAAACAGCACACTTGACGAAAAATCATTGTGGTTTTTGATGCGTAGGTAAGAACGGTTCTTGCTAAGCACGTAGCAGCCACGTAAAACTTGCAACAACAAAGTAGAGGACGTCTAACTTGTTTTTGCAGGGCATGCTGTGATGTGATATGGTCAAACGTGATGATATAAATTATTGTATGAGATGATCATGTTTTGTAACAGAGTTATCGGCAACTGGCAGGAGCCATATTGTTGTTGCTTTATTGTATGCAATGCAATCGCCATGTAATTGCTTTACTTTATCACTAAGCTGTATCGATAGTCGTAGTAGCAATAGTTGGCGAGACGACAACGATGCTTCGATGGAGATCAAGGTGTCAAGCCGGTGACGATGGTGATCATGATGGTGCTTTGAAGATGGAGATCAAAGGCACAAGATGATGATGGCCATATCATATCACTTATATTGATTTCATGTGATGTTTATCCTTTATGCATCTTATTTTGCTTAGTTCGGTGGTAGCATTATAAGATGATCTCTCACTAAATTTCAAGGTATAAGTGTTCTCCCTGAGTATGCACCGTTGCGAAAGTTCGTCGTGCCGAGACACCACATGATGATCGGGTGTGATAAGCTCTACGTTCGCATACAATGGGTGCAAGCCAGTTTTGCACACACAGAATACTCGGGTCAAACTTGACGAGCCTAGCATATGTAGATATGGCCTCAGAACACTGAGACCGAAAGGTCGAGCGTGAATCATATAGTAGATATGATCAACATAGTGATGTTCACCATTAAAAACTACTCCATCTCACGTGATGATCGGACATGGTTTAGTTGATTTGGATCACGTGATCACTTTGATGATTAGAGGGATGTCTATCTAAGTGGGAGTTCTTAAGTAATATGATTAATTGAACTTTAATTTATCATGAACTTAGTACCTGATAGTATTTTTGCATGTCTATGTTGTTGTAGATCAATGGCCCGTGCTACTGTTCCTTTGAATTTTAATGCGTTCCTAGAGAAAGCTAAGTTGAAAGATGATGGTAGCAACTACACGGACTGGGTCCGTAACTTGAGGATTATCCTCATTGCTGCATAGAAGAATTACGTCCTGAAAGCACCGCTGGGTGCTAGGCCTGCTGCAGATGCTACTGATGACGTTAAGAACGTCTGGCAGAGCAAAGCTGATGACTACTCGATAGTTCAGTGTGCCATGCTTTACGTCTTCGAACCGAGACTTCAACGATGTTTTGAACGTCATCAAGCATATGAGATGTTCCAGGAGTTGAAGTTAATATTTCAAGCAAATGCCCGGATTGAGAGATATGAAGTCTCCAATAAGTTCTATAGCTGCAAGATGGAGGAGAACAGTTCTGTTAGTGAACATATACTCAGAATGTCTGGGTACCACAACCACATGACTCAACTGGGAGTTAATCTTCCTGATGATAGTGTCATTGACAGAGTTCTTCAATCACGGCCACCAAGCTACAAAAGAAGTATAATATGCAAGGGATGGATAAGACAATTCCTAAGCTCTTCGCGATGCTAAAAGCTGCGGAGGTAGAAATCAAGAAGGAGCATCAAGTGTTGATGGTCAACAAGACCACCAGTTTCAAGAAGAAGGGCAAAGGGAAGAAGGGGAACTTCAAGAAGAACGGCAAGCAAGTTGCTGCTCAAGTGAAGAAGCCCAAGTCTGGACCTAAGCCTGAGAGTGAGTGCTTCTACTACAAAGGGACTGGTCACTGGAAGCGGAACTGCCCCAAGTATTTGGCAGATAAGAAGGATGGCAAAGTGAAAGGTATATTTCATATACATGTTATTGATGTGTACTTAACTAATGCTTGTAGTAGCGCCTGGGTATTTGATACTGGTTCTGTTGCTCATATTTGCAACTCGAAACAGGGGCTACGGATTAAGCGAAGATTGGCTAAGGACGAGGTGACGATGCGCGTGGGAAATGGTTCCAAAGTCAATGTGATCGCGGTCGGCACGCTACCTCTACATCTACCTTCGGGATTAGTTTTAGACCTGAATAATTGTTATTTGGTGCTAGCGTTGAGCATGAACATTCTCTGGATCTTGTTTGATGCGAGACGGTTATTCATTTAAATCAGAGAATAATGGTTGTTCTATTTATATGAGTAATATCTTTTATGGTCATGCACCCCTGATGAGTGGTCTATTTTTTTTGAATCTCGATAGTAGTGATACACATATTCATAGTATTGAAACCAAAAGATATAAGTTTAATAACGATAGTGCAACTTATTTGTGGCACTACCGTTTAGGTCATATTGGTGTAAAGCGCATGAAGAAACTCCATGCTGATGGACTTTTGGAATCACTTGATTATGAATCACTTGATACTTGCGAACCAAGCCTTATGGGCAAGATGACTAAAACTCCGTTCTCCGGAACTATGGAGCGAGCAACAGACTTGTTGGAAATAATACATACTGATGTATGCGGTCCGATGAGTGTTGATGCTCGCGGTGGGTATCTTTATTTTCTGACCTTCACAGATGATTTGAGCAGATATGGGTATATCTACTTGATGAAACACAAGTCTGAAACATTTGAAAAGTTCAAAGAATTTCAGAGTCAAGTGGAAAATCATCGTAACAAGAAAATAAAGTTTCTACGATCTGATCGTGGAGGATAATATTTGAGTTACGAGTTTGGTCTTCATTTGAAACAATGTGGAATAGTTTCGCAACTCACGCCACCTGGAACACCACAGCGTAATGGTGTGCCCGAACGTCGTAACCGCACTTTATTAGATATGGTGCGAAATATGATGTCTCTTACTGATTTACCACTATCGTTTTGGGCTTATGCTTTAGAGACGGCTGCATTCACGTTAAATAGGGCACCATCTAAATCCGTTGAGACGACACCTTATGAACTGTGGTTTGGCAAGAAACCCAAGTTGTCGTTTCTGAAAGTTTGGTGCTGCGATGCTTATGTGAAAAAGCTTCAACCTGATAAGCTTGAACCCCAATCGGAGAAATTTGTCTTCATAGGATACCCAAAGGAGACTGTTGGGTACACCTTCTATCACAGATTCGAAGGCAAGATATTTGTTGCTAAGAATGGATCCTTTCTAGAGAAGGAGTTTCTCTCGAAAGAAGTGAGTGGGAGGAAAGTAGAACATGATGAGGTAATTGTACCTTTTCTCGAATTGGGAAGTAGTTCATCACAAAAATCATTTCCAGTGATTCCTACACCAATTAGTGAGGTAGCTAATGATAGTGATCATGAAACTTCAGATCAAGTTACTACTGAACCACGTAGGTCAACCAGAGTAAGATCCGCACCAGAGTGGTAATCCTGTTCTGGACATCATGTTACTAGACCATAACGAACCTAAGAACTATGAGGAAGTGATGATGAGCCTAGATTCCGCAAAATGGCTTGAGGCCATGAAATCTGAGATGGGATCCATGTATGAAAACAAAGTGTGGACTTTGGTTGACTTGCCCAATGATCGGCAAGCCATTGAGAATAAATGGATCTTCAAGAAGAAGACTGACGCTGATGGTAATGTTACTGTCTACAAAGGTCGACTTGTTGCGAAAGGTTTTCGACAAGTTCAAGGAGTTGACTACGATGAGACTTTCTCACCCGTAGCGATGCTTAAGTCTGTCCGAATCATGTTAGCAATTGCCGCATTTATGATTATGAAATTTGGCAAATGGATGTCAAAACTGCATTCCTGAATGGATTTCTGGAAGAAGAGTTGCATATGATGCAACCAGAAGGTTTCATCGATCCAAAAGATGCTAACAAAGTGTGCAAGATCCAGCGATCCATTTATGGACTGGTGCAAGCCTCTCGAAGTTGGAATAAACGTTTTGATAGTGTGATCAAAGCATATGGTTTTATACAGACTTTTGGAGAAGCCTGTATTTACAAGAAAGTGAGTGGGATCTCTGTAGCATTTCTAATATTATATGTGGATGACATATTGCTGATTGGAAATGATACAGTATTTCTAGATAGCATAAAAGGATACTTGAATAAGAATTTTTCAATGAAAGACCTCGGTGAAGCTGCTTATATATTGGGCATCAAGATCTATAGAGATAGATCAAGACGCTTAATTGGACTTTCACAAAGCTCATAGCTTGATAAGATTTTGAATAAGTTCAAAATGGACTAGTCAAAGAAAGGGTTCTTGCCTGTGTTACAAGGTGTGAAGTTGAGTGAGACTCAATGCCCGACCACTACAGAAGATAGAGAGAAAATGAAAGTCGTTCCCTATGCTTCAGCCATAGATTCTATCATGTATGCAATGCTGTGTACCAGACCTGATGTGTGCCTTGCTATAAGTATGGTAGGGAGGTACCAAAGTAATCCAGGAGTGGATCATTGGACAGCTGTCAAGAACATCCAGACATACCTGAAAAGGACTAAGGATATGTTTCTCGTTTATGGAGGTGACAAAGAGCTCGTCGTAAATGGTTACGTCAATGCAAGCTTCGACCCTAATCCGGATGACTCTAAGTCGCAAACCGGATACGTGTTTATATTGAACGATGGAGCTGTCAGTTGGTGCAGTTCTAAGCAGGGCATCGTGGCAGGATCTACGTGTGAAGCGGAATACATAGCTGCTTCAGAAGCAGCAAATGAAGGAGTCTAGATGAAGGAGTTCATATCCGATCTAGGTGTCATACCTAGTGCATCGGGTCCAATGAAAATCTTTTGTGACAATACTGGAGCAATTGCCTTGGCGAAGGAATCCAGATTTCACAAGAGAACCAAGCACATCAAGAGACGCTTCAATTCCATCCGTCATCAAGTGTCGGAAGGATACATTGAGATTTGCAAGATACACGGATCTGAATGTTGCAGACCCGTTGACTAAGCCTCTCTCACGAGCAAAACATGATCAGCACCAAGACTCCATGGGTGTTAGAATCATTACAATGTAATCTAGATTATTGACTCTAGTGCAAGTGGGAGACTGAAGGAAATATGCCCTAGAGGCAATAATAAAGTTGTTATTTATATTTCCTTACATCATGATAAATGTTTATTATTCATGCTAGAATTGTATTAACCGGAAACTTGATACATGTGTGAATACATAGACAAACAGAGTGTCACTAGTATGCATCTACTTTGACTAGCTCGTTAATCAAAGATGGTTAAGTTTCCTAGCCATAGACATGTGTTGTCATTTGATGAACGGGATCACATCATTAGAGAATGGTGTGATTGACTTGACCCATCCGTTAGCTTAGCACTATGATCGTTTAGTTTATTGCTATTGCTTTCTTCATGACTTATACATGTTCCTATGACTATGAGATTATGCAACTCCCGAATACCGGAGGAACACTTAGTGTGCTATCAAACGTCACAACATAACTGGGTGATTATAAAGATGCTCTACAGGTGTCTCCGATGATGTTTGTTGGGTTGGCATAGATCGAGACTAGGATTTGTCACTCCGTGTCTCGGAGAGGTATCTCTGGGCCCTCTCGGTAATGCACATCACTATAAGCCTTGCAAGCAATGTGACTAATGAGTTAGTTGCGGGATGATGCATTATGGAACGAGTAAAGAGACTTGCCGGTAACGAGACTGAACTAGGTATTGAGATACCAAGATCGAATCTCGGGCAAGTAACATACCGATGAGAAAGGGAACAATGTATGTTGTTATGCGGTTTGACTGACAAAGATCTTCATAGAATATGTAGGAACCAATATGAGAATCCAGGTTCCGCTATTGGTTATTGACCGGAGATGAGTCTCATCATGTCTACATAGTTCTCGAGCCCGTAGGGTCCACACGCTTAACATTTGATGACGATCGGTATTATGAGTTTATGTGTTTTGATGTACCAAAGGTTGTTCGGAGTCCCAGATGTGATCATGGACATGACGAGGAGTCTCGAAATGGTCGAGACATAAAGATTGATATATTGGAAGACTACGTTTGGACACCGGAAAGGTTCCGAGTGGTTCGGGCATTTTTCCGAAGTATCGGGGAGTTACCGAAACCCCCCGGTGAGTTAATGGGCCTTAATGGGCCATGGTGGAAGAGAGGAGGAGGCGGCCAAGGTGGGCCCCCCCCCAAGCCCAATCCAAAGTTGGAAGGGGGCCGGCCCCCCTTTCCTTCTCTCCCTCTCCCTCTTCCTTCTTCTCCTACTCCAACTAGGGACGGGGGGGAACCTACTCCTACTGGGAGTAGGACTCCCACCCTTGGGTGCGCCATAGAGAGGCCCGGCCCTCCCCTCCTCCACCCCATAGACACACAAGTTGATTGTTTTGCCGTGTGCGGTGCCCCCCTCCACAGATTTCCACCTCGGTCATATCGTTGTAGTGCTTAGGCGAAGCCCTGCATCGGTAACTTCATCAACACCGTCATCACGCTATAGTGCTGACGAAACTCTCCCTCGACCTCAGCTGGATGTAGAGTTCGTGGGACATCACCGAGCTGAACGTGTGCAGATCGCGAAGGTGTCGTACGTTCGGTGCTAGGATCGGTCGGATCGTGAAGACGTACGACTACATCAACCGCGTTGTCATAATGCTTCCGCTTTCGTTCTACGAGGGTACGTAGATAACACTCTCCCCTCTCGTTGCTATGCATCACCTAGGTAGATCTTGCATGATCGTAGGAATTTTTTTGAAATTACTGCGTTCCCCAACATTAAGGAGACACAAAAGCTCAAGCTTGGGGATGCCCAAGGCATCACAAGATAATATTTCAAGAAGTCTCAAGCATCTAAGCTTGGGGATGCCCCAGCAGGCATCCCACCTTTCTTCTTCAACAATTATCGGTTAATATGGGTTGAGCCTGAGTTTTTGCTTCTTCACATGATGTGTGCTATCCTTGGAATGTCATTTTATTTTGTTTTGCTTGTTGTTTTAATAGAGTACTTAGATCTGAAAGTTTTTAAATAAAATAGAGTCCTCAAATAGTTGCCAGGGAGGCTAGGTAAGCGGCACGCACATCCCGTCGACGAAGCTCTTTTCTATGGAATTGCTCTAGTGCTTCACTTATATCTTTTTGAGCACGGTGTGCTTTAGTATTTTCGAAGAAATTCTCTCTTGCTTCACTTAAATTAATTTGAGAGAAAGAAATATTATGCTCATGATCCTCACTTTTATCTTTTTGGAGTAGCTTGTCATTTACTCTTATGCTTCACTTATATCCTATGAGTAAATTGTTGAATGAATTGAATATCATGAAGTTGAAATTATATCATGCCTAGTGGTCGCTTCACATTGGGTTTAAAAAGTGAAATATTTTGAAGCTTGACAATCACAATATTGGTCATACAAGCAATTCATGAATAATTAGTAGAAGGAAGAGAACTTTCACATGCAAATATACTATCCTGGAAATCTTTTGTGATTGTGAGCCCACATCAAAATATTATATGCCAAAATTGTTGACGTTGGACAAGGAAGACAACATAATGGTTTATGTTTTTTCATATTCACGTAGAAGTTATGTTGTCATATATCCTTCAACATGCGGTGCTGGCCCCCCGTCTTTGCTAGCCAAAAATTCTGCACCAAGAAGAGATACTACTTGTGCATCCAAAAACACTTAAACCCAAATCTTATTTTCAGGAGTCCACCATACCTACCTAGGGATTGAATAAGATCCTTCAAGTAGGTTGTCATCGGTGCAATAAGGCAATAAAAATTGCTTCTAAAACTGTTAGATCGTTTAGTGTAACACTACAGGAAACAGCTACTTTGCCGTCTGCCACGGCGGACGGCAAAGGCTCGAAAGGCGGACGGCAAAGACCTTTGCCGTCAGCCGCGGACGGCAAAAGGCTCCGGCAAAGAAGGCTACGGTAAACAGCTGCTTTGCCGTCTGCTTCCTGGCGGCGGACGGCAAAGGTTCTTTGCCGTCTGCGGCGGACGGCAAAGAGGGCGGACGGCAATAATTGCGTTGTCAGTCCGTTAAGTGGCTAACGGCAGACCTTTGCCGTCCGCCGCTGACGGCAAAATTTCTCTGGTCTTTGCCGTCTGCCGCTGATGGCAAAGTGCAGGTTCTTTGCCGTCTGCCACAGATGGCAAAGTCTTTGCCGTCTGCCACTGTAGGCAAACTGACCAAATGGGTCAGCTCCCAGGAAGCACAGTTGGCTGCCACGTGGCTTCTTTGCCGTCCGCGGCAGACGGCAAAGAGCTCTTTGCCGTCGGTGGCAGACGGCAAAGAGCTTGCATATTGGCTGTTTTTTCTGTTTTTTATTAAATCCCACAATTTGCACAGAAAATATATATGACATATATAGATATATTTCCATATCACATATCCAGCACATAAGTTTCATATCACATATCACATCAGTTTCATCCATACACATTGTTCATACATAAGCAAGTTCCATCCATACACATTGTTCCATCCATATATATATTACAATGCAAAGTTTCATCAAGATAGCAAGTTCCATCATAGCAAGCTAGATACAATGCAAAGTTTCATCAAAGGAAAAGCAAGCACTCCATCATAGCAATCTAGCTTCCATGAAGTGAATGAAATCTGCAAAATGGTAAATAAGAAAGTTAGAAATAGGTGACTAGAACAAGAAGAAGACTAGAACAAGAAGTATATGTCATTTATGAGCTAACTTAGGTGAAATGGATCATATATGAGCTAACTAAGTTGAAATGGGTTGTTTATGATCTAACTTAGTTGAAATGGATCATTTATGAGCTAACTTAGTTGAAATGGGTCATTTATGAGCTAACTAAGGTGAAGGGCATCGTTTTTGAGCTAAGTAAGGTGAAATGGGTCATTTTGGAGCTAACCTAGGTGAAATGGGTCATTTTGGAGCTAACCTAGGTGAAATGGGTCATTTTGGAGCTAACCTAGGTGAAATGGGTCATTTTAAAGCTAACGTAGGTAAAATGGATCATTTAGGAGCTCATCTACGTAAAATGGGTCATTTTAGAGCTAATTTAGTTGAAATGGATCTTTTTGAGCTAACTTAGGTGAAATGGATCATTTAAGAGCTAATTTAGGTGAAATGGATCGTTTTTTAGCTCACTTAGGTCAAATGGATCGTTTATGAGCTAAATTAGTTGAAATGGATCGTTTATGAGATAACCTAGGTAAGATGGGTCATTTTGGAGTTAACCTAGGTGAAATGGGCCATTTTAAAGCTAATGTAGGTAAAATGGATCATTTAGGAGCTAATCTAGGTAAAATGGGTCATTTTTGAGCTAACTTGGATGAACTGCATCATTTATAAGCTAACCTAGGTAAAATGGGTCATTTTGGAGGAAAATAAGCTAACTCTAGGTCATTATGGTAAGCATATTGGAGGAAATAAAGCTAAGTCTAGGTCTTTATGCATTTGTTAAGCAAAACACTAGAGAAACTTACCGTGATCAGGGAGGTGTAGGAGCGGGGTGGCTAGTGCCGCTACCTGGAGAAGGATCGTGCGATGCGTTTCTGGAGTTAAGCTGCACCAAAGATCATTTCCAATGTCTCGTTAGCATTACGACACTCAAATGTTAAGACTACCAAGTAATGTCCATTCAAACTAAACTCACCGTGCTCCCAGGAGCAATCACTGGCATTGGCGGAGCGGGCTGACCGGACTTCTCGCACACAGACTGCACATTTGGTTTTCAGAACAGAGTCATACTAGTTAGTAATGAGACTCAAATGTTAAGACTAGCAAGTAATCTGCAGAAGAAACTTACCACAAGGAGCTCGTACATGGCCCTTGCCTGCATGTCATTCCGTGCCCTCTCCTCCTCCATCATCTTTCTCGTCCTCTCCTCCATCTCCCGCTGCCTCTCCGCCGCCTCCGCCAGAAGTTTCTCCGTTCTATCTCTCTCAGTCTGTATAGCAGCCTGCAACACCACTCACATGACCATTTGTAATCATTGATGGAAGCGCACACAATGTATTGGAGAAAGATAACTGAGTACGTATCACTAACCTTGATGGCGAGTTGCACTGGCCGTTCACGAGGCCTTATCTCAGGAGCGTTGCTCGACTGGCGCGCCTTGATCTCTGGGAGAGTGCTAGGACAACGGATAAGTCCATCTCCAATGGCTATGGAGCCATGGGACCTCCCGCCACCAGATTTCATCACCATCTCTGGATCAATGGGACCCTGGCTCGGGTTAAAGTCCTCCCCTTTCCTCGCCTTCCCCTCATCTCTATATCTCACGAGCTTGTTGTGGGAGGAGATGTTGGTGAAGTTGTTTGCATCATCGAGGTCAGACTGAGAGAAAGCCTTGACTTTCTTGAAACAGCCAGTGTGGGCCATGGCATACAGGTCGTACACCTCTGGCACCTTATCCGCCTTATTGTAGCGTGCCTGAAAGAGAGAAACAATGAAAATTAGTAATTAAAGGGCTCAAGCTAGCATGATGAATGAATTGCATGAATCATGAAGCAAACCACATACCCAGTTGCGCCCGAACTGATATAAGTTGGAGCTGCCTTGATGTGGCACACCTTCCATTTGGGCACGTTTGTCCTTGGCCTGGTTGTGGAGGGCTAGCCATTCTTGTGAGCACCACTCATCGACCAACACCTCCCAACAATCCATCCGATCCGCACACCATCTCGGAGGCGCCTAAGTTAGCAAATAGAAACTTGAGCGCTACGGCTAAGAATTACTAAATGAAGGAACTTAAGTAGAAGGCCTTAAGAATTACCTTCATGTACTGCTCCTTACTCAGGAACTTATCGCGGCACGCCGGCTTGGTCTTCTTGATACCATGCAAGGCGTAGTAGTCTCGAACAGCCTGCACCCGAGCCTCGTGCCGTAAGTTCTGGAGTAGGCGCTTGCAGACGTTCTGGATAACATTTGCGCTGTCCTCCTCGTATCCCTCCTCACACCTGTAGAATGTCTGCAATCAAATGAGACAATATTTATTAGTACAATTAATAACTAGCTAGTTGAAGATTTTGAAATGTGTAAAGGAGAAATTACCCAGAACGTCCTGATCACCATGTCTGCCCTCGTGTCGCACACGACACCGTCGATAATGACATCCGGCGGGGCCGGGGCAGCCACGTAGTGCTCCCAGCTCAACCCAAGCTCTGGAAGCCGACCCTCACCAGGCAACGTGACAAACCCCGGGAAGTTTTGCCGGCAAAGAACTCCAAGGACGGAGTTGGGCCGGCGGACACTATGATGGTGGTCCCAACCCCTGCAGCATGACAAGGCCAACGCATTAGTTATTTGAAGAAACGTGAATGCAGAAGGTACAAAAATATTAAATGCACTTACGTACCTCTCCCCATCAGGGAAGATCAACCACCTCAGCTCGCGGGTCGCTGGCACGGACGGGAGCCGTGTAGCACCACGCTGGTAGACGGTGCCACCCTCCTCCTCAAGATCAGTCGGCTCCCCGCCATCATCAGCATGGCCACTCGGCTCCTCGGGCTAATCCGGCCAGGTACCCCATCCGGACATGTGCTCCTCCGGGGTCTCGTGGGCCGAAGGCCAGTCGACCCGAGGCTCGTGGGCCCAAGACCCGTGGACCGGAGGCTCGTGGACCGGAGTCCGTGTAGCCTCCTCCTCGGACGAGTCCACCCTAGCAGTCACGTGCTCGGGTGAAACAGCTGGGGGTGGTGGCGAGGAAGGCGCCGTAGCAGTCACCCTACCTCCTCTCCCGCGACCACGTGCCCCACCTCCTCTCTTCCTACCTCGTCCCCTGCTGGGCACCGCGGTCGACGAAGAAGGGCCCGGCGGTGTGGACATACTGTCCAGCAATGCTCGGCGGAGAGGTACGTCTGGAATCAAAGACCTCAGACCACGCGCCGACGAAGAAGGGGCCTTGGCGCGCTCCCGACCAGCGCCCACCATCTTTCAACACCTGCCATGACAAACAGTAAACGAAATTAGTACAACATAAAAAAAGACCGACATGAATAATAATATGTGTATCACTTAAGTGTATCATCATCAAGTACAACATTAAAAAATTTAATACCTGACACTACTAATAATCTCGATCAGTATCATCAATAAATGCATAATCATCATCATCACTATAATCAATGACGGGCTCATAGGGTTCAGTGGCATCAACATGTGCAAGGCCACCTTGACGTAATCGGTCAAGCAATGACAGGTCATCCGCAGCAGTAACCTCTTCTTGTTCCGGCTCTTCTTGTTCCTCCTCTGGGGTGATGTCGGATTCACTGTCGCTGTCTACTTCAATGTTTTGGGGTGAAGTATAGCGGTTCTTGAAATGCTTTTTGGAAAGACGTGTCTCTTGGAAGAATTCTCCTTCATATGTGTCTGGGTTAATGTGAGGTTCATAATCCTCTTCCTTTGGGGGAGATAGTCTAGCACATGGCGGCACTTCATAAACGACATCCCAACCTTTCAGATTTGGATTAGTTTGGCAGGCCCACGGTAGATAGAATACTTGGGTCGCCTGTTGAGTCGTAATATAGACATCAGGAACATCTAAATGGGTGCTTTGGTTGATTTCAACTAGCCCTATATGTTCATGAGTCCTTCTAGTCTCCTTCGGCTGAAACCAATAACATTTGAAGACTACGACATTCGGTGGGTTTTCACCATAGAATAGAAGTTCATAAATTGCTTCAACTCTCCCATAATACTCGGTACCTCCTTCACCGATAGCAGATACACAACAATTTGTAGACTTTCGGTCAGCCATAGATAGCTCTTTGCCATAGGTACGAAAGCGATACCCGTTGATGTCGTATTTGTCAAATGAACGGACCTTATAGTCAAAACCATTAGCGACTTGTCTCAATTCGGCGTCCATAGACTCTGAATTAGCCTACAAGTTTAATATGAAAGGATTGTTGCATTACGCACAAATTAGCGAATGAAACCGGGATAGCCGCCTACAAATTAGCCTACAAGTCTAATAGAAATTACCGTTTGTTTGAACCAAGAGATGAAACCGGGATAGCCGCCTCCTTGCTTTGCGAGAAGCTCATACTCTTCGACAGAATCCTTTTGGATCACCGCTCCATACGAGAATAAGGCGACGTATCGACTGTATGAAATATCCAGGAATAAGAGCAGTTCAAAGGAAATAGAAGTTGCGAAACTATGTACCGAGAACTTACTCGATGTACGGCCGCACTTCTATCAGGTTGTTGAAGATATACAACGAAATGGTCTGCCATTGTTCGTTATCCAAAGATACTGGATTTGAAACACTGGCTGGTGCGAGATTCCCTTTGAATAGGCTGAGGTTGGATCCACCCTTTTTAGGGTCGTCAGCATTGTACCGAGGCTTCGGATTATGCAAATGACGATTTTTGGCTTCGTAGTGTGCTGTCACGAAGTTTGCCGCCTCCTCAGTGATGAATGCCTCAGCCATCGATGCTTCAATTCTACGTTTATTTTTACATTTTTGTCGAAGCGTCTTCTGCATCCTCTCAGTTGGGTAGCACCAATGATTTTGCACGGGCCCCCCCCAATCTTGCCTCGGTCGGGAGATGCAAAATCAAATGTTGCATTGGATTAAAGAAGCCCGGTGGAAAGATCTTCTCTAACTTGCAGATCAACTCCGGCGCCAACTCTTCGATTTCTTCTAGCACGCCAGGCGATAGTTCTTTCGCACACAGAACACGGAAGAAATAGCTGGGTTCTGGCAGTACTAGCCATTCATCCTCAGGGATGAAGCCACGCAACATCACCGGCATTACCCGCTCAATCCATATGTGCCAATCATGACTCTTGAGACCAAATATCTTCAATTTATCAAGACTGGCTCCCCTTTGTAGATTCGCTGCATACCCATCGGGGAACATCAACTGCATTTTCACCCACAAGATAATTTCCCTCATAGCTGGCCTTCCAAGATTGAACCATGCCTTTGGCTTCGTCCAGTTCTGCTTTCCTTTCGGTTCTTTCATGTTTTGTAACGGCCTATCACATAGCGCCTTCAGATCGACTCTAGCCTTAGTATTATCCTTTGACTTCCCATCTATGCCGAACAATGTACCAAAAAGTGCCTCGGCAATATTCTTCTCAGTGTGCATCACGTCGATGTTGTGTGGGCAAAGGAGGTCTTTGAAGTAAGGCAGATCCCATAAGCATGTTTTGTGAGTCCAGGCATGCTTAGAATTATACCCCTTGAAGTACCCTGGACGCTCTGGATCTGGCTCGAGAGCGTTTAACTGATCCAGGGTCTGTTGGCCTGTCAATGCATGTGGTGCAGAGTTTTTGACAACTCTACCTCTGATGAAGTTCTTCTTGTCTTTCCTGAACTTATGGCGAGGATTCAGGAACTGTCTATGCATGTCGAAGCAAGAAAACTTGCGACCGGCCTGAAGCCAACGAAACTCAAGAGCTCCCTTGCATGTGGGGCACGGGAACCTTCCATGCACACACCAGCCAACGAATAGCGCATACGCCGACAAGTCATGCGTCGAGTACATGTACCAGACACGCATTATGAAGTTCCGTTTGCTATAGGCATCGTATGTCTTGAACCCATTATCCCAGGCTTCTTGCAATTCGTCCTTAAGCGGTTGCATGTACACATTCATATTTTTCCCCGGATAGTTGGGCCCTGGAATTATCAACGTCAGGAAAATGTTCTTTCTTTGCATAATCTGTCCGGGGGGAGATTGAGTGGAAAGACAAATACGGGCCAACAACTGTATTGGGCTGCCATCATACCAAACACACTGAACCCATCCGTGCTGATGTCGACTCGAGGATGCCTCGGATCTGCCGCTTTGTCACCATGTAATTCATCAAACTTTTTCCACGCAACACCATCCGATGTGTGTACAATCATCAGATTCCCATCTGCATCTAGTTCGGTTCTTTTGCCCGTTTTGTGCCATGTCATCTGTCTGGCCGTCTCTTCGACCATGAAAAGACGTTGAAGTCTTGGTACAATTGGCATATACCGAAGAACACTAACGGGGATTTTGGTCTGTGTCTTCTCACCCATACCGTTGTCTACCACAACATACCTGGAAGACTTGCAAATGGGACAATAGTTCAAGTCCGCATAGTCAAGCCTAAACAAGACACATCCTTTCTCACAGGCATGTATCTTATCATAGGGCATCTTCAGTGCACGGAGGATTTTGTCCGACTGGTACAGGTTTGCATGCATTACATGGCCTTTGGGTAGAAAGCGTCCAAATACTGTCATCATTGCATCGTAGCATTCTCTGCCCAAGTTGAACTGAGCCTTCAGAGCCATTACTTGTGAGATGGCATCCAACTGACAAAGCTCAGTGTGCTCATGGAGCGGACATTTTGAAGACTCCAACATTTCATTGAAGGCCTTTGCAGATTCCTCCATCTCCTCGTCCGAATCCCGAGCATCATCAAAGTCTTGCACCATGTTTTCCATCCCGGTACCATGCTCGTCGGTGCGACGACGATCCACCTCAGCTCGGTCACGTTGGGCAGACTCACCATGAAATGTCCACACCGTATAATCGGTCGTAAAACCACTCTTCTGCAGGTGTTTGCCCATTTCAGCCTCTGTCCTCTTTTCCCAATTGCCGCACCGTAAACAGGGGCACCAGGTTTTCCTCTGGCCATTTGCAAATGCGGCTCGCACAAACCCCTTGGTTTTTGTGAACCATTCAGTGCTCCATTTGTTCTGACCAGTGTGACTGGTGTACATCCACGCACGATCACTCATCTTGACTTTCAGAGCTACTAGACACACAACAAATATATATATATATATATATATAATTCACCATGTATGTATTCATCAGTTGATCTACTTTGTCAATTTTATTACGTCCATGCAACCTACACTCTAATAGGTAATGATAGGTCCTAATCCCACCCGATTATGTTTAGATTGGGTTCATTTTCCCATGCTATGCCCCGGATCCCACGCAAAATTTCGGCAGCACCTCCCCACTGTTCTCCTGATACACGTCTCTGCAATAAACAGAGAGGATGTGTACCCGGAGAACAACAGGGGAGGCACTGACGAAATTTATGCATCGGATCCGGAGCAAAGCATATGGGAAAATGAACCCAATCTAAACATACTCGGGCTGTCCATGGATAGCGTTGGACAATTCAAAAGAATCAAGGTTATAAATATGCAAATGCATGCATATTTATAACTATGACGCTTTCGAACGAGAGACACATATTGGTTACGCATACTGATGATTCAAGACACATATATATCTAGCTATCAAGTTTCATCGGAATAGATCAAATAATTAATGGGGGAGGAGGACATGTCATTTGTGCTCACCCACGAACGAAGGGGCAGAGCTCGTCAAACGCACGGCGAGGTCGTCGAACACCAAACCTCGCAGCGATGAAACAACTGCACATTTAAAACTACCCGATCAACACAATTATATATGATGTTTTTCATAACAAAATCGAAAGATATATGACCTAACTAATAATTCACAAATATATGACCCCGTCGGCTTCTGGAAGGCCAAAGAACACCTTTTCGGGAGGTGTCGGGGGTCGGGGTGTCGTGTCGGTCTCGGGGTGCCGTGTCGGGGTCGGGGTCGGGGTGTCGGGTCGGGGTGCCGGGTCGGGGTCGGGGTGCCGTGTCGGTGTCGGGGTCGGGGTGTCGGGTCAGGCTCGGGGTCGGGGTGTCGGGGTCGGGGTCGGGGTCGGGGTCGGGGTCGGGGTCTCGGGGTCGGGGTGTCGGGGGTGTCGTGTCGGGGGTCGGGGTGTCGTGTCGGTGTCGGGGTGCCGTGTTGGTGTCGGGGTGCCGTGTCAGGGTCGGGGTGCTGTTTCGGGGTTGGGGGGTCGGGGTGTTGTGTCGGGGTCAGGGGGTTAGGTGGTCGGGGGGTCGGGGTGTCGTGTCGGGGTCAGGGGGTTAGGGGGTCGGGTGTCGGGGTGGAGTCGGGGTCGGGTGTCGGGGTGTGGTGTCGGGGTTGGGGGGTCAGGGGGTCAGGGGGTCTTCTCATTCTTCTACTACTTCTACTTCTTCTCATTCTTCTACTTCTTCTCATCCCCCGTCTTCTTCTTCTTATTTCTCCTCCTCCTCCTCCTCCTCTTCTTCTTCTTCTTCTTCTTCTTCTTCTTCTTCTTTCTCCTCCTCCTCCTCCTCCTCTTCTTCTTCTTCTTCTTCTTCTTCTTTCTCCTCCTCCTCCTCCTCCTCTTCTTCTTCTTCTTCTTCCCCCTTCTACTTAACCTAAACCTAAACTAAAAACCTAAACTAATTAAAACTAAACTATTAAACTAATTAAACCTAAACTAATTAAACTAATTAATTCTAAACTGAAAAAACTTAAACTAAAAAACCTTATCTAAACAGAAAAGAAAAACAAAAAAACAGAAAAAAATGGGAGGGGCTCACTGTGGGGGGCAGCGACGGGTCGGGGAGGGGCCGGCGACGGGGGGGCGGGGCGGGGCGGTGGAGGAGGCGGGGCGGCGGGGGCCCGGCCGGCGGGGGGCCCGGCCGGCGGGGGGCCCGGGCGGCGGGGGGCCGGGGCGGGGCGGTGGAGGAGGCGGCCTGGGGCGGCGGTGGGCCGGGGCGGCTGTGGGCCGGGGCGGCGGTTGGGCGCGGGGCGGCGGGGGGCCGGGGCGGGGGGGTGACGGGGCGGTGGGGCGGCGGGGAGCCGGGGCGGGTGGCGACGGGGGCGGCGGCGCGCGGCGGGCGGCGGCGGCGGCGGGGTGGGAGGAGAAGGGCGAGGACGAAGTGAGTAACGGGCGGGGGGGTACCTGCCGTTAGTCAAGTGCCCTCTTTGCCGTCCGCCAGCCTTTGTCGTCCGCCTTTTTGCCTCTTTGCCGTCTGCTAGCGGACGGCAAAGAGGTGGGCCGTTAAGATTTTTTCAGACGAGCGGGGGTGGGGGCCACCACACTCTTTGCCGTCTGCCAGCGGACGGCAAAGATTCTTTGTCGTCTGCTGGCAGACGGCAAAGAGCTGGCAGATGGCAAAGAGCTTCTTTGTCGTCTGCCTTTTCTTTGCCGTCTGCTTTTGGGTAGCTGATGGCAAAGAGCTTCTTTGCCGTCAGCTAGCAGACGGCAAAGAGCTGGCAGATGGCAAATTAGCTGATTCCAGTAGTCTAAGAGAAAATTGAGCGTTGTACGAACTTGTGATGGCAAAGAATAAAAGCGACCGACTGCATAATAAAGGTTGCTATCATAAGGGGCAATATAACGTGACATTCTTTTGCACTAAGGGGTTGAGCATACAAACAAATAAGTGCATGGAAACCTCTGCTTCCCTCTGCGAAGGTCCTATCTTTTACTTTTCAATATTTACCTTTATGCAAAGAGTCAAAGTTTTTCTCTCTATTCCTTTTTATTTTTCTCTTTTGGCAAGCATCATGTGGTGAGGAAAGATCTAGGCACATATGTCCAGTTGAATATGGGTAGCATGAGTTATTATTTTTGACATCACCCTTGAGGTGAATACGTTGGGAGGCAAAACAATAAGCCCGTATCTTTCTACGTGTCCGGTTGAAATGTTTTGCTCGTGTGTACGCAACGAGTGTTATCAATCATAGAAGACTATATGATGGTTGAGTATGTGGAGCTCTTACTTAGAATCTGTTGAATAAGTTGAATTGCAATTGCTTGGCGACTGATAACATAGGTTGTTGAGTTTCAAGAGAATTCATTGTTTGAACCTTAACATGTGAATTGGTTGCTACTTTAACATGAGAAGTTTTATAAGAAAGAATTGTTGTTATGATGCTAGGAAAAGTGATTGAAATTATCATTGATCAAACTTGTGCACTTTGCTAGCATTCACACTTCATAAATTATTTCTTTTATCATTTACCTACTCGAGGACGAGTAGCAATTAAGCTTGGGAATGTTGATACGTATCCAATGTATCTATAATTTATGAAGTATTCATGTTGTTATATTATCATTCTTGGATGTTTTACAATCATTTTATAGCAACTTTATATCATTTTTTGGGACTAACCTATTGACCCAGTGCCCAGTGCCAGTTGTTGTTTTTTTGCTTGTTTTTTACATCGCAGGAAATCAATATCAAACGGAGTCCAAACACCGCGAAACTTTTTGTGGATTTTTTATGGACCAGAAGACCACCAATGGGCCAGAGCAGCACTTGGGGGGTGCCCCGAGGGGGGCACAACCCACCAGGGCGTGCCTGGGGGCCCAGGTGAAGGAAATATGCCCTAGAGGCAATAATAAAGTTGTTATTTATATTTCCTTATATCATGATAAATGTTTATTATTCATGTTAGAATTGTATTAACCGGAAACTTAGTACATGTGTGAATACATAGACAAACAAAGTGTCCCTAGTATGCCTCTACTTAACTAGCTCGTTTATCAAAGATGGTTATGTTTCCTAGACATAGACATGTGTTGTCACTTGATGAACGGGATCACATCATTAGAGAATGATGTGATGGACAAGACCCATCCGTTAGCTTAGCACTATGATCGTATAGTTTATTTCTATTGCTTTCTTCATGACTTATACATGTTCCTCTGACTATGATATTATGCAACTCCCGAATACCGGAGGAAGACTTAGTGTGCTATCAAACGTCACAACGTAACTGGGTGATTATAAAGATGCTCTACAGGTGTGTCCGATGGTGTCTGTTGAGTTGGCATAGATCGAGATTAGGATTTGTCACTCTGACTGTCGGAGAGGTATCTCTGGGCCCTCCCGGTAATACACATCACTATAAGCCTTGCAAGCTATGTAAATAATGAGTTAGCTGCGGGATGATGCATTACGGAACGAGTAAAGAGACTGGCCGGTAACGAGATTGAACTAGGTATGATGATATCGACGATCGAATCTCAGGCAAGTAACATACCGATGACAAAGGGAACAACGTATGTTGTTATGCGGTTTGACCGATAAAGATCTTCGTAGAATATGTAGGAACCAATATGAGCATCCAGATTCCGCTATTGGTTATTGAGCGGAGATGTGTCTCGGTCATGTCTACATAGTTCTCGAACCCGTAGGGTCCGCATGCTTAACGTTCGATGACGATTTGTATTATGATTTAATGTACCGAAGGTTGTTCGGAGTCCCGGAACCCCTCGGGGAAGTAAAGGGCCTTAGGGGAGAGAGAGGGCAGCAGCCAGGAGGTGGCACGCGCCCCCCAAGGGGAGTCTGAATAGGACTAGGGGAGGGGGCACGGCCTCTCTTTCCATGTCCCTCTCCCTCTCCTTCCTTCTTCTCCTACTAGGACTAGGAAAGGGGGAGGCCGATTCGTCCTACTTGGAGTAGGACTCCCCCCCTTGGGCGCGCCCTCTAGGGCCGGCCGGCCTCCTCCTCCCTCCTTTATATACGGGGGAGTGGGGCACCACATAGACACACAAGTTGATCTTTAGCCATGTGCAGTGCCCCCCTCCACAGTTTTACACCTCGGTCATATCGTCGTAGTGCTTAGGCGAAGCCCTATGCCGGTAAGTTCATCATCACTGTCACCATGCCGTCGTGCTGACGAAACTCTCTCTCGGCCTCAACTGGATCAAGAGTTCCAGGGACGTCACCGAGCTGAACGTGTGTAGATCGCGGAGCTGCAGTGCGTTCGGTACTTGGATCGGTTGGATCGCGAAGACATTCGACTACATCAACCGCGTTACTAAACGCTTCCGCTTTCGGTCTACGAGGGTACGTGGACACACTCTCCCCGCTCGTTGCTATGCTTCTCCTAGATAGATCTTGCATGATCGTAGGAAATTTTTTGAAATACTACGTTCCCCAACTGTGGCATCCGAGCCAGGTCTATGCGTAGATGTTATATGCACGAGTAGAACACAAAGAGTTGTGGGCCATAATAGTCATACTGCTTACCAGCATGTCATACTTTGATTCGGCGGTATTGTTGGATGAAGCGGCCCAGACCGACATTACATGACCGCGTTCATGAGACTGGTTCTACTGCCGTGCTTCGTGCACAGGTGGCTAGTGGGTGTCAGTTTCTCCAACTTTAGTTGAATCGAGTGTGACTACGCCCGGTCCTTGTTGAAGGTTAAAACAGCACACTTGACGAAAAATCATTGTGGTTTTGATGCGTAGGTAAGAACGGTTCTTGCTAAGCCCGTAGCAGCCACGTAAAACTTGCAACAACAAAGTAGAGGACGTCTAACTTGTTTTTGCAGGGCTTGCTGTGATGTGATATGGTCAAGACATGATGATATATAAATTGTTGTATGAGATGATCATGTTTTGTAACAGTTATCGGCAACTGGCAGGAGCCATATGGTTGTCGCTTTATTGTATGAAATGCAATCGCCATGTTATTGCTTTACTTTATCACTAAGCGGTAGCGATAGTCGTAGAAGCAATAGTTGGCGAGACGACAATGATGCTTCAATGGAGATCAAGGGGTCAAGCCAGTGACGGTGGTGATCATGACGGTGCTTTGGAGATGGAGATCAAAGGCACAAGATGATGATGGCCATATCATATCACTTATTTTGATTGAATGTGATGTTTATCTTTATGCATCTTATTTTGCTTAGTACGGCGGTAGAATTATAAGATGATCTCTCACTAAATTTCAAGGTACAAGTGTTCCCCCTGAGTATGCACCGTTGCGACAGTTCGTCGTGCCGAGACACCACGTGATGATCGGGTGTGATAAGCTCTACGTTCACATACAACGGGTGCAAGCCAGTTTTGCACACGCAGAATACTCGGGTTAAACTTGACAAGCCTAGCATATGCAGATATGGCCTCGGAACACTGAGACCGAAAGGTCGAGCGTGAATCATATAGTAGATATGATAAACATAGTGATGTTCACCATTGAAAACTACTCCATCTCACGTGATGATCGGACATGGTTTAGTTGATATGGATCACGTGATCACTTAGATGATTAGAGGGATGTCTATCTAAGTGGGAGTTCTTAAGTAATATGATTAATTGAACTTTAATTTATCATGAACTTAGTACCTGATAGTATTTTGTATGTCTATGTTGTTGTAGATAAATGACCCGCGCTACTGTTCCGTTGAATTTTAATGCATTCCTAGAGAAAGCTAAGTTGAAAGATGATGGTAGCAACTACATGGACTGGGTCCGTAACTTGAGGATTATCCTCATTGCTGCACAGAAGAATTACATCCTGGAAGCACCGCTAGGTGCAAGACCCGCTGCAGGAGCAACGCCGGACGTTATGAACGCCTGGCAGAGCAAAGCTGAAGACTACTTGATAGTTCTGTATGCCATGCTTTACGGCTTAGAACCGGGACTTCAACGACGTTTTGAACGTCATGGAGCATATGAGATGTTCCAGGAGTTGAAGTTAGTATTTCAAGCAAATGCCCGGATTGAGAGATATGAAGTCTCCAATAAGTTCTATAGCTGCAAAATGGAGGAGAATAGTTCTGTCAGTGAACATATACTCAAAATGTCTGGGTACCACAATCACTTGACTCAACTAGGAGTTAATCTTCCGGTTGAAAGTGTCATTGATAGAGTTCTTCAATCACTGCCACCAAGCTACAAAAGCTTCGTGATGAACTACAATATGCAAGGGATGGATAAGACAATTCCTGAGCTTTTCGCAATGCTAAAGGCTGCGGAGGTAGAAATCAAGAAGGAGCATCAAGTGTTGCTGGTTAACAAGACCACTGGTTTCAACAAAAAGGGCAAAGGGAAGAAGGGGAACTTCAAGAAGAACGGCAAGCAAGTTGTTGCTCAAGTGAAGAAGCCCAAGTCTGGACCTAAGCCTGACACTGAGTGCTTCTACTTCAAAGGGACTGGTCACTAGAAGCGGAACTGCTCCAAGTATTTGGCGGATAAGAAGGATGGCAAAGTGAAAGGTATATTTGATATACATGTTATTGATGTGTACCTTACTAATGCTCATAGTAGCACCTGGGTATTTGATACTGGTTCTGTTGCTCATATTTGCAACTCGAAACAGGGGCTACGGATTATGCGAAGATTGGCTAAGGACGAGGTGACGATGCGCGTGGGAAATGGTTCCAAAGTCGATGTGATCGCCGTCGGCACGCTACCTCTACATCTACCTTCGGGATTAGTTTTAGACCCGAATAATTGTTATTTGGCGCCAGCGGTAAGCATGAACATTATATCTGGATCTTGTTTGATGCGAGACAGTTATTCATTTAAATCAGAGAATAATGATTGTTCTATTTATATGAGTAATATCTTTTATGGTCATGCACTCTTGATGAATGGTCTATTTTTATTGAATCTCGATAGTAGTGATACACATATTCATAGTATTGAAGCCAAGAGATATAAGTTTAATAATGATAGTGCAACTTATTTGTGGCACTGCCGTTTAGGTCATATTGGTGTAAAGCGCATGATTTGAGCATATATGGGTATATCTACTTGATGAAACATAAGTCTGAAACATTTGAAAAGTTCAAAGAATTTCAGAATTAAGTGCAAAATCATCGTAACAAGAAAATAAAGTTTCTACGATCTGATCGTGGAGGTGAATATTTGAGTTACGAGTTTGGTCTTCATTTGAAACAATGCGGAATACTTTTGCAACTCAAGCCACCCGGAACACCACAGCGTAATGGTGTATCCGAACGTCACAACCACACTTTATTAGATATGGTGCAATCTATGATGTCTCTTACTGATTTATCGCTATCGTTTTGGGGTTATGCTTTAGAGACGGCTGCATTCACGCTAAATAGGGCACCATCTAAATCCGTTGAGACAACACCATATGAACTGTGGTGTGGCAAGAAACCCAAGTTGTCGCTTCTTAAAGTTTCGGGTTGCGATGCTTATGTGAAAAAGCTTCAACCTAATAAGCTCGAACCCAAATCGGAGAAATGTGTCTTCATACGATACCCAAAGGAGACTATTGGGTACACCTTCTATCACAGATCCGAAGGCAAGATATCCGTTGCTAAGAATGGATCCTTTCTAGAGAAGGAGTTTCTCCCGAAAGAAGTGAGTGGGAGGAAAGTAGAACTTGATGAGGTAATTGTACCTGCTCCCTTATTGGAAAGTAGTTCATCACAGAAATCAGTTCCAGTGATTCCTACACCAATTAGTGAGGAAGCTAACGATGATGATCATGAAGCTTCTGATCAAGTTACTACCGAACCTCGTAGGTCAACCAGAGAAAGATCCGCACCAGAGTGGTACGGTAATCCTGTTCTGGACGTCATGTTACATGACCATGACGAACCAACGAACTATGAGGAAGTGATGATGAGCCCAGATTCCGTGAAATGGCTTCAGGCCATGAAATTTGAGATGGGATCCATGTATGAGAACAAAGTGTGGACTTTGGTTGACTTGCCCGATGATCGGCAAACCATAGAGAATAAATGGATCTTCAAGAAGAAGACTGACGCTGACGGTAATGTTACTGTCTACAAAGTTCAACTTGTTGCAAAAGGTTTTCGACAAGTTCAAGGAGTTGACTATGATGAGACTTTCTCACCCGTAGTGATGCTTAAGTCTATCCGAATCATGTTAGCAATTGCCGCATTTTATGATTATGAAATTTGGCAAATGGACGTCAAAACTGCATTCTTGAATGGATTTCTAGAAGAAGAGTTGTATATGATGCAACCTGAGGGTTTTGTCAATCCAAAAGGCGCTAACAAAGTGTGCAAGCTCCAGCGATCCATTTATGGAGTGGTGCAAGCCTCTCGGAGTTGGAATAAACGTTTTGATAGTGTGATCAAAGCATATTGTTTTATACAGACTTTTGGAGAAGCCTGTATTTACAAGAAAGTGAGTGGGAGCTTTGTAGCATTTCTAATATTATATGTGGATGACATATTCTTGATTGGAAATGATATAGAATTTCTGGATAGCATAAAAGGATACTTGAATAAGAGTTTTTCTATGAAAGACCTCGGTGAAGCTGCTTACATATTGGGCATCAAGATCTATAGAGATAGATCAAGACGCTTAATTGGACTTTCACAAAGCACATACCTTGATAAGATTTTGAAGAAGTTCAAAATGGACCAGTCAAAGAAAGGGTTCTTGCCTGTGTTACAAGGTGTGAAGTTGAGTGAGACTCAGTGCCCGACCACTACAAAAGATAGAGAGAAAATGAAAGTCATTCCCTATGCCTCAGCCATAGGTTCTATCATGTATGCAATGCTGTGTACCAGACCTGATGTGTGCCTTGCTATAAGTATAGTAGGGAGGTACCAAAGTAACCAGGAGTGGATCACTGGACAGCGGTCAAGAACATCCTGAAATACCTGAAAAGGACTAAGGATATGTTTCTCGTTTATGGAGGTGACAAAGAGCTCATCGTAAATGGTTACGTCGATGCAAGCTTTGACACTGATCCAGATGACTCTAAGTCACAAACCGGATACGTGTTTATATTGAATGGTGGAGCTGTTAGTTGGTACAGTCCCAAACAGAGCGTCGTGGCGGGATCTACATGTGAAGCGGAGTACATAGCTGCTTCAGAAGCAGCAAATGAAGGAGTCTGGATGAAGGAGTTCATATCCAATTTAGGTGTCATACCTAGTGCATCGGGTCCAATGAAAATCTTTTGTGACAATACTGGTGCAATTGCCCTGGAAAAGGAATCCAGGTTTCACAAGAAAACCAAGCACATTAAGAGATGCTTCAATTCCATCTGTCATCAAGTGTCGGAAGGAGACATAGAGATTTGCATGATACATACGGATCTGAATGTTACAGACCCGTTGACTAAGCCTGTCTCACGAGCAAAACATGATCAGCACCAAGACTCCATTGGTGTTAAATTTATTACTATGTAATCTAGATTATTGACTCTAGTGCAAGTGGGAGACTGAAGGAAATAGGCCCTAGAGGCAATAATAAAGTTGTTATTTATATTTCCTTATATCATGATAAATGTTTATTATTCATGCTACAATTGTATTAACCGGAAACTTAGTACATGTGTGAATACATAGACAAACAGAGTGTCCCTAGTATGCCTCTACTTAACTAGCTCGTTTGTCAAAGATGGTTATGTTTCCTAGCCATAGACATGTGTTGTCATTTGATGAACGAGATCACATAATTAGAGAATGATGTGATGGACAAGACCCATCCGTTAGCTTAGCACTATGATCGTATAGTTTATTTCTATTGCTTTCTTCATGACTTATACATGTTCCTCTAACTATGAGATTATGCAACTCCCGAATACCGGAGGAACACTTAGTGTGCTATCAAACGTCACAACGTAACTGGGTGATTATAAAGATGCTCTACAGGTGTCTCCGATGGTGTCTGTTGAGTTGGCATAGATCGAGATTAGGATTTGTACTCCGATTGTCGGAGAGGTATCTCTAGGCCCTCTCGGTAATACACATCACTATAAGCCTTGCAAGCAATGTAACTAATGAGTTAGTTGCGGGATGATGCATTACGGAACGAGTAAAGAGACCAAGGAGAGCGAGAGAACAAAGTGGGCTTTGGTGATGTCGGAATTTGCACCTATTTGTATCTATTTAGTGATCAGTCCGCTAGTTTCTTTGATTCCACTCGGTGTTCCTTTTCCCGCCGGTAATGAGATTGAACTAGGTATGGTGATACCGATGATCGAATCTCGGGCAAGTAACATACCAATGACAAAGGGAACAACATATGTTTTTATGAGGTTTGACCGATAAAGATCTTTGTACAATATGTAGGAACCAATATGAGCATCCACGTTCCTCTATTGGTTATTGACCGGAGATGTTTCTCGGTCATGTCTACATAGTTCTCGAACCCGTAGGGTCCGCACGCTTAACGTTCGATGACGATTTGTATTATGAGTTTATGTGATTTTATGTACCGAAGGTTGTTCGGAGTCCCGGATGAGATCATGGACATGATGAGGAGTCTCAAAATGGTCGAGACATAAAGACTGATATATTGGACCATGTTGTTCGGACACCAGAAATGTTCCGGAGAGTTTCGGATAAAACCGAAGTGCCGGAGGGGTTACCGGAACCCCCGAGGGAAGTAATGGGCCTTATTGGGTCTGAGGGGAGAGAGAGGACAGCACCCAGGAGGTGCCCCCCCCAAGGGGAGTCCGAATAAGACTAGGGGAGGGGGCGCGACCCCTCTTTCCCGTTCCCTCTCCCTCTCCTTCCTTCTTCTCCTACTTGGACTAGGAAAGGGGGGGCGATTCCTACCTGGAGTAGGACTCCCCCCTTGGGCGCGCCCTCTAGGGTCGGTCGGCCTCCTCCATCCCTCCTTTATATACGGGGGAGGGGGGCACCCCATAGACACACAAGTTGATCTTTAGCCGTGTGCAGTGCCCCCCTCCACAGTTTTACACCTCGGTCATATTGTCGTAGTGCTTAGGCGAAGCTCTGCGCCGGTAACTTCATCATCACCATCACCACGCCGTCGTGCTGACGAAACTCTCCCTCGGCCTCAACTGGATCAATATTTCGAGGGACGTCACTGAGCTGAACGTGTGCAGATCACAAAGGTGCCGTGCGTTTGGTACTTGGATCGGTTGGATCGCGAAGATGTTCGACTACATCAACCGCGTTACTAACCGCTTCCGCTTTCGGTAAGAGGGTAGGTGGACACACTCTCCCCGCTCGTTGCTATGCTTCTCCTAGATAGATCTTGCGTGATCGTAGGATTTTTTTTTGAAATACTACGTTCCCCAACACGAGGCGCACCCAGGTGGGTTGTGCCCACCTCGGTGGCCTCCCGCACCCCCTGTTTACCCTATAAATTCACAAATATTCCAAAAACCCTCGGGGTTAACCTAGATCAGAAGTTCCGCCACCGCAAGGCTCTGTAGCCATCGCAAACCAATCTAGACCACGTTCCAGCGCCTTGCCGGAGGGGGGAATCATCTCCGGTGGCCATCTTCATCATCCCGGCGGCCACCACAATGAGGAGGGAGTAGTCCACCCTCGGGGCTGAGGGTTTCTACCAGTAGCTATGTGTTTAATCTCTCTCTCTCTCTCGTGTTCTTGGGATGTCACGATCTTGATGTATCGCGGGCTTTGTTAATATAGTCGGATCATATGGTGTTTTCCCCTCTCTATCTTGTTGTGATGAATTGAGTTTCTCCCTTTGAGATTTCGTTGTTATCGGATTGAATAATTTTATGGATTTGAGAACACTTGATATATGTCTTGCAGTTGAATACTGGTGGTGACAATGGGGTATCGTGCTGATTCACTTGATATATGTTTTGGCACTCAACTCACGGATTCCCGAGGTGACATTGGGGTAATCTATGCATAGGGGTTGATGCGCGTTCTTTTCTTTGTTTCTCCGGTAGAAATCTTGGGGCACTCTATGTAGTTCTTTGTGTTGGATTGAGTATTATGAATATGAATTTTCTTTGGTGTTATTTTAGTACGAACTCTAGGATAGATCGATAGGAAAGAATAGCTTTGTGTTATCTTTGTACGAACTCTTGAATAGATCAACAAAAAGAATAGCTTTGAGGTGGTTTCGTACCCTACAAACAATTTATTCTTATGTTCTCCGCTAGATAGGAACTTTGGAGTGATTCTTCATCGCACGTTGAGGGAAGGTTATATGATCCAATTATATTAGCATTGTTGAGAGATTGCACTAGCGAAAGTACGGACCCTAGGCCTCATTTTCAAGCATTGCAATACCGTTTTTGTGCCCGTTTACTATTTGCTACCTTGTTGTGTTTATTTATTTAGATTACAAAAATATATTTCTACCATCAATATTACACTTTTATCACCATCTCTTTGCCGAACTAGTGCACCTATACAATTTGCCATTGTATTGGGTGTGTTGGGGACACAAGAGATTTCTTGTATTTGGTTGCAGGGTCGTTTGAGAGAGACCATCTTCATCCTACACCTCTCACGGATTGATAAACCTTAGGTCATCCACTTGAGAAAAAATTGCTACTGTCCTACAAAACTCTGCGCTTGGAGCCCCAACACGTGTCTACAAGAATAAAGTTGCGTAGTAGACATCAAGCTCTTTTCTGACGCCGTTGCCGGGGAGGTGAGTGCTTGAGGGTATATCTTTAGATCTTGCAATTGAATCTTTTAGTTTCTTGTTTTATCACTAGTTTGGTTTATAAAAGGAAAACTACAAAAAAATGGAATTGAGGTTGCATCATATTATTCATCTTTATAATATCTTTCTTGAAAATGATGGTTTGGAAAATTGTGCTTAATTGTTAGAAGAAGAAGTCAATAAAATGTTTGGCACAAAATATTTGAATTATGAGCATGATTGCAATGTTGTTAGTGTGAGTTCTTTGAATATCCATGATGCTAACGATATGCAAAGCCATAAGCTTGGGGATGCTATATTTGATGAAGATGATATTTTTACTCCCCCAAGTTTTGATGAGAAAATTTATTATGATGAAAGCATGCCTACTATTTATGATGATTATATTTATGAAAGTGGATTTGGAGAGGTCGTGACTTTATTTAGTGATGAATCCACTATTTTGGAAAAGGTTTCAATTGATTATTATGAGAAAAAAGTTGCTATCTATGATGATTATGGTGATGACATGTATGCTATAAAGAATAATGATAACCATGAAACTTTTCATCATGATTTTAATTTTCAATCCCATGATAGTTACTTTGTTGAGTTTGCTCCCACTACTATTCATGAGAATAAATTTTCTTATGTGGAGAGTAACAAAATTTCCATGCTTATGCATCATGAAAAGAATGATTTACGTGATAGCTATATTGTTGAATTCATTCATGATGCTACTGAAAATTATTATGAGAGACGAACTTATGCTTGTAGAAATTGCAATAATACCAAGTTTCCTCTCTATGTGTTGAAAGTTTTGAAGTTATGCTTGTTTTGCCTTCCTATGCTAGTTGATTCTTGTTCCCATGAGTTGTTTGATCACAAAATTCCTATGCATAGGAAGTGGGTTAGACTTAAATGTGCTTGCCATGTGATTCATGATGCTCTTGTTATGTTTCAATTCTTATCTTTTATGCAAGCATCATTGAAATCATCATGCCTAGCTAAAAAGGCATTAAAGAAAAGCGCTTGTTGGGAGACAACCCAACACTTTTACCTACTGTTTTTCTGTGTTCACATGATTATGCTACTGTATTAATCATGTTTTATAGCTTTTGTTTCAATAAAGTGCCAAGTAAAGCCTTTGGGATCATGTTGGGTGATAGTTGATTTGATCGTGCTGAAAAACAGAAACTTTTTGCGCTCATGAAAATAATTCTTATTTTTAACAAAAGAGTGCTTTTGAGTTGATTATTTTTGCAGACTTTTAATATACAAATTTCTCATGTGTTCCTAATTTTTTCATAATTTTTGGAGTAGCAGAAGTATGATTTGAGTACAGATTACTACAGACTGTTCTGTTTTTGACAGATTCTGTTTTCAATGCATAGTTTGCTTGTTTACTACTTTCTATGGCTTATATTGCTCAAAATAAATTGTGGAAATGATATGATACAGTAGTCATTGTGCGATAACAATTATGAATCTTGTCTTTGACAATACCAAAAGTGAAATGGTTTGCTCTTTATCATACGAACCTATCTCACAAAGTTCTGTTAAGTTTTGTGTGATTGAAGTTTTCAAGTTTTGGGTGAGATGTCGATATGAGGAGAATAAGGAGTGACAAGAACCTAAGATTGGGGATGCCCAAGGCACCCCGAGGTAATATTCAAGGAAGATCCAAGGAACTAAGCTTGGGGATGCCCTGGAAGGCATCCCCTCTTTCGTCTCCAGCATTATCAGTAACCTCACTTGGAGCTATGTTTCCATTCGTCACATGATATGTGTTTTGCTTGCAGCATCATTTTATTTTGTTAAGATTTGCTTGCTGTTATTTATAATAATGTTTTGCATCTTTTATTTCAATAAAAGTGGCATTGATAGCCTTTTCTATGCATATTTTACAACTCTACATGTTGCTGTTTGAAAACAGAAAGTTTACCGCTGTTGAAAAAATTCCCTAGAAAAGTCATAATGTGATAAAATGTTGAAATTTTTTGCAAAATAAGCTCTAATAAATTTTCTACAGTGTGGGAAATTTTCATAACTTTTGGAGTTAGGGAAGTATTGATACTCTTGCATTCTTTACAGACTATACTGTTTTGAGAGATTGCTATTATGTTTGCATTGTTTGCATATGTTTGCTCGTTTAGTGATCCTATTTGAGGATAGGAGTATTAAATATGCAGAGGCATTTAGTATGCAATGTTGAATAATAATTTTAGTGATTTGCTACAGTAGAGAATGATAAGGTTTTTGCATTGGTTTATACTAACTTATCTCACGAGTTCTTGTTGAGTTTTGTGTGGATGAAGCTTTTGAGTCTAGGAAAACTATGATATGAGAACAATTAAGAAGACACAAAATCTCAAGCTTGATGATGCCCAAGGAATCCCAAGATAATATTTCAAGATGTCTCAAGCATCTAAGCTTGGGGATGCCCCGGTAGGCATCCCACCTTTCTTCTTCAACAATTATCAGATAGTATCGGTTGAGCCTGAGTTTTTGCTTCTTCACATGATGTGTGCTATCCTTGGAATGTCATTTTATTTTGATTTGCTTGATGTTTTAGAGTACTTAGATCTGAAAGTTTTTAAATAAAATAGAGTCCTCAAATAGTTGCCAGGGAGGCTAGGTAAGCGGCACGCACATCCCGTCAACGAAGCTCTTTTCTATGGAATTGCTCTAGTGCTTCACTTATATCTTTTTTAGCATGGTGTGCTTTTGTATTTTGAAGAAATTGTCTATTGCTTCACTTCAATTAATTTGAGAGAAAGAAATATTATGCTCATGATCCTCACTTTTATCTTTTTGGAGTAGCTTGTCATTTACTCTTATGCTTCACTTATATCCTATGAGTAAATTGTTGAATGAATTGAATATCATGAAGTTGGAATTATATCATGCCTAGTGGTAGCTTCACATTGTGTTTAGAAAGAGAAATCTTTTGAATCTTGAAAATCACAATATTGGTCATACAAGCAATTCATGAATAATTAGTAGAAGAAAGAGAACTTTCACATGCAAATATACTATCCTGGAAATCTTTTGTGATTGTGAGCCCCCATCAAAATATTATATGCCAAAATTGTTGACGTTGGACAAGGAAGACAACGTAATGGTTTATGTTTGTTCATATTCACATAGAATTTATATTGTCATAGATCCTTCAACATGTTGCGTTTTCCCCCCATCTTTGCTAGCCAAAAATTCCGCACCAAGTAGAGATACTACATGTGCATCCAAAAACCCTTAAACCCAAATCTTATTTTCAAGAGTCCACCATACCTACCTAGGGATTGAATAAGATCCTTCAAGTAAGCTGTCATCGGTGCAATAAGGCAATAAAAATTGCTTCTAAAAGTGTTAGATCATTTAGTGTAAGAGAAAATTGAGCGTTGTACGAACTTGTGATGGCAAAGAATAAAAGCAACTGACTGCATAATAAAGGTTGCTATCATAAGGGGCAATATAACGTGACGTTCTTTTGCACTAAGGGGTTGAGCATACAAACAAATAAGCGCATGGCAACCTCTGCTTCCCTCTGCGAAGGGCCTATCTTTTACTTTTCAATATTTACCTTTATGCAAAGAGTCAAAGTTTTTCTCTCTATTCCTTTTTATTTTTCTCTTTTGGCAAGCATCATGTGGTGAGGAAAGATCTAGGCACATATGTCCAGTTGAATATGGGTAGCATGAGTTATTATTGTTGACATCACCCTTGAGGTGAACACGTTGGGAGGCAAAACAATAAGCCCCTATCTTTCTACGTGTCCGGTTGGAATGTTTTGCTCATGTGTATGCGGTGACTGTTAGCAATCATAGAAGACTATATGATGGTTGAGTATGTGGAGCTCTTACTTAGAATCTGTTGAATAAGTTGACTTGCAATTGCTTGGTGACTGAAAACATAGGTTGTTGAGTTTCAAGAGAATTCATTGTTTGAACCTTAACATGTGAATTCGCTGCTACTTTACCATGAGAAGTTTTATAAGAAAGAATTGCTGTTATGATGCTAGGAAAAGTGATTGAAATTATCATTGATCAAACTTGTGCACTTTTCTAGCATTCACACTTCATAAATTATTTCTCTTATCATTTACCTACTCGAGGACGAGTAGCAATTAAGCTTGGGGATGCTGATACGTCTCCAATGTATCTATAATTTATGAAGTATTCATGCTGTTATATTATCATTCTTGGATGTTTTACAATCATTTTATAACAACTTTATATCATTTTTGGGATTAACCTATTGACCCAGTGCCCAGTGCCAGTTGATGTTTTTTGCTTGTTTTTTATATCGCAAGAAATCAATATCAAACGGAGTCCAAACACCGCGAAAATTTATGTGGATTTTTTATGGACGAAAAGACCACCAATGGGCCAGAGCAGCACCTGGGGGGTGCCCCAGGGGGGCACAACCCACCAGGGCCCGCCTGGGGGCCCAGGCGCGCCCAGGTGGGTTGTGCCCACCTCGGTGGCCTCCCGCACCCCCTATTTACCCTATAAATTCACAAGTATTAAAAAAACCCTTGGGGTTAACCTAGATCAGAAGTTCCGCCACCGCAAGGCTCTGTAGCCACCAAAAACCAATTTAGACCCCGTTCCGGCACCCTGCCAGAGGGGGGAATCATCTCCGGTGGCCATCTTCATCATCCCGGCGGCCACCACGATGAGGAGGGAGTAGTCCACCCTCGAGGCTAAGGGTTTGTACCAGTAGCTATGTGTTTAATCTCTCTCTCTCTCTCTCGTGTTCTTGAGATGTCACGATCTTGATGTATCGCGGGCTTTGTTAATATAGTCGGATCATATGGTGTTTTCCCCTCTCTATCTTGTTGTGATGAATTGAGTTTCTCCCTTTGAGATTTCGTTGTTATCGGATTGAATAATTTTATGGATTTGATAACACTTGATATATGTCTTGCAATTGAATACTCATGGTGACAATGGAGTATCATATTGATTCACTTGATATATGTTTTGGCACTCAACTCGCGGATTCCCGAGGTGACATTGGGGTAATCTATGCATAGGGGTTGATGCACGTTCTTGTATTTGTTTCTCCGGTAGAAATCTTGGGGCACTCTTTGAAGTTCTTTGTGTTGGATTGATTATTATGAATATGAATTTGCTTTGGTGTTATTTTTGTACGAACTCTAGGATAGATCGATCGGAAAGAATAGCTTTGTGTTATTTTAGTACGAACTCTTGAATAGATCGAACAGAAAGAATAGCTTTGAGGTGGTTTCGTACCCTACAAACAATTTATTCTTATATTCTCTTCTAGATAGGAACTTTGGAGTGATTCTTCATCGCACGTTGAGGGACGGTTATATGATCCAATTATATTAGCATTGTTGAGAGATTGCACTATCGAATGTACGGACCCTAGGCCTCATTTTCAAGCATTGCAATACCGTTTTTGTGCATGTTTACTATTTTCTACCTTGCTGTTTTTATTTATTCAGATTATACAAATATATTTCTACCATCCATATTACACTTTTACCACCATTTCTTCACCGAACTAGTGCACCTATGCAACTTGCCATTATATTGGGTGTGTTGGGGACACAAGAGATTTCTTGTATTTGGTTGCAGGGTCCTTTGAGAGAGACCATCTTCATCCTACAACTCTCACGGATTGATAAACCTTAGGTCATCCACTTGAGGGAAAATTGCTATTGTCCTACAAAACTCTGCGCTTGGAGGCCCAACACGTGTCTACAAGAATAAAGTTGCATAGTAGACATCATATGCTTGAAGTATTATTGTTTTCATGTCAATATTAAACTTTTGTTTCGAATCTTGCTGATCCGAACATTCATGCCACAATAAAGAGAATTACATGGATAAATATGTTAGGTAGCATTCCAAAAAAAAATTCTGTTTTTATCATTTGCCTACTCGAGGAGGAGCAGGAATCAAGCTTGGGGATGCTTGATACGTCTCCAACGTATCTATAATTTTTGATTGTTCCATGCTATTATATTATCTGTTTTGGATGTTTTATATGCATTAATATGCTATTTTATATGATTTTTTGGACTAACCTATTGACCTAGAGCCCAGTGCCAGTTTCTGCTTTTTTCCTTATTTTAGAGTTTCGCAGAAAAGGAATACTGAACGGAGTCCAAACGGAATAAAACTTTCACGATGATTTTTCTTGGACCAGAAGACACCCAGGAGACTTGGAGTGCATGTCAGAAGAGCCACGAGGTGGCCACAAGGGTGGAGGGTGTGCACCCGACCTTGTGGGCCCCTCGTAGGTCCCCTGACCTAGTTCTTCCGCCTATATATATACTCTTATACCCTAAAAACATCCAGGGGAGCCACGAAACCACTTTTCCACCGCCGCAACCTTCTGTACCCGTGAGATCCCATCTTGGGGCTTTTTCCGGCATCCTGCTGGAGGGGATTCGATCACGAAGGGCTTCTACATCAACACCATTGCCTCTCCGATGAAGCGTGAGTAGTTTACTTCAGACCTACGGGTCCATAGCTAGTAGCTAGATGGCTTCTTCTCTCGCTTTGATTCTCAATACAAAGTTCTCCTCGATGTTCTTGGAGATCTATTCGATGTAATACTCTTTTGCGGTGTGTTTGCCGAGATCCGATGAATTGTGGATTTATGATCAGCTTATCTATGAATATTATTTGAATCTCCTCTGAATTCTTATATGCATGATTTGATATCTTTGCAAGTCTCTTCGAACTATCGATTTGGTTTGGCCAACTAGATTGGTTTTTCTTGCAATGGAAGAAGTGCTTAGCTTTGGGTTCAATCTTGCGGTGTCCTTTCCCAATGACAGCAGGGGAAGCAAGGCACGTATTGTATTGTTGCCATCGAGGATAAAAAGATGGGGGTTTCATCATATTGCTTGAGTTAATCCCGCTACATCATGTCATCTTGCTTAATGTGTTACTCTATTCTTATGAACTTAATACTCTAGATGCAGGCAGGAGTCGGTCGATGTGTGGAGTAATAGTAGTAGATGCAGAATCGTTTCGGTCTACTTGACACGGACGTGATGCCTATATTCATGATCATTGCCTTAGATATCGTCATAACTTTGTGTTTTCTATCAATTGCTCGGCATTAATTTGTTCACCCACCGTAATAATTCCTATCTTGAGAGAAGCCTCTAGTGAAACCTATGGCCCCCGGGTCTATTTTACATCATATTAGTTTCCCGTCAACTTGCCAATTTCTGTCGCCGTTTCCTTACTTTGCAATCTTTACTTTCCGTTCCATAAACCAAAAATATTACTTTACCGTTTATCCATCTCTATCAGATCTCACTTTGCGAATAACCGTGACGGGATTGACAACCCCTTTGTAGCGTTGGTTGCAAGTTGGTGTTTGTTTGTGCAGGTATTCGGTGGCTTGTTGCATAGTCTCCTACTGGATTGATACCTTGGTTCTCAAAACTGAGGGAAATACTTATGTTACTTTGCTGCATCACCCTTTCCTCTTCAAGGGAAAAACCAACGCATGGTCATGAGGTAGCACTGCCTCCGTTGCCGATTCCTTCAGGCGATGTTGTCTGGCTTGCACAACAAAACCGAGGATAGGACGCTGACAGAAGCAACCTCTGTCATGGCGGTTGGGGATGAGATGGAGTCGCTGGACAGCACATCTAGGGCGAAGGATCGTACTGGTGGTGAGGATGGGGAGCAAGAGTGGCGGACGCCAAGGACTCAGACACGGGAAAGGTTGGAGGGAGGCAGAAGGAGGGGGAAAGGTTTGGTGGATTTGGTGTTGTGGTTGGGTAGGGGCGTCGGGTCCGACGTGGCGGATGCGTCCGGGCGCCCCCATATCCACCCTGCACTTAGGCTGGATATGAGGGGTGCCGGTCAGCCCGGGCGTTTGAGGCCCGTTTAAAGCGCCCGTCTGGGTCAGGTTTTTTTGATCGGTTAGTGACTGGGCCATCCGCCCGAGTGTTTAAGGATCCCGGTTGTAGATGCTCTTACTAAACTCCATAGACAATGGTGCCAAGTATCTCACTTTGTGTCATTGTTTTTCATTAGTGAAAGTGTTGTCACTAATTTTCTTTCCTGCTTTAAAACTAGAATTCCCTGAATGATTCGTCGGATTTCCTTGGGAAGGACAAACCAAACATCATGGGTTTTGCAGAAATATGTCGTTGGACCATGGTCTAGTAGAGGAGTGAGATTCTATGTGTATGTACACACCGTCCATCGTTGTCTTGAGATTCATATCATGTTTTCTAATTCATGACAAAGTTAATTTTGTTTTGTAGTGCTGCATAGTGTTCCTTTTTTTGTTTTAAAGTGTATCATAACATTTCGTTGTGCATCAACAAGTAAAAGTGCACTTGTTTTGGATTGGATTTGCTAATACACGATGAAACATTACAATACGCTTTGAAATAAGAAAAAAAACACGTACAAAATTGAAGCAAATCATATTTTGCTAAAGAAATATATGAAAACATGTGACGAATCTCAAACACAACGGCATACGGTGAATGCATGCACATAGAATATTCACTCTTGTCTAGTACTCCAATAAGGTCTAGGCCCGAGCTTATCCATCCTAACATGGCAAAATTTTGTGTTTTGACCCTTTCGGCGTATAAAATCGGGATCTGACCCCGGTATGGAATTTTTTTGAGATTTGACCCTTTTGCTACTGCCGGAGGCCCTGGCGGTAGGTACGTACAGGCTACTGTCGCCCCTCGTGGCGGTAGGTTCCCTGACGCCGTCTGGCCGTTAACGACCATGTACATGTGGCAAAGAGACCTACCGCCGCCGGCTATGGCGGTAGGCTCTTGCAACCTACTGCCAGGCTCTCTGGCTGTAGGTTCCTGGATAAGGTTGTGAGGGGAGGGGGATGTGCTGCTCCCCACCCACTCATTCACCCCACTCTTCTTTTCGAGCTCAAGTTCTCTCCCCCTCTTCTCCCCCACCAAATCACCCACTAGATCTCCCTCCATTGCTTGAGATTTGGCCGGTGGATCGAGGCCATTTGCATCACCCAAGGTACCTCCCCCATCCCCCCTTCATTTGGTTGGTTCAAATCATGCATTTTGCTCATTTTGTTGGAATCATGATGACCCACAAGTGTAAGGGATCTATCGTAGTCCTTTCAATAAGTAAGAGTGCCGATCCCAACGAGGAGCAGAAGGAAATGACAAGCGGTTTTTAGTAAGGTATTCTCTGCCAGCACTGAAAGTATCGGTAGCAGATAGTTTTGTGGTAAGGTAATTTGTAACGGGTAACAAGTAATGAAAGTAAATAAGGTGCAGCAAGATGGCCCAATCCTTTTTGTAGCAAAGGACAAGCCTGGACAAACTCTTATACGACGAAAAACACTCCCGAGGACAAATGGGAATTATCGTCAAGCTAGTTTTCATCACGCTCATATGATTCGCGTTCGTTACTTTGATAATTTGGCATGTGGGTGGACCGGCGCTTGGGTACTGCCCTTCCTTGGACAAGCATCCCACTTATAATTAACCCCAATTGCAAGCATCCGCAACTACAAAAGAAGTATTAAGGTAAACCTAACCATAGCATGAAACATATGGATCCAAATCAGCCCCTTACGAAGCAACGCATAAACTAGGGTTTAAGCTTCTGTCACTCTAGCAACCCATCATCTACTTATTACTTCCCAATGCCTTCTCTAGGCCCAAACAATGGTGAAGTGTCATGTAGTCGACGTTCACATAACACCACTAGAGGAAAGACAACATACATCTCATCAAAATATCGAACAAATACCAAATTCACATGACTACTTATAGCAAGACTTCTCCCATGTCCTCAGGAGCAAATGTAGCTACTCACAAATCATATTCATGTTCATAATCAGAGGGGTATTAATATTCATAAAAGATCTACACATATGATCTTCCACCAAATAAACCAACTAGCATCAACTACAAGGAGTAATCAACACTACTAGCAACCCACAGGTACCAATCTGAGGTTTTGGGACAAAGATTGGATACAAGAGATGAACTAGGGTTTGAGATGAGATGGTGCTGGTGAAGTTGATGGAGATTGACCCCCTCAAAGAGAGGATCGTTGGTGATGACGATGGTGATGATTTTCCCCTCCCGGAGGGATGTTTCCCCGGCAGAACAGCTCCGCCGGAGCCCTAGATTGGTTCCGCCTCGTGGCGGCGGTGTTTTGTCCCGAAAGCTTGCTTATGATTTTTTTCCAGGGTAAAAGACACCATATAGCCAAAGATGGGAACCGGAGGCCTGCCAGGTGGCCCACGAGGCAGGGGGGCATGCCCAGGGGGGTAGGGCGCGCCCCCACCCTCGTGGATGGTGGGTGGCCCCCCTCTGGTGCTTTCTTCGCTCAGCATTTTTTATTAATTCCAAAAATAACTTCCATGGAGTTTCGGGACTTTTCGAGCTGTGCGGAATAGGTCTCTAACATTTGCTCCTTTTCCAGCCCAGAATTCCAGCTGCCGGCATTCTCCCTCTTCGTGTAAACCTTGTAAAATAAGAGAGAATAGGCATAAGTATTGTGACATAATGTGTAATAACAGCCCATAATGCAATAAATATCAATATAAAAGCATGATACAAAATGGACGTATCAACTCCCCCAAGCTTAGACCTCGCTTCTCCTCAAGCGGCAGCCGATAACGAAAAATATGTCCACATGTTTAGAGATAGAGGTGTCGAGAAAATAAAATATGGACACGAGGGCATCATGATCATTCTTATAACAGCAACATATATATATATATATATATATATATATATTGTCATATGATCTCTCATGCTAAAGTAATAATCCATTCATAATGTAAAGTATGAATCAGAAACTTCATTGAGAACCAACAAACTATAATCTCAGTCATTGAAGCAATTGCAATTTATCATAACATCAGAAATAGTCAATATAAGAGCTTTTCAGCAAGTCCACATACTCAACTATCATTTAGTCTTTCACAATTGCTAACACTCACGCAATACTTTATGGGTATGGAGTTTTAATCGGAAACAGAGAAAGATAGGGGCTTATAGTGTTGCCTCCCAACCTTTTACCTCAAGGGTAATGTCAACAATAATAGTTCATGCTAACTTACATCCAATTGGATATATATATATCATGATCTTTCCAACACAAGGTGCATGCCAAAGGATAAAATGTAAAAAGGAAAGGTGAAGATCACCATGACTCTTGCATAAGGTATGAGACAAAAGTGAAAGATAGGCCCTTCGCAGAGGGAAGCAGAGGTTGTCATGTGCTTTTATGGTTGGATGCACGAAATCTTAATGCAAAAGAACGTCACTTCATATTGCCACTTGTGATATGGACCTTTATTATGCAGTCCGTCGCTTTTATTTCTTCCACATCACAAGATCGTATAAAGCTTATTTTCTCCACACTAATAAATCATACATATTTAGAGAGCAATTTTTATTGCATGCAACAATGACAACTTACTTGAAGGATCTTACTCAATCCATAGGTAGATATAGTGGACTCTCATGGCAAAACTGGATTTAAGGATATTCGGAAGCACAAGTAGTATCTCTACTTGGTGCAAAGAGTTTGGCTAGCATGAGGGGGGAAGGCAAGCTCAACATGTTGGATGATCATGACAATATACTTTATTTCGGATATAAGAAAACATAACCAATTATGTTGTCTTCCTTGTCCAACATCAACTCTTTAGCATGTCATATTTTAATGAGTGCTCAAATCATAAAAGATGTCCAAGATAGTATATTTATATGTGAGAACCTCTCTTTCTTTATTACTTCCTATTAATTGCAACAATGACCAAAACTATGTTTGTCAACTCTCAACAACTTTTATTCATCATACTCCTTATATGTGAAGTCATTACTCTCCATAAGATCAATATGATCTCTTTAATTTCTTTTTATTCTTTCTTTTATTCCCTCAAGATCATGGTAAGATAATCAAGCCTTGACTCAACACTAATCTTTATTATATATAGCTCACGGACTCGATTACATAGAAGGATCAAAAGGCAAAAATCAAAACTAGATCATACTAAAACTTCTATTCTACTAGATCAAGATATTACCAAAAGGATCGAACTAAGAAAAAGGGTAAAGATAGGAGTGTGATGGTGATATGATACGTCTTCAACGTATCTATAATTTTTTATTGATCCATGCTATTATATATTCTGTTTTGGATGTTTAATGGGCTTATTTATACACTTTTATATTATTTTTGGGACTAACCTATTAACCGGAGGCCCAGCCAAATTGTTGTTTTTTTGCCTATTTCAGTGTTTCGCAGAAAAAGGATATCAAATGGAGTCCAAACGGAATGAAACCTTCGGGAATGTGATTTTTGGAACAAACATGATCCAGAGGACTTGGAGTGGACGTCAAGCAACAGACGAGGAAGCCACGAGGTAGGGGGCGCACCTACCCCCCACCCCAGGCGTGCCCTCCACCCTCGTGGGCCCCTCGTGGCTCCACCGACCTACCTCTTCCTCCTACATATACCTACATACCCCCAAACCATCAGAAGCGACCACGAAAACCTAATTCCACCGCCGCAACCTTCTATACCCGTGAGATCCCATCTTGGGTCCTTTTCCGGCGTCCTGCCGGAGGGGGCATCGATCACGGAGGGCTTCTACATCAACACCATAGCCTCTCCGATGATGTGTGAGTAGTTTACCTCAGACCTTCGGGTCCATAGTTATTAGCTAGATGGCTTCTTCTCTCTATTTGGATCTCAATACAAAGTTCTCCTCGATTCTCTTAGAGATTGCTACCTCTTGAGCACTGCCTTGGTTTTCCCTTGAAGAGGAAAGGGTGATGCAGTAAAGTAGCGTAAGTATTTCCCTCAGTTTTTGAGAACCAAGGTATCAATCCAGTAGGAGGCTACGCGCGAGTCCCTCGAACCTACACAAACAAATAAATCCTCGCAACCAACGCGATAAGGGGTTGTCAATCCCTACACGGTCACTTACGAGAGTGAGATCTGATAGATATGATAAGATAATATTTTTGGTACTTTTATGATAAAGATGCAAAGCAAAATAAAAACGGCAAAAGAAATAGCTTGTTGTTGGAAGATTAATATGATGGAAAATAGACCCGGGGGCCATAGGTTTCACTAGTGGCTTCTCTCAAGAGCATAAGTATTTTACGGTGGGTGAACAAATTACTGTTGAGCAATTGACAAAATTGAGCATAGTTATGAGAATATCTAGGTATGATCATGTATATAGGCATCATGTCCGAAACAAGTAGACCGACTCCTGCCTGCATCTACTACTATTACTCCACACATCGACCGCTATCCAGCATGCATCTAGAGTATTAAGTTCATAAGAACAGAGTAACGCCTTAAGCAAGATGACATGATGTAGAGGGAGAAACTCATGCAATATGATATAAACCCCATCTTGTTATCCTCGATGGCAACAATACAATACGTGCCTTGCTGCCCCTACTGTCACTGGGAAAGGACACCGCAAGATTGAACCCAAAGCTAAGCACTTCTCCCATTGCAAGAAAGATCAATCTAGTAGGCCAAACCAAACTGATAATTCGAAGAGACTTGCAAAGATAACCAATCATACATAAAAGAATTCAGAAGATTCAAATATTGTTCATAGATAAACTTGATCATAAACCCACAATTCATCGGTCTCAACAAACACACCGCAAAAGAAGATTATATCGAATAGATCTCCACAAGAGAGGGGGAGAACATTGTATTGAGATCCAAAAAGAGAGAAGAAGCCATCTAGCTAATAACTATGGACCCGAAGGTCTGAGGTAAACTACTCACACATCATCGGAGAGGCTATGATGTTCATGTAGAAGCCCTCCGTGATCGATGCCCCCTCCGGCGGAGCTCCGGAACAGGCCCCAAGATGGGATCTGACGGGTACAGAAGGTTGCGGCGGTGGAATTAGGTTTTTGGCTCCGTATCTGGTAGTTTGGGGGTACGTAGGTATATATAGGAGGAAGGAGTACGTCGGTGGAGCGACGTGGGGCCCACGAGGGTGGAGGGCGCGCCCAGGGGGGTAGGCGCGACCCCCCTACCTCGTGGCTTCCTGGTAGCTTTCTTAACGTAGGGTCCAAGTCCTCTGGATCATGTTCGTTCTGAAAATCACGTTCCCGAAGGATTCATTCCATTTGCACTCCATTTGATATTCTTTTTCTGCGAAACTCTGAAATAGGCAAAAACAACAATTCTGGGCTGGGCCTCCGGTTAATAGGTTAGTCCCAAAAATAATATAAAAGTGTATAATAAAGCCCAATAATGTCCAAAACAGAAGATAATATAGCATGGAGCAATAAAAAATTATGGATACGTTGGAGACGTATCAGAGATCTATTCGATGTAATCTTCTTTTGTCGTGTGTTTGTCGAGATCCGATGAATTGTGGGTTTATGATCAAGATTATCTATGAACAATATTTGAATCTTCTCTAAAGTCTTTTATGTATGATTGGTTATCTTTGCAAGTCTCTTCAAATTATCAGTTTGGTTTGGCCTACTAGATTGATCTTTCTTGCAATGGGAGAAGTGCTTAGCTTTGGGTTCAATCTTGCGGTGTCCTTTCCCAGTGACAACAGGGGCAGCAAGGCACGTATTGTATTGTTGCCATCAAGGATAAAAAGATGGGGTTTATATCATATTGCATGAATTTATCCCTCTACACCATGTCATCTTGCTTAAAGCGTTACTCCGTTCTTATGAACTTAATACTCTAGATGCATGCTGGATTGCGGTCGATGTGTGGAGTAATAGTAGTAGATGCAGAATCGTTTCGGTCTAGTTGTCGCGGACGTGATGCCTATATACATGATCATACCTAGATATTCTCATAACTATGCTCAATTCTATCAATTGCTCAACAGTAATTTGTTCACCCACCGTAATACTTATGCTCTTGAGAGAAGCCACTAGTGAAACCTATGGCCCCCGGGTCTATTTTCCATCATATTAATCTGCCGTTATTTCCATTACTGTTTACTTGCTTTCTTTACTTTTACTCCTTATCATAAAAATACCAAAAATATTATCTTATCGTCGCTATCAGATCTCACTCTCGTAAGTGACCGTGAAGGGATTGACAAGCCCTTTATCGCGTTGGTTGCGAGGTTCTTATTTGTTTGTGTAGGTGCAAGGGACTTGGGCGTGACCTCCTACTGGATTGATACCTTGGTTCTCAAAAACTGAGGGAAATACTTACGCTACTTTACTGCATCACCCTTTGCTCTTCAAGGGAAAACCTACACAGTGCTCAAGAGGTACCAAGAAGGATTTCTGGCGCCGTTGCCGGGGAGGCTCACACCAAGTCAAGTCAAGATTTGATTTCCCGTCAACGAGCCATTTCTGGCGCCGTTGCCGGGGAGGTGTGCGCCAAGACAAGTCAAGACATACCAAGTACCCATCACAAACCCTTATCCCTCGCATTACATTATTTCCCTAGAAAGAAAATTAAATTACCATATGAATCTATTATGAGAGCCACTTATGGATTGCCCACCAAAGATGGCAATACCTAGATCTATCCTCGCTTTTATGCCTAGCTAGGGGCGTTAAACGATAGCGCTTGTTGGGAGGCAACCCAATTTTATTTTTAGTTTTTTTGCTTTTTGGTTCTGTTTAGGAATAAATCTTTAATCTAGCATCTGGTTAGATTTTTTGTGTTTTAATTAGTGTTTGTGCCAAGTTAAACCTATAGGATCTTCTTGGATGATAGTTATTTGATCTTGCTAAAAATTCCAGAAACTTTCTGTTCACCAAAACAATTTTAAAAAACACTAGAAATTGATAAAATACTGATTCCAATTGCTGTAGATCAATAAAAAAATATCTAGGTCATCCTATTTTGGTAGAATTTTTGGAGTTCCAGAAGTTTGCGTTAGTTACAGATTACTACAGACTGTTCTGTTTTTGACAGATTCTGTTTTTTGTGTGTTGTTTGCTTATTTTGATGAATCTATGGCTAGTAAAAGAGCTTATAAACCATAGAGAAGTTGGAATACAGTAGGTTTAACACCAATATAAATAAAGAATGAGTTTGTAACACCCCCAGTGTCATGCTACAGTAATCCCCTGTTAATGGTGCCAGGTCACCATGCTTACTGAGCCAATTATCACTTGATGAAAAAATCAAAGTCAAATTCAAATTCAAATTATGAGTGAAATTCAAAATTTCTCAAACGTGAAAAACTAAAATGTTCTTCATGTGCCAAATAATCCATAACAAATGTTGGTGGTGTCATGCTACAGTAATCCCCTGTTAATGGTGCCAGGTCACCATGCTTACTGAGCTAATTATCACTTGATGAAAAAATCAAAGTCAAATTCAAATTCAAATTATGAGTGAAATTCAAAATTTCTCAAACATGAAAAACTAAAATGTTCTTCATGTGCCAAATAATCGATAACTAATATTGGTGGTGAACCAACATTTTTGCAAATGTCTAAGTGCCCTAAACCACTTTAAAACAGTGGCTAAAACTATAGTTTAAATGCCCTTTTAAAATTATGAAGGTTGCAAACTATTTCTAAAGCCTCACAATCTTTTGTGGCATTGCCAACTATTGCAATGTAATTATGTGGCCCAGTCCCACACTTTACAGAATCCTTTTGGCAACTCAAATATTTCATAGCATTTTTCTATAAAAAGAAAAGGGCATTAGAAATAAAATAAAATAAAGGGAAAAAAAGGCCAGGCTGCACTGTGCACTTGGCCCAGCCGCGCAACAGTGCAGCCCAGCCCACCTAACCCTGCCATCCCCTACCTCTGTTCACCAGGGGCTGGGTGGACGCGCACGCGCCGTCCGTGGCCGCCGATGGCCACGGGGCGGCCATCCGGCGGCTCCCCGGCACCTACTAGGTCGCCCCTGCCCAGGACGAACCCTAGCGGCCCTCCCCACTTGCTTCCTCGCCACCCAGATCCACCACGCTCTCCCTCTGGCCTCTCCCCCCCCCCCCCCCACGTCGCCCGACGATGTCGTCGCCGTTCCTCTCGCACCGCCACGGCGACCGTCGACCCTGAGCTTCACCAACGCCTCCACGAGCTCCGCCGTTCTCCGCTCCTTCGTCTCCGACCATCAGCAAGAGCTGGGAGGCCCCGCTGAGGGCGTTCTTCTCCGGCGAACCCTGCAACTACTAATCCCTCGAGGGCTTTTCTTGGCCACTCGGTGAGCTCCTCTCTCCCTCCTTTCCTTCTTCCCGCGGCCGCATTCGTCGCTAGCTAGTTCGCCGCCGTTGTTGTGCCTCTGATTCCGCCGGCGTGCTCGTAGTTGTGTCGTTGCTGCCCATCGAGCTCGAATGAGCTCGGGATCGTGCTCAGCATGTCCGTGCGGGCCCGTTGCACCCCTCCCTCGCGCTTTGTCGAGCCCCGTAGTGCCGACCCCATGCTCCGACCGGATGCGCCTCCACGTAGCTCGTCGCCGGCGTCGTTCCGGCGACCTTTTGGTCATTTGCTCGTGCCTATCTTGCTCGCGCGTGCACGTAGGCCTCGCCCCGCTCTCTGGATAGCCCAAACTCGTGTCGTACCACCGTTGTCGTTGCTCGCCCGAAGCACCTCGCCACAGGCGAGCTCGAAGCGCTCGCCCCCGTCCGTTCCAGCCACTCCGGCCATCACCGTTCGACGCACGACGCCGAGCCGCGTCGAACGCGCCCAGCCACAACCCCACAGACCCAATGTGTGCGAAATCCGCGCCCCTCCCGAGCCGTGCCGCCGCGTTTGGCTCGCCAGAGTCGCGGGTCTCCGGTCGGTGTCCGATGTGGCGCCCAGGTGGCACCGCCTAGGCCACTGGCTGGTGGGCCTGGGGCCCCCTTTGACCTGTTGACTTGGGTCAACACAAACGTGGCCGCACCCAGTGCCACTGACATGTGGGCCCCGTGCTAATTAAACAGGTTTTATAAATAAATAAAACGTTAATTAATCTGTTAATTAGTTTTAGTCACTAATTAGTCACTGACTAACGGGGCCCACACCCCTAACTAGTATTGTTAGTCAAATTAATCCACTTTTAACCCACAGAGGCTGACATGTGGGTCCCGGTGGCCCCACTGGTCAGGTTTGACCTGGTCAGCCACTCTATTGACTACTGACGTCATCTACACGTCATGCTGACGTCATTTTCCTTTTCTGTTAATTCTGTTGATTTAAATAATTTCATAAAACTATTAAAACTTTACAAATCGTAGATAATAAACCGTAGTTCGGATGAAAATGTTTTCTACATGAAAGTTGCTCAGAAAAATCCAACAATCCGAATACGCGGTCCGTTCATCTGTCACATGCCCCTAGCATGCTGAACATGGAACTTTCCCCCTCCGGTCATCTGTGTGACACAGGTCCGGAACCGGAAAAACATTCCCGGTTGAATTCCCCCTTCACCTATATCGTGTAGCCATACGTTAGGTCACACGCGGCACAGCATATTGCCACGTTATGCTTTGTGATGCTATGTTTGCTTTATATTTACTGTTTCTTCCCCCTCTTCTCTCCGGTAGACCCCGAGACCGATGCTGCCCTTGTGGTCGACTATGTCGAGGATGACCCCTCCTTGCCAGAGCAACCAGGCAAGCCCCCCCTTTGATCATCCCGATATCGCCCATTCCATCCTCTCATGCTTGCATTAGATTTTGCTACTGTTATTATTTGCTCCTATTCTGATGCATAGCCTGCTTTTGTAACCTGCTCATTGTTACCTACCTGCTTATCCTAAACTGCTTAGTATAGGTTGGTTAGTGATCCATCAGTGACCCCCACCTTGTCCTTGTTGCCCCTGCTTCATCATTGAAGACCCGATCAACGGGATCGAAGACCAGGCCCTGGCACCGCACATCACTTTCCCCTTAGTTGCTCGACACTACTGGGTTACTATCGAGTGCCGAGGGTGAGACCTCTACAACACTTCTGATGTTAACCCTGTAGTGTAGCTATTCGGTCGTGGTCATCGGGGGTGATTCCGCCTTAACCACTTCCGATACGACTCTGTTGTGCAACCCCTCAAGTGTGAACCTCGGGGGTGGTTCCTCTTACGTTCACCTTGATGATTACATCGAGTGGAATTCACCGGGGGTGATTCCTCGGGTTTTCCCCTTGATGTTTGGACACACGGATACTTGGACTTTATAGTTGTTTCTTGGAAAGGCGGGTCGACCCTGAGGGTACTCGCGAGTAATGTGGAGTCGGGTTGACCTGGAGGGTGCCCGCGAGATAATTACGAGGCGTGGCCGGGCATTCCTAGCCCTTGCCGCAAGTCCTCGAGACGGGGCAACGGGGTCACATCTTTCGTGAGTCTCTGCTTGTTACCGCGTGCTCCTAATCCACTACGATTTGGATATTTGATCCGAGGGGCCTCTGGCCTGATAGCACTAATGATCACGTGGGCATAGTATGGGCGTTCTGCGTCGTATGCATCAGCCGAAGCTTAATAGACGTCAGCGACTGAGCGGCGCGTGCCGGGTTGGACTGGTAAGCACCTACCTTTTTTAAGGAGGTAGCTAGGTCTGCTCACCGGCCACCCTCGCAACATGCAGGAGTTCCCGGGGCGATGACCCAAGACCCCTGGGGGAATAGGTTTAGTCCACTGACCTCTCTATTAAGCCTAGGTCGGGTTGCGGCATATTGTTTGCCGAGGCCGGGCATGACCCAGGAAAGTGTGTCCGGCCGGAGTTAAGCGAGCGTGGTGGGTAAGTTGGTGCACCCCTGCAGGGAAGAAAACATCTATCGATAGCCTGTCCTACGGTAACGAACACTTGGAGTTGTATCCCAATCGATACAACTAGAACTGGATACTTGTGATGAGAAATGGATAGTATGGCTCTGGGATTGCTTTCTCGCAGGGAGTCGAGAAAGGATCTCTGGCCGAGGTTGATAACACTTCTACTACTTTACTTTATGCTACTCTACTCCCTCCTGTTGCCTCAAGATGGTGGTTTCCAGAAGATGCTAGTCTTCAATAGGCTAGGATTTCCCCTTCTCTTCTGGCATTTTGCAGTTCAGTCCACATATACTACCCCTTTTCATTGACACCGATGCATATGTAGTGTAGATCCTTGCTTGCGAATACTTTGGATGAGTACTCACGGTTGCTTTGCTCCCCCTCCCCCCCCCTTTTCCATTCTTCTCGGATGTCGCAACCAGATGGTGGAGCCCAGGATCCAGACACCACCTTCGACGACGACTGCTACTACACTGAGGGTGCCTACTACTACGTGGAGGCGGCCGACGACCAGGAGTAGTTAGGAGGCTCCCAGGCATGAGGCCTTGCCTTTTTGATCGATGTTGCTTTTGTGCTAGCCTTCTTAAGGCAAACTTGTCTAACCTATGTCTGCACTCAGATATTGTTGCTTCCGCTGTCTCTTGTGTTTTCGAGTTTATGTATTCGAGCCCTCGAGGCCCCTGGCTTGTAATATGAAGCTTGTATTATTTTAATTTGTGTCTAGAGTTGTGTTATGATATCTTCCCATGAGTCCTTGATCTTGATCGTACACATTTGCGTGTATGATTAGTGTATGATTGAATCGAGGGCATCACAAGTTGGCATCAGAGCCGACTGCCTGTAGGTAGCCCCCTTTCCAACTCCTTGGCCGAAGTTGAGTCTAGTCAATGAAAAACTTTTACTAACTTGGCAGTGTGGCTTACGGGCCCACGTCGCCATTGGGTGGTATTAGAATCTTTTACTCCTCGTCTATACTCTGGGACTCTGATCTCTCTTCCATTCGGGTTAAACGAATTTACTAACTCTGACATTAGGCTCTCGTACCCACTTCCTCCCGGAGAGCCCCGACATTATCGATGATCACTTGCTTCGCCATAAGATTCTGCGGATACTCCTCGATGTTTCTCGAGACCCTGTGCCAACTGCCTTACAGTTCCTGACCATCGATAATCCCCGTGAATAACATCCTTGCCGCCTGTACCTTCATCCCCAGTTGCTCCTGTTATTACAAGATACCCCTAGTACTCTCCGTTGTTCCGAGAATCCTTTGTGCCTTTTGCTTTGCAGCTTCTTTTTGCATTGTGGATAATTCACATAACCAGGGTTCGTTCATCCTCAGTTTTTCATATGCTTTCCAAAATACCTGAAATGCTATCTGATCTTTCAAAATCCTCTGCAGCCTATTGCTCTTGATTCTCCTTGCCTGCTTGCATTAGGATTAATTCCATATGTCTAGCAATATTCTTTAAAATTCTTTGTGATTGTCATTCTGTTCCTATGGATTCAGCGTGTGTGCAATACTCGAAATCATCAATTAATCCTTGGAAATTTTCTTTCTGGCTCAGACATCCTTCCAGATATGAGCTAGTTTTTGCCCAATCCAGATTTGATCAGGTACACCTCTAAGTCTATTCAACTTACTCACCTTTTGATCAGAGCCTCTGCTTCTGATCCTTCGTCTTGAAATCATAATTCCTTTGTACCCAAGCATCGAATCATTCAGACGTTTCTATAAGCCGATGCCTTTGCATCCCCTTCTTTATCTGATTGATTACCGATACTCACATCAACTCTGTCGTGAATCGCTAGATCCATTGCTGGGTTGTTATCCGATAGTGTCCTTCACATCCAAAATCTTGTGAGTTTTTTCCTGATACATAATACCTTCGGTAAATTGTACCATCGGCTTTGACTTCGTTACTCTGCTTTCAAACTCGCATCTTTTGCTTGGTTGATGGTTGTATAGATTCATAAAAATGCCCTGATGGGTTGAACTTATGCCTTCCATAATCCGTGTGAACCCGAGAGTTCTCATGAGTCTTACTCTTCTGGTACTTCGCCAGATAAATCTTCTGCACTACAATTTCTTCGAAAACGAGGAGTGAATGAAAGGTTATGCATTGAAGAAGTGGGAGTTTAGCTTGAATCTTTGTGATCATGCCCATGGACCCGATGTGGAACTTATCATGGAAGCTGCTCGTAAAAATAATTATTTCTTTGGTACAATCTCATCTTGTATCTATGAATTGATCCTTTGCAATCGTGGTTCAGACCATATTTCCTCCTTGATTCCATTTACTGGGTAAGTTAAAATATTTATCCACTGCAAATCATTTCCCCCGTCCAACCTCTACCCCGATTTACCTTCCGACAATACACCTAGTACTTGATACTAGGAAGTTTTATACCCCATCACATCATTCCTAGCCTGATCGGCTATATTTTTATTGTGTCAACTTTTAACTGTGCTACCTAGTCCTTATGCCCAAAGCAACTTCCGACGATGAGCTAAGCTTACGTCGATATCCCTCGTCATATCATTTTTCCTTGAACAACAAGCTTGATTTCAAGTTTGTGTCATACTCGTGGTTCGAATAACCTTTCGCTTCATCATACCTTTTGACTTGATGTCATCGCCGATCGATTACATCTTCATGAAACCTCTCGACAAATGTATCGTGATCATCATCAACATTCTGATGCTCTTCCAGGATATCAATCGAATTCGTGATGAGAAATACCATCCTTGCCCCTCGATGATTTGGGTTATCATCGACAACATTCTTGCCTTCCCCCCAATACAAACTTGTTCATATCATTTTGGCATACATCCTTTTTGACATGTCGATGGATTTCTACTGAACCCATCGGCCACCTCCTCATCTTTTTCCTGATAAAATAGCATGATATGTTCTAAAAATTCCTATGGATCCTTTGTGTTCCCAAGGTCCGACCTTTACCTGATGACCATGTCAATGCTATCCCAAAGCATGATTGTGGTACTCCGAACCTCTTTAAAACCATTTGGAGGCGCAATGCTAAAGGTTTCTTGATCACTTATCCAAACAATGTTGTCTAGGTAACGTCATGAATTTCCTCTCCCCTTTACCTAAAAGGTAATCTATACCTTGTCATGATTATCCTGCTCTGCTTGTTCTTGTGAAGGATATACTCCTAATACTTGTGTTTCAACACACTTTCCTTTCCATTGTTTTGCTTAACCTTTCTTGTAAACTAACATACCTGAGCGGTGATAATTCCCTGCTTATGTAAACACCTCGGTGTACAAACTCTGTCAGTAATACCTTGTTACTATTGTTGATGACATTCAGGTAGCCACCGATGGACGAGAACTTTGCCTATTGGTCCGCCTCGTCTTAATGAGCAGGAAAATGGTTCTCTTCATCCCTCGCCCTTGGTACCAACATTGTTGCCAACATAATTGACAGACTATCCTCTGACCTGCTGATACGTCTCCAACGTATCTATAATTTTTGATTGTTCCATGCTATATTATATTCTATTTTGGATGTTAATGGGCTTTATTATACACTTTTATATTATTTTTGGGACTAACCTATTAACCGGAGGCCCAGCCCAAATTGCTGTTTTTTTGCCTATTTCAGTGTTCCACAGAAAAAGGATATCAAACGGAGTCCAAACGGAATGAAACCTTCGGGAGCGTGATTTTCGGAACCAACGTGATCCAGAGGACTTGGAGTCCATGTCAAGAAATCAACCAGGAGAGCACGAGGCAGGGGGTGCGCCTACCCCCTTGGGCGTGCCCTCCACCCTCGTGGGGCCCACGTTGCTCCACCGACGTACTTCTTCCTCCTATATATACCTACATACCCCCAAACTATCAGATACGGAGCCAAAAACCTAATTCCACCGCCACAACCTTCTGTACCCGTGAGATCCCATCTTGGGGCCTTTTCCGGTGCTCCGCCGGAGGGGGCATTGATCATGGAGGGCTTCTACATCAACACCGTAGCCTCTCCGATGATGTGTGAGTAGTTTACCTCAGACCTTCAGGTCCACCGTTATTAGCTAGATGGCTTCTTCTCTCTCTTTGGATCTCAATACAAAGTTCTCCACGATTCTCGTGGAGATCTATTCAATGGAATCTTCTTTTGTGGTGTGTTTGTTGAGACCGATGAATTGTGGGTTTATGATCAAGTTTATCTATGAACAATATTTGAATCTCCTCTGAATTCTTTTATGTATGATTGGTTATCTTTGCAAGTCTCTTCGAATTATCAGTTTGGTTTGGCCTACTAGATTGATCTTTCTTGCAATGGGAGAAGTGCTTAGCTTTGGGTTCAATCTTGCGGTGTCCTTTCCCAGTGACAGCAAGGCACGTATTGTATTGTTGCCATCGAGGATAACGAGATGCGGTTTATATCATATTGCATGAGTTTATCCCTCTACATCATGTCATCTTGCTTAAAGCGTTACTCTGTTCTTATGAACTTAATACTCTAGATGCATGCTGGATAGCGGTCGATGTGTGGAGTAATAGTAGTAGATGTAGGCAGGAGTCGGTCTACTTGTCACGGACGTGATGCCTATATACATGATCATACCTAGATATTCTCATAACTATGCTCAATTCTATCAATTGCTCAACAGTAATTTGTTCACCCACCGTAATACTTATGCTCTTGAGAGAAGCCACTAGTGAAACCTATGGCCCCCGGGTCTATTTTCCATCATATTAATCTCCCGTTATTTCCATTACTGTTTACTTGCTTTCTTTACTTTTACTCCTTATCATAAAAATACCAAAAATATTATCTTATCATCTCTACAAGATCTCACTCTCGTAAGTGACCATGAAGGGATTGACAAGCCCTTTATCGCGTTGGTTGCGAGGTTCTTATTTGTTTGTGTAGGTGCAAGGGACTTGGGCGTGACCTCCTACTGGATTGATACCTTGGTTCTCAAAACTGAGGGAAATACTTACGCTACTTTACTGCATCACCCTTTCCTCTTCAAGGAAAAGAACGCAGTGCTCAAGAGGTAGCATGATACGATACCGGGGCACCTCCCCCAAGCTTGGAAGTTGCCAAGGGGAGTGCCCATACCCATGTGATTATATCTCTTTCCTCGGAGGTGGTGATGATGGAGTTGTTGATGATGTGGGCTTGTCGTCCATCTTCCAAGGCATAGGCTCACCATCATAGAAGGATGATCGAGTCTCCGGGATCCTCAAATCTGCAGCCAAACTCATCCTCTTGAATCTATATTCATACTCACAGTTTTGGTTTTGCAGGTCATAGATCTGGGCTTGGAGGTGCTCGATTTTCTCGTGAAGCTTGAAGATGGCCTCCCCAATGTTCTTGGCGTCCAGCTTGTGGTTGTTGGTGAACTCTGTGATCATTATGTGATTGGTGTCGAGTCCACGTTCCACCATCTCCTCGCACTTGAAAACTTGTTGCTCCATTGCCTCGAGCCTTGTCTCCACGCTTCCGGTCCTCCTTGGTCCCTCAACATCGTGGATGTGCAGCAACCCCTTACGCATCTCAATGGTTTGAGGATGTTGCAGCACCTTCGCGAGGTAGGGATTGATGACCTTCTCGAATAACTTGTCCTTGGGGGCGCTTGGAGACGTCATGGTGATCTAGATCTGTCAGAAAAACAGCTCGAAACGAAAACAGCGGATATTTGCGTGGTACGGTGGTCAAAACCTTCGGGGGATTATATAATGAATTTTTACCGACCAAAAGAAGTATCGTGCAAGAAAACGGAGTCTGGAGAGCACACGAGGTGCCCACGAGGCAGGGGGCGCGCCCAGGGGGGTAGGGCGCGCCCTCCACCCTCGTGGACGCCTCGTGTCCTTCCCAGACTACTTATTATTTTCATATTTTCTTAAATATTCCAAAACAGAGAAAAATTGCTATTAGAACTATTTTGGAGTCGGTTTACTTACCGTACCACATACCTATTCCTTTTCGGAGTCTGAAACATTCTGGAAAGTGTCCCTTATGTATTCCTCCGGGGTTATGGTTTCAATAACATTAGTTTCAACATTTATAGGATTACCTGAGATATAATGTTTGATTCTTTAACCATTTACCACCTTCGGATTTGTGCCTTCAAAGTTGTTGATTTTTATGGCACCGGAACGATAGACCTCCTCGATAACGTAAGGACCTTCCCATTTAGATAGGAGTTTTCCTACAAAGAATCTTAAACGAGAGTTGAATAGCAACACATAATCACCTACATTAAACTCACGCTTTTGTATCCTTTTGTCATGCCATCTTTTAACTTTTTCTTTAAACAGTTTGGCATTCTCATAGGCTTGGGTTCTCCATTCATCAAGTGAGCTAATGTCAAATAGCCTCTTCTCACCGGCAAGTTTTAAATCATAATTGAGCTATTTAATGGCCCAATATGCCTTATGTTCTAGTTTGAGAGGTAAGTGACATGCTTTTCCATAAACCATTTTATACGGAGACATACCCATAGGATTTTTATATGCAGTTCTATAGGCCCATAATGCATCATCAAGTTTCTTGGACCAATTCTTTCTAGATCTATTAACAGTCTTTTGCAAAATTAATTTGAGCTCTCTATTACTCAGTTCTACTTGACCACTAGACTGTGGGTGGTATGGAGATTCAATTCTATGATTAACATCATACTTAGCAAGCATTTTACGAAAGGCACCATGAATAAAATGTGAACCACCATCAGTCATTAAGTATCTAGGGACTCCAAACCTCGGAAAAATAACTTCTTTAAGCATCTTAATAGAGGTGTTATGATCAGCACTACTAGTTGGAATAGCTTCTACCCACTTAGTAACGTAATCAACAGCAACTAAAATATGTGTATACCCGTTAGAGGAAGGAAACGGTTCCATATAATCAAAGCCCCAAACATCAAATGGTTCAATAACAAGTGAATAGTTCATAGGCATTTCTTGACGTCTACTAATATTACCAATTCTTTGACATTCATCACAAGACAAGACAAACTTACGGGCATCTTTGAAGAGAGTAGGCCAATAAAAACCGGATTGCAATACCTTATGTGCAGTTCTATCTCCAGCATGGTGTCCTCCATAAGCCTCGGAGAGACACTTGCGTAGGATCTGTTCCTGTTCATGCTCAGGTACACAACGTCTAATAACACCATCTACTCCTTCTTTATAAAGGTGTGGGTCATCCCAGAAGTAATGTCTTAAATCATAGAAAACTTTTTCTTTTGCTGGTATGTGAAACTAGGTGGTATAAATTTAGCAACAATGTAATTAGCATAATCAGCATACCATGGAGCAGTACGAGAAGCATTTATGACAGCTAATTGTTCATCAGGAAAGCTATCATCTATAGGTGGTGGGTCATCAAGAACATTCTCTAACCAAGATAAGTTGTCTGCAACGGGGTTCTCAGCTCCCTTTCTATCAATAATATGCAAATCAAATTCTTGTAGTAGGAGAACCCATCTAATAAGTCTAGGTTTAGCATCTTTCTTTTCCATAAGATATTTAATAGCAGCATGATCAGTGTGAACAGTTACTTTAGAATCAACAATATAAGGTCGGAACTTATCACAAGCAAGTACAACTGCTAAAAATTCATTTTCAGTAGTAGCATAATTTCTCTGGGCACTGTCTAGAGTTTTACTAGCATATTGGATAACATTTAATTTCTTATCAACTCTTTGTCCTAGAACAGCACCTACGGCATAATCACTAGCATCACACATAATTTCAAAGGGTAAATTCCAATCAGTTGGCTGAACAATAGGTGCAGAAATCAAAGCTTTCTTAAGTATTTCAAATGCTTCTACACAATCATCATCAAAGACAAAAGGAATATCTTTTTGTAAGAGGTTAGTCAGAGGCCTAGAAATTTTTGAGAAGTCCTTAATGAACCTCCTATAAAAACCGGCATGACCAAGGAAACTTCTTATACCTTTGATGTCCTTGGGACATGGCATCTTTTCAATAGCATCAACTTTAGCTTTATCAACTTCAATACCTCTTTCAGAAATTTTATGCCCCAAGACAATACCTTCATTAACCATAAAGTGGCACTTCTCCCGATTCAAGACAAGATTAGTTTCTTCACATCTCTGCAAAACTCGATCAAGGTTGCTCAAGCAATCATCACAAGAAGTTCCGTATACGGAGAAACCATCCATGAAAACCTCAACAATCTTTTCACAAAAATTAGAGAATATAGCCATCATGCATCTTTGAAAGATAGCAGTTGCATTGGATAAACCAAAAGGCATACATCTATAAGCAAAGGTACTGAAAGGGCAAGTAAAAGTGGTCTTTTCTTGATCCTCTTTTGACACAGGTATTTGAGAGAAACCAGAATAACCATCTAGAAAGCAGAAATGTGTATGTTTGGATAATCTTTCTAGAATTTGATCAATAAAAGGTAAAGGGTAATGATCCTTTTTAGTAGCTTTATTTAGTTTACGAAAATCAATTACCATTCTATAACCTGTAATGATTCTTTGTGGGATCAATTCGTCTTTGTCATTAGGAGCAACAGTAGTACCTCCCTTCTTAGGGACACAATGGACAGGACTTACCCACTGACTATCAGCAACGGGATAAATTATACATGCCGCCAGAAGCTTTAGTATTTCTTTTCTTACCACTTCTTTCATCTTAGGATTTAACCTTCGTTGGTGATCAACAACTGGTTTAGCGTCTTTCTCCAATTTTATTTTGTGTTGGCATAGAGTGGGACTAATGCCCTTAAGATCATCAAGAGTATATCCAATAGCAGCACGGTGCTTCTTCAGAGTTTTCAATAATTTATTCTCTTCATGCTCTGAAAGGTTAGCACTAATAATAATAGGATATATCTTTTTCTCATCAAGATAAGCATATTTAAGAGTATCAGGTAATGGTTTAAGCTCGAACACGGGATCACCCTTGGGTGGAGGAGGATCCCCTAGGATTTCAACAGGCAAGTTGTGTTTCAGAATGGGTCCCTATTTAAAGAATACTTCATCTATTTCCCTTCTTTCATTCATAAACATATCATTTTCATGGTCTAGCAAATATTGTTCTAAAGGATCATTAGGAGGCACGGCAATAGACGCAAGACCAATAATTTCATCTTTACTAGGCAATTCTTCCTCATGGGGTTGTCTACGAAACTTAGCAAAATTAAACTCATGAGACATATCCCCCAAACCAATAGTAACAACATCCTTTTTGCAGTCTATCCTAGCATTAACAGTATTCAAGAAGGGTCTACCAAATATAATGGGAAAAAAATTATCTTGTGGGGAACCAAGAACAAGAAAATCAGCAGGATATTTAACTTTCCCACACAAGACTTCAACATCTCTAACAATCCCTACTGGTGAAATAGTATCTCTATTGGCAAGCTTAATTGTAACATCAATTTCTTCTATCTCAGCAGGTGCAATATCATGCATAATTTCTTTGTACGAGGAATGAGGTATTGTACTTGCACTAGCACCCATATCACACAAGCCATGATAACAATGATCTCCTACTTTAACAGAAATAACAGGCATGCCTACAACAGGTCTATGTTTGTTTTTAGTGTCAGGTCTAGCAATTCTAGCAGCTTCATCACAGAAGTAAATAACATGCCCATCAATATTATCAGCCAAGAGATCTTTAACCCTAGCAATACTAGGTTCAAATTTAATTTGCTCAGGGGGTTTGGGTGTCTTAATATTACATTTGTTGACCATAGTTGAAGCTTTAGCATGATCCTTTATTCTAACAGGGAAAGGTGGTTTCTCAATATAAGCAGTAGGAACAATATGATCATTATAAGTGATAGTCTTTTCTTCAACTTTAATAGGTGCAACTACTTTTACTTCAATGGGAGGATTATATTTAAACCACTTCTCCTTAGGGAGATCAACATGAGTAGCAAATGATTCACAGAAAGAAGCTACTATCTCAGAGTCAAGTCCATATTTAGTGTTAAATTCACGGAAAACATCGGTGTCCATAAAAGATTTAACACAATCAAACTTAGGTGTTATACCTGACTCCTTACCTTCGTCGAGGTCCCAATCTTCAGAGTTATGTTTAATTATTTCCAATAAATCCCATTTGAATTCAATAGTCTTCATAATGAAAGAGCCAGTACAAGAAGTATCGAGCATGGAGCGATTATTGAGAGAAAGCCGAGCATAAAATTTTTGAATAATCATTTCCCTTGAGAGCTCATGATTGGGGCATGAATATAACATTGAATTAAGCCTCCTACAAGCTTGAGCGATGCTTTCTCCTTCGCGAGGCCAAAAATTATATATATAATTGTGATCACGATGAACAAGATGCATAGGAGAAAACTTCTGATGAAATTCCAATTTCAATCGGTTGTAGTTCCATGATCCCACATCATCACATAGCCTAAACCATGTCAATGCCTTTCCCTTCAAAGATAAAGGGAAGACCTTCTTCTTGATAACATCCTCGGGCATACCTGCAAGCTTAAATAATCCACAAACTTCATCCACATAGATTAGGTGCAAATCGGGATGTAATGTTCCATCTCCTGTGGAAGGATTAGCTAGCAGTTTCTCTATCATACCAGAAGGAATTTCAAAGTAAACATTTTCAGTAGGTTCAGTAGGTTGAGGAGCAACTCTTTGCTCTACTGGTCAGGGTGAAGATACCCCGAACAAGCCCCTTAAAGGATTACTTTCCATAGTAACAAGTGATAGTAAATTTCAACACACTATATAAATTTTTCCTTACCAAATTCCACCTACCAAAGGAGCTTCACTCCCCGGCAACGGCGCCAGAAAATAGTCTTGACGACCCACAAGTGTAGGGGATCTATCGTAGTCCTTTCGATAAGTAAGAGTGTCGAACCCAACGAGGAGCAGAAGGAAATGACAAGCGGTTTTTAGTAAGGTATTCTCTGCAAGCACTGAAATTATCGGTAGCAGATAGTTTTGTGATAAGGTAATTTGTAACGGGTAATAAGTAATGAAAGTAAATAAGGTGCAGCAAGATGGCCCAATCCTTTTTGTAGCAAAGGACAAGCCTGGACAAACTCTTATATGAAGAAAAATGCTCCCGAGGACACATGGGAATTATCGTCAAGCTAGTTTTCATCACGCTCATATGATTCACGTTCGTTACTTTGATAATTTGGTATGTGAGTGGACCGGCGCTTGGGTACTGCCCTTCCTTGGACAAGCATACCACTTATGATTAACCCCTATTGCAAGCATCCACAACTACAAAATAAGTATTAAGGTAAACCTAACCATAGCATGAAACATATGGATCCAAATCAGCCCCTTATGAAGCAACGCATAAACTAGGGTTTAAGCTTCTGTCACTCTAGGAACCTTCTGATCTTAAGGAGGGAAAAGTTTTCCGTAGGCTTGTGAAACAAAAACAGAAGATGCTTAATGAGCTGCATGAGATGGAATATGCTTGCAGACATTCTGTGGCAACGGAGATCTTTTTCTCTGTGAACATAGAAGAATTCCGCAAGCTGGACTTGAGAAAACCCAGATAGGTCATTGGATGGGCAATCACACAAGGCAAGTCAGAGATGCCGGAACACCATGCTCGATGGGCCTGGTTCGGCGAAACAAAAGGTGTGTTGGAGAATTGGGCGGGATCGTCGGATTATCAACTGAAGCCTAATCCTGATCGTGACGCACAAATTGAACGTCTTATACGTTTTAGATCTTTTTTCCGTACCAGAAAATGTATGCTCGAGCTTGAGCTTTCTAGTTTGAACTCATGTCATTCAAATCGCTAGATGTTTTAAGTCAGTTGAACAAGTGTCATTTGTGGATGTAATGAACTATGCTCAGTTATGTATGCCGTTGCTACTCTATCATTTGTGGATGTCATTTGTGGATGCTACTCGATCATTTGTGGATGTCATTTGTGGATGCTTAATTCATAGAAGTTTGTAAGAAATGGAAAGGCAAAGGTCTATAAAATAAAGGCAGGGGGACATGGATCAGCACCCTACCGCCATAGGCTCCGGCGGTAGGGTAACCAACCCTACCGTCAAAAGAATGGCCGACTTGGTCACAGAGGAAAATGGCTGTTAGGGTGGCCAACCCTATCGCCAAACATGATGGCGGTAGGGTGGCCAACCCTACCGTCTGTATTGTCGCCGATTTGGTCACAGGAGGCAGCACACCAGGCTGCAACCCTACCGCCAAGGGCTTTGGCGGTAGGGTGGCCAACCCTACCGCCACAAAAATGCCCGATTTGGTCACAGGAGAAGCAGCAGAGTAGGCGGTTGGGTGGCCACTCTACCGCCATCGCCCTTGGCGGTAGGATAGCCAACCCTACCGCAAAATAGGGGAGAGTTTGTGCTCCAGCAGTTTTGCTGTTGGGATTGGTCGCTTACCGCCAGGCCTTATGGCGGTAGGGTATCATAACCTACCGCCAGGGCTTCTGGCGGTAGGGTGCAAAGCAGAGAAAAAGTTTACTCTGTTTTCCATCGTGTTCATCATTTCTAATTGACAGCAAAAACAGTAGCATAACAGATGTAGTTCATGACATAGTTTCATCACAAGTTTCGCAAATCAAAGACACAGTTGACGACATGTTTCACAAATAAAGTACATTGTTCAACACAAGTTTCACAAATCAAAGACACAGTTCATCACATGTTTCTTGAATCGAAGGCATAGTTCATGACTAGTTTTTCAAAAGTAAGGCCTTATTGGGTCACACGAGGCCATTTTCCTTTCTTGTCGCGTGCCTCTTCCTCCTCTTGGGCTTCACGAGCCCTTGCAAGCTTTCTTGCTCTCTCCTCTTGACGAGCAATCTTCTCCTTGCGTGCCCTCTCCTCTTCACGCTTCTTTCGCTCCATCCTATCCTTTTCATGAAGCTCTTCATCCAAGCCTCTCTGAAATGCTTCTTCAAACAACCGCTGCCTCCTTAGACAATCTCGATGTTGATCTTTCTTAACATCTTCTGGCACTTCTTGATCTATCCATGTGAAGTACTTACAAAGTGGAGGCGGCGACTACGTACGAATAAAGAACAAATGTGGTCATTAGTAAGATAGATTCAATGGTTGAATACTCTTTGAACTTGAACAACTTCCCGGCGGTACATCATAGGCATGAGCTGGACGAGGACGATCGTAGGCATAGTTGGGACAAACAAAATATCTTCTTCCTTCCGTCCATGATTTCTTGCGGTCGGTGGATACCTTAACTTTGCAAACATCTCCACACCAACATGATGGAGTTCTCATATCTTTGTCCTTCACCTTATCCAACTCGGCGTCTGTCCACTTGTCCGGCATGTCCTCGCGGTTAGCACACGGTGGCCTCGTCATGGAACCGGAAGAAGCCATGCCTATAAAGACAAATTTGGTAGTTAGTAAAGTAAAATAACATGTATGTATGCAAGAAAAACAAATAAACAAGACCAAATAACAAGTACCATTCACATTATTTCAACCATCTGGGTTAAGCAAGATGTCAATAGGCCTTCCTCTATCAACCCTTCTCGTCCTACGACCACGGCCACCGGTACCCGACCGTCCCCCACGCCCTCTAATACTGTCTCCTAGTCCACTACCGCCAAGATTCGTCCGTCCTCCAGGCGCACCACTCCTGCCTCCTCATCCACTACCACTCCTACCTTCTCGTGTGCCACCGCTACCTCCTCTTCGGGCACCACTTTGACTAGTGGGATCCGGAGTGTTGGCATCGGTCCGTGGCTTTTTGGTGCATTTCCTAACATTGTGTCCCGGCTCATCACATTTACCACAACTATTGATGTCCGGTGCCTCCATGAAATGGCCGCGACCAAATTGTTTCATTCCGGTGTATCCAGCTAGGTCATCCATGTCACCCTAAACCTCTTATTTCTTCTTCTTCCCTTTGTAGGCACCATGAGTTCAGGGTCAGGGACGATGTGTGGCCCATCATACTCAGGCCACTGTGACTGATCTAGGAAGGGATGAAACCTAGGAGCCCATGTCAACCTCGTTCGTTCCAATGTGAACTCATGCAACTGCAAGGTGGTACCATCGGATACTTTCAAGTTTCTGAACCTTGCAGCGGTCATCACATGCAAGCAGGGCCAATGATACTTGTGAGGTCTCTCGCACTGACACCACCGGGTCTTGAGGCGCACCTCATATGCTACTCCACCGTACGTCATGCCGTCCCTTGTTGTGCCACCCGACTCATCGACTTCGTAGATTTGTTCTTTTTCATTGAAACTAATGATTTTTTGACGCCAAGACTTGCGCGCTTGATGCTTCAACCAATCCTCAACTTTAAGGGAAATTCCATTTTCGCACGTATCCATTTGGCCGTCTCTTCGGAATGCCTCAGAAAATACTCGTTGGGCTTGAAGAAGGTATATTTCACTATTGCAGTGACCGGCAAGGAACGGACACCCTTGAGCACATTGTTGAAGCATTCCACCATGTTACTTGTCATGTCTCTGTATCGGAAACCTCCTTCGTCGTAAGCATGTGACCACTTATGCTTCTCCGGAAAATGCCTTGTCAAGAATTCTCTCCCTCCTTTGTTCTTCTCCAACGCCTTGAATAGCTTATCATAGCGGCTTTGGAATGTGTCGGTGTTGAATGCCACACAAACATGGGTAAGATCTTTGCAAAACTCCTTACTCTTGCGTGCACGGTAAAAGTTTACCACAAAATGCCTCATGCACCAACGGTGTTGGAGCTTTGGATAGCCTGGAATGTCAACTTGTATTGATTTGAGAATCCCATGATGACGATCTGATATGATGCACACCTCTCTTTTGGGGCCAATCACCTTCGTCCTCACATGATCCATAAACCACTCCCAATTATCATCGTGCTCGGAAGGCACCAACGCAAATGCCACCAGCAACACATTGTCATTGGACGAGTGAGCCATTGCTACCATCAACGTGCCCTTGTACTTTCTGGTCAAGAATGTGCCATCAATTGACAAGACGGGGCGGCAATGCCTAAATGCATCGATGCATTGCCCAAAGCTCCAAAAAGCTCGATGAAACACTCCCTCGATTGACTCGACCCTATGGCGCATGCCCGGGTTCCGATGAGTAATGGCTCCCAACATTCTCGGAAGAATGTTGTACGCGGCGACATAATCACCATGCAACATCCTTATAGCGTTTGCCTTGGCCATCCACACCTTTCCATACTTGACCGGGTAGCCGAATCGTTCGAAGACCAAACTCATGAGGAACTTCACCTTCACGGTTGGGTCATGGGATATCTCATTCAACAATTTGTAGCCTAGATACTCGGACGTGAGTTGGCGGTGTCCCTTGCTTCGGTCCGCTTTCTCAGACGGTATGCACTCGTGGGTGGCCACACAACTCTTCAACTCCCATTGCCCGGTTTCCTTGATCTTTCTTCCACGGACCTTCCATGGGCAACCTTCTTTGTCACATTTGATGGTGTAGCGCAATGTTTTGTTGGAATGACGAACAACGAACGGCCTATGGTTCCGAATGGCGTAGTCACTCAACCATATCTTGAACTCTTGCAAACAACCAAACTTGATCCCTTTCTTCAAATGAGCATTCTCATCCTCACCCGGTGGCCTCGGATCACCCATCCTCGGGGAAGGTGATGGTTCGGCCAAGCCCAACCTCATGCCACCATCAACAACGGCCTTGTCGGCAAGACTAAGATCACAAAACAAAGAGGGTCCTCTTTCCTTGTCATTGACCTTCTTGTAAATTTGATTTTCTTGCGGCCTGAATCCATCCTCATCCAATTCTTCCGGTGGACCCTCATCATCCTACTCATACCTACACATACGGCTGTAATGGAGGTTACGGTCCATGTCTTGTTGATGCACAATGACATCCAAGTCACCAATGGGATTGTAATGAATCTCTTCTTCTTCCTCATACACATCATCTTGAGCAATAGCATCTCCATCAACATGAGCAATGGCATCTTCATCAACATGAACATTTGCATGTTCATCAACAGGAGCAACGGCCTCATCTCCAACATGATCATCACCTAGAAGAACTATGGCTCTAGCATTGATGACCTCTTCATTTGGTTGGCTAATTGGTGGTTGGCTAGCCGCACTGTGGTCATACACCACGACAACATCATGTATTGGGGAGGACACATTCCGGTTCAAGTCGAGTAGTGGCCGAGGAACTTCAACCTTTGTGGCAAATAACTCAAGTGACTTGTCTTGTGATCCCTCAACTTTCTCCTTATACACATCCCAATGCAATTGAGAGGTGATGGGCATACTCTTTAATCGGGATTTAACTCCCACTGCCACATCATATCGCCCAATAAGCTTCACACCATCACTTGGGTTAATCCAATTGAGAACATTTCTCACTTTCATGACAATATCATCATAGCTCGGGCTTGTGTCAAAAACCATGGACTCCTCCCCTTTGTCGGCATTTCCATCCATGAAAGCCGTGTTGGGGATCGTTGCAGAAATTAAAAAATTTCTACGCATCACCAAGATCAATCTATGGAGAGACTAGCAACAAGAGAGAGGGGAGTGCATCTTCATACCCTTGAAGATCGTGATGCGGAAGCGTTACACGAACGCGGATGAAGGAGACGTACTCGTAGCGATTCAGATCGCGGTTGATTCCGATCTAAGCGCCGAACAACGGCGCCTCCGCGTTCAACACACGTACAGACCAGGGACGTCTCCTCCTTCTTGATCCAGCAAGGGGAGAGGAGAAGTTGAGGGAGAGCTCCAGCAGCACGACGGCGTGGTGGTGGAGCTTGCAGTTCTCCGGCAGGGCTTCGCCAAGCACTACAGAGGAGGAGGAGGTGTTGGGGAGGGAGAGGGCTGCGCCAGGGGAAGGGTTGCAGCTTCCATGCACCTCCCCACTATATATAGGGGTGGAGGGGGCTGATTTCTTGCCCTCCAAGTCCATTGGGGCGTTGGCAAAGGTGGGGGAAAGAAATCCCATCATTTCCCTTCCCCATCGATTGTTATCCCCCTTTTTTAGGGATCTTGATCTTATCCCTTCGGGATATGATCTTATTCCTTCTAAGGGGGGATCTTGGTGCGCCTTGACCAGGGGTGTGGGGCCTTGCCCCCACTACCCACGTTCATGTGGGTCCCCCCATGCAGGTGGGCCCCACTCCGGAACCTTCTAGAACCTTCCCGCTACAATACCGAAAAATCCCGAACATTTTCCGGTGGCCAAAATAGGACTTCCCATATATAAATCTTTACCTCCGGACCATTCCGGAACTCCTCGTGACGTCTGGGATCTCATACGGGACTCCGAACAACATTCGGTAACTGCACACTAATTCCCATAACAACTCTAGCATCACCGAACCTTAAGTGTGTAGACCCTATGGGTTCGGGAATCATGCAGACATGACCGAGACAGCTCTCTGGCCAATAACCAACAGCGGGATCTGGATACCCATGTTGGCTCCCACATGTTCCACGATGATCTCATCGGATGAACCACGATGTCGGGGATTCAATCAATCCTGTATACAATTCCCTTTGTCAATCAGTATGTTACTTTCCCGAGATTCGATCGTCGGTATCCCAATACCTTGTTCAATCTCGTTGCCGGCAAGTCACTTTACTCGTTTCGTAATGCATGATCCCGCGACTAACTAATTAGTCACATTGAGCTCATTATGATGATGCATTACCGAGTGGGCCCAGAGATACCTCTCAGTCATACGGAGTGACAAATCCCAGTCTCGATTCATGCCAACCCAACAGACACTTTCGGAGATACCTGTAGTGCACCTTTATAGCCACCCAGTTACGTTGTGACGTTTGGCACACCCAAAGCATTCCTACGGTATCCGGGAGTTGCACAATCTCATGGTCTAAGGAAATGATACTTGACATTAGAATAGCTCTAGCAAAACGAACTACACGATCTTGTGCTATGCTTAGGATTGGGTCTTGTCCATTACATCATTCTCCTAATGATGTGATCCCGTTATCAATGACATCCAATGTCCATGGTCAGGAAACCATAACCATCTATTGATCAACAAGCTAGTCAACTAGAGGCTCACTAGGGACATGTTGTGGTCTATGTATTCACACATGTATTACGGTTTCCAGTTAATACAATTATAGCATGAACAATAGACAATTATCATGAACAAGGAAATATAATAATAACCATTTTATTATTGCCTCCAGGGCATATTTCCAACAGTCTCCCACTTGCACTAGAGTCAATAATCTAGTTCACATCACTATGTGATTGTAATGAATCCAACACCCATGGGGTTTGATCATATCTCGCTCGTGAGAGAGGTTATTAGTCAATGGGTCTGAACCTTTTAGATCCGTGTGTGCTTTACAAATCTCTATGTCATCTTGTAGATGTAGCTACCATGTGCTACTTGGAGCTATTCCAAATAACTGCTCTACTATACGAATCCGGTTTACTACTCAGAGTCATCTAGATTAGTGTCAAAGTTTGCATCGACGTAACCCTTTACGACGAACTCTTTTACCACCTCCATAATCGAGAAAATTCCTTAGTCCACTAGTTACTAAGGATAAGTTTGACCGCTGTCATGTGATCCATTCCTGGATCACTCTTGTACCCTTTGATTGACTCATGGCAAGGCACACTTCAGGTGCGGTACACGACATAGCATACTGTAGAGCCTACGTCTAAAGCGTAGGGGACGACCTTCGTCCTTTCTCTCTCTTCTGCCGTGGTCAGATCTTGAGTCTTACTCAATGCTCACACCTTATAACACAGCCAAGAACTCCTTTGCTGATCTATTTGAACTCCTTCAAAATCTTGTCACGGTATGTATTCATTTGAAAGTACTATCAAGCGTTTTTGATCTATCCTTATAGATCTTGATGCTCAATGTTCAAGTAGCTTAACCCAGGTTTTCCATTGAAAAACACTTTTCAAATAGCCCTATATGCTTTCCAGAAATTCTACATCATTTTTGATCAACAATATGTCAACAACATATACTCATCAGAAATTCTATAGTGCTGCCACTCACTTCTTTGGAAATACAAGTTTCTCATAAACTTTGTATAAACCCAAAATCTTTGATCATCTCATCAAAGCGTATATTCCAACTCCGAGATGCTTACTCCAGTCCTTCGAAGGATTTCTGGAGCTTTGCATACTTGTTAGCATCTTTTAGGATTGACAAAAACCTTCTAGTTGTATCACATACAACCTTTCCTCAAGAAAATTGTCGAGGAAACAATGTTTTGACATCCTATCTGCAAGATTTCATAAATAATGCAGTAACTGCTAATACAATTCCAACAGACTCTTAGCATCGCTACGAGTGAGAAAGTCTCACCGCAGTCAACTCCTTGAACTTGTCGGAAAACATCTTAACGACAAGTCGAGCTTTCTTAATGGTGATACTTACCATCATTGTCCGTCTTCCTTTTAAAATCCATCTGTACCCAATAGCCTTACGACCATCAAGTAGTTCTTCCAAAGTCTATACTTTGTTTTCACACATGGATCCTCTCGGATTTTATGGCCTCGAGCCATTTGTCGGAATCCGGGCCCACCATCGCTTCTCCATAGCTCGTAGGTTCATTGTTGTCTAGCAACATGACCTCCAAGACAGGATTACGTATCACTCTGAAATAGTACGCATCCTTGTTGACCTACGAGGTTTGGTAGTGACTTGATCTGAAGTTTCATGATCACTATCATCAGCTTCCACTTCAATTGGTTTAGGCGCTACAGGAACAACTTCTTGTGCCCTGCTACACACTGGTTGAAGTGACGGTTCAATAACCTCATCAAGTCTCCACCATCCTCCCACCCAATTCTTTCGAGAGAAACTTTTCCTCAAGAAAGGACCCGTTTCTAGAAGCAATCGCTTTTGCTTCCGGATCCGAAATAGGAGGTATACCCAACTGTTTTGGGTGTCCTATGAAGATGCATTTATCTGCTTTGGGTTCGAGCTTATCAGGCTAAACCTTTTTCACATAAGCGTCGCAGCCCCAAACTTTTAAGAAATGACAGCTTAGGTTTCTCTAAACCATAGTTCATACGGTGTCATCTCAACGGAATTACGTGGTGCCCTATTTAAAGTGAATGTGGTTATCTCTAATTCCTAACCCATAAACGATAGTGGTAATTCGATAAGAGACATCATGGTATGCACCACATCCAATAGGGTGCAACTATGATGTTCGGACACACCATCACAGTATGGTGTTCCAGGCGGCATTAGTTGTGAAATAATTTCCACAATGTCTTAATTGTGTGCCAAACTCGTAACTCAGATATTCATCTCTATGATCATATCATAGACATTTTATCCTCTTGTCACGACGATCTTCAACTTCACTCTGAAATTACTTGAACCTTTCAATAATTTAGACTTGTGTTTCATCAAGTAAATATACTTAGAATCTACTCAAATCATCTGTGAAGTAAGAGCATAACGATATTCACTGCGTGCCTCAGCACTCATTGGATTGCACACATCAAATGTATTACTTCCAACAAGTTGCTCTCTTGTTTCATCTCACTGAAAACGAGGCCTTTCAGTCATCTTGCCCATGTGGTATGATTTGCATGTCTCAAGTGATTCAAAATCAAGTGAGTCCAAACGATCCATCTGCATGGAGTTTCTTCATGCGTATAAACCAATAGACATGGTTCGCATGTCTCAAACTTTTCAAAAAATGAGTGAGTCCAAAGATCCATCAACATGGAGCTTCTTCATGCATTTTATACCAATATGACTCAAATGGCAGTGCCACAAGTATGTGGTACTATCATTACTATCTTATATCTTTTGGCATGAACATGTGTATCACTACGATCGAGATTCAATAAACCATTCATTTTAGGTGCAAGACCATTGAAGGTATTATTCAAATAAACAGAGTAACCATTATTCTCCTTAAATGAATAATCGTATTGCGATAAACATAATCCAATCATGTCTATGCTCAACGCAAACACCAAATAACAATTATTTAGGTTTAACACCAATCTTGATGGTAGAGGGAGCATGCGATGCTTGATCACATCAACCTTGGAAACACTTCCAACACATATCGGCATCTCACCTTCAGCTAGTCTCCGTTTATTCCGTAGCTTTTTATTTCGAGTTACTAACACTTAGCAACCGAACCGGTATTTTAATACCCTGGTGCTACTACGAGTACTAGTAAAGTACACATTATAATGTATATCCAATATACTTCTGTCGGCCTTGCCAGCCTTCTCATCTACCAAGTATCTAGGGTAGTTCTGCTTCAGTGACCGTTCCCCTTATTTCAGAAGCACTTAGTCTCGGGTTTGGGTTCAACCTTGGGTTTCTTCACTAGAGCAGCAACTGATTTGCCGTTTCATGAAGTATCCCTTTCTTGCCCTTGCCCTTCTTGAAACTAGTGGTTTTACTAACCATCAACAATTGATGCTCCTATTTGATTTCTACTTTCGCGGTGTCGCGAATAGCTCAAGGATCATCATATCTATCCCTGATATGTTATAGTTCATCACGAAGCTCTAGTAGCTTGGTGGCAGTGACTTTGGAGAACCATCACTATCTCATCTGGAAGATTAACTCCCACTCGATTCAAGCGATTGTAGTACTCATACAATCTGAGCACATGCTCAACCATTGAGCTTTTCTCCTTAGTTTGCAGGCTTAAGAAACTTGTCAGAGGTCTCATACCTCTTGACGTGGGCACTAGCCTGAAATCCCAATTTCAGTCCTTGGAACATCTCATATGTTCTACGATGTTTCAAAAACGTCTTTGGTGCCTCAATTCTAAACCATTTAGCATTACGCACTGAACTATCATGTAGTCATCAAAACGTGTATGTCAGATGTTCGCAACATCCACAACCGACGCTCGAGGTTCAGCACACTGAGTGGTGCATTAAGGACATAATCCTTCTACGCAGCAATGAGGACAATCCTCAGTTTACGGACCCAGTCCGCATAGTTGCTACTATCAACTCTCAACTAAATTTCTCTAGGAACAAATCTAAAACAGTAGAACCAAAGCATGAGCTACGACATAATTTGCAAAGACCTTTTGACTATGTTCATGATAATTAAGTTCATCTAATCAAATTATTCAATGAACTCCCACTCAGATAGACATCCCTCTAGTCATCTAAGTGATACATGATCCGAATCGACTAGGCCATGTCCGATCATCACGTGAGACGGACTAGTCATCAACGGTGAACATCTTCATGTTGATCGTATCCACTATACGACTCATGTTCGACCTTTCGGTCTCTTGTGTTCCGAGGCCATGTCTGTACATGCTAGGCTCGTAAAGTCAACCTAAGTGTTTTGCATGTGTAAATCTAGCTTACACCCGTTGTATGCGAACGTTAGAATCTATCACACCCGATCATCACGTGGTGCTTCAAAACAACGAACTTTCGCAACGGTGCACAGTTAGGGGGAACACTTTCTTGAAATTTTATGAGGGATCATCTTATTTATGCTACCGTCGTTCTAAGCAAATAAGATGTAAAAACATGATAAACATCACATGCAATCAAATAGTGACATGATATGGCCAATATCATTTTGCTCCTTTTGATCTCCATCTTCGGGGCACCATGATCATCATCATCACCGGCATGACACCATGATCTCCATCATCGTGTCTTCATGAAGTTGTCTTGCCAACTATTACTTCAACTACTATGGCTAACGGTTAGCAATAAAGTAAAGTAATTACATGGCGTTTTCATTGACACGCAGGTCATATAACAAATTAAGACAACTCCTATGGCTCCTGCCGGTTGTCATACTCATCTACATGCAAGTCGTGATTCCTATTACAAGAACATGATCAATCTCATACATCACATATATCATTCATCACATCCTTTTGGCCATATCACATCACACGACATATGCTGCAAGAACAAGTTAGACGTCCTCTAATTGTTGTTGCAAGTTTTTACGTGGCTGCTATAGGTTTCTAGCAAGAACGTTTCTTACCTACGCCAAAACCACAACGTGATATGCCAATTTCTATTTACCCTTCATAAGGACCCTTTTCATCGAATCCGATCCAACTAAAGTGGGAGAGACAGACACCCGCTAGCCACCTTATGCAACTAGTGCATGTCAGTCGGTGGAACCTGTCTCACGTAAGCGTACGTGTAAGGTCGGTCCGGGCCGCTTCATCCCACGATGCCGCCGAATCAAGATAAGACTAGTAACGGCAAGTAAATTGACAAAATCAATGCCCACAACAGCTTGTGTTCTACTCGTGCATAGAAACTACGCATAGACCTAGCTCATGATACCACTGTTGGTGATCGTTGCAGAAATTAAAAAAATTCTACGCATCACCAAGATCAATCTATGGAGAGACTAGCAATGAGAGAGAGGGGAGTGCATCTTCATACCCTTGAAGATCGCGATGCGGAAGCATTACACGAACGTGGATGAAGGAGTCGTACTCGTAGCGATTCAGATCGCGGTTGATTCCGATCTAAGCGCCGAACAACGGCGCCTCCGCGTTCAACACACGTACAGCCCGGGGACGTCTCCTCCTTCTTGATCCAGCAAGGGGAGAGGAGAAGTTGAGGGAGAGCTCCGGCAGCACGACGGCATGGTGGTGGAGCTTGCAGTTCTCTGGCAGGGCTTCGCCAAGCACTACTACTACGAAGGAGGTGTTGGGGACGGAGAGGGTTGCGCCAGGGGAAGGGTTGCGGCTCCCATGCGCCTCCCCACTATATATAGGGGTGGAGGGGGCTGGTTTCTTGCCCTCCAAGTCCATTGGGGCGTTGGCAAAGGTGGGGAAAAGAAATCCCATCATTTCCCTTCCCCACCGATTGTTATCCCCCTTTTTTAGGGATCTTGATCTTATCCCTTCGGGATATGATCTTATTCCTTCTAAGGGGGGATATTGGTGTGCCTTGACTAGGGGTGTGGGGCCTTGCCCCCACTACCCACGTTCATGTGGGTCCCCCCATGCAGGTGGGCCCACTCTGGAACCTTCTAGAACATTCCCGGTACAATACCGAAAAATCCCGAACATTTGCGGTGACCAAAATAGGACTTCCCATATATAAATCTTTACCTCCGGACCATCCCGGAACTCCTCGTGACGTCCGGGATCTCATCCGGGACTCCGAACAACATTCGGTAACTGCACACTAATTCCCATAACAACTCTAGCGTCACCGAACCTTAAGTGTATAGACCCTACGGGTTCGGGAATCATGCAGACATGACCGAGACAGCTCTCTGGCCAATAACCAACAGCGGGATCTGGATACCCATGTTGGCTCCCACATGTTCCACGATGATCTCATCGGATGAACCACGATGTCGGGGATTCAATCAATCCTGTATACAATTCCCTTTGTCAATCGGTACGTTACTTGCCCGAGATTCGATCGTCGGTATCCCAATACCTCGTTCAATCTCGTTATCGGCAAGTCACTTTACTCGTTTTGTAATGCATGATCCCGCGACTAACTACTTAGTCACATTGAGCTCATTATGATGATGCATTACCGAGTGGGCCCAGAGATACCTCTCCGTCATACGGAGTGACAAATCCTAGTCTCGATTCGTGCCAACCCAACAGACACTTTCGGAGATACCTGTAGTGCACCTTTATAGCCACCCAGTTATGTTGTGACGTTTGGCACACCCAAAGCATTCCTACGGTATTTGGGAGTTGCACAATCTCATGGTCTAAGTAAATGATACTTGACATTAGAAAAGCTCTAGCAAAACGAACTACACGATCTTGTGCTATGCTTAGGATTGGGTGTCGGGTGGTTGGTGCGACATATGCCAACGGGTGGCTTATCATTGTGGGAGCCAGTAAGACATCGCCGGTGCCTGGAAACGCGATAAGGCGAAGACAGGCACGCCGGCGGATCTTACCCAGGTTCGGGGCTCTCCGTGGAGATAACACCCCTAGTCCTGCTCTGCGGGGTCTCCGCGTGATCACTAGATCAGTACAAGTAGCTACAAGTGCTCCTTGAGCTGTTTGGCTAGAGGAAGAAGAAGGGCAAGGCTAGCTCTCCTCTTCTCTCTATGTGGTGTGTGAAACTCTATGAGATCAACCCTTTGCATGGGTGTCCCGGGGGGTTTATATAGGCCTACCCCCCAGGGGTACAATGGTAATCCGGCTGGGCGCGGGTCCCAGCCGTCAGTGTCTATGCTCGCCGGCTTCTCCGCCGGCCATTGGGGCCCGCCGACTGGTGGGTCCCACCGGCTGCCGGCCTCTTGGCCGACAGGCCGGCCCCACCGCTTGGGGGCCTTGTCGGCGGCTGGTTACTGTTGCCTCGCCTCTGATGACGAGGGCTTTGTCGAGGTAAGCGTGGCTCCAGTGCCGCCGCCTTGCGGGCTCTCACTGTAGCCTTAACTTGTCTTGTCTCCTTAATGAAGCACATGTTTCGAGGGAGGGAGGTAGCCGGCTATTGGGAGCCGGCCACGCCCCTGGTCGACTAGGGGAGGCCGGGCCGCCTTCGAGTGTCTCTCTGGCTAAAGGGGCCGGCCGCCTGCGGGCCATACTGGCGCCTGTCGTGGGTGACATTGAGGCCAACATGGTTACAGTGCCGCGCCGGACGGGGGATGGCTGGCCCGTACGGCGCCCTGTGGCCATGCCTGCTTCGGGATTCGGGGGTAGTGGGCTGTACTGCGGCCACGCCCTGTCTTATCACCGTTATGTGGATATAGTCTTGGTGGGTGCCATCTTGGCCGGCTTCTGGGAGTCGGCTTTCTTCATGGCCGGCTTCTGGGAGTCAGTCCTCTTGGGGCCGGCTCCCTGGAGTCGGCCATCTTGTATCTTTCCTGGGGAAGGTTTCTGAGGCCGGGTCGCCTTCTGGTAGTCGGCCCTGGGGATAGCCGGCCGGGGGAAGGCGGCCCTATGCTTTGTATGCTTGAAGGCTCGAATGGCCTGATAATTTTTTGAAGAGCCAGGGGGAGTCGGTTAGGCTACCCGTGGCCATTTACTCCAACAGTAGTCCCCAAAGCTGGTTGGGCTTCGAGGCTGAGAGGAGGTCGAGAAGCTCGGTCACCTTCTTATCTTGACGAGCCAGCAGCTGGGAGCCGGCTTCGGTTGGGCGCGTCGTCTTGGCGAAATTTCTAAAGTCGGAAGGCGGGAGTCTGTTGGTGCATGCGCCGGGCTGCGGGCCGGCCGCTCACCGCCCGCGAATCACGTGGCCTCCTCTGGCTGAGAAAAGCCTGCCAACCCACGCGCGCGACAGGACGTCGTTGCAGGCCGAGGGCCCACCACTCCTACGCCTAGGCCCAGGCGCGGATCCTCTGTGGCCCAGAGCTGTCCGCACGTCTTCCGGCGGCGGTTTCCGCACGCCGTTAGGGCGTAATAATCGCGGGACGTGGGGGAGTGGGCACAGTTAATCCCACGTTCCTCCCCACGCCTCGCCTCCTCGGCTTCGCCGCATGAGGCTATAAGTAGGGGGAGGAGGGGAAGCATCAAACGCTCGCACGCTCCTCTCTTCTCCGCCATCTTCTTCCTCATGCTTTCCCTCGCGGAAGCGCCTCGCCGCCGCGCCGTCCCACCAATCTTCACTCCGCCCCGCAGCTTTGCCGCCGCAGGGCCGTGCTTTCTCCACCGCCGCACTCTTCCTTGTTAGCTTCTCGCCACCATGCAGTACGGCGGGGAGTGGGACGGCTCCCTCGTCCATATGGACCACATCAAGTTCCTCCGCAAGACGCGGTGGTTGCCCGGCAAGGACCAGGTGCGGGTCCATCTCGCGCCGGAGAAGGAGATCACGCCGGCGCCGGAGGAAGGCGAGCGGGTAGTCTTCCGCTCGCACTTCATGCGCAGCCTCGGCTTGCCGGCGAGTGCTTTCTTCCGCTCCTTCCTCGACTTCTATCAACTCCAGCCGCACCACCTCACTCCGAACACGGTGGTGCTGCTGTCTGCCTTCGTCACCCCGTACGAAGGCTTTCTTGGCGTTCTCCCCACCCTCGAGCTCTGGGGGAGTTCTTCTAATCTAAGCTCGGCACCGGCATGCAGGGTGTGTTGGCTCAGAGCGGCGCCTTCATCGCGATGCGGAGGCCGGCGGCCGACAACCCCTTCCCCGTCATCACGCTGATCCAGTCGGTGAAGCTCTGGCAGAAGTCGTATTTCTACATGAGGAACGTCGCCCCGCAAGGCGACTACGTCAACTTGCCGGCTTACGTAGCCGGCCCGCCAGCTGGGAGGCGGCCCCAGTGGTCCTATCGGGCCGTGACGCTGTCGCAGGCTGGAGCCGCGGCCGTCGCCCGACTCCGGGTGATGATCCAGTCTGAGGGCCTGACTGGGTCCGACTTGCTGGCCGCCTTCGTCGCGCGCCGGGTGCTTTCGCTTCAAAGCCGTCCTCACCTGATCTATCAGATGAGCGGCCAACTCGATCCGAGTCGGATGTGCACCAAGGATATGCCGCACGACGAGGTGGCTCATATGGTGAATTATCTTGCGAACTGCAAGCTCTCCGCAGAGTGGCGGTTTGGCAAGGAGCCATACTCCGTGCACATCCTCCGCCTACGGTATGCTCTCTTCATCCTTTCTTCTCTTAGTTTTGTCGCCGAGTTTCTCTTGGCCGACACTGACCAGTCGGCATGTCTTGGCAGAGTCCTCTCCTTCGTCCTACGGCCGAGTCGGGGGCGGATCGCCGATTTCTTCCCGACCGGACGGAGCATGACTTGGAGGACCATGACTTGGGGGCGGCCGCCATGGACGAAAACACCGAGGCGGGTGGCGGCGAAGCCGGCGGCGAAGCTGGCGGCTCCGGGCTTGGAGTCAGCTTCGACGACTGGCCGGATGACGACGAGGCGGAAATCGTCCCGCGCCGCCAGCCGGCGTCCGGCCATGGCGCGGGCTCCTCCGCCGCGCCGCCTGCTCGGGGCGGCGGGCAGAAGCGCCGGGCCGCGCCGGGCTTGTTCGGCAGTCGGCCGAAGAAGCCCAAGGGCCGGACGGCGGCGACCAGGCGGGATGAGGCGGCCGCGAAGTCGGCCCGCTTCCGCAAGGCGGTGAAGCAGCCGCAGACGTTGTCGGCGTAAGTGTATATTCTTTTGCATACTTTTTCTTCTTTTCTTGTTGGTTTCTGAATCCTTGCCCTTTCTCAAAAATCAGGGCTCCGCTTTCTCTTGAGCGGGTTGCTGCCACCTCCATGGTTGGATCGCCGGGAGGATCCGGGAGCACCCGCCGTGTGGACCCCCGCGCCGAGCTTCAGGCGGCGACGGAGCGAAATGCGCGGGAGGCGGAGGAGCTGAGGGCGGCTGCCGCCAAGGCGGCACAGGAGGAGGAGGAGTCGGCGAAGGCGCGTGCCGACGCGGCGGCCAAGGCCCAGGCGGAGGCTACGGCCGCGGCAACAGCGGAGGGGGCCTTGCTTGTCACCCCTCTGCGTGTCGCGGCGCCCGAGGTCCTGGAGCCCCCGCCGGAGGAAGCCGGCGGCGACCTGCCAGGGTTGGAGAGGGAGGACGACGTCCTCGTCCCGGAGAGGGAGGCGGCACCGGCCTCGCCGACTGGGGCGGCTCAAGGCAGCCCGCCTAATGTGCCGCCTGCGCAATCGGCTGGGGGCGAGCCGGCTGCGAGGACGGACCTGGTAGTCCAGTCACCATCGCGCCAGCGCGCGGGGAAGGCCACTTCGGACCCGCAGAAGGTCGCGGGCTCCGGCTCGTCGGCCCGGGACGTGGAGGCGGCCAGCGCCAGCTCGGGGTGGACGCCGGGTGGAGGGACGGCCGTGGTGAATGTGGCGGCGCAAGAAGTCCAGAACCGGCTTCAGTCCCAGGCCGCGGCGCTGAGGAAATATAATGCCGAGTTCCTTGCGACGCGAGCGGCCATTCGGGTAAGCCTTCTCATTTTTGCTTTTTGACCTTGGTTTCTTCCGTGGGGGCGCGTCAGCGCACCCACTGGGTGTAGTCCCCGAGTTCCGAGTCGGCTGCTGAGCAGGCGGCTTGGAACTTCTTAGCGGGCTTTGTTTGCTATCTTGTTATTATTTGCTTCTCTGCCTGACTTGCAGGACTACCACAACCTCCGCGCGGCTGCCTTCAACTCCCAGGCTTGGGAGCTGACCCAGAAGAATGCTGATCTATCTGAGAGCTGGGGTAAGTGCTTCATCTTTTTTCTCATGTGGGGGCGCGTCAGCGCACCCACTTGGTGTAGTCCCCGAGATTCGGGCCGACTGCTGAGCAGTCGGGTCGGATCTTTCTTGACGACTTCTTCCTTATTGCTTCTTTCTTCTCTGCCATGCCTGCAGCAGCCAACGCCAAACTGAGGGAGCAGCTGGGTGGGACTCAGGCCGCCCTTCGCGCTAAGGAAGCCGAGTTTGACGCCTTGGCCCAGGAGCATGACCGCCTGGCCAAGAGGCTGGCCGACCAGGAGGAGAGCCATAAGGCGGCCCTAAAGGCGGTGCAGGACAGCGAGGCCGCCCTCCAAGCCGAATATGAGACAGAGGCGGCAAGCTGGGCCGAGGCGAGGTAGTCGTTGATCAACGGCTACGGCCAGATCGAATACTTGGTTGACGGTAGACCGCCCTCTTCTTCGTCCCTTGCTTGCCGCTTGCCGTTTGGTTCATTTTCTGACTTGGTGTTTTTCTCTTCTTTCTCTTTCTTTCTTGCGCAGAGTACTTCCCTGGCTACTCTATTGCCGCCAACCAGGTCGTCGAGGCCCACCGCGAGGCACAAAGGCAGGCTGGCGCCGAGATCGCGCCGAACGCTCGCCGGTCGCTGGAGGAACAGCTCTTGGCGATTCAAGCCCGCCTCCAGCTGGCTCACCGCATGCTCCGCCGACTTCAGCATGTTGGGGCGCAGGTGCTGGCCGCTCTCTGGCCTGGTGAGGTGATTCCCCGCACCCCCAGTCGGACTGCCGACTGGCTGGAGGTGTCGGCCGGCCGCTTCGAGGCCTGGAAGGCTTCTGCGGCTCGGTCCGGCGCCAGGCGGGCACTGGAGTTCGTCAAGGCCTGGTATCCCGAGCTGAGTTTGGACCAGCTGGCCACCTGACGGCAGGAGGCCGACACGGAGCTGGAGCCGGTGCGGCCGGCTATCATCCAGCGAGCCTCGGCGATCGCCGACTACACCGACACCAGCGCATTTGCTCCTGAGGTGGATGACAACGGTGTTGCCCAGCCGGAGGAATGGTTCGGGTTGAACCCGGCAGATGGCGAGGACTCGGCGGAGGAGATCGACTCCAGCGACGAGGGCGAGGAGGAGGAGGAGGAGGAGGAGGGTGAAGACGCTGCGCCAGATGGTGGAGCGGCCGGTCAGCCTCAGCTTGACCATGCCTCTAGCAACAAGGCACGCGCGGGCGCACCGCCTGCAGCCGGCGATGATCAAGCCGAGACCCGCCAGCCGGCCAGTCCTCCAGCCGGCGCCGCCGTGTCCACCGACCAGCCCGGCTCCCCTGCTGCGCCCTTAGTCTAATCTAATGCCTCTACTATCCTGTTTTACCACTCTTGGAACAGTATTTTGTTAAGTTTGCACAATTCCACCCACTGGGGGTGTATTCGAACTATATTGACTGCTGGCCTGTTGAAGGCCTTATGTGTAAATATAATTATGCATGCGTTTGGCATTCCCTTGTTCTTTGCTCATCGTCCTTCGGCTGTTTCCTTTGCCGCCCTCCCTTGGTTGCCGCCTTCCCAGCCGGACAGCTGCTCTGTAGTCTGTGGCTGGAGAAGTGCTTGGCCAGTTGGGAGGGCAAGTACTCTAGCTTTGGATTGTAGCGAAGTGACTGGGAGGCCGTCCAGCCGGCTGTTTTGACAGCCGGTAGGCGTGGTTGGAGGCCGGCTTGTGTTATATAAGTTCGTTAGTCCTTCGTCGTTTTTCGTGTGGGCATCCTTTCTGCCTTTGGCTCTTGCCAGTCGGACAGACGGTTCTTCGAGCTACGACTTTCAACAAGAGAGGGCTCGGGTGCTGGCACACTACTTGTCTGACTTCAGGTAGAACTTTTAATATAACATAAGGCGGCCAGTCCCCAGGCCGACTAGTCGAACCCGGTGCCAGACAGAAAATCAAATGTAATAAAATGGCCTCGGGGGGCCGTTGTTTCGTACTTAATACAAAAAGGTAGCATGATACATACTGCTTTTAACTGTAAAATCTTCTCAGGAGGTTGGCGTTCCATGGTCGTTCCGACTCCTTGCCGGAATCATCCCTCTTGCGCGCTCTTGGCTTCTGTGCGTCGATCAGGTAGTAGGAGTCGTTGCCTAGTGCCTTGTTGACGACGAAAGGGCCTTCCCAAGGGGCCGAGAGCTTGTGCTAGCCGGCTGTTCGCTGGATCAGCCGGAGCACAAGGTCGCCCTCTTGGAAGGATCTTGGCTTGACCTTCCGGTTGTGGTAACGGCGCAAACCCTGCTGGTAGATGGCGGACCGGCTGAGTGCTAACAGTCGGCCTTCTTCCAGCAGGTCGACACCGTCTTCTCGTGCTTCCTTGGCCTCCGCCTCCGTGTACATGGTGACCCGAGGCGAGTCGAACTCGATGTCAGTTGGGATGACAGCCTCGGCACCATATACAAGGAAGAACGGAGTGAAGTCGGTTGACTTGTTTGGGGTAGTACGCACACTCCAGAGGACAGCCGGCAGCTCATCGAGCCAGCAGCCAGCCGAACGCTCCAGTGATACGACCAGTCGGGGCTTGATGCCGGAGAGGATGAGGCTGTTTGCTCACTCGACCTGGCCGTTTGACTGCGGGTGGGCAACGGACGCTAAGTCCAGTCGGATGCCCTGTGTCGCGCAGAAACGTGCCAGTGCTCCCTTGGCAAAATTTGTGCCGTTGTCGGTGATGATGCTGTGTGGCACGCCATACCGAGTAGTGATGTCTGCGATAAATGTCACGGCAGTCAGCCCGTTCAGCTTCTTGATCGGCTTCGCTTCAATCCACTTGGTAAATTTGTCCACGGCGACAAGAAGATGTGTCATGCCGCCGCGGGCTGTCTTGAATGGGCCCACCATGTCCAGCCCCCAAACGGCAAAGGGCCAGGTGAGGGGGATGGTCTTGAGTGAAGAAGCCGGTAGGTGTTGCTTGGAACTGAAGACTTGGCATCCTTTGCAGCATTTGACTAATTCCTTGGCATCTTCCAAAGCAGTCGGCCAGAAGAAACCATGGCGGAAAGCTTTGGCGACAAGTGATCTTGAGGCTGCGTGGTGGCCGCATTCGCCTTGGTGGATATCCTTGAGGATTGCTATGCCCTTCTCTGGCTCGACGCAGCGCTGGAAGACTCCAGTGACGCTACGCTTGACAAGTTCTCTGTTTATTATTGCATATGCTCCGGCTCGGCGTTGCACTAGTCTTGCCGAGATCTCATCAGTCGGCAGCTCTCTGTTGACTAGTAAGTTGAGGATGGGCTGGGCCCATGATGGAGCTGTGACTTCTTCTACTGTCAGTACGGCCACTGTGACCCGGGTGGGCGGGTTGGGTTGTGGAGAGTTGGAGTCGGCCACCGCTTCTTGTGCCGCTGCAGTCCCCGGGCCGACTGCTGTAGTCCCCGGGCCGGGTTCTGAAGTCCCCGAGCCGGGTGCGACTACGGCAGTCCCCGGACCGCTTGTCGAAGTCCCCGAGCCGCCTGCTGGGTTCCTCTAGTCGGATCCGGCTGCATCAGGGGCGGGCGGTACGAAGATAGAGTCCGATTCTAGAGACGGCTTGAGGAGGCGCTGGAGAGAGAAACCAGTTGGTATAGCCTGTCGGGTGGAGCCGATCCGTGCCAGGGCATCTGCTTGGTCGTTGTCGATCCATGGCATGTGAAGGAACTCACACCCCTCAAAGTATCCACTGATCTGCTGGACGAGGAATCGATAGCTCGCCATGTTTGCATCCTTGGCGTCCCAGTCGCCAGATGACTGCTGGACCACCAAGTCCGAGTCGCCATAACACAGGATCCGGCGTATGCCGAGCTCTTTGGCTAGCCGGAGCCCGTGTATGAGCGCCTCGTACTCAGCCACATTGTTGGAGGCGGCAAAATGGATTTGCAGCGTGTATCTGAGCTTGTCGCCTTTGGGAGAGGTGAGGACGATGCCGGCTCCCAAGCCGGTGCGCATCTTGGACCCGTCGAAGTGCATCCGCCAATGAGTGGAGTCGGGAGCCGGAGGTAGGTACTGGGTCTTGGCCCAGTCGACGAGGAAGTCGGCCAATGCTTGGGACTTGATGGCGGTGCGGGGCTGGTAGAAGATTGTGTAAGGAGCCAGCGCAATGGCCCACTTAGCCACCCGGCCGGATGCATCCCGGCTGCCTATGATCTCGGCAAGCGGGGCGGTGCATACGACCGTGATGGGATGCTCTTGAAAGTACGGCTTCAGCTTCTTGGCGGCGAAGTACACTCCATAGCACATCTTCTGGTAGTGCGGGTAGTTTTGCTTTGAGGTGGACAGTACCTCGCTTAAATAATATACCGGCCTCTGGACTAACTGGGCTCGGCCTTCTTCTGGGCGCTGGACTACGATGACTGTACTGACCACTCGGCTAGTCGCGGCAATGTAGAAGAGCATGGGCTCCTTCTCAGTCGGCGCCGCCAGGACAGGTGGAGTGGTCAGCATCTTCTTCAACTCGTGGAAGGCTTGGTCTGCTTGGTCGTTCCACTCGAAGTGAGTGGATTTCTTCATGAGCCGGTACAAGGGGAGAGCCTTCTCCCCTAGCCGGCTGATAAAGCGGTTTAGGGAGGCCAGGCACCCGGTGAACTTCTGAACGTCTTGCAACTTGGTGGGAATCTCCATTCTCTCAATGGCCTTGATCTTCACAGGGTTGCACTCAATGCCGCGTTCGGAGACCAAAAAGCCTAGAAGCTGGCCGGCTGGTACTCCGAACACGCATTTCTCGGGGTTGAGCTTGATCTGGAATCGGCGCAAGTTGGCAAATGTTTCTTTGAGGTCTTTCAGCAGGGTGCCGCACTCTCCGTCTTCACCACAATATCGTCTACGTAGACGTGGGCATTTCTGCCGAGTTGCTTGAGGAGGCATTTCTGCATGCAACGCTGAAAAGTGGCACCGGCATTCCTCAAGCCGAATGTCATAGTCAGGTAACAGAAAGCTCCGAATGGTGTGATGAAGGCGGTCTTTAGGCGGTCAGCTAGGTCCAACTTGATCTGGTGGTATCCTGAGTAGGCATCCAAGAAACTCAACAGCTCGCATCCGGCTGTGGAGTCTATCACTTGATCAATCCGTGGTAGGGCAAACGGATCTTTGGGGCAGGCTTTGTTGAGGCTAGTGTAGTCTATACACATACGCCATTTGTTGTTCTTCTTCAACACCAAGACTGGGTTGGCAAGCCACTCTGGGAAAAACACTTCCATAAAGAAGCCGGCGGCCAGGAGCCGGGCTATCTCTTCTCCTACGATTCTTCTCTTCTCCTCCAACAGTTAGCGGAGAGGCTGCTTGACTGGCTTCGCGTCCGCTCGGACGTGTAACTTGTGCTCGGCAAAATCCTTCGGAACACCCGGCATGTCCTTTGGGGACCATGCAAAGATGTCTCGATTCTCACGGAGGAAGTCGACGAGCTCGCCTTCCTATTTACTGTCCAGGTTTGCACCAATGACAGCAAACCTATCCGGGTTCTCCGGGTCCAGAGGTATCTTCTTTGTCTCCTTGGCCAGCTGGAAGGAGCCCTGCGCATCATATTCCTTGGGGTTGGGGGACAGGGTCGGCTGCTTGCCGGCCATGGCCGCAACTCGCTCCAGCATCTTCTTCTCTTCTGCAACCACGAGGGACTCGGCCAGCCGGCTGCTGGCTGCAGCGCACTCGATGGACTTCTTGTAGTCGCCGGCTATAGTGATGATCCCCTTCGAGCTCGGCATCTTCATCTTGAGGTAGGCGTAGTGGGGCACAGCCATGAACTTGGCCAGGGCAGGTCGGCCAAGCAAGGCATGGTAAGGGCTCTCCAGGTCCACTACCTCGAACCAGATCGCTTCTCGGCGAAAGTGATCCTTGTCTCCGAAGAGAACATCCATCTTGATCTTGCTGATTGGGGAACAGGACAGGCCGGGTACAATGCCATGGAACACAGTCCGGCTTGGCATGAGCTGCTTCGCCTTGAGGTTCGACTTCTCCATGGTGTCGCGGTACAGTATGTTGATACTGCTTCCGCCATCAATCAGTACGCGGGAGAATCGGGCAGCTCGCCTCTCCGTTGCGAGGGTGACATCCAGCACCAATGCATAGGAGCCAGGGGACGGCATCACCTCTGGGTGATCAGCCCGGCTCCAGCTGATAGGCCTTTCGGACCAATGCATGAACTCGGGGTTGCTGGAGGCGACTGCGCTGACCTCTTGGTGCTGTCGGCGCCGGCTGCGCTTGTCTTCAACCTGGCTCGTGAAGACGACGTAGGCGGTGTGCTCATCTGGAAACTCATCCTGAATGGCTCCGACTGCTGGTCGAGCAGCCGGCTGCTGGGGGGCTGGAGGCGGCGGGCCGGGAGGCAGAGGCGGCACCAGCCCCTCGCCCTTGGAGATCCGTGTGAGCCAGTGGCACTTCCGAGTCGTGTGGTTGGACGGCTTCGCGCCGCTGTGGAACATGCAGGGGGCATCGAGAGTCTGCTCGTATGAGAAGGCCGGCTGCCAAGCCGGCCTGCCGCCCTTCTTCTTGGGAGCTGGCCGCTCTTCGGGCTGCTCATCTTCGACAGTGGCCACCTGCCAACTGGTGGAAGGCGGCATAGGGGCCTTGCGCTTGTGGTCGTTCTGGTAGGGGCGCCGGTTGGAGTCGCCAGCCGGCGTCTTGGGAGCCGGAGTGAGCACCTTCCCAGAGGCGTCCACTCGGAGCTCGGTCTTCATCGAGGAGTCGGCCATGGCGTACTTGTCTGCTATGACCAGCAGCTCGTCGAGGGTAGCCGGCTCGTCGCATAGGAGTCGGTGCTTGAGGAGGGTGCCCTCTCGGCACCCGACTATGAAGTATTCTATGGCTTGAACCTCGTGCACCCCCTCGCAGGAGTTGCGGAGCTCGGCCCACCGCGTGTGGTAGTCGCGGGTCGATTCGCTGGGCCCTTGGACGCACAAGGAGAGCTGGCGGGGCTTGGGAGGCCGCTTGTACGTGCTGGTGAAGTTGCAGACAAAGACTTCCGTGAAGTCCAGCCAGCTGTTGACGCTGTAGGGTTTGAGGCTGTTGAGCCAGGTGCGTGTCGTGCCTTGAAGCATGAGAGGGACGTACTTCATGGCTACGCGCCTGTTGCCGTTCGCTATGCTGACAGCGGTAGAGTAGTCGATCAGCCAATCTTCCGGCTTCACGGAGCCGTTGTACTTGGGCGTGTCTCTGGGGAGCGAGAACCCTTTGGGGAAGGGCTCGTCGCGGATGCGGGGGCCAAAGCAAGGCGGGCCAACATCGTCTTCTTCTTCTAGCGCCAGGGATCGTGCTAGGCGGTCGATCCGGTGGCGGGCGTCGTTCTCGCCGACTCCTTCGCGGTGGCCTAGTCGGCCACCGAGAGTCGGATGCGTGACAGGCGGCGGGGTGGGATATCTCTCCCCACGAGGTGGGGGAGGAGGCGGATTGCCTTGGCGCTCCACTGCTCGAGGGCGGCCCTCTGCGTCGCGCTCGATGGTGATTCGAGTCCGGCTGCGGCTCCTTGTCTTTCCTTGCGCGGGCGCCGCTCGCAGTCGGCGACCGGGATGTCGCGACGTGCTCTCGGCGTGGGGGAGGACTCTCAGCGCGGGCGCCGGCTTCATGCCGTTCTGCGGCCGCGTCGATCAGCTGCTGGATGCGCCTTGTCATGTAGGGGAGCTCATCAGCCCCCAGCCCGTTCAGCTCTTCTGCGGCCGCTTGAGCGGCTCGCAAATTCTCGAGCGGTGTGGCGTAGACGGGGCGGTCTGCCCCCAGCATGCTGGCGATGGCCGCGCCGCGCTTCTTGACGAGGCCGGCTCGGCTCGGCCCGCCATGAGGCGGCGTACCAAAGGCGGCGCGGTCGACTTCGCGCTGGTGAGCCTCGGTGAGGCGCCTCATGGAGGCTATCTTCTGGCCCTCCGCGATGAGGGCGAGGCGGCGTGCCTCCAACGTCTCGGCGTCGGCGTCGGCTGGGATGGGAACGGACAAGTCATGCATCGTCGCTTGTAGGGCGTCGTGGGCGTTCTCGCCCGAGTCGGCGATGTGGCTGATGACCAGCACCTCAGTGACAGCGCTGCTGCCACTGTCAGCTCGAGGAAGAGGGTCGTTGAAGACTACCACGTCGGAGGGGTAGGCGTCGAGCGATGCCGTGTCGGAGTCGACAAGCATCGGGTCGGTGGAGCCGACCGACTCCAAGTCCACAGCAAGCTCGCTGGAGACGTGAAGCTAGTCGAGGAGGCTGACGAGGCGGCTCTCGGGGTAGTCCGTGCCCACGTCAGACGCGGTCTCGTCGGAGATGCGAGTCTCGCCAAGAAGATCGGTGAGGCAGCTCGCCGCGCAGGCGTCGTCGATGCCTTGCAGCGCGTCGGGGCAAGCGCCATCGGGCGTAGCAGGCTGGCTACGCTCGCGGGGGAGGAAAAGGGTTCCCGTCCAGAACAGGTCTCCGGACGACGGTGCACCTGGCCCCACGGTGGGCGCCAAATGTCGGGTGGTAGGTGCGACATATGCCAACGGGTGGCTTATCATTGTGGGAGCCAGTAAGACATCGCCGGTGCCTGGAAACGCGATAAGGCGAAGACATGCACGCCGGCGGATCTTACCCAGGTTCGGGGCTCTCCGTGGAGATAACACCCCTAGTCCTGCTCTGCGGGGTCTCCGCATGATCACTAGATCAGTACAAGTAGCTACAAGTGCTCCTTGAGCTGTTTGGCTAGAGGAAGAAGAAGGGCAAGGCTAGCTCTCCTCTTCTCTTTATGTGGTGTGTGAAACTCTATGAGATCAACCCTTTGCATGGGTGTCCTGGGGGGTTTATATAGGCCTACCCCCCAGGGGTACAATGGTAATCCGGCTGGGCGCGGGTCCCAGCCGTCAGTGTCTATGCTCGCCGGCTTCTCCGCCGGCCATTGGGGCCCGCCGACTGGTGGGTCCCGCCGGCTGCCGGCCTCTTGGCCGATAGGCCGGCCCCACCGCTTGGGGGCCTTGTCGGCGGCTGGTTACTGTTGCCCCGCCTCTGATGACGAGGGCTTTGTCGAGGTAAGCGTGGCTACAGTGCCGCCGCCTTGCGGGCTCTCACTGTAGCCTTACCTCGTCTTGTCTCCTTAATGAGGCACATGTTCGAGGGAGGGAGGTAGCCGGCTATTGGGAGCCGACCACGCCCCTGGTCGACTAGGGGAGGCCGGGCCGCCTTCGAGTGTCTCTCTGGCTAAAGGGGCCCGCCGCCCACGGGCCGTACTGGCGCATGTCATGGGTGACATCGAGGCCAACATGGCTACAGTGCCGCGCCGGACGGGGGATGGCTGGCCCGTACGGCGCCCTGTGGCCATGCCTGCTTCGGGATTCGGGGGTAGTGGGCTGTACTGCGGCCACGCCCTGTCTTATCACCGTTATGTGGATACAGTCTTGGTGGGTGCCGTCTTGGCCGGCTTCTGGGAGTCGGCTTTCTTCATGGCCGGCTTCTGGGAGTTGGTCCTCTTGGGGCCGGCTCCCTGGAGTCGGCCATCTCGTATCTTTCTTGGGGAAGGTTTCTGAGGCCGGGTCGCCTTCTGGTAGTCGGCCCTGGGGAAGGCGGCCCTATGCTTTGTATGCTTGAAGGCTCGAATGGCCTGATAATTTTTCGAAGAGCCAGGGGGAGTCGGTTAGGCTACCCGTGGCCATTTACTCCGACATTGGGTCTTGTCCATCACATCATTCTCCTAATGATGTGATCCCGTTATCAATGACATCCAATGTCCATGGTCAGGAAACCATAACCATCTATTGATCAACAAGCTAGTCAACTAGAGGCTCACTAGGGACATGTTGTGGTCCTTGTATTCACACATGTATTACGGTTTCCAGTTAATACAATTATAGCATGAACAATAGACAATTATCATGAACAAGGAAATATAATAATAACCATTTTATTATTGCCTCTAGGGCATATTTCCAACAAGCCGCCTTGTCCAAATAATGCACATTCACTAGTTTATCCATCTAAAAACAATGGAACAAATTTGAGTCATCCATGAACCGGCCATTTCATGTGGATGAACTATCTAAAATATAAGATTTTGAATCTAACAACTACTATACCTTAATCATAGCACTAACCCTAACCCTAACCTAACTAAACCCCTAACCCTAACACTTAAGCTAGCTTGCCACAACAAAGAGTGACACATATTACTTAGGTCAACCATAAATGCACCATAAATGACCCATAAATGCGCCATAAATGCACAATAAATGCTAAACTAGAGGAAGAACTATGGGGTTGCAAAACTAGTTGATTCCAACAAAAGTAGATGATTTGAACCAACCAAATGAAGGGGGGATGGGGGAGGTACCTTGGGTGATGCAAATGGCCTCGATCCAAGGGGCAAATCTCAAGCAATGGAGGGGGATCTAGTGGGTGCTTGGGTGGGGGAGAAGAGGGGGAGAGAGTGAGAGCTCGGGGAAGAAGATGAGTGGAGTGGGTGGGTGGTGAGTGGACCCCACCAAACCTTATCCTCCAGGACCCTACCGCCAGAGACCTTGGCGGCGGTAGGTCCCCTTTGCCACGTCAGCACCCGTTAACGGCCAGACGGCCGTCAACGGAACCTACCGCCAGGGGGGCGGCGGTAGCCTGTAGATCTCTACCGCCAGGGCCTCCGGCGGTAGCTAAAAGGGTCAAATCTCGAAATTTTTCCATACCGGGGTCAGATCCCGATTTTATATGCCAAAAGGGTCAAAACACAAAATTTTGCCTCCTAACACTCGAGACACTCATTCTCACATGTTTAACCCAAGTCTTGGAGAGTTGCTCTCCATGAGACCCATTCCTATCTTTTGACCTTCCCAATCTCTTCGAACACAATGTTCCATCTTATGAGAGTTTGAGAGTAGAGAAGATTGATTTTGAGCACAAACAATTGATTCCCCATCAAGCAATCCAAATTCTTAGCATTACTTTTGGAGGTTGTATGTCCCCTGTGTTAACTAGATGTGCTTGGAAGCCTTTAAAGTTGTGGAGGAGCCAAGAAGATTGTGAATGAAGGAGATCGTCTACTTCGTGTGAAGTTCTTCTTCAAATGAGGCTTCTTTACCATGGTGAGGTGTGGCTCTAGGACTTTTGGTCTGCAAACTTTGTCTCCATGACATATGTGGTCAAGGCCGAGACCTTCAAGCATGTATCTTAGGACTTTGTGTCCAACCAGAAGTGTGATTGCGCCAATAAGTGACTAGAGATAAATTGTCATGTTGCTATATCTATCCCAGCTCTTTACTTTTGTGCTATTTTATTTCCGACTTTTCACTTATATTTTCTTGGATTTTCATGTTTTTTTTGTTTTAGGCAACCATCGCTTAGATTTAAGAATGGCTAACGCTAAAACCAATTTCTTTGCAAATACCCTAAAACCAGTTAGTTGTGAAAATTGTCTATCACCTAGACTCGTAAACGATCCTACACAATGAGCGAAATACTGAAGATTATGGGTCTTCAAAAATGATTTTTTGGAGGAAACAATGGAACCAAAGCTCTATTTTATTTCACAAATTAAATCTACGGATGCACACTTGCTATGAAAAAAGAATGGACTATGGTTTGCATAGGTTGAAATGAAATTTTTTGAATACTCACTCAAGATCACTTGGCCAACTTCAGCCGACCCCCTATACAGTGTTAGAGGAGTAAAATTTCGGTTTTACTCCTCTAACCGCCACCTAGCCGATCTCCCAAATCAAAGAGTAATTTTTTTACTCTGCCTCATATCCGAGGCCTATATTTACTCGGCCGCCCACCGCTAGAGGAACCCCCACAGCTGCCTCACCCACCCCACTCCCCCGCCGCGTCTACGCCGGTACCATCCTTCCCGCCCCCGCAGGACACCACTCACCACCGTGGATGCTCTATAGGCCCCGGCGCGGTCCTCGCTCACCCGAATTTGAGCCTCTCTCGCGTCGTTCCTGACGCAGAATCGACAGATCTACAGTTGCCGCCGCCGCCGTTGCCGCCGCCGCCGTTGCTGGATTTGACGCATCCGTCCGCCGGCGATGGCGCCTTTGTCATAGATTTGGACGGGTGTCGAACCGCACATATTTGCTGGGTGCCGCGGTCCTCGCCCACCTAGATTTGAGCCTCTTTCGCGTCGTCGCTGGCGCAGAATCAACAAATCTTCAGTTGCTGCCACTGCCGTTGGATTTGACGCATCCGGCCGCCGGCGACGGCACCTTTGTCATGGATTGGCCGGGTGCCAAACCGCACAACCCCGACAATGCCTCTGTGCCACATGCAGGTATGGCCTCCACCTCTAGCCACTTCGATCTCACTCTTCAGGGGTTCGCCGACAAAGACACGCCCAACCATCGGCCGGGCTCGACACTATCCCAGCTAATCGTCGGCTCCCTGTTGCCGGTCATAAAGGGTGACGACTGCTCGTGGCAGGTGGCGTTCTTCAAGTGCAGAAAATATTGGGTGAGTGCTTGTTTTGATTCGGTTGTTCATCAGATTCGACGCAATTTGTAGCTCATTGTTTGCTCAGATTTGTATGTAGGATGGATGCAAGTTTTGGTATTGGCAAGAAGATTACATCGATCTTTTGATAGCGAGAAATTTGATAGATGTTTGTGCACTCCTTGCTAGAGTAGAGACTAGAGATGAGACTAGATGTGATGCAATATCGAAATCGAATTTGTCAGAACTGAAGAAGAAAGAAGTGCGCAAGCTCGAGATGTCAATAAAGAGAACCAATAACGAAAATATAGAGAAAATATTAATCCAACCAGTGAGAGCAGTATGGAAGTTGGATATCTATAAAGTGTCCAATTGTGATTCTTGTTTTCTTTGATTTCGTTCTCGTAACGAAGAATTGATGAATTATGTACTCCAATGTATCAAAATATCGTTCAATGAAATAAAGGTGCAACAAAATTTGCTTCAGCGGCCGAAAATGAAATGCATATGAAAAAAATACTACGTTATATTTAGGGGATTGGCCATGTCCGACCAAAACTTAGTGTGGTAAATATACTCCACTAAGGTTTTCTCGGCTGGATCCTCGTCTATTTTTAGGGGATCAGCTAGAGTTGGCCTTACAACCCAATCTCACGATTTGTCTTCAAAGTAGTCACTTTTTTTTTCTACAAAAGTTCGGATTCAGATATACTATATTATAGAAGTTCACTGTAAATACAAAACTATTCAAACATAATACAAATTATGTTGAAACCTCTATACCGCCGAAAGATCACCACCGCTGCCAAAACAAGCCGTTGATGCACCATCGTTTCTACTCCGCTACCGGAGCCAGTCTAATCTTGTCAATGACAGTTTTATTAAACCGCATTTTTCTCAACCTTCAACCACTAGTATCTCTTGCATGATTTTGCTGGCTACACCACTGCGCAAATGGCACTCTCTATTTTTATGTTGGAGTGATTACACACTACAACTTTACTCTTTTCTCATTTAGTAAATGCCATATTACCCGCTCTGAACGTGCTCATACAAATAAATGTTCCTACGTGTGTTCATAGGATCGAATGTTTGTGCATGTATGTAAATATTTGCAGTTATACTCGTTTCTCAAAAACAAACTATGAGTTGTTCTATACGGCAAATTTTAAGAACAACTACTCGCATATATAGAACCATGGAAAAATCACATGGGGAAATTTCAGTACTAGTGTGAATCACAGGATATGCTTCTTGCAACCAGTCATAGAAACTGCAACGTAGTTCTTCACAGACCAGTCACGAAAGGAGGGCCGTCACGATTGCTGGTCTAGCCGTCTCACTGCGGTCATTGATTGGCCGGTTGGCTCACACGGAGTTGAAAGATTGACCTACGACACGAGCAGTCATTTCAATCCCCTCCGAAACCCTGAACCGCAGCCGCCGCCGCCGCCGCCGCAGCCAAGCCGAGCAGCCATGGAGGGATCCGCCGCCCCGGCGCCGCTCCGCACGCGCGTCTGCATCATCGGCAGCGGCCCGGCCGCGCACACGGCGGCCATCTACGCGGCCCGCGCGGAGCTCAAGCCCGTGCTCTTCGAGGGCTGGATGGCCAACGACATCGCCGCGGGGGGCCAGCTCACCACCACCACCGACGTCGAGAACTTCCCGGGCTTCCCCACCGGCATCATGGGCATCGACCTCATGGACAACTGCCGCGCCCAGTCCGCCCGCTTCGGCACCAACATCCTCTCCGAGACCGTCACCGAGGTCGACTTCTCCGCCCGCCCCTTCCGCGTCACCTCCGACTCCACCACCGTCCTCGCCGACACCGTCGTCGTCGCCACGGGCGCCGTCGCGCGCCGCCTCCACTTCCCCGGGTCCGACACCTACTGGAACCGCGGCATCTCTGCCTGCGCCGTCTGCGACGGTGCCGCGCCCATCTTTCGGAACAAGCCCATCGCCGTCATCGGCGGCGGCGACTCCGCCATGGAGGAGGGCAACTTCCTCACCAAGTACGGATCCCAAGTGTACATCATCCACCGGCGTAACACCTTCCGCGCCTCCAAGATTATGCAGGCCAGGGCGCTCTCCAATCCTAAGATCCAGGTTGTCTGGGACTCCGAGGTCGTCGAGGCATACGGCGGCGCAGGCGGTGGCCCATTAGCTGGGGTCAAGGTCAAGAACTTGGTGACTGGTGAGGTCTCTGACCTTAAGGTGTCCGGGCTATTCTTCGCCATCGGGCATGAGCCGGCCACCAAGTTTCTCAATGGGCAGCTTGAGCTCCATGCCGATGGGTATGTGGCCACCAAACCGGGCTCTACACATACCAGTGTGGAGGGGGTCTTTGCTGCTGGGGATGTGCAGGATAAGAAGTATCGTCAGGCAATTACTGCCGCTGGTTCAGGTATTACTATAGCACTATGTGATTTTCTTTTTTGCAAACATATAGCACTATGTGAATTGATTGTATATGTGTTGCTAGTGGTCAATTTGTATACATACGGTAATCTATAAATTAGTAACTATCCATTTTCATATGCTTAGGGATCAGCTGCTTCTTTGCTCGTGTATATAGTAATTTATCATGAACTTGTCTTTATAATGACAATAGAATGTGGTGTTTGAGCTTTGGAAAGAAACGAGTTCAATTATTTATATTGCCAACATTGTATTAAAATTAGTTCGCTACATTCTGGGATGTGTTGGACTGTTGGTGCCCAAACTTGCTGACTATTAGGGACACCTTACTGTTTCCAAGCAAGGGTAATAGGAATCAGTTTCCTTTTTTCATAAGAGTAACCTTGGTAGCAGGGCTCCATTACTTTACAGTAACAGAATAAACCACGGGTCTAACAGCCAAAAGAAGCAGAAAATATGTACCAGAACGAATGAAAACTTGCAGGTTTTGCCGCCTGCCTGGCTTATCATACCAAGGTTCAAACTGCATGAACATCTATTACAACACCCATCAGGGCTGCAAATCATGGGTGCTCTTGCCACACCCTCAGGAGTTGCAGTTGAACTGCACTCGGGCTTGATTCTGATTAGCCCCTGATCCTTCTCACGTTGCTTCAGCACATACCCCTGCAGGTGTGCTGCTCCAGCCAGCAAAGTCTCTCCTTCAGCTCCAGATTGTAAACATGCCCATTCTAGGACAGGACACATGTAATATCATTTCAATAGGGTTTTCATTAGTTTCCCCTCAAAGCATGCCCTGTTCTGCAGTTTCTGCAGTGTCCATCACAAATGATCCGACTAGTGTCCAATCATAGCTGACCCGGGAATTATTGAACTGGGTGTAATTTCCCCGTCGTGCCATTTTGAAGCTCCCCATTGGGGATACAAGGGAACTATTCATGTAATTAGTTTCAGGTGCTTAAAACTTGTGGTAACAAACAAGGGTGTGCCCTCTATTTAGGTTAGAAGATCCCCTTTCAGGCTATACACTTGTGGCTCACTCTAAAATTCCTGAGAGGGACTGCAGAATGTTATGGTCATCTCAGGGTATTAGCACTCAATCAATCAAGTTAACGCTGTTGTGTTAATATACTAAGGTTCTGTTCCAAAAGTATTTGTTAGTCAGCCTAGGATTCTCAGGTTTGTGATGTAATTAAACTTTTGTAGCACTGGTAATGTATGCCCTGAATAATACCCATATACAGAAAGTTTTTCCTTAAAATATCATAGATGCTCCTTTGCCAAGTGTTGGATCTGCCACCTGAGTTTTTGTGTAATCATATCTGTCACTGGAAACACATGTTACTTATGCTATGCGTCACTTCCAATGGCCAATGGTGGGCAGAAAACCAGCACGCTTACTGTGGAACTCATCTGTTTGGTACAGGGTTTCCTTGTCTAACTAGGAATTTGTGTTTTAGCCAGATTCTCATGTTGGTCGGTCCATCTTAACATGGTACTATTGGTTGTATAAGTTGAACCCATCTTTCTCATGTTAATAGGTTTAGATGTGTTATCCAAGAAAGATTTATTCTTGCAATATAATCCTCTGCCTGGTGCCTGATGACACCATTTATTAGGAATTGACCTTTAGTGGCTCCTGCTGAGCATATAATTCTGCGCCAAACAACTAACTCGCCGATATATACAGGGTGCATGGCTGCTTTGGACGCGGAGCACTATCTGCAGGAGGTGGGTGCACAGGAGGGCAAGTCTGATTGACTATCTCTTGGTGAAGCGACGACCATCAGCTCACCAAAAGCCGCACTCTGAGCTTGATGAAGTTGGTTGTCCAGTTTCATTATGCTGCTTAGCAGCACCGTATTATTATTCTCCGTCATTAGGAGGCCCTAGATCAAGTTTCATTAGTGTGCTGGAAATGATTCGTATTTACCACTGGTGGAACTCAAACTGATTCCTATGTATCATTGGCGAAATCACATTATTATTCTGAGATATCTATCTGTATTACTCCACCAGGTATGTATGCTATTATGTTTTTCTACATGTTTGGAGCACCGCGTATTCTGAAAACATGTCTGGTTTTTTTTTTTTTGACATTTCAAAAACATGTCTGGTCTTTATTTTTTTTAGGGAAATACCTGGTCTTTGTTGGCTCATGGTGCTATATGTTTCTTCAGAACTAAAGGGTCCTCTCGGCCTAGTTTTATTTTACTAAATAAAGCCTAAGCCATAAACGTTGTTAATTACTTCTCCCTCCGTTCACAAATATAAGATGTTATAACTTTTTTTCTGAATCGGATGTATATAGACATGTTTTAGTGTATTTGTTCACTCATTTCGGTCTGTATATAGTCCATATTGAAGTATATCCAAAACATCTTATATTTGTGAATAGAGGGAGTAGGCAGTAACAGAGAAATATTTGGGGATGCCTTCTGATGTCGGCTCATCCAAAAACGGTGCCTTCAAGTACATCAAGATAGATTATGGAAAACAAGTTCAAGGGTGGATTGAGAAAACCATGTCTGTTTCAGGTGAAACCGTTTTTAATCAAATCAGCCGCACCTGCCAATACCTTTTTTGATGATCAGGAGTTTCTGGTGGGGGAGCAAATAGGGTAAACGAAAACCTGTGTGAGTCTGGTGGGATGCTGCCTCGATTGGTTTCAGATATTTTGAGCTCTTTAATCTTTCTTTGATGACATGGCAAGCATGGAGAATTTTGCAATCGTCCTCTATCTTGCATGCACAAGTTGGTTCTCACCATTCTCAAGTGTAGAGAACTATCTTGGAGGGGAGGGATGTTTTAGTTAAAGGCCGTATTTGTAGAATTGGTAAATGAGTTATCCACTAAGATTTGGAACCACAATTGGTTGCCACTGAAAGAACTCACGCGACCAATAGTTTCTTTGGCAGCAGACCCTCAACATTTGGGCAGATCTTATTGATGAAACGATTGTTGCATGGAAAATTGACGTTATGCAGGCTACTTACTATCCGATTGATGCCTCACCATATTGCAGATTCCGCTATGCACAAGAAACATTGATGACTTTTGGTCGTGGAATTTTGAGCGGTCTGGAGTTTTGTTTCCCCGCTCCGGTTATCACATGCTGGTAAGCACCAAGTGGCATCACAAAGATTGGCTGGAAGCCTGGAAGCTGAGAACATGGTCTTCAAACGCTTCATATGATGGAGAAACTTGGAAATCACTTTGGAACACTTTGTCCCAGAAAATTGAGGTTCTTCCTGTGGTACCTAGCTTTGCATTCCTTACCTACGAATGATGTGTGTCGGCATCATAAAATGGCCACCATGGGTTCATGGCCAAAATAATACTCCCTCTGTCCCAAAATATAAGAACGTTTTTAACACTACACTAGTGTAAAAAACGTTCTTATATTATGGGACGGAGGGAGTAATTGACAAAGCAACCTACCTTTAAAGGGATCACCATGAATGGAGCACCTAAATCCATTAAGCATGCATCTCTTGAATATGGACGTACACTTGGGCATGAAAGGAACAAAGCATGTGCTTTCTCAACCAGCAAGATCTGGACGACGACACTCCAACACAACAAGATCAGGGAGTGACTTCAGTTTCATCCAAACCCTGCCTGCTATGAGATGCTGCAGATCGTAGCATTCTTTTAGCATGTACTCGTATCGCGGCGTGGAAGTTGCGCTAGTACCTCGTTGTGACAGCTTGGTTTTTGCCCTCTCTCATTTGCTTGATTTTCATTTGGAGTCATTTGAAATTTGGAGTTTTTGAATCTTTTCATATGGACTTAAACACTTGGGTACCCTTAGCTTTCACCCAAGTGCTTCATTTCCCTCCCTAATCATCATTCCCCTTCTGATCCACCCCAAAATAATCTTTGAAATATTTGTCTTAAATGAAAAATATTCATTTTTCTCTCTCAAAAACCCTAGCTAGTTCAATATGCTCCAAAGCAACCCCAATGTTTATGGCCCAGAAAAATCTGAGATAATTCACAAATATTCTTTGAACCCTATGGCACCTTCTTGAGCAAAAATATTTCATCACTTTTTGGAATATTTTTGCTACAGAAAATATTTTCTGTCCTAGACAGAAATGGTGGTTTCTACAGCAACTACCATTTTACTTGCTCCATTATGCCTGGGTTTTCTTGTGCATTTTCACCTTAGTAGATCATGGCTAACCTCCAAAGCACAGGCCCCAACTCCCAACCGTTTGACCTCAGTAACTGCTCAAAGTTACTGACCAGAAACTTACTTGGCATGTAAAAACTCCTCTACTGCACCTGGATCCAAACCAACGCGTGGTAAACTTCAAAACCACCACGAACAACATGCCAGACATGATTTTTGGACATAGGCCGGCCTGAGGGAAGAGTTCGCACGGTGACCACGCGTGTCCACCATGTCATGCCTGCGTGTCGACGCGCTCTGAGTGCCGCCGAGCGCTCTGTTCGCGCGTGCTCGCTTCCCCCGCCTGCCCGAGCGTGCCAAACTTCGCCACCATCCCCGTCTCAACGCCATTAACTCCCTCTGGCGCTCGCCGACGCCGGAGCTCGCAGCAGCGAGCACGGGCACGGTCCGGCCAACCCAACAGTGCGGCGCGCACTGTGCTCGTCGCTTTCTCCTCCTTCCTGTGCTCGTCCCCGTTCGCCAACAGTCGCCGCGTGAGCTGCGTCGCCTTCTCCTCCTCTCACTGACGCCGCTCGTCGCCGGGCGCCGTGGACAGGTGTCCACCGGCGGAGCCCGAACCCCCCTCTCCGCTCGCCTATAAATGGAGCCGCCCCCAGCCTCCTCGAGCACCATCCACCACTCCCACACACCCCACAAGCGAGTAGGAAGCCGTAGCCCGGCCGGGCAGGCCGCGGGCCGCCGTCCTCGAGCTCGAGCTCGCCGACGATCCCCTCTGGTCGCCGCGGTAGCTCCAGCCCCTCCTAGGCCAGGGCGACCCTTCCAGGGCCTCCGCCTCTCTCCGGTGAAGCCATCCCGTTCCCCTGGAGCCCCTGGAGTTGCCTTTGCTCGCCGTCTTCCTCATCTTCGGCGACCACCGTGTTCTGCCTCCGCTTGCGAGGTCCATTCCGGCACCGTCCGACCACCCCTAGCTACGCTATGGGTACGGGCAGGTGCGCCTCCGTCCCCTCTCTCCATCCCTCCCTCTCGTTTTGGCCAAGGAGCCCTCGTCGCCGGCGAGAGGTCCGGCGAAGCCGCGACTCCCTCTGTTTCCTTCTCCCCCTCCTCCTCACCTGACTAGCGGGGCCCGCTAGTCAGTCACTTTGTACGCGCGCGAAGCGGTACGAGTGGTGGCGCCCCTGGGCTTTACGCTTTCGACGTCACTCCCCCCAGTCTGTTTATTTTTATTCAAATTCATTTGAACTTACAGAACACTTCAAACAACCATAACTCTTCAACCATAAGTCCAAATGAATTGATTCTTTTTGCATGTTGTTCTTTGCAAAGAAATCTAGCAGCTCACCAAAGCTGAGATTTTTCTGAACTATTTAGAATTTCTGGTGATTTTCAGAAGTGTTCTTGATATTGTTTTTTGTGCTTAAGATTATTTTCAGAGGGTGAGGCTTGTCTTGAGGATCACCAGAAGGCTTGTGAACCTCTTTTGCACTAAGGCAAGCCACAACAACATTTTCATGGTGTAATTTCAATATTTATGATTTTCTTACTTGAATGAAATGATTAATCCATGCATTTAAATAACTATTGTGTTATTTTTATTCTGTTAAGTGTTTGTTAGTGATTATGCTTGATTTACAGAATGTTGAAACTAGCTTTGTTGGTAAAGCAAAGCTAAGATCTATTTGTGGTAATGATAAAAATAATTTTGTTATGCATGTTAGTAATTACTTAAAGTTATTTTCTTGCATAAATAAAATAGAAAAACTTGCTAGAAAATATTCTGTTAAGTACTTGTTGAGTCATTTTACTTGACCTACAGAATGTTTGAACCTAACTTGGTTGGTAAAGAAATTAGGATTTGTTTGTGGTATAATCTTTGCTATGCAATGTCAGAAATTAATCGAAGTTACTTTCTTGCATGAGAAAATATTAAAACTTGCTGCAAAATATTTTGGTTAAAGTATGAGCTACCCTGACTAGCATAGTAATATAAGTTGTTGATGTTTATGCTTAGTGTGAATATGGTTGACATCAGTCATTTTCGTTAATATGTGATGCATGTGTAGTTTTGCATTTCATGGCATGCTATGACACCGGTCATTTTAGTTTTAAGTTGAACCTGAATATAACTCAACTTGAATATATCGTTGACTGGGTCATGGTGCCGCTGAATCGAGTTTTCCCAGTGCAACCACATTTGCCTTTGTGGGAAGGCCTTGATTCGGTCCATTGACATTGCCTCTGGTCGGTGCCTCCAACTAGGGAAGGTTATGGCATGCTTACCTTGGCCCGGTAAGCAGGCATAACCTTGTGTGCCCGTTGTTGAGATTATGGTACCGGGTCCCCGAGTGGGATCATTTTGGCCACGACGGTGGTCGTTGTGTCTTTGGTAGACACGGGGCCACCCAGGACTAGCCCGTTGGGGATTGGGTCGGAGTGGCCGGGAGAGTGTCATGGCAATGGAAGGGTTTCGTCGGAATGCTGTTGGTCCACCCGAATGGGAGTGCGAGGCCATGGGTTCCGTGGTGTGGGTATAGTGTGCTACCTCTGCAGAGTGTATAATCTATCGATAGCCGAGTCCACGGTCACGGACACCTCGTAATAGGTCCCATCATGAGTCAACGTTTAATAAATTTGCACACTAAGTTATGAACTTTGCACTGTTGATGATGGCTGAAAGGCCATCGAGATGTTCAGGACCAAATATTGGTCGTGGTTGTGATTGCCGTAAGGATCACGAGTTACTCTTGTCAAGACCACGATGGTGGTTTGTTTGTGATCCGAGAATGATCACGGTTGGTAAGTCCGTCCCGAGGGACGTTCGAGCATGAACACAGCATGTTGGACATATAGTGTTGCATTATTATTAATTGGTTAATTATCATGATATTGTTGCCATTATGATTATGCCTGTTGTGAGCTTGCAAGTACATTCAATGTACTGACCTGGCGTGTCATGCCAGATTTCAGGAAAGTCTTGTTGGAAAGGAGTGCTGCTCGAGTCTAGATCGTGTCCAAATCGGTGTCCCTGTGATATGGAGATTCCGCTACGACGTTGTTCCGCTGCCGCGTAGTTGTTATGATCGAGGCCCCTTTATGTTCACTAAATAATGTACATATTGTTCAGCCGCACCGGGCGTGCCGCTTGGCCTCGACATCGGTTGTAATATAAACTCTGATCCGCTAGCATAAATAAAGCGGTTGTTTTCTGTACCAAGATGTTGTGTGTTGCCAGAAGACATGGTCTCTGGGCTGGCAATGCATGGTAAACCGGTCGCTCTGAGCCGGGGTGCCACAACGCTTGGCATCAGAGCCGCGCTGACAGTAGGCCACGCTAGACTACGACGTGTTAACTGGACGTTAGATACGAGTTTAAGTTGAGTGCCGGTAGCAATTGTAGCTGGTTGTTGCATTGCATGCATTTGGTTTATATTTTTTTATGCTAACCTGCTAATGGTTGTGAGTGTAGATGGCTCCGGTGCCGTATCCGTGCCAGTTGCAGCCGATGCCGTACACGTCACCGCACCTCCTTCGCAACGTGTGGCGTCGGCTGTACCCTCTCGGAGGCGACACAGTCTATCGTGTGTACCGGGAGCGTCTAGCTGATTCAGTGTATGAGTATCACGCAGTGGTCACTCTGCGCACTAGTTCCGATTCCAGCTCTTACACTTGTACTTCTCGGAGCGGTTACGCCTCCACCGCTTCTCAGGCTGTCCAGTTTGCTGCATTCGAGGTCCTTGTCGAGCTTCGCTACAACAAGGTCCGAATGCAGAACCACCCAGGTTTCTATTACTACCCTTCTCTGCACGACAATGGTCGTGTCCGTTTCCCTATCATTGATCCGGAGTCTGATAGTGTTGCTAGCCACCTTGCTCGTTATGTCACTGCTAGCTATCTTATGATTCACGAGCTGGCTCGAGAGCTGACTCGTGCTCGTACTGCTTTAGCCGTTGCTTTAGTCACTACTAGATCTGCCACTACTCCATCCTCTCTGGGATTTACCCCTTATATTCCAGCCAGTTCTAGTTCCCCTATTTCGCCGGTTACTCCTCCGAGTAGCATGGGCGTCTCGGCCGTGAATCCTCTCAGTACTCCTGCCGAGTGGGTTTCACTTCTCGCTACTCCTGTAGCTCCGATGATTCACCCTACCCCTGCCCCTGAGGGAGAGCCCTCGAGGCAGCGTCGTCGTGTTACCTTTAACCCGGAGGTTTCCGTTAACCTCGTAAGTTCAGGATCCGAGTCCGCTTCAGGGGAGGACACCGCAACACCAGCAGAGCAGTAGTATATTTGAGTATTCGCAGTCGTCCGGATGATGTACGGATGTAGTCGTACGAGTCATGATGTTTCGTTGCATGTATGAGAGTAGTTGAACCTGGCGTGTTGTTTATCTTTTGTGTATGAGTCTATGTATAATTATGTTGGGACTTTGTTCGCCGTATTTTCTTCGCTCTTTTGTTTTCTTCCGGGATTTGTTGCTGGCTTTTCCCTAAATTTATTCTTGGATGTTTCTCATCTCGATTGCGTTGTCTTGGGAAAATCCACAATAGGATGGCGTGGGGAGGCAGCAGTAGCAACGTTCGTGAGGGAACTCTTGTTCGTCGTTCCGCACGACAGGCAGGACATTCTTCCGAGCCGTACGTTCCGCCACCGCCTCCACCGCCAAATCCGCCCTCCACCGAGCAAATTCTGCGTATGTTTGAGGAAAGAAGGAACAATGATCTGATCGAAATATTAAGAAGTGTGCAAGCTATAGTTGGGCAGAATGGAAATCAGAACGGCCATCACTCAAAGCTGTCAGATTTTCAAAGGACCAAGCCACCCAGTTTCAGTCAGATTGTTGACCCATTGGATGCAGACGATTGGTTGCGTACCATTGAGAAAAATCTTGAGATTGCTCGTACTGAAGAAAATGATAAAGTTCCATTTGCAACTCATTACCTTGAAGGCGCAGCTGCCATATGGTGGGAAAATGCAAAAGCCATGTGGCCTGTTGATGAAGAAATCACCTGGGAAAAGTTTAAGGATCAGTTCCGGAAATATCATATCCCTACTGGAGTTATGAAGACTAAGCAGCGTGAATTTCTCGCACTCGTCCAAGGGAATCAGTCTGTGGGTGAATATTTGCAAAAATTCAATCATCTGGCCCGTTACTCTCTTTATGACGTGGCCGCCGAAGAAAGGAAGATTGACAGATTTCTTGGAGGTTTAAATCCGCAACTCCGGTGTACTCTCACTATGCTTGATTTCCCAGATTTCCAAACTCTGGTGAACAAGGCTTTCATTGCTGAACGGGAGCACAAGCTTATATCAGATAATAGGCCTGTTAACAACGACAACAAGCGTAAGTTTGAGCCAAAGAAGGATGGCCAACCAGTGCAAAAGGCTCGTACCTGGCAGCAGACTCAGGTGGAATACAAGCCAAATTGGCAACAGAATGTTAACAAGACCACCACTCAAGTCAAGAATGTCGTGACCAACCCAATGCATGAGGAGCGTCAGTGCAATAATTCTTGTTTCAGTTGTGGGCAGAACGGACATTATGCCAGATAGTGCCCCAAAAACAACAAGGCGAATGCCCTAATCAGGCCACAAGTCAACTTTATGGAGTCATGCCCGACCCACCAAAACTTCAGTGGGTACGTGCATCATATCTCCGCCGATGAAGCCCAAGAGAAACCAGAAGTCGTCATTGGTATGTTTTCTGTTAATGACATACCTGCCATAATTTTATTTGACTCTGGGGCTTCCCATTCTTTTATTTCTCGGAGTTTTGCTGCCCAAAACAAATTTCCTTGTACGCATTTGGGCAAAAATATGCTGGTACAAACCCCGGGATCTATAATCAAGAGCAATCTGGTCTGCCATGATCTGGAAATCAATATCAACGGAGTCTACTTTCCAACCTCTCTGGTAATCATTGAGTCTGAAAAGTTGGATATTATATTGGGCATGAATTGGTTGACCCAATATCAAGTTTGCATAAACTGCGCAACACGAGAAGTCACTTTGACCAGTCTGAATGGGCAGACTACCAAATTCTATGCTCGCAAGAATATACCCAAGCAAGAATTGGTTTTCACTGCTGTGGCTGAGTTGGAATTAATTCCTGTGGTCAGCGAGTACCCTGATGTATTTCCAGAAGAACTGCCAGGCATGCCACCAGATCGGGAACTGGAATTTGCAATAGATCTTGTGCCTGGAACTGCACCGTTATACAAGAAGTACTACCAGATGCCCTCATCAGAATTAGTGGAGCTAAAGAAACAGCTTGATGAATTGTTCCAGAAAGGATATATTCGTCCCAGCTCTTCACCATGGGGATCACCTGCTATTTTCGTGGACAAAAAGGATGGCAGTCTCCGCATGTACGTAGATTACCGCCAGCTGAATGAGGTCACCATCAAAAATAAATATCCACTGCCAAGGATTGATGATCTGTTTGATCAGCTCAGTGGGGCTAAAGTATTCTCTAAGATCGATTTACGGACCGGGTATCATCAGCTCAAGATTAAAAAGGAGGATCTTCCTAAGACCGCATTCACTACTCGGTACGGTCTTTATGAATATACCGTAATGTCCTTTGGTCTCACCAATGCCCCTGCTTTCTTCATGCATATGATGAACAAAGTATTCATGGACTTCCTCAACAAATTCGTGGTAGTCTTCATCGATGACATCCTCATTTACTCCAAGGGTGAAGAAGAGCACAAGGATCACCTCCGCGCAGTGCTACAACGACTCCGCGACCATCAGCTATACGCCAAATTCAGTAAATGCGAATTTTGGCTCAAGCAAGCTGGGTTTCTCGGACATGTAATGTCCGCCGAAGGTATAGCCGTGGACCCGAGCAAAGTAAAGGATGTGCTCGATTGGGTGCCGCCCACGACCGTGACGCAGATCCGGAGTTTTCTCGGATTAGCTGGATATTACCGTCGTTTCATTGAAGGGTTTTCCAAGATTGCTAAACCCATGACGGAGCTGCTAAAAAAGGATAAGAAGTTTGAATGGACGGAGGACTGTGAGAAAAGTTTTAATGAGCTAAAGATACGGCTGACAACCGCACCTGTATTGCCTCTTCCAGACATTTATCGCAGTTTTGATGTGTATTGTGACGCCTCCAGGCAAGGCATTGGGTTCGTACTTATGCAAGATAGCAAGGTAGTAGCATATGCATCGCGATAGCTACGACCCCACGAGGGAAATTATCCTACTCATGATTTGGAATTGGCTGCGGTGGTTCATGCGCTAAAAATTTGGAGACACTACCTCATTGGAAAAAGGTGCCAAATTTTTACCGACCACAAAAGTCTCAAATACATCTTTACTCAGCCAGATTTAAACCTCCGTCAACAAAGATGGCTAGAGTTGGTCAAGGATTATGATCTTGGAATAAATTACCACCCGGGTAAGGCCGACGTGGTTGCCGATGCACTCAATCGAAAGCCCGTCAGCTTAAATGTCATATTGAAATCCTTGCCTCCAGAACTCCAAGAGGAGATCGCTCAGCTCAACCTGGTCATAGTGGATGCTGGCCTCGCTAATATTTTGGAAGTTACCCCCACACTTGAGGTAGAGATCCGCAAGGCCCAGCCAGCTGACGTCGAGCTGCAAAGACGTGCCAAGGGCCAGATGGCAGAGCCGACCCCAGATTTCTCCAAGGACAAATTCGGTACCCTCCGATTCCGTGGACAGATTGGTGTACCCAATCAACCGGACTTAAAGAAGAAAATCCTGTCAGAAGCACACGAATCCTCATATTCCATTCACCCGGTGTAAGGGCATTTTTATCCCTTAGTTGGTTTTGGTGATTGATGACAATGCTTTTGCGGACTAATCATGTGCATCGAATATTGCAGATATATTGACTAGGCACAAGATGATTTGGTTCCCCTCGAAGGCTATGGAAGGCGGCGTTTCTCTTTGTTTCTTTTTGGTGGTATTGAGTCATAGGGAAGCCGTACTATTAAGAGGGGGTCCGCGTTGGAAAGGTTGGGTGGATTCATTACGTACACATCTTCCTTTGCACCTCCTTTCCTCTAGCCTTTGGAGTATCCTATGTTTTCCTTGTCTATGCAAATATTGCTCTTGCTTGCTGAACTAGGGCGTGCGGTAGTACTGCTCCTTAGAGCGGTAGTACCGCAGGACCTTGCGGTAGTACCGCCCGCTGGTGCGGTACTACCGCAAGGGCCCACGGTAGTACCGCTTCTAGTAAGCGGTAGTACCGTGGTATCTGACTTAGTTCCGCAAGTACGCGGCATTAAGGGGCGGATGTAATTTTTTACATCCGCGCCTCGCGCGGTAGTACCGCTGCTGGCTTACGGTACTACCGCGTCGGGTTTTTGCATCGACTCCAACTCTGCGGAAGTAGCCACGGATGTAATTTTTTATATCCGTGCCTTCCCATCTCTGGACAGCCCCTGCCTTGCGGTAGTACCGCAAGGGGGAGCGGTAGTACCACGCCAGCAGTACTACCGCCCTCTGCTTTAGTGCATTTTAGGCTGTTCTGGTCTCTGCTGTGCGGGCGGTAGTACCGCGTGCCCCTGCGGTAGTACCGCGCCTCAGGTACGGTAGTACCGCGTTGCGCAGGCTGAGTTGGTTGATAACGGTTGGATTTGTTCTTCCACTATATAAGGGGTGTCTTCCTCCTCTAGTTGACCACCTCTTCCACCTCCAAGCTCCATTGTTGCTCCAAGCTCCATTTTCGCCCGATCTCCTTCCCTAGCCAATCAAACTTGTTGATTCTCTAGGGATTGGTTGAGAAGGCCCCGATCTACACTTCCACCAAGAGAAATTTGAATCCCCCCACTAATCCCTTGTGGATCTTGTTACTCTTGGGTGTTTGAGCACCCTAGATGGTTGAGGTCACCGCGGAGCCATAGTCCATTGTGGTGAAGCTTCGTGGTATCGTTGGGAGCCTCCAATTAAGTTGTGGAGATTGCCCCAACCTTGTTTGTAAAGGTTCGGTCGCCGCCTCCAAGGGCACCAATAGTGGAATCACGGCATCTCGCATTGTGTGAGGGCGTGAGGAGAACACGGTGGCCCTAGTGGCTTCTTGGGGAGCATTGTGCCTCCACACCGCTCCAACGGAGACGTACTTCCTCTCAAAGGGAAGGAACTTCGGTAACACATCCTCGTCTTCACCGGCTCCACTCTTGATTATCTTGTGCCTTTACTTGTGCAAGCTTATTTGTGCTTTATCTCTTGCTTGCGTGTGTGCTTATTGTTGTTGCATCATATAGGTTGCTCACCTAGTTGCATATCTAGACAACCTACTTTGATGCAAAGTTTAAATTGGTAAAGAAAAGCTAAAAATTGTTAGTTGCCTATTCACCCCCCTCTAGTCAACTATATCGATCCTTTCAATTGGTATCAGAGCCTCGTCTCTTTATTAAGGACTTTACCGTCCGAAGAGTATGGTTGACGTCGTAGACGGTGTGGAGGAGCACTCCGGTGTGAATCCGGTCTCGTCTACGGGAGATGGGGGAACCGCGGTCTCTCATGAGGAATTCAATGTGGCTTTGGACTTGAAATCCTCCATGACGACCGAGGTCGAAAGCATGTTTAATAAATTCTTAGAAGGACTTAAACTTTCCACCGCACCGTTGAAAGTGGGTGATCCCGCTAACAAGGTGACAGATGCTACCTCCGACAAGGGGGAAGCTACTAGCGAGAAAGCTCCTTCTTCTAGTGGTAAAAATGGCACCGACATCTTTGCCCATGTGGAACCTCCACTTGTCTATGGTGGACCGCTTCCTTCCACTCATTTGAATCATGCCGGCCCGGCCCCTAAGGTTGAGAAGAATGTAGAATTTGATTCTTGGGTCTATCGTTTTAAGCGTCATTTAAATCATGTGAACACTAACCTTTCGAGAATCATTGAAGAAGGTTTCTATCCGCATGACCGAAGTAACTTCACTCCTAGAGAAGCCGTGGATAATCAATTCAATGAGAATGCTCTCTTCATCATCCAAGAAGCAATCCCACCCGAAGATCTTCCTCATCTCCGGCCCTACACCATGGCCAAAGATGCTTGGCACCAAGTGGTTTCCCTCTATCGGGGAAGTGCAAGCATTCAACGGTCCAACTATGAAGTGGTGCAAGATGAAGCCAATGAGTTTGCAATGAAAGAAGATGAAGAACCTCGTGAGCTTTATCGGAGAGTAACTAAACTCGCGGTCTCTCTCCGAGATCAAGGAAGTAAGGACACAGATGACAATTGGATCAAGCGCAAATTCCTCAAGGCAATGATGCCCTACCACAAAGCCATGTCCTCCGTCATTCGTCAAAGGCCGGACTTCCACACCTTGTCCTCAAGTGAAGTGTTGGATGAGTTCGTTGATATGAGCATCTTGGACAAGACCGCCGACAATGCGGTTCTTCGCTCTCAAAGAGTAAAGAAGCCCAACCTTGCTCTAAAGGCCAAGGTTAGTATGGAGGAAGAGGATGAAGAGGAAGAAGAGGAGAGCAACCTCGAAGATACGAAGTATGCCTATCATGAACACATGGCGCTTGCTTCAAGGCAATTTTGGAGCAAGAAGAACTCAAGGCCCAACTTCAACAAGAACAATTCAAGTGGCGCAAAGGGCAAGCAACGAGTGAGGACTTGCTTCAATTGTGGCAATGTGAGCCACTTTGTTGCGGAGTGCCCTTATGAGAAGAGGGAAGACAATGGTGGCAAGCTCATCCGAAAGGACAAGGCCAAGTCGTTCCCCAACAAGAGCAACTTCACCAAGAAGACTCCTCCCAAGGCATTGGTGGTACAAGAAGAGTACAATGAGGATGATGACGAAGAGGAAGATGGTGAGTCGGTTGCCATGGCCTCCATTGCCATTGCGACGACTCCACGGGTGTCTCTCTTTGACTCACCCAATGAGAACATCACCGCCAAGTGCCTCATGGCTAAAGCCACCAACAAGGTAACCCCCAACATCAAAACTACCATCATTAATCATCCTTCTTCGGATAGCATTGATGAACATGAGGGGACAAATGTGGAGGAGAATGAGTTTGAGACCTTTATGGGTAAACTCAAGGGTAAATCCAAGAAGCACTTTGTTGCTCTCTTGGAACAACTTGGTGAAGCCAATGACATGATCGAGGCTCACGAAGATACCATCTCTAAGATGGAGGGGCATAGTCGTGACTATGCCGATGAGATTTCAGATCTTTCCAATGCTCTTGACGAAGAGCGTGGTCTTCGTTTGGCTCTTGAGGAGTCACACAACGATGATCATGCTAAGTTAAAGAAATATCTTGATCATGCTCTTGTTGTTTCTCGTGTGCTAAACTCTGAGAAGGCAAAGCTTGGGGTTGATCTTGCTAGACTCAAAGAGGAGTTTGACATTCTCGACAAGGCTCACAAAGTCTTGAAGGATGTTCATGCTAGCCTCAAGGAGTCTCATGATCAACTCCAAGTGAAGCTAACCAAGGAGAAAGCCACCTTTCCTCATATGGTGTTAATTGACAATGCAAATGCTACTAACCCTTGTTGTGAGCATGTGCATCTTGTTGAGGAGAATGCTAAGTTGAAGGAGCAACTTGAGAAAGGCCTTGTGTCATGCATACAAGGTGAGAAGAACCTCAACAACCTTTTGAGCAATCAAAGGAAGTTGTGGCCAAGGAGGGGATTGGGTTCGCACCCAAGCCCAAGAACAAGAAGAAGAATGACAAGAACAAACGACCTCCTCCTCTCAAGCAAACTTTTGTGAAGGAGGGAGAGGGTGCTCCCAAGGAGAAGAAGAACAATGCGAAGGGTGGCGGTGTCAAGAAGGGCAATGCCACCCCTCCCAACAAAGCCGGCGACTTTAATCCTTCTTATGTGTTATGCCGTGCTAGTGATGGGCATGTTTATGCCAAATTTGTTGGTTCTCCTCATGAGTATATTGAATGGTCTATTTGGGTTCCTAAGACCCTTGTTACTAACATCAAAGGACCCATTACAAAATGGGTACCTAAAACCAAGCATTGATCTCTTGTAGGTGTTTGCTTCCGGTGGGGGATCATGGTTGCTCGATAGTGGAGCTACAAATCATATGACCGGAAGCAAGGACTTGGTGGTGGACGTGCACAAGATTCCATCTATGCCCACCAATGTCGAGTGGGGTGATGCCTCGTCTTCTAAGGTATTGGGACTCGGCAAAGTTGTCATTTCTCATGATCTCATGATCGAGAAGGTCATGCTTGTTGAGTCCCTTGCATACAATTTACTTTCCGTTCGTCAACTTGCAATCATGGGCTTTGCCACTTTCTTTGATATTGATACCGTGGCCCTCTTGTGGAGAAAGACTCTTAAAGTAGCCTTTGTTGGACATGTCGAGAACGGTCTCTATGTGATTAACTTTTCGGAGCGACCCACTAAGACCGCGACATGCCTAATGGCTAAAGTTGACGTGGGATGGCTTTGGCATCGCCGTTTAGCCCATGTCAATATGAGATCTTTGCAAAGTCTTCTCAAGGAGGACCATGTCTGTGGACTAACGAATGTTAGTTTTGCTAAAGATCGTGCTTGCAGTGCTTGTATCGAAGGAAAGCTACATGAGAAGGCTCACCCTCCCACGACTATCATTTACTCGAAGAGGCCTTTCGAGCTCCTTCACTTGGATCTCTTTGGGCCTCCATCCTTTGATAGTCTTTTGGGTAGGAAGTATTGCTTGGTGATTGTGGATGACTATTCAAGATACACTTGGGTGTATTTCTTCAAGAGGAAGAGCGAGACCCAACAAACCGTCATTGACTTTGCAAATGAAGCCCAACGTCAACACAATGCAAATATCTTGACAATAAGAAGTGACAACGGCACCGAGTTCAAGAACTACACCTTGGATGAGTTTCTTAGTGATGAGGGGATCAAGCATCAATATTCTACACCTTACACCCCTCAACAAAACGGTGTTGCGGAGAGGAAGAACCGGACGTTGATGGATGCGGCAAGGACCATGATGGCGGAGTTCAAGTCTCCATACAACTTTTGGGCCGAAGCCATCAACACCGCATGTCATGCATCCAATCGGCTCTACCTCCGCAAGGGCTTGAACAAGACTCCATATGAGATACTCACCGGTAACAAGCCCAACCTCAAGTACTTTCGGGTGTTCGGGTGTAAGTGTTTCATTCTCAAGAAAGGTGTTCGGTTGTCTAAATTTGAGGCTAGAGCTTATGAGGGCATATTTGTTGGTTATGCTACAAACTCTCATGCTTACCGTGTCCTCAATAAATCCACGGGACTTATTGAGGAGACGTGTAACGTGGAGTTTGATGAGAATAACGGCTCCCAAGTGGAGCAAAGTGGCACTTGTGATGTAGGTTATGAAATTCCTCCTCAAGCCATAAGAAGAATGGGTGTTGGTTTTATCCTACCCATTGAGGAACCCCTTGTGGCCGAAGGAGAAGGACAATGCTCCACTCAAGTGGAGCCATCACCAACCCAAGGCCCACACGCTTCCGAAGAACAAAGTGAAGGCCCTCAACCACATGAACAAGACCAAGGGCAAGATCATGCTCAAGACGGTGCTGACACACCAAGTGATGCCCAAGGTCAAGTTCTCTCCTCCGAGCAAGTTCAAGATCAAGAACAAGCTCAAGACGGCGCTCAAGATGATCAAGTGACCGCTCCTCAACTCACCACCGAGGAGGAATTGGAGCGTCGTGCCGCCAAGATTCATCCAAGCTCTCCACCAAGGGTCATCTCATGAAGAATGTGCTTGGAAGCATTCAAAAGGGGGTAAGCACTCATAGTCAATTGACAAACTATTGTGAACATCACACGTTTGTCTCTTGTGTTAAACCCCAAAAGGTATATGAAGCACTCGAAGATCTGGATTGGCTTAATGCCATGCATGAAGAACTCAACAACTTCGAGTACAACAAGGTGTGGAGATTAGTGCCAAGGCCAACGGGGAACCACAATGTCATTGGAACCAAGTGGATATTCAAGAACAAGCAAGATGCTCATGGGATCATCATCCGCAATAAGGCACGATGTAATGCCCCGAGACCGACGCTCCAGAAGACTTCTAGCTATTCCGAGTTTTGTCGTGTGATTTGTTTTGTTTGTGCATTCATCATGCCATCTCTTGCATTTCATCATGTCATCATGCCATCATATCATTAATTTTAAAAACTCATCTAAATAAATTGCATGGATCTTCGATCCATTTAAATCGAGGGAAACGCACATGGTGATTTCTCTTTATAACAATTACCCTCCTAATATTATTAGGGAGCTATGATAAATATTCCATCCTTTAGGAATAAACCATAACACACTTACAGTTTAAGTTCCATGCATTTTCTACCTCAATTCCTCGCCTCAAACTTTGCCAACAATTCTTATCTCATTTATCGAGGCTCTTCCAAAATTCTGAACATTTTTGGATCTACCAAATACCCACTTCCTTCCTACACTCATTTGAAAATAATTCAAATGAGTTTGAAGTCAACTTCACGCCCATGCTCACTTTCTATTTTTCTTGGATCAAGCTCATTTTTATGAGTCCGGGAAAATTATCCGCGTGTCCAACTTCTTCCCCTAACCTCTCTTTCTTTTCTTTCTTATCTCTGTTTTGTTTTTATTTGTTTTAGAGTGAGAGAGAGCCCAGCAGGCCATCTAGGCCCATCCGCAGCCCAGCTCCTCCATGGCCCAAGGCCCAGCTCACCCCAACTCTTAACCCTAGCGAGCATCTCCCCTCGTTCCCTCATCTCGTTCCCCCTCCGCCGCCACCCACATGCACGCACGCAGAGGGCAGCACTCGCGCCCGTTCCCCCACCAGCCACCGACCGGGTTCGTCCGTTTTCGCCGTTCCCGGCGCTACCGGAGCCCCAAGGCCCTTGTACCAAGTCCGTCGCCGCGCCATCTTCAAGCCATCGGGCGCTGGGTTCCCTGCTTGGCCCGCTCGTTCTCTGCACGAGACGCCTCGTCGCCGGGAGTTCGTCCCCAAGTTTCGCCAAGCCGTCGCCGTCCCTTCTCCGGTGCCCCGTCCCCGTCGGATTTGCTCAAGCGCGCCACCCCTGCGCCTCAAGACTCTCCCGTCGGAGCCCCGCAGACCCGCGCCGTCGCCTCCTCTGCATCGAGCGGGAGGACGATGAGAAGTGCCTTCTCTGCGCCTGAGTTTCCCCTGACCTGAGGCCGTCGTCCTCGACAGCGCCAAGTCCTTTGTCGCACCGCCCTTCGGCAAGTCCCGCTCGTCGATGCTCCTTGACTCCATCCTTCCCGCGCGGTACCCGCCTCGCCAAGCCCCTGCATCGCGCCGCTGTTTCCTCTCCTTCAACCCGCGTCGCCTCTGCCAGCCCTGTGCTACTGCTTGCATCCGCCAAGCTCATCTGCCCTATTTCGCCTCGGCCTCGACCGAGGAGGACGAGCAGCATTGCTGCCTGCTCGATCCGCCTGCACGTGCGCCTCGCGCGTTGACCGCGACCAGCTCCATGCCCGAGCGAGCACGCTCCTGATCCCGATGCCCAGCACCGCCCAAGTTGTCGCCTCTACTCACCATGCAATGTTCCCGTGGACGCATGCACCCCCGGATCGGAACCTCAAGCACCAAGTACACCACCGATAAGACCCGGACTCCGAACGCCAAGTACAACTACGAACCCGAAGACCTCGGATGCATCAAGTTCCTCTACGACTTGTGTACAACTACCGTCGCCAAGACCGGACCGACAAGTACCCCGACAACGTGTGTACCACTACCGTCGACCCTTGAAGACTGCGTGGACGTCAAGTTCCTCGCCGTGACCCCGAACATCTACGGAATGTGTGCGACTACGAAACGTGTACCACTACTTCCACCACCGTCGCGAGAACGTCTACTTCCACTATGAAATTGATCCGTTCCGAAATGTCACGCCTCGAAGGTATAACCCCGAGATGAACGCGATGAACGAATGGATGTTGTATGAGATGCTCGTGTTTGCACCATGTCCGAGTTGTTCCTTACGCGTTCCTCGTTGCCTTGCCATCGACACATGGGGACCCGGTTGCCGGGAGCACCCCACCATCTTGCATGACACGCTCACGCCACGCTTCCTTTTTGCACCGGTATCTCCGTGAGCTACCGGAACCGATATGTTGCTGTGGCATCATTTTCGGATTCGTTGCCGTGGTACCCCTTTCTTCCACCACGGTGACAAATGCTTCATAACATGCTTATGTCAACATTTTCATAAATTGCATAAAACTTGTAATTGTCATCCGCATCATGATAACAACATTTAAAATGTTTGTATTTGTTGTTTCCATTAAATTGCTAAATATGCATATGGGGATTTTTCGGAATTGTTGTTTGTTATTTCCGGCCTCATTTAAACTTGTCTAAATAGATAGTGTTATTATGCTTCACATCTTGCCATGCTTAACCACAGTTAATTTTATTGGGTACATAAACGGGAGAGAACTAAATAATTGATGTGGTGTTTTGTCAATATGCATATGCAACTCGTTGCATATTGAGCTCCACTTAATTTGTAGTATTGTTTGTTGCATTTTGCCATGCCATGCCTCATTTAAACCGGACATGCATCATACTTGATTGTGCATCATGCCATGTTTATGTGATGGTTGTTTACCATGTTGTTTTCCTTCTTTCCGGTTGCGCTTCTTCTTGATAGTTCCGGTAATTTTGCGATTGTGAGGATCCGTTCGACTACGTCCGTTTGTCTTCTTCATGGACTCGTTCTTCTTCCTTGCGGGATCTCAGGCAAGATGACCATACCCTCGAAATCACTTCTATCTTTGCTTGCTAGTTGTTCGCTATTGCTATGTCGCGCTACCTACCACTTGCCATATCATGCCTCCCATATTGCCATGTCAAGCCTCTAACCATCCTTTCCTAGCAAACCGTTGCTTGGCTAAGTTACCGCTTTTGCTCAACCCCTCTTATAGCGTTGTTAGTTGCAGGTGAAGATGAAGTTTGATCCATGTTGGAACATGGACATGTTGGGATATCACAATATCTCTTATTTAATTAATGCATCTATATACTTGGTAAAGGGTGGAAGGCTCGGCCTTATGCCTGGTGTTTTGTTCCACTCTTGCCGCCCTAGTTTCCGTCATACCGGTGTTATGTTCCTTGATTTTGCGTCCCTTACGCGGTTGGGTGATTTATGGGACCCCCTTGACAGTTCGCCTTGAATAAAACTCCTCCAGCAAGGCCCAACATTGGTTTTACCATTTGCCTAACAACCTATTACCTTTCCCTTGGGAGTAATTAACCCGAGGGTCATCTTTATTTTAGCCCCCCGGGCCAATGCTTCTCTAATGGTTGGTCCGAACTAGAGCACCGTGCGGGGCCGTCCCTTGGCAACTTGGGTTACATTGGTACCTGTACACTTAGCTCATCCGGTTGTGGCCTGAGACGAGATACGCGCGGCTACTATCAGGGTGTCGGCACGCCGGGAGGTCTTGCTGGTCTTGTTTTACCATTGTCGAAATGTCTTGTAAACCGGGATTCCGAGACTGATCGGGTCTTCCCGGGAGAAGGAATATCCTTCGTTGACCGTGAGAGCTTATAATGGGTTAAGTTAGGACACCCCTGCAGGGTATAAACTTTTGAGAGCCGTGCCCGCGGTTATGTGGCAGATGGGAATTTGTTAATATCCGGTTGTAGAGAACTTGACACTCGACTTAATTAAGACGCATCAACCGCGTGTGTAGCCGTGATGGTCTCTTTTCGGCGGAGTCCGGGAAGAGAACACGACTTTTGGGTTATGTTTGACATAAGTAGGAGTTCAGGATCACTTCTTGATCATTACTAGTTGACGACCGTTCCGTTGCTCCTCTTCTCGCTCTTATTTGCGTATGTTAGCCACCATATATGCTTAGTGCTTGCTGCAGCTCCACCTCACTACCTTCTCCTACCCATAAGCTTAAATAGTCTTGATCTCACGGGTGTGAGATTGCTGAGTCCTCGTGACTCACAGATACTTCCAAAACAGTTGCAGGTGCCGACGATACCAGTGCAGGTGACGCAACCGAGCTCAAGTGGGAGTTCGACGAGGACCTGGGTCGTTACTATGTTTTGTTTCCTAATGATCAGTAGTGGAGCCCAGTTGGAATGATCGGGGATCTAGCATTTGGGGTTGTCTTCTTTTATTTCGGTTCCGTACTCGGACTTTGATTGTACTCTGAATGATGTATGTTTAATTTATGTATTGTGTGAAGTGGCAATTGTAAGCCAACTCTTTATCCCATTCTTGTTCATTACATGGGATTGTGTGAAGATGACCCTTCTTGCGACAAAACCACCATGCGGTTATGCCTCCAAGTCGTGCCTCGACACGTGGGAGATATAGCCGCATCGTGGGCGTTATAAGTTGGTAATCAGAGCCATCCCCGACTTAGGAGCCCCCTGCTTGATCGAATCGCTGGCGTTGTTGAGTCTAGAAAAAAAATGTTTTGAGTCTTAGGATTATATATATCGGAGAGTAGGATTCTTTTTACTCCTTAGTCCCTTCGTTGCTCTGGTGAGGTCCCCTGACGTAGAAGTTTTGACTCTCCTCTCGTCAAATTTCACTAAAACTTTTTTTTAGGATCACGCGGGTATCTTGGAATCGTTCCGATGGTTTTGTGACGAGAACATTGTTCTTGGTGCCTCCTGACATTTAGGGGTTGTGGCAGTGTCCCGGGGAGTTGAGCTCCGAGGTGTTGTCGTCATAATTTTATCGTTGCAGTTCTGGAATACCTGAGTTTCGCCGACATCGAAAATCTCTTTTATGCAGTTGTTGGTGAGATCACCTCGACGCCACCCAGTACTGGGGCGGGAGCTCAGGAGTATTGCCATAACTCGTATAACGGATGCTTTTCGAAGGTTGAGGTAAATGATTTCCGAAGGTTTCTTGGTTATGTGTTGAAGGATGGATACAGCTGGATCTAGGTATTGTTAGTTTGGGTGAGATATATTGCGTCCCCTGTATCCCCAACACCTGATTGCATAACCAGAAAGTTTCGGGAGTTTATAAGTGGGAATTCAAGTAGCTCCTAGGATATCTTTTCGACAGATGCATGATATGAGATTGGGGTTCGACGTCTAGTGGTCCGCCTATCCACGGTTGGTTTTACAGTGGTCTCGTAGTGTCTTAAAGAGTCCTTGGCTATGCTGACTCGGGGACGCTTCGTATGTCATGTGCACTGCCTTGTACATGATGGTGCTGTACGATCGAGCCCGTGTGGGCCCCACCATGAAAACTTCGGACGAAATCTCTATCATATGTTTGTTCCGGCTTATTCTGCAAGCCAAATCCTTTGTTTTTGTTTTGTTTTGTGGTATTCGAGTTGCTTCAATGCCAAGTGTTGATTCCATACCTTTTCCAAGTGGTGTTCTCATGTTTCTATGGGAATGTTAATCCTTCTTGGTCATCAAGAGTGCCATCCCAATTCTATTTCTAACCGGTGCGCTTCTCTTCAAGATGATCCCATCGTTCTCCCCATCCGCAAGATCAATTCTAAGTTCTCTCAATGATGTCTGTTTCATTCATCCCAAGTTGCCTTTGTTTTCCCGCCCTCCCACCCTTTTCTTCAAGGACTCAGATTTCTTAATCAAGTATCCTTTTTGTTAATGCGAAGTCTCTTCATTCTTTTCTTTCAATGTTCTTATCCGGTGATTTCCCATGAAGATACTAACGAAGCTTCAAGTTTATCATTCTTTGTTCTCTTATCTTCCTCGGTGGTTTCAATGCAAGCTTTCGGTGTTGATCATATCCTTTTTCCTCGTTTTAAATGTTTTCCCATGCCGGTGCACCTCTTAATTGCTCACCTTTCTCTATTCATATCCGGAGTGTCCAAGATATCTCAGAAGATTCGCATTTCCATTCCCAATCCGTTCAAGCTATCTCGAGGTTGTTATCTCTTTTGAGCCATTTAATTCAACTGGCGCAATCTTTCTTTTAATCATTCAACGGTGTATCTTTTGAGTGGGCCCTAACCCACAGGTCTTTTCCCAGCATCTTACCTGACTTTTCTAATTTTCATTCCGGAGTATCTCAACAATTCATGGTGGTTTCTCGTCGTCATTCTCGGATTCTGAAGACCGGAGAAGAGTTTCCCTTAAATCTTGTCCATTCTCTTGAAGATTCATGGTTCTAGCTTGATGCCATCCTCTCATAATTGTTTTTCGATTGTGAGCATTCTTTTCATACCCATCCGGAGCATTTCATGAGTTGTTTTCGTTTCTTGATCATCCAAAGGCCATCATTTCAGAGGATTTCTTCGTTCTAAGCTTTCAGCTCTCGTTCTCCAAATCATACCGGTGCATCATTCAAGTATTATCTAATCAGCTCGGGATCTCTGTGTTCACTTGTATCTAAATTCTCTCAAGTATCTTTGTTCATTTTTTTAATTCTTCCTAGCGTTTCTTTATCTTTTCTTCGTTCAGTTTCAATTCTTACGGTGGTTCGTTCAAGAGTTCTCTTCCTTCGTTATCATATAGATTCATTCGTTCTTTCCAATCCTACCGGTGGTTCGTTGAAGACCTTCCCAAGTTTGCGCCATATCTATCTTAATCCTTTCTACGAGAATAAGTGGCATGCCAAATCTATTGTGGGTCATCAATTTAATTGATGATTATTCTTGTTTCATCGAGTAAATTCAATTCCTTATTCCGAAGGGTCATCAAAATTCTTGATTTCATTTGTTCATCTTTCTTTCCGGAGTTCCAAGTTTTCTCGGTTATGTCATTTCAAAGCTTCATCTTATCACTGCAAGGCTTCACCTTGTGTTTTCAACTTATCTTTCTTTCTATCATCCATTTATTACCGGAGTTCTTCATGGAGGCTCTACATGATGGTTCGTCAAGGATTATTTTCATTCTTCAATTGCTCTTCAAGATTTCATTCTCGAAGTGTTCTCAAGATCCTTGTTGGAAGAGCTCAAATATTCTTCTTCCTGCATTCCAAAGTGCAAATTCGTTCTACCTTGTCATTTGAGGTGGTGTTATGTCATTCTTGACAATTTGAGTTCGCGTTTCATGATTAACATGTTGTCAAGAATGAGATATTTTAAATCCACCAATCTCTTCATTGGATTTATCTTGTGTCATGTTTCACCTAAAGCCTTCCCTAAGGAATGTTGCTATTATGGTGCTTATCAATGATCCAAGTTTTCTCCGATCCTCTCGACGAGAGAAGTTTTCATCTCTTCGTTGAACTTAATCAAATCAATGGTTTTCGTTAGTGGCCGTTTGTCACCTCATAATTTTGAGATGTTTCCATAAGCCACTACAAACTTATTCTTCTCGTTGCTAGTTTCCCAAGAACTCCGTTCAATCCTTCCTTGCAAGGATGCTCTTGAAATTCAATTGTGGTGGAAGTTGTCATTTTCTTCTCTGTCCCTTTATCCCAACAATCTAGCTACTATTCTTTCGTTCCGGAGGCATTGTGATGTTGCTCTCTTCACCCATCATCTCGTTTTGCCAAGATCATATTCTTTTCATGCTTACCCTTTTAACCAGAGTGTTGTGCTCTCATTCAAGTTCTTTCATCTTATCAAGTCTTGCATCTTTTCAACCGAAGTGTTGTTCGAATTTGTTCTCCCTTGCTCCTTGTTTATCTCATTTCAACTAGAGTGGTTTCAATTCCTTCTTGTCCATTTTGCTCGTCATTCATAGTTTTGCAAGCTCCAAGGTTCACATGGTGTTCCTTGTTTCTCTTTTCTACCAGAGTCTTCTCAATTGTGTTCAACTCTGTCGTACTCTTCTTTCAAGTTTTCAACCTCTCAAGGTTCATTGGTTTCACTCGTTTGTCAAAGAAGCAACTTGTTTTACCTGTTCCTCTTCCGTTTCTCCCCGGTGCCATCCTAGAACTCGGGACGAGATCTCTTGTAGTGGTGGAGTGTTGTAACGCCCCGAGACCGACGCTCCAGAAGACTTCCAGCTATTCCGAGTTTTGTCGTGTGATTTGTTTTGTTTGTGCATTCATCATGCCATCTCTTGCATTTCATCATGTCATCATGCCATCATATCATTAATTTTAAAAACTCATCTAAATAAATTGTATGGATCTTCGATCCATTTAAATCAAGGGAAACGCACATGGTGATTTCTCTTTATAACAATTACCCTCCCAATATTATTAGGGAGCTATGATAAATATTACATCCTTTAGGAATAAACCATAACAGACTTACAGTTTAAGTTCCATGCATTTTCTACCTCAATTCCTCGCCTCAAACTTTGCCAACAATTCTTATCTCATTTATCAAGGCTCTTCCAAAATTCTCAACATTTTTGGATCTACCAAATACCCACTTCCTTCCTACACTCATTTGAAAATAATTCAAATGAGTTTGAAGTCAACTTCACGCCCATGCTCACTTTCTATTTTTCTTGGATCAAGCTCATTTTTATGAGTCCGGGAAAATTATCCGCGTGTCCAACTTCTTCCCCTAACCTCTTTTTCTTTTCTTTCTTATCTCTGTTTTGTTTTTATTTGTTTTAGAGTGAGAGAGAGCCCAGCAGGCCATCTAGGCCCATCCGCAGCCCAGCTCCTCCATGGCCCAAGGCCCAGCTCGCCCCAACTCTTAACCCTAGCGAGCATCTCCCCTCGTTCCCTCATCTCGTTCCCCCTCCGCCGCCACCCACACGCACGCACGCAGAGGGCAGCGCTCGCGCCCGTTCCCCCACCAGCCACCGACCGGATTCGTCCGTTTTCGCCGTTCCCGGCGCTACCGGAGCCCCAAGGCCCTTGTACCAAGTCCGTCGCCGCGCCATCTTCAAGCCATCGGGCGCTGGGTTCCCTGCTTGGCCTGCTCGTTCTCTGCACGAGACGCCTCGTCGCCGGGACTTCGTCCCCAAGTTTCGCCAAGCCGTCACCATCCCTTCTCCGGTGCCCCGTCCCCGTCGGATTTGCTCAAGCGCGCCACCCCTGCGCCTCAAGACTCTCCCGTCGGAGCCCCGCAGACCCGCGCTGTCACCTCCTCTGCATCGAGCGGGAGGACGACGAGAAGTGCCTTCTCTGCGCCCGAGTTTCCCCTGACCTGAGGTCGTCGTCCTCGATAGCGCCAAGTCCTTTGTCGCGTCGCCCTTCGCCAAGTCCCGCTCGCCGATGCTCCTTGACTCCGTCCTTCCCGCGCGGTACCCGCCTCGCCAAGCCCCTGCATCGCGCCGCTGTTTCCTCTCCTTCAACCGCGTCGCCTCTGCCAGCCCTGTGCTGCTGCTTGCATCCGCCAAGCTCCTCTGCCCCGTTTCGCCTCGGCCTCGACCGAGGAGGACGAGCAGCGTTGCTGCCTGCTCGATCCGCCTGCACGCGCGCCTCGCGCGTTGACCGCGACCAGCTCCATGCCCGAGCGAGCACGCTCCTGATCCCGATGCCCAGCACCGCCCAAGTTGTTGCCTCTATGCACCATGCAGTGTTACCGTGGACGCATGCACCCCCGGATCGGAACCTCAAGCACCAAGTACACCACCGACAAGACTCGGACTCCTGAACGCCAAGTACAACTACGAACCCGAAGACCTCGGATGCATCAAATTCCTCTACGACTTGTGTACAACTACCGTCACCAAGACCGGACCAACAAGTACCCCGACAACGTGTGTACCACTACCGTCGACCCTTTAAGACTCCGTGGACGTCAAGTTCCTCGCCGTGACCCTGAACAACTACGGAATGTGTGACTACGAAACGTGTACCACTGAAGGAAATATACCCTAGAGGCAATAATAAAGTATTATATATTTCCTTATATCATGATAAATGTTTATTATTCATGCTAGAATTGTATTAACCGGAAACATAATACATGTGTGAATACATAGACAAACAGAGTGTCACTAGTATGCCTCTACTTGACTAGCTCGTTAATCAAAGATGGTTATGTTTCCTAGCCATAGACATGAGTTGTCATTTGATTAACGGGATCACCTCATTAGGAGAATGACGTGATTGACTTGACCCATTCTGTTAGCTTAGCACTCGATCGTTTAGTATGTTGCTATTGCTTTCTTCATGACTTATACATGTTCCTATGACTATGAGATTATGCAACTCCCGTTTACCGGAGGAACACTTTGTGTGCTACCAAACGTCACAACGTAAATGGGTGATTATAAAGGTGCTCTACAGGTGTCTCCAAAGGTACTTGTTGGGTTGGTGTATTTCGAGATTAGGATTTGTCACTCCGATTGTCGGAGAGGTATCTCTGGGCCCACTCGGTAATGCACATCACTATAAGCCTTGCAAGCATTGTGACTAATGAGTTAGTTGCGGGATGATGTATTACGGAACGAGTAAAGAGACTTGCCGGTAACGAGATTGAACTAGGTATCGAGATACCGACGATCGAATCTCGGGCAAGTAACATACCGATGACAAAGGGAACAACGTATGTTGTTATGCGGTTTGACCGATAAAGATATTCGTAGAATATATGGGAGCCAATATGAGCATCCAGGTTCCGCTATTGGTTATTGACCGGAGAGGTGTCTCGGTCATGTCTACATAGTTCTCAAACCCGTAGGGTCCGCACGCTTAACGTTACGGTGACAGTTTTATTATGAGTTTATGTATGTTGATGTACCGAAGGAGTTCGGAGTCCCGGATGAGATCGGGGACATGACGAGGAGTCTCAAAATGGTCGAGACGTAAAGATCGATATATTGGACAACTATATTCGGACTTCGGAAAGGTTCCGAGTGATTCGGGTATTTTTCGGAGTACCGGAGAGTTACATGAATTCGTATTGGGCCTTAATGGGCCATACGGGAAAGGAGAGAAAGACCCCAAAGGGTGGCCGCACCCCTCCCCATGGGCTAGTCCGAATTGGACTAGGGAGGGGGGCGCCCCCTTCCTTCTTTCTCCTTCCCCTTCCCTTCTCCTACTCCCACAAGGAAAGGAGGAGTCCTACTCCCGGTGGGAGTAGGACTCCCCCCTTGGGCGCGCCACCTCCCCTTGGCCGGCCCTCTCCTCCTTGCTCCTTTATATACGGGGGCAGGGGGGCACCTCTAGACACACTTGATATACGATATTTTAGCCGTGTGCGGTGCCCCCCTCCACCATATTACACCTCGATAATACCGTTGCGGAGCTTAGGCGAAGCCCTGCGTCGGTGGAACATCATCATCGTCACCACGCCGTCGTGCTGACGAAACTCTCCCTCAACACTCGGCTGGATCAGAGTTCGAGGGACGTCATCGAGCTGAACGTGTGCTGAACTCGGAGGTGCCGTACGTTCGGTACTTGATCGGTCGGATCGTGAAGACGTACGACTACATCAACCGCGTTGTGATAACGCTTCCGCTTTCGGTCTACGAGGGTACGTGGACAAAACTCTCCCCTCTCGTTGCTATGCATCACCATGATCTTGCATGTGCGTAGGAATTTTTTTGAAATTACTACGTTCCCCAACAGTGGCATCCGAGCCTGGTTTTATGCGTTGATGCTATGCACGAGTAGAACACAAGTGAGTTGTGGGCGATATAAGTCATACTGCTTACCAGCATGTCATACTTTGGTTCAGCGGTATTGTGAGATGAAGCGGCCCGGACCGACATTACGCGTACGCTTACGCGAGACTGGTTTCACCGTTCGGAGCACTCGTTGCTTAAAGGTGACTGGCGGGTGTCTGTCTCTCTCACTTTAGTTGAACTGAGTGTGGCTACGCCCGGTCCTTGCGAAGGTTAAAACAGCACCAACTTGACAAACTATCGTTGTGGTTTTGATGCGTAGGTAAGAACGGTTCTTGCTAAGCCCGTAGCAGCCACGTAAAACTTGCAACAACAAAGTAGAGGACGTCTAACATGTTTTTGCGGGGCATGTTGTGATGTGATATGGTCAAGACATGATGCTATATTTTATTGTATGAGATGATCATGTTTTGTAACCGAGTTATCGGCAACTGGCAGGAGCCATATGGTTGTCGCTTTATTGTATGAAATGCAATCGCCATGTAATTGTTTTACTTTATCACTAAGCGGTAGCGATAGTCGTAAAAGCAATAAGTTGGCGAGACGACAACGATACTACGATGGAGATCAAGGTGTCGCGCCGGTGACGATGGTGATCATGACGGTGCTTTGGAGATGGAGATCACAAGCACGGTGCTTCGGAGATGGAGATCACAAGCACAAGATAATGATGGCCATATCATATCACTTATATTGATCGCATGTGATGTTAATCCTTTATGCATCTTATCTCGCTTTGATTGACGGTAGCATTATAAGATGATCTCTCACTAAAATTTCAAGATAAAGTGTTCTCCCTGAGTATGCACCGTTGCGAAAGTTCTTCGTGCTAAGACACCACGTGTTAATCGGGTGTGATAGGCTCTACGTTCAAATACAACGGGTGCAAAACTGTTGCACACGCGGAATACTCAGGTTAAACTTGACGAGCCTAGCATATACAGATATGGCCTCGGAACACAGAGACCGAAAGGTCGAGTGTGAATCATATAGTAGATATGATCAACATAGTGATGTTCACCATTGAAACTACTCCATCTCACGTGTTAATCGGACATGGTTTAGTTGATTTGGATCACATAATCACTTAGATGATTAGAGGGATGTCTATCTAAGTGGGAGTTCTTAAGTAATATGATTAATAGAACTTAAATTTATCATGAACTTAGTCCTGATAGTATTTTGCAAATTATGTTGTAGCTCTCGTTGTTGCTTCCCTGTGTTTATTTTTTATATGTTCCTAGAGAAAAATTATGTTGAAAGATGTTAGTAGCAAAGATGTGGATTGGATCCGTGATCTGAGGATTATCCTCATTGCTGCACAGAAAAATTATGTCCTTGATGCACCGCTAGGTGACAGACCTATTGCAGGAGCAGATGCAGTCGTTATGAACATTTGGCTAGCTCAATATGATGACTACTTGATAGTTTAGTGCACCATGCTTAACGGCTTAGAATCGGGACTTCAAAGACGTTTTGAAAGTCATGGACCATATGAGATGTTCCAGGAGTTGAAGTTAATATTTCAAGCAAATACCCGAGTTGAGAGATATGAAGTCTCCAACAAGTTCTATAGCTAAAAGATGGAGGAGAATAGCTCAAGCAGTGAGCATGTGCTCAGATTGTCTGGGTACTACAATCGCTTGAATCAAGTGGGAGTTAATCTTCCAGATAAAATAGTGATTGACAGAATTCTCTAGTCACCATCACCAAGTTAGTAGAACTTCGTGATGAACTATAGTATGCAAGGGATGACGAAAGTAATTCCCGAGCTCTTCGTGATGCTGAAATCGACGAAGGTAGAAATCAAGAAAAACATCAAGTGTTGATGGTTGACGAGACCACTAGTTTCAAGAAAAGGGCAAAGGAAAGAAAGGGACTTCAAGAAGAACGGCAAGCAAGTTGCAACTCAAGTGAAGAAGCCTAACTCTGGTCCTAAGCCTGAGACTAAGTGCTTCTACTGCAAAGGGACTGGTCACTGGAAGCGGAACTACCCCAACTATTTGGTGGATAAGAAGGATGGCAAAGTGAACAAAGGTATATTGGATATACATGTTATTGACGTGTACTTTACTAGTGTTTATAGCAATCCCTCGGTATTTGATACTGGTTCAGTTGCTAAGAGTAGTAACTCGAAACGGGAGTTGCAGAATAAACAGAGACTAGTAAAAGGCGAGGTGACGATGTGTGTTGGAAGAAGTTCCAAGATTGATATGATCATCATCGCACACTCCCTATACTTTCGGGATTAGTGTTGAAACTAAATAAGTGTTATTTGGTGTTTGCGTTGAGCATGAATATGATTTGATCATGTTTGTTAGAATACGGTTATTCATTTAAATTAGAGAATAATTGTTGTTCTGTTTACATGAATAAAATCTTCTATGGTCATACACCCAATAAAATGGTTTGTTGGATCTCGATCGTAGTGATACACATATTCATAATAATGAAGCCAAAAGATGCAAAGTTAATAATGATAGTGCAACTTATTTGTGGCACTGCCATTTAGGTCATATTGGTGTAAAGCGCATGAAGAAACTCCATACTGATGGGATTTTGGAATCACTTGATTATGAATCACTTGATGCTTGCGAACCGTGCCTCATGGGCAAGATGACTAAAACGCCGTTCTCCGGAACTATGGAGAGAGCAACTGATTTGTTGGAAATCATACATACAGATGTATGTGGTCCGATAAATATTGAGGCTTGTATCAGGTATCATTATTTTCTGACCTTCACAGATGATTTGAGCAGATATGGGTATATCTACTTAATGAAACAGAATCTGAAACATTTGAAAAGTTCATATAATTTCAGAGTGAAGTGGAAAATCATCGTAACAATAAAATAAAGTTTCTACGATCTGATCGTGGAGAAGAGTATTTGAGTTACGAGTTTGGCCTTCAGTAAAAACAATGTGAAATAATTTCACTACTCACGCCACCTGGAACACCACAGTGTAATGGTGTGTCCGAACATCGTAACCGTACTTTATTAGATATGGTGCAATATATGATGTCTCTTACCGATCTACCACTATCATTTTAGGGTTATGTATTAGAGACAGCTACATTCACGTTAAATAGGGTATCATCTAAATCCGTTGAGACGACATCTTATGAACTGTGGTTTGGCAAGAAACCAAAGTTGTCGTTTCTTAAAGTTTGGGGTTGCGATGCTTATGTGAAAAAGTTTCATCCTGATAAGCTCAAACCCAAATCAGAGAAATGTGTCTTCATAGGATACCCAAAGCAGACAGTTGGGTACACCTTCTATCACAGATCCGAAGGCAAGACATTCGTTGCTAAGAATGGATCCTTTCTAGAGGAGTTTCTCTCGAAAGAAGTGAGTGGGAGGAAAGTAGAACTTGATGAGGTAATTGTACCTGCTCCCTTATTGGAAAGTAGTTCATCGCAGAAACCAGTTTCTGTGACGCCTATACCAATTAGTGAGGAAGTTAATGATGATGATCATGAAACTTCAGATCAAGTTATTACTGAACCTCGTAGGTCAACCAGAGTAAGATCCGCACCAGAGTGGTACGGTAATCCTGTTCTGGAAGTCATGTTATTTGACCATGACGAACCTACGAACTATGTTGAAGCGATGATGAGCCCAGATTCCGCAAAATGGCTTGAGGCCATGAAATCTGAGATGAGATCCATGTATGAGAACAAAGTATGGACTTTGATTGACTTGCCCAATGATCGGCGAGCCATTGAGATTAAATGGATCTTCAAGAGGAAGACGGACGCTGATAGTAGTGTTACTATCTACAAAGCTAGAATTGTCGGAAAAAGGTTTTTTGACAAGTTCATGGTGTTGACTACGATGAGAGTTTCTCACTCGTATCTATGCTTAAAGTCTGTCCGAATCATGTTAGCAATTGCCGCATTTTATGAAATCTGGTAAATGGATAAACAAAACTGCATTCCTTAATGGATTTATTAAAGAAGAGTTGTATATGATGCAACCAGAAGGTTTTGTCAATCCTAAAGGTGCTAACAAAATATGCAAGCTCCAGCGATCCATCTGTGGACTGGTGCAAGCATCTCGGAGTTGGAATATACGCTTTGATAAGTTGATCAAAGGATATAGTTTTTACAGACTTGCGATGAAGCCTGTATTTACAAGAAAGTGAGTGGGAGCACTACAGCATTTCTGATAAGTATATGTGAATGACATATTGTTGATCGGAAATAATGTAGAATTATTCTGCAAAGCATAAAGGAGTGTTTGAAAGGAGTTTTTCAAAGAAAGACCTCGGTGAAGCTGCTTACATACTGAGCATCAAGATCTATAGAGATAGATGAAGACACGTGATAAGTTTTTCAATGAGTACATACCTTAACAAGATTTTGAAGTAGTTCAAAATAGAACAGTCAAAGAAAGAGTTCTTGCCTGTGTTACAAGGTGTGAAATTGAGTAAGACTCAAAGCCCGACCACGGCAGAAGATAGAAAGAGAATGAAAGTCATTCCCTATGCCTTGGCCATAGGTTCTATAAAGTATGCCATGCTGTGTACCAGATCTATTGTATACCCTACAGTGATTTTGGCAAGGGAGTACAATAGTGATCTAGGAGTATATCACTGGACAGCGGTCAAAATTATCCTTAGTGGAATAAGGATATGTTTCTCGATTATGGAAGTGACAAAAGGTTCGTCGTAAAGGGTTACGTCGATGCAAGTTTTGACACTAAATCTAGATGACTCTAAGTCTCGGTCTAGATACATATTGAAAGTGGGAGCAATTAGCTAGAGTAGCTCCGTGCAGAGCATTGTAGACAAAGAAATTTGCAAAATACTTACGGATCTGAATGTGACAGACCCGTTGACTAAAATTATCTCACAATCAAAACATGATCGCACCTTAGTACTCTTTGGGTGTTAATCACATAGCGATGTGAACTAGATTATTGACTCTAGTAAAACCTTTGAGTGTTGGTCACATAGAGATGTGAACTATGGGTGTTAATCACATGGTGATGTGAATTATTGATGTTAAATCACATGGCGATGTGAACTAGATTATTGACTCTAGTGCAAGTGGGAGACTGAAGGAAATATACCCTAGAGGCAATAATAAAGTATTATATATTTCCTTATATCATGATAAATGTTTATTATTCATGCTAGAATTGTATTAACCGGAAACATAATACATGTGTGAATACATAGACAAACAGAGTGTCACTAGTATGCCTCTACTTGACTAGCTCGTTAATCAAAGATGGTTATGTTTCCTAGCCATAGACATGAGTTTTCATTTGATTAACGGGATCACCTCATTAGGAGAATGACGTGATTGACTTGACCCATTCCGTTAGCTTAGCACTCGATCGTTTAGTATGTTGCTATTGCTTTCTTCATGACTTATACATGTTCCTATGACTATGAGATTATGCAACTCCCGTTTACCGGAGGAACACTTTGTGTGCTACCAAACGTCACAACGTAAATGGGTGACTATAAAGGTGCTCTACAGGTGTCTCCAAAGGTACTTGTTGGGTTGGCGTCTTTCGAGATTAGGATTTGTCACTCCGATTGTCGGAGAGGTATCTGGGCCCACTCGGTAATGCACATCACTATAAGCCTTGCAAGCATTGTGACTAATGAGTTAGTTGCGGGATGATGTATAACGGAACGAGTAAAGAGACTTGCCGGTAACGAGATTGAACTAGGTATCGAGATACCGACGATCGAATCTCAGGCAAGTAAAATACCGATGACAAAGGGAACAACGTATGTTGTTATGCGGTTTGACCGATAAAGATCTTCGTAGAATATGTGGGAGCCAATATGAGCATCCAGGTTCCGCTATTGGTTATTGACCGGAGAGGTGTCTCGGTCATGTCTACATAGTTCTCGAACCCGTAGGGTCCGCACGCTTAACGTTACGATGACAGTTTTATTATGAGTTTATGTATGTTGATGTACGAAGGAGTTCGGAGTCCCGGATGAGATCGTGGACATGACGAGGAGTCTCAAAATGGCCGAGACGTAAAGATCGATATATTGGACGACTATATTCGGACTTCGGAAAGGTTCCGAGTGATTCGGGTATTTTTCGGAGTACCGGAGAGTTACGGGAATTCGTATTGGGCCTTAATGGGCCATACGGGAAAGGAGAGAAAGTCCCCAAAGGGTGGCCGCACCCCTCCCCATGGGCTAGTCCGAATTGGACTAGGGAGGGGGGGGGGGGGCGCCCCCTTCCTTCTTTCTCCTTCCCCTTTCCCTTCTCCTACTCCCACAAGGAAAGGAGGAGTCCTACTCCCGGTGGGAGTAGGACTCCCCCCTTGGGCGCGCCACCTCCCCTTGGCCGGACCTCTCCTCCTTGCTCTTTTATATACGGTGGCAGGGGGGCACCTCTAGACACACTTGATATACGATATTTTAGCCGTGTGCGGTGCCCCCCTCCACCATATTACACCTCGATAATACCGTTGCGGAGCTTAGGCGAAGCCCTGCGTCGGTGGAACATCATCATCGTCACCACGCCGTCGTGCTGACGAAACTCTCCCTCAACACTCGGCTGGATCGGAGTTCGAGGGACGTCATCGAGCTGAACGTGTGCTGAACTCGGAGGTGTCGTACGTTCGGTACTTGATCGGTCGGATCGTGAAGACGTACGACTACATCAACCGCGTTGTGATAACACTTCCGCTTTCGGTCTACGAGGGTACGTGGACAAAACTCTCCCCTCTCGTTGCTATGCATCACCATGATCTTGCATGTGCGTAGGATTTTTTTTGAAATTACTACGTTCCCCAACAACCACTACTTCCACCACCGTCGCGAGAACGTCTACTTCCACTACGAACTTGATCCGTTCCGAAAAGTCACACCTCGAAGGTATAACCCCGGGATGAACGCGATGAACGAATGGATGTTGTATGAGATGCTCGTGTTTGCACCGTGTCCGAGTTGTTCCTTGCGCGTTCCTCATTGCCTTGCCATCGACACATGGGGACCCGGTTGCCGGGATCACCCCACCATCTTGCATGACACGCTCACGCCACGCTTCCTTTTTGCACCGGTATCTCCATGAGCTACCGGAACCGATATGTTGCCGTGGCATCATTTTCGGATTCGTTGCCATGGTACCCCTTTCTTCCACCATGGTGACAAATGCTTCATAACATGCTTATGTCAACATTTTCATAAATTGCATAAAACTTGTAATTGTCATCCGCATCATGATAACAACATTTAAAATGTTTATATTTGTTGTTTCCATTAAATTGCTAAATATGCATATGGGGATTTTTCGGAATTGTTGTTTGTTATTTCCAGCCTCATTTAAACTTGTCTAAATAGATAGTTTTATTATTGATGTGGTGTATAAACGGGAGAGAACTAAATAATTGATGTGGTGTTTTGTCAATATGCATATGCAACTCGTTGCATATTGAGCTCCACTTAATTTGTAGTATTGTTTGTTGCATTTTGCCATGCCATGCCTCATTTAAACCGGACATGCATCATACTTGATTGTGCATCATGCCATGTTTATGTGGTGGTTGTTTACCATGTTGTTTTCCTTCTTTCCGGTTGCGCTTCTTTTCGATAGTTTCGGTAATTTTGCGATTGTGAGGATCCGTTCGACTACGTCCGTTTGTCTTCTTCATGGACTCGTTCTTCTTCCTTGCGGGATCTCAGGCAAGATGACCATACCCTCGAAATCACTTCTATCTTTGCTTGCTAGTTGTTCGCTATATTGCTATGTCGCGCTACCTACCAGTTGCCATATCATGCCTCCCATATTGCCATGCCAAGCCTCTAACCATCCTTTCCCAGCAAACCGTTGCTTGGCTAAGTTACCGCTTTTGCTCAGCCCCTCTTATAGCGTTGTTAGTTGCAGGTGAAGATGAAGTTTGCTCCATGTTGGAACATGGACATGTTGGGATATCACAATATCTCTTATTTAATTAATGCATCTATATACTTGGTAAAGGGTGGAAGGCTTGGCCTTATGCCTGGTGTTTTGTTCCACTCTTGCCACCCTAGTTTCCGTCATACCGGTGTTATGTTCCTTGATTTTGCGTCCCTTACGCGGTTGGGTGATTTATGGGACCCCCTTGACAGTTCGCCTTGAATAAAACTCCTCCAGCAAGGCCCAACATTGGTTTTACCATTTGCCTAACAACCTATTACCTTTCCCTTGGGAGTAATTAACCCGAGGGTCATCTTTATTTTAGCCCCCCGGGCCAATGCTTCTCTAATGGTTGGTCCGAACTAGAGCACCGTGCGGGGCCGTCCCTTGGCAACTTGGGTTACATTGGTACCTGTACACTTAGCTCATCCGGTTGTGGCCTGAGACGAGATACGCGCGGCTACTATCAGGGTGTCGGCACGCCGGGAGGTCTTGCTGGTCTTGTTTTACCATTGTCGAAATGTCTTGTAAACCGGGATTCCGAGACTGATCGGGTCTTCCCGGGAGAAGGAATATCCTTCGTTGACCGTGAGAGCTTATAATGGGTTAAGTTAGGACACCCCTGCAGGGTATAAACTTTTGAGAGCCGTGCCCGCGGTTATGTGGCAGATGGGAATTTGTTAATATCCGGTTGTAGAGAACTTGACACTCGACTTAATTAAAACGCATCAACCGCGTGTGTAGCCGTGATGGTCTCTTTTCGGCGGAGTCCGGGAAGAGAACATGGCTTTTGGGTTATGTTTGACGTAAGTAGGAGTTCAGGATCACTTCTTGATCATTACTAGTTGACGACCATTCCGTTGCTCCTCTTCTCGCTCTTATTTGCGTATGTTAGCCACCATATATGCTTAGTGCTTGCTGCAGCTCCACCTCACTACCTTCTCCTACCCATAAGCTCAAATAGTCTTGATCTCGCGGGTGTGAGATTGCTGAGTCCTCGTGACTCACAAATACTTCCAAAACAGTTGCAGGTGCCGACGATAATAGTGCAGGTGACGCAACCGAGCTCAAGTGGGAGTTCGACGAGGACCTGGGTCATTACTATGTTTCATTTCCTAATGATCAGTAGTGGAGCCCAGTTGGGACGATCGGGGATCTAGCATTTGGGGTTGTCTTCTTTTATTTCGGTTCCGTACTCGGACCTTGATTGTACTCTGAATGATGTATGTTTAATTTATGTATTGTGTGAAGTGGCGATTGTAAGCCAACTCTTTATCCCATTCTTGTTCATTACATGGGATTGTGTGAAGATGACCCTTCTTGCGACAAAACCATCATGCGGTTATGCCTCCAAGTCGTGCCTCGACACGTGGGAGATATAGCCGCATCGTGGGCGTTATACATGATTGGTGGCACAAGGCTACTCCCAAGTCGAGGGTATCGACTACGGTAAAACCTTTGCTCCCGTTGCTCGCCTTGAATCTATTCGTTTGTTGATTGCTTATGCTTCTCATCACAACTTTAAGTTGCAACAAATGGATGTGAAGAGTGCTTTTCTTAATGGTCCTATTAATGAGTTGGTTTATGTCAAACAACCCCCCGGGTTCGAGGATCCCTACTTTCCCGATCATGTGTATCAACTCGATAAGGCACTCTATGGCCTTAAACAAGCCCCACGTGCGTGGTATGACCACCTTACCGAGTTGTTACAAGATCGTGGGTTTGAAGTTGGGCTAATCGATCCCACTCTTTTTACTAAGAAGGTCAAAGGGGAGTTGTTTGTGTGCCAACTATATGTTGATGACATTATCTTTGGTTCCCCTAACAAAGCTTTCAATGAGGAATTTGCCGCACTGATGACCTCAAAGTTCAAGATGTCTTCCATGGGAGAGTTGAAGTTCTTTCTCGGTTTCGAAGTAAAGCAAAGAAGATAAGGAACCTTCATCAACCAAGCCAAATACACTCAAGACATGCTCAAGAGATTCAAGCTAAGTGATGTCAAGCTGGCGTCCACTCCAATGCCCACCAAGTGCCAACTTGACATCGATCCCAATGGTAAAGCGGTGGATCAAAAGGTATATCGCTCCACGATTGGTTCCTTGCTTTACCTTTGTGCATCTAGACCGGATATCATGTTGAGTGTGGGAATTTGTGCACGGTTTCAAGCCGCACCTAAGGAAAGCCACTTTGTGGCGGTCAAGCGAATCTTTCGATATTTGGCTCATACCCCAAACTTTGGCTTATGGTACCCAAGAGGAGCAAACTTCAAGCTTGTAGGGTATTCGGACTCCGATTGGGCGGGAGACAAAGTGGATAGGAAATCCACTTCCGGAGGGTGCCAATTCCTTGGTTGCTCTTTGGTAAGTTGGTCTTCTAAAAAGCAAAGTTGTGTGTCTCTCTCGTCCACCGAAGCGGAGTATGTGGCGGCCGACAGTTGTTGTGCACAACACTTATGGATCAGGCAAACTTTAAAGGATTACGGTGTCATTTGTGACAAAGTGCCTCTTTGGTGTGATAATGAAAGTGCCATCAAGATTTCTCTCAACCCCGTGCAACAATTCAAGACGAAGCATATTGAGATTTGGTATCACTTCATCCGAGATCACATTAGGCGAGGGGATATCGAGCTCAACTATGTCAACACCCATGATAACCTTGCAGATATTTTCACGAAGCCTTTGGATGAAGCAAGATTTTGCGAGTTAAGGCATGAGCTAAATATCATTGATTCGAGCAATGTTGCTTGAACCCTTGCACACCCCACCACACTCAACTTGTTGTCTAATCTAGGTGTAGGCATGGACATAGGGGGAGTGTTGTTCTCTCAATGAACTCTCCCTCCCCCCATTATGCATAAAGTGATCAACTCTTTCACATTAGCCATTTTTGATGGTACTTGTGCTTCAAAGACGAGTTTTGGTCATGGGCCCAAGGATAATTCTTCGCGGTGCCATACCAATTGACTCAAACATAGGTGGCTCTGGCCACCGCCCTCTCCTTGGAGAGTTTGTGTCTTGTTTTTGGTCTGTCTTGTCTCTTGCCTTTCTTCCTTCATGCCGAGCTTGTGCTTATGGTGTCAAGTGTGTTAGCTCTTTGGTGTGGTCTCTCGCTTGAAGGTTCCGTGCTTCGGTGTTCTCTCTTTTGGTTGAAACTGTCTTTTCTTGAGCTCACGGTACTACCGTGGCCTGCCACGGTACTACCGCAAGGGGGGGTGGGGGGGCGCGGTACTTCCGCACCCAGCGCGGCAGTAATTTTTTACTGCCGCCTGGGGGAGCGGTACTACGGCCTCGGTGCGGTACTTCCGCCCGGGCAGTACTACCGCAATGACGTGCGGTACTACCGCGTGAGGAGCGCACGGTACTTCCGCACCCAGCGCAGCAGTAATTTTTTCCTGCCGCCTGGGGGAGCGGTACTAAAGTCACGGTGCGGTACTTCCGCCGGGGCGGTAGTAACGCGATGACGTGCAGTACTACCGTGCGGTCGAGGGCGCGTGGGGGGTTAAACACGGGCAGGGGGTGTTCTAACTCCCCCATACCCATTCATCTCTCTCCCCACTCCGTCTCTCTCTCTCTCTCTCTCTCTCGCTCAAGAACGGCGCCGGAGGTCCTCGCCGGATCTCCGTCTCCGGCCGCTCTCCTCGGATTCCGACCGGTGGGATCGTTCCCCACCGCTCCCTCTTGCCATGGAACAAGGTTTCTCCCCAATCCCCCCTTTTTCTTGTTCGTCTTGTTGCTTTTAGGTTTTGGGGAGATGCAAGTTGTTCTTGAGATTTTAGGCCAAATCTATGCAAGAGTAGGACGTAGGAGAGTAGTTTTGTGTAGTGATGGTACTTGCTATAGTTGTCCCGTGATGGATTTGATCGACCGTAGTACCGCATGTTGACACGGTTGTGCTCAGATCTCCGTGGCCGTTTCAGATCTACAACCGTGCGGTACTACCGCTCTTTAGGTGCGGTACTACCGCACGTCCGGTACTACCGCCCTGCTGGTGCAGTACTACCGCATCTACGGTACTACCGCTCCTTGGAGCTGTACTACCGCACGTGGCGCAACACATGATAGTACCGTTGTCTCAAATCCCTCTTGTGGCACTTCTCACGTGCCATGTCTACTTGTTTCACCTGCTTTGCTGTGGTCTTTTCATTGATCCTTCACGCGTTTCGTGCGTGTTTGTTTTGTGGTGTGTGTTTTAGGTGGTGGCTCAGGTGCTCCGGCTCGCCGCTCCAATCCAAGCCGTGACACAGGATCCAAGCGTATGCGCAACACAGAGGCAGTAGAGGGCTCCAATGCCCCCCAACGCAGAACCAAGACCACCGCCACCAAAGAGAAGGAACACGCCATGGGTATGGATGAGATACCGCTTGCTGAGTTCATCTCTCGGAGGAAGATCAATCCATATGGAAACCCTCGTGCCAACTTTCGAGGGAATGAGCTATTCTGGACCAAGCAGCAGAATCTCATTTATCTGGATGTCAGCAAGGCCAAGCAAAACACCTATGTGGAGGTGAAGTGGATCAACATGCATCACATGCGAAAAGAGGCGCACCGGGAATACTTTGGTGAGGCTTTAGACCTAGTGGAGCAATTTGGCATTGAGCATATCATCTCATTCCACAAAGACTATGATTCTGAGATCCTTGCTCAGTTCTTTGCCTCAGTGCATTTTCATCCCAGTGAGGAAAGGACCATGACTTGGATGACCAATGGTCGGCAGCTGACTGCTACTTGGAAGGAATTCATGACTTTGCTCGGGGTTCCGGATGAGGGGCTCGCCACACCCCAAGGTGTTCGCCCTCATGCCAATCCCGAGTCTGCCAACAAGAACAAGCTTATGCCCTTCTATGTGGAGAAGAAGCTCTCCAATGGCAAGTCATCTTGGGTACTCAACTCCTTTCTTGACATCATGCACCGGATCTTCCGCAACACTCTCTTCCCACGCATTGGGGACAAGGACAAGGTGCATGCCTATCTTGTGGATATGATGCTCCTGTGTGAAGATGCTCGCAACTCTCAGACACTACCACTTGATGTCTCACATATCATGTGGCATGAGCTTCGGTTTGCGGTCTACAACCGCAAGGTCCCCATCTATGGACCTTATCTGTTTCAATTGATCTCGACTACTTGGGAGCGGGTCTACCCTCAGGATGAGTTTGAGGCCCCTGGTTGGATCCGGCATGAGCCCATCAACCTCCGTATCAAGCCTCAGTGGGCCAACACTACCTCTCGTGCTGATACTGCGGCTGCCATGGACGTGGATGCAAATGAAGATGAGGAGGAGGCAGCAGACGAGGACAGCTCTGAGGGTTACATCCCTCCCACCTCTGAGCCTTCTTGGGCTAAGCGACTGAAGAACAAGATGAAGGTTTTGTTCTGTATGCAGGCAAAGGGGCAGTACCAGACCCATGTGGCTTCCAAGGAGACTCGCCGCCGCGACAAGCGGATTTTCAGGACCTTTGGCGAGAACATATCTAGCGGGTCAAAGGTGCACATCACCCCAGAGGCAGAATGGATGCGCAAGCAGGGTTATCGGTGGACCGAGTCTGAGGAGGAGTCTGTCCCAGCTGCAGAGTCTGACGGGGAGCGTGCAAGTGACTACTCCACTTGAGCCACCACTATTGCTGTAGGTGTCCTCTCTGCCTTTTTGGCGTCTCGATTCCAAAGGGGGAGAGAGTGTAGGATTTGCGAGTTGTGTCATGTTTGGGTCAGCTGAACTTCGTTTATTTCGTTTGCTTTGGTTTGTGCTCGTGAGACCTTCTATCATATGGTGTAAGACATATGCACTCTATCGTATCGTAGTGAGCTTATTCTATCTTGTGCTTATTACATTATGCTCCTGTCTACCTTGCTTAGCTTTAGCTTTATTGCAAGATTTCCCATGTCTATAAAATATAGGGGGAGTGTTGATCCTAGTATGTGTGCCGTGCAGTCCAAAGCACTCATCGAGATAGCACACATCTAGGGGGAGCCCGTCTATATTTTAGAGACTTGGGGTTTGCCGTTGCTCTTTGCATTATACCCTCGTGCAAATCCCGTGTTGTCATCAATCCACCAAAAAGGGGGAGATTGTAAGGGCATTTTTATCCCTTAGTTGGTTTTGGTGATTGATGACAATGCTTTTGCGGACTAATCATGTGCATCGAATATTTCAGATATATTGACTAGGCACAAGATGATTTGGTTCCCCTCGAAGGCTATGGAAGACGGTGTTTCTCTTCGTTTCTTTTCGGTGGTATTGAGTCGTAGGGAAGCCGTACTATTAAGAGGGGGTCCGCGTTGGAAAGGTTGGGTGGATTCATCACGTACACATCTTCCTTTGCACCTCCTTTCCTCTAGCCTTTGGAGTATCCAATGTTTTCCTTGTCTATGCAAATATTGCTCTTGCTTGCTGAACTAGGGCGTGCGGTAGTACTGCTCCTTAGAGCGGTAGTACCGCAGGACCTTGCGGTAGTACCGCCCGCTGGTGCGGTAGTACCACAAGGGCCCACGGTAGTACCGCTTCTAGTAAGCGGTAGTACCGTGGTATCTGACTTAGTTCCGCAAGTACGCGACAGTAAGGGGCGGATGTAATTTTTTACATCCGTGCCTCGCGCGGTAGTACCGCTGCTGGCTTACGGTACTACCGCGTCGGGTTTTTGCATCAACTCCGACTCTGCGGAAGTAGCCACGGATGTAATTTTTTATATCTGTGCCTTCCCATCTCTGGACAGCCCCTGCTTTGCGGTAGTACCGCAAGGGGGAGCGGTAGTACCGCGCCAGCAGTACTACCGCCCTCTGCTTTAGTGCATTTTAGGCTGTTCTGGTCTCTGCTGCGTGGGCGGTAGTACCGCGTTCCCCTGCGGTAGTACCGCGCCTCAGGTACGGTAGTACCGCGTTGCGCAGGCTGAGTTGGTTGATAACGGTTGGATTTGTTCTTCCACTATATAAGGGGTGTCTTCCTCCTCTAGTTGACCACCTCTTCCACCTCCAAGCTCCATTGTTGCTCCAAGCTCCATTTTCGCCCGATCTCCTTCCCTAGCCAATCAAACTTGTTGAATCTCTAGGGTTTGGTTGAGAAGGCCCCGATCTACACTTCCACCAAGAGAAATTTGAATCCCCCCACTAATCCATTGTGGATCTTGTTACTCTTGGGTGTTTGAGCACCCTAGACGGTTGAGGTCACCGCGGAGCCATAGTCCATTGTGGTGAAGCTTCGTGGTATCGTTGGGAGCCTCCAATTAAGTTGTGGAGATTGCCCCAACCTTGTTTGTAAAGGTCCGGTCGCCGCCTCCAAGGGCACCAATAGTGGAATCACGGCATCTCGCATTGTGTGAGGTCGTGAGGAGAATACGGTGGCCCTAGTGGCTTCTTGGGGAGCATTGTGCCTCCACATCGCTCCTACGGAGACGTACTTCCTCCCAAAGGGAAGGAACTTCGGTAACACATCCTCGTCTTCACCGGCTCGACTCTTGGTTATCTCATGCCTTTACTTGTGCAAGCTTATTTGTGCTTTATCTCTTGCTTGCGTGTGTGCTTATTGTTGTGCATCATATAGGTTGCTCACCTAGTTGCATATCTAGACAACCGACTTTGATGCAAAGTTTAAATTGGTAAAGAAAAGCTAAAAATTGTTAGTTGCCTATTCACCCCCCCTCTAGTCAACTATATCGATCCTTTCACCCGGGAGGCACGAAAATGTATGAGGACCTTAGACAAATATTCTGGTGGGATGGAATGAAGAAAGACAGTGCCTATTTTGTGGCCTGTTGCGACATATGTAACAAGGTGAAGGCAGAGCATCACAAGCCAGCCGGACTCCTCCAACCGCTGCCGGTTTCACAATGGAAATGGGATGACGTTTGTATGGATTTCATTACGGGATTGCCTAAAACTCAGCGAGGCAATGATGCAATCTGGGTCATAGTGGACACCCTAACCAAGGTTGCTCACTTCATTCCGATCAGCACCAGATACAGAGCAGATCAACTTGCACAGCTGTATGTATCTAGAATAGTCAGTCTGCATGGAGTACCCCGAACTATCACTTCCGACCGAGGTTCCCTGTTTACCTCCGCTTTTTGGTCACGCCTCCATCAAGCCTTGGGGACAGCACTGAAATATAGTGCTGCTTATCATCCTCAGACGGATGGACAGACAGAACGGGTAAATCAAATACTCGAAGATATGCTGCGAGCATGTGCTTTAGCCCAAGGACCTAAATGGGAAGACTGCTTGCCATATGCCGAGTTTTCCTATAACAACAGCTTCCAGACCAGTCTAAAAATGTCACCGTATGAAGCTCTGTATGGCCGTAAGTGCCGCACTCCTTTAAATTGGTCTCAAACTGGAGATAGCCGTATCCTCGAAACAGATCTCATGATGGAAGCTGAGAAACAAGTTAAGGAAATCAGAGACAGATTGCAATTGGCCAAATCTCGACAGAAAAGTTATTATGATGCAAAGCACCGACAGATCAATTTTGAACCCGGAGAACACGTATACCTCTGAGTCACTCCTATGAAAGGAGTCAAGAGATTTCATACTCGTGAAAAGTTGGCACCCAGATTTATTGGTCCATTCCCGGTTATGTCTTGAGTGGGCACTGTTGCATATCAATTGGAACTACCCGCTGAATTGACAGACGTGCACAACGTGTTTCATGTTTCCCAATTGAGACGATGCATATCCCCGCCTGAGAAAAGGACTGCTATGGCTGAGGTAGAGTTGGCAAATGATTTAACTTATGAAGAGAGACCGTTTAGAATTTTGGATCAGATGGAAAGGGCCACTCGCAGTAAAGTAAGGAAATTTTACAAAGTTCAGTGGGAGCATCACACAGAGTCAGAATCAACTTGGGAGCGGGAAGAATTTCTACAGTCACATTATCCAGAGTGGTTTTCCCAAGCAACCGAATCTCGAGGACGAGATTCATTCTAAGTGGGGGAGGTTTGTGATAGCCTGGTTTTTGCCCTCTCTCATTTGCTTGATTTTCATTTGGAGTCATTTGAAATTTGGAGTTTTTGTATCTTTTCATATGGACTTAAACACTTGGGTACCCTTGGCTTTCACCAAAGTGCTTCATTTCCCTCCCTAATCATCATTCCCCTTCTGATCCACCCCAAAATAATCTTTGGAATATTTTTCTTAAATGAAAAATATTCATTTTTCTCTCAAAAACCCTAGCTAGTTCAATATGCTCCAAAGCAACCCCAATGTTTATGGCCCAGAAAAATCTGAGATAATTCACAAATATCTCCATTTTACTTGCTCCATTGTGCCTGGGTTTTCTTCTGCATTTTCACCTTAGTAGATCATGGCTAACCTCCAAAGCACAGCCCCCAACTCCCAGCTGTTTGACCTCAGTAACTGCTGAAAGTTACTGACCAGAAACTTACTTGGCATGTAAAAACTCCTCTACTGCACCTGGATCCGAACCAAGGCGTGGTAAATTTCAAAACCACCACGAACAACATGCCAGACATGATTTTTGGATGTAGGCCGGCCTGAGGAAAGAGTTCGCGGTGACCACGCGTGTCCACCATGTCATGCCTGCGAGTCGACGCGCTCCGAGTGCCGCCGAGCGCCTGTTCGCGCGTGCTCGCTTCCCCCGCCTGCCCGAGCGTGCCAAACTTCGCCACCATCCTCGTCACAACGCCATTAGCTCCCCTCTGGCGCTCGCCGATGCCGGAGCTCGCCGCAGCGAGCACGGGCACGGTCCGGCCAACCCAACAGTGCGGTGCGCACTTTGCTCGTCGCTTTCTCCTCGTTCCTGTGCTCGTCCCCGTTCGCCAACAGTCGCCGCGTGAGCTGCGTCGCCTTCTCCTCCTCTCACTGATGCCGCTCGTCACCGGGCGCCGTGGACAGGTGTCCACCGGCGGAGCCCGAAGCCCCCTCTCCGCTCGCCTATAAATGGAGCCGCCCCCAGCCTCCTCGAGCACCATCCACCACTCCCACACACCCCACAAGCGAGTAGGAAGCCGTAGCCCGGCCGGGCAGGCCGCGGGCCGCCGTCCTCGAGCTCGAGCTCGCTGGCGATCCCCTCTGGTCGCCGCGGTAGCTCCAGCCCCTCCCAGGCCAGGGCGACCCTTCTAGGGCCTCCACCTCTCTCCGGTGAAGCCATCCCGTTCCCCTGGAGCCCCTGGAGTTGCCTCTGCTCGCCGTCTTCCTCATCTCCGGCGACCACCGTGTTCTGACTCCGCTTGCGAGGTCCATTCCAACGCCGTCCGACCACCCCTAGCTACGCTACGGGTACGGGCAGGGGCGCCTCCGTCCCCTCTCTCCATCCCTCCCTCTCGTTTTGGCCAAGGAGCCCTCGTCGCCGGCGAGAGCTCCGGCGAAGCCGCGACTCCCTCTGTTTCCTTCTCCCCCTCCTCCTCACCTGACTAGCGGGGCCCGCTAGTCAGTCACTCTGTACGCGCGCGAAGCGGTACGAGTGGTGGCGCCCCTGGGCTTTACGCTTTCGACGTCACTCCCCCAGTCTATTTATTTTTATTCAAATTCATTTGAACTTACAGAACACTTCAAATAGCCATAACTCTTCAACCATAAGTCCAAATGAATTGATTCTTTTTGCATGTTGTTCTTTGCAAAGAAATCTAGCAGCTCACCAAAGATGAGATTTTTCTGAGCTGTTTAGAATTTCTGGTGATTTTCAGAAGTGTTCTTGATATTTTCTTTTTGTGCTTAAAATTATTTTCAGAGGGTGAGGCTTGTCTTGAGGATCACCAGAAGGCTTGTGAACCTCTTCTGCACTAAGGCAAGCCACATCAACATTTTCATGGTGTCATTTCAATATTTATGATTTTCTTACTTGAATGAAATTATTAATCCATGCATTTAAATAACTACAGTGTGCTACCTCTGCAGAGTGTATAATCTATCGATAGCCGAGTCCACGGTCACGGACACCTCGTAGTAGGTCCCACCATGAGTCAACGTTTAATAAAATTTGCACACTAAGTTGTGAACTGTGCACTGTTGATGATGGCTGAAAGGCCATCGAGATGTTCAGGACCAAATATTGGTCGTGGTTGTGATCGCCGTAAGGATCACGAGTTACTCTTGTCAAGACCATGATGGTGGTTTGTTTGTGATCCGAGAATGATCACGGTTGGTAAGTCCGTCACGAGGGACGTTCGAGCATGAACACAGCATGTTGGACATATAGTGTTGCATTATTAATTATCATGATATTGTTTGCCATTATGATTATCCCTGTTGTGAGCTTGCAAGTACATTCAATGTACTGACCTGGCGTGTCATCCCAAATTTCAGGAAAGTCTCGTTGGAAAGGAGTGCTGCTCGAGTCTAGATCGTGTCCACATCGGTGTCCCTGTGATATGGAGATTCCGCTACGACATTGTTCCGCTGCCGCGTAGTTGTTATGATCGAGGCCCCTTTATGTTCACTAAATAATGTACATATTGTTCAGCTGCACCGGGCGTGCCGCTTGGCCTCGACATCGGTTGTAATATAAACTCTGATCCTCTAGCATAAATAAAGCGGTTGTTTTCTGTACCAAGATGTTGTGTGTTGCCAGAAGACATGGTCTCTGGGCTGGCAATGCATGGTAAACCGGTCGCTCTGAGCCGGGGTGCCACACTCGTGGTGCTGACCATGCTGTTAGTCGCCAAGCTCAACCTACCAAGTGACGTGTTTGCCATGGGCGATGGCGATACACACCATCGTGTCGGCGGCCACCGCGGCCTTCGACGCTTCACTGGTCTAGGCTCATCGTGCTCCAGTCCACCTAGACTTGCCGATGTCGTCAACTCATGATTGATGTGGCTTGTCTGGTGCCAATCTGTTTGGTCAACGGGAAAGTTCGCGGTGAATGGAAGGACCGGCGGATGGACGTCGAGGATCGATGTTGAGGGCGAGATCGGATGACACAGTGGATGGGATGAAAAGCTTAATCCCTATCAATGTCAAAATTATACATTCAAATTTGACACAAAGCTTAATCCCAGATTGTGTGTGTGTGTGTGCCTACTTCTTGTTTACTAGATGCATTGTTTGTTGGCCTCGTATAGCGGCATTGTTGGCATTGTTAATAAAATCATTGGAGTTTATCTAAGAAACATCTAAGAAACGTTGATACCCCAAGAAGTTGGCAGCGAGAAGGAAACCACCCCTCCCCTCCCGACCCCACCCTAGCGCCGTCTCCCTGGGTGGCGGCCGGGGCGGCGCGAGGCCTCCTCCCTCCGCCCCCTCCTCCTCCCACTCCCCCCCGGTCGTCGCAGGCGGGCGCCTTGGGTGGTGTCGGCGGCTCGGCAGGCTGCGGTCCGGCGACCAGAGAGGTGGTGAGGCTGCTCCTTGGCGGCGGGTGGCCTGGTGCCGCGCGCCCGGCCCAGATCTGGGCCCCATCTGGGTTCTAGTGGGCCGGCTCTGGCACGGCCTCACTGCTTACTATGTAGTGAAGAGAAGGGGTGGCTCGGATGGGGGGCGGCGATGCCAACGGCGTGTCTTCTGCATCGCGACGGCGAGAGCTTTACGGAAATTTTAGGGCCTTGCCGGCCTAGTGGGCCCGTGGGCCTGGTATGCTCTTGCTATTGTGTCTGGTCGGTTACCATCGTTGACGGTGGAGGTCGGGCCCTCCCGCAACGCCGATGGGGCTGCTGCCACTAGTCCCGACTCTTCTTCTTCACTTTGCAGGCCCCACTTCTCGGTGCCGTGGTGAGACAACATGGGTGGCTTCAAGACCGTGTTGGCGCATGGTGGTGGGCGGTATTTGTGGAGTGCTCTGGAGCGCCCGGGGTGATGGTTGGGATCAGGAGAAATCCCTGTCGGCCTGTCCGACACCGACGCGTTGGCGCTTGAGGGTGCCGCCAGACCTTCCTGGAGGGCATCGAAAACTCTTGGCAGCAGCGTTGTCATCGTCGCGTCCCTTCTTGAGAGGTGTTGATTGGTACCGGAGTCCCGGCAATACATTTCATGGGTCAGCTATCACAACATTCAGAAGGAGTTTGGAAGTTCTGTGGTGGTATGCAGATCTTTGTCAAGACCTGTAACATCTTCTTACAACCAAACCCAGGGCCCCTCGACGACAAGGCGAGGGGAATCGACTCTTGGGAGCGACCACATCTGATAACGACCTTTCCAACCGATCCCTCCCCAAAGGGAGCCAGGCCACAACACCCCAATGTAATGCCTGACTGGGGAGGATCAGGGAGAGGGAGAGCATCGGGGTGAGGAAGGGAGAGGTTAGGTGAGAGGAGGCAGCAGAGGGGAGAGGATCAATTCACCTTTGAAGCATGTTTACTAACTGGATTTGGACCACATAAGCATGTTTACTAACACCTTTGACATCATTAACAATTCTAAACAACAAGTCACACAAGCAATCAATCATGTAGGGATTTTGTTTCAATTGTTTCATAACATTTGCATTGAAATGATCTGGCTTCATAATGTAATTATCACATTCATACAGGCATTGGCTAGGAGATTTATTATAAGGGATATCACCTTCATCAAACTTAACAGGAGAATTTACTTCTACCACCTGTCGTGGTGTGTCAGGACCATGTATTTTTTCAATAGGTGGTAAATTCTTAACATCTCCAGCTTTAATACCTTTTTCCTTCATACATTTCTTTGGTTCTTGCATATCTTCAGGGCTGAGAAATAATATACCCCTCTTCTTCAGAGTGGGTTTCGGCGGTGGTTCAGGAAATGTCCAACCATTATCATTCTTCAATATATTATTCAATAATTCTTCAGCTTGCTCAATAGTTCGTTCCCTGAAAACACAACCAGCACAACTATCTAGGTAGTCCCTATAAGCATCGGTTAGTCCATTATAAAAGATATCAAGTATTTCATTTTTCTTAAGAGGATGATCAGGCAAAGCATTAAGTAATTGGAGAAGACTCCCCCAAGCTTGTGAGAGCCTCTCTTCTTCAATTTGCACAAAGTTAAATATTTCCTGTAAGGCAGCTTGTTTCTTATGAGCAGGAAAATATTTTTTCGAGAAGTAATAAATCATATCCTCGAGACTACACACACAACGAGGAGCCAGATATTATACCAAGTCTTAGCATCACCCTTTAATGAGAAAATAGTAATAACAATTTTTTTCCTCATGAGCAAATAGGATGGCTATATCATTTAATTTAGAGATGTGCCACAACAATTTCAGTTTCATAGCCATGGAAAGGACCAGATTCAACCAAATTAATCAACTCAGGATCGACAGAGAATTCATAATCCTTATCAGTAATTAAAATATGTGAAGGAGCAAACTTGGGATCATATTTCATTATAGCATTCATAGATTTTTCTTTCAACTTGCATAACAATTTCTTAAGATCATCTCTATCCTTAAAAGCAAGAAAGTCCCTAGCTACCTCTCCATCCATAACATAACCTTCAGGTATCTCAGGCAATTCATACCTAGGAGCGCTATAGGCGAATCATAATCTTTAGTTTAAGTAATTTCATCAGTTTCAGTAATTTCATTGGTTTCAGCATTCTCAATTTCTTTAGCTTTATCAATTTGTTCATCAAGAAATTCACCTAGCGACACAATATTATCAAGCAAAGTACTAGCATCATCAATAGCATCATTCCTAGCATCATGCATAGCAGAAGTGGCATCATCAATTACTTGCTACATATACGAAATAATAGTAGGTTGTGGTGTTGCAAGTTTACTTAAAACAGAACATGAATCAAGTGCAGAAGTAGATGGCAGTTTGTTACCTCCCCTCGTCTTACAGGGAATGATCTTGGTTCTATCATCCTTAAGATTCTTCATAGTGATCAACAAATATAAATCCCAAGTGACTCAACAAATATAGCTATGCCCTCCCGCAACAGCGCCAGAAAAAAAGTCTTGATAACCCACAAGTATATGAGATCGCAATAGTTTTTTAGGGTAAAGTATTCAACCCAAATTTATTAATTTGACACAAGGGGAGCCAAAGAATACTTGTAAGTATTAGCAGTTGAGTTGTCAATTCAACCATACCTGGAGACTAAATATCTGCAGCAAAGTGATCAGTAGCACAGTAGTATAATAATTTGATAGCAGTGGCAATGATAGTAACGGTAACAGTAAGTAGTAGCAGCAGTTTTATAGCAGTTGTAACAGTAGTAAAGACAGTAGTAACTTAGAAAGAACAATATAGGAAAAACTTGTAGGCATGAGATCGGTGATAACATTGGATAATAATCATCATATAACAGTCATAACCTAGGGCGACACAGAACTAGCTCCAATTCATCAATATAATGTAGGCATTTATTCCATAAATAGTCATACGTGCTTATGGAAAAGAACTTGCATGCCATCTTTTGTCCTACCCTCCCGTGGCAGCGGGGTCCATAAGGAAACTAAGGGATATTAAGGCTTCCTTTTAATAGGGAACCGAAACAAAGCATTAACACATAGTGAATACATGAACTCCTCAAACTATGGTAATCACCGGAAAGAATCCCAATTATTTTCACCTTGGGGTATGCGGATCATAGCATGTAGCAGGTGCATATAACTTGCAAGATCGGATCAGGAACACAAATATATTGGTGAAAACATAAACGGTTCAGATCTGAAATCATGGCACTCGGGCCCTAGTGACAAGCATTAAGCATAGCAAAGTCATAGCAACATCCATCTCAGAACATAGTGGATACTAGGGATCAAGCCATAACAAAACTAACTCGATTACATGATGAATCTGATCCAACCCATCACCGTCCAGCAAGCCTACAAAAGAATTACTCACTCCCGGCAGTGAGCATCATGAAATTGGTGATGGAGGATGGTTTATGATGACGAAGACCGAAGATCCCCCTCTCCGAAGCCTCGAACAGACCCAGATCTAGCCTCCCGATGAAGAACAGAGGTGGCGGCGGCTCCGTATCGTAAAATGCGATAAAACTTCCTCTTCTATTTTTTTCTCGGGAAAGATGAATTTATAGTATCCAGATTAGGGTCAGTGGAGCCTCGTGGGCCCCACTACCCACCAGGGCACACCAGAGGGGGGTGGCACGCCCTGGTGCCTAGTGGGCAGTAGGGCCCCTCCCTCCAGTGGGTCTTTGCTCCAATATTTTTCTTTTATTCCAAAATTATTCTCCAAAATGTTTCATCCAATTCTGAGAACTTTTATTTCTGCACAAAAACAACTCCATGGTAGTTCTACTGAAAACAGTGTTAGTCCGGGTTAGTTACATTCAAATCATGCAAATTAGAATACAAAATAAGAGCAAAAGTGTTTGGAAAAGTAGATACGATGGAGACGTATCAGATAGCTTTTGGTTCTTGACTCCCAACGCCTTGCTCATGTATGCCACGGGATGGCCATCTTGGATGAGCACCGCGCCCACCCCGGTGTCACTCGCTTCCGTCTTGATGGCGAATGGGCGCTTGAAGTTGGGTAGAGCGAGGACCGGCGTTTGCACCATTGCTTGCTTGAGGAGCTCGAACGTGGCTTGATTGCACTCGTCCCAATGGAATTCCTTCTTGGTCAAGAGCTGAGTGAGCGACTCGGCGAGGATCCCGTAGTTGGCGACGAACTTGCGATAATAGCCGGTGAACCCGAGGAACCCACACAGTTCGGTGGTATTGGTGGGCACGGGCCAGTCGCGCATCACATTGGTCTTGTACTTGGAGAAAATGGGGTTCATCAGGCATTAAAAGGTGGTCAGCGCGTTGCAGAGCCCGAATGGCATAACCCAAAAGTGAAAATGCCCGTGATGGGGTTTGAAGGCAGTTTTTTCCTTGTCCTCTTCGCGCATGCGAATTTGGTGATAGCCGGAGCAGAGGTTGATCTTGGAGAAGTATGTGGTGCCCGCGAGCTTGTCGAGGAGCTTATCCACGACCGGTAAGGGAAATTTCTTCTTCATCGTGCCTTTGTTCAAGCGACGAAAATCAATGGAAAAGCGCCAACTACCATCCTTCTTCTTCACAAGCAGGACCGGGGCGGCATAGGGGCTCATGCTTTGCACAATCACACCGACATCGAGCATGTCGCGCACTTGCTGTTCAATCTCATATTTTTGTGCAGGGGAGTACCGATATGGTCTTGTGTTAATGGGTGCTGCACCAGGCTCGAGGTTGAGACCGTGGTCATACTGACAGTACGGGGGGAGGGCCGTCGGCTCTGCAAACACGACCTCAAACTCACAGAGCACCTTCTAATTGTTTGGTGGTACAGGTGCTGTAGCCGCTTCTTTTTCCACCGAAGTCACTATGACGAGTTCCGCGGTCCAGATATCATTGGCGACTTCCATCCGATGCAGTTCGTAAGCATCCAGTTCCGATATGCGAGGGAGATCAGCAGGTTTGATCCCCTGCAAGTGCACCCACTTCCCTTTAGCCTGAAACGAGATTGTTTTCTCAAGCCAGTGACAGGTCATGGGGCTATGCACCGCTAGACAATCCACGCCTAACACCCCATCGTATGCACTCAGCTCGAGCACTCGCAGATCGGGTGAAAGGTGTCTCCATGCCAAGCTAGTTGCCTTGCCATGGAGTCGCAACGCAAACGCTGGTCGTTGGCCACGCGCACGGATACGGGAGGCAGTGCTTCTGTCGGGACAGACAGACGAGTAGCAAACACCTGGCTGATGAAACTGTGGGTGCTCCCCGAGTCCACTAGTAAGAGCATGACTTGATCGCCAACCTGGGCGCACATATGCATTGTGGACGGGGCCTCATCACAAGACAGGGCATGCTGCGAGAGTGTGCAACATTCTGGCTCCTGGGCTGCTGGGGTATCGAGCAACTGAAGTGCGTGCATCGTGTCATTCGAGAGGATTTCCCCATAGTCGCCGACCTCAATCATAAGAATTTGACTGGTGCGCTTGCACTGATGTTCCCGACTGTATTTGTCACCACAACGGAAACAGAGGCCATTGGCACGCCTGAAATGCCGTAACTGCCGCTCTCGGCCGTAATCATCACCACCGGGTCGTGGTGGCAGACCGGCACGAACTGGTATAGGAGCCGACAAGGCTGGTGGTGGACGACCCCTTGGTGCAGTGCGGTGGCGTGGTACTCATTGTTTCTCCAGTTCCTCTTCTTGAATTCTGGCGAACACCTCTGCGCGGGTAATGCTGGCTGGTGACTGTAGCCGGACACCCAACCGGAGTTCGTCCTTCAACCGAAGGAGAAATTGAGAGACGAAAAATTTGGGGCTCAGCGATGGGTCGAGTGACATGAGATGGTACATGGATGTTTCGAACTGTTTGCGATACTCTTGCAATGTTCCTGTCTGCCGCAACTGCACAAAACGATGCATTTGGACCTCGAAGTCCTCGGGCTCAAATTCTTCCTCAACCGTAGCTCAAAAGGTTGGCCAAGTGAGCCCGGGATGTGTCTGACGGAATGCCTGCAACCACACCGCTGCAAGCCCCTCCATGTACGGCGAACCTATGGTGACCCAGCTGTGCTGCGACACTTGATACAGCTCGAAGTATGAGGTACAACGCTCCAGCCAAATCCGTGGTGCATCGCCATCGAATCGCGGAAATTCATGTTTCGGAGGTTTGAAAGAGTACTCGCTGGTGCAGCCTTGCTCTGGCGTTGTTGGCATGCGCGGGGGAAGCAGAGGCGGGCCGTGGTTCACCAGACGGGCGGAGGGCAGCTGGGTCGCACCGTCGTTGTAGAGCAGCAGTGCCGCGTGGGGCGAACGGGCGAGGGGTGGTACTTGGGGCGGATTGGTGACTAGTGGCGGAGGTGGCGCCTAGGTGGAGGATCCCATGGTCGCCGTGACCCCGGAGGCAGAGAGGGCGCTCGCGGCGGCCGTCGCGTCTGGATCGGTGGCCGGTGTTGACTTGCGGGCCTCGTCCACATCCTCCTGGGTGAGGTCAATTTGCTTGGACAAATATTTGAGCTCATGAGACACCTGCTCGTTGAAGGCGAGTTGCGCCTGGAAACGCTCAGCTGCGGTGGTCTGGCTGGCATCGAGACGGTGTATGACCGACTCGAGCAGGTTCTGGAGCTTATTGGTGGTCTCCATCATCGCAGCGAGGATGTGTCGGGTCTAGATCAAGGGTTTGTTGGACGACACTGTCGTCTCGCTCCAAAACGGATCGAACCCCAGGCAATATTTTGCGCGAATTCACCAGGGTGAATCGCACCTGACCCGGTGGAATTTTTTCGATCCGAGTGGGAGGATGTGGGGCGGCGGTGGCGTGAAGGTGGGGAGAAAAATTTCTGGCTCTCATTACCAACTGTAATGCCCGCCTGGGGAGGATCAGGGAGAGGGAGAGGATCGGGATGACGAAGGGAGAGGTTAGGTGAGAGGAGGCAGCAGAGGGGAGAGGATCAATTCACTTTCTTAGGGCCTGTTCGGCAACCCTCTAGCTCCCTCAGATCCTCAACTCCTCAGCTCAACTCCTCCGCTCAACTCCTCGTTGAAAAAACCCAGAGTTCAGAAACGTTTGGCAGCACAACTTCTCGATCGGGAGCACTGGCGTGGGCTGGCAGCTGATTCGGTTTTGATGTGGCCCAGCTCGAGCGATAAGCTGCAGCGAACCGGTACGCTAGCTCACTTGGCGGTGGCACGCAGCCGTAATTCCAGTCAACTCTCGCTCCTTTGATTTTTCAGAGCAGTAGATGTCCAGCTCCTCAGCTCCTCGTAAAATACAGTGCGCTCCGCTCCCAGCTTCTTTTTCTTAACTCCGGGAGTTAACCCGTTCGGCACAGCTCCAAAGCTGGAGTTAGTGGAGTTGGGAGCTGGAGAGCAACCGAACAGGCTCTTATTCACCATGAACCATAACAGTGGGAACAACTTGCTTAAGTAGTCTCACACACACATCCTCCCAACACTGGCTCACTCGTATTACATGGGCTTGGGCCGAGAGGCTCTCGGGCTATGGCCCAACTTGACTTGTAGCTGCACCGTTCGTGCACTCGCTGTCCGCTGCAGGTTCAGGCCATGCACCCCAAACTGCATGCATGGCACCCATGTGTGGCGTACTAGTTCTGCACATACAGATCTTTTGCGACACATTGTGGGAAAATGGGTTGGCCGATGGAGTAACAACGGTGCTAAGGTCAAATCATCCCACCTCCGACCACGTGGGTGAACACATGTACCTACGCATGTCACAACATCACCAAGTGACTACCTTGAGCACCGGTGAAATGACAGTGATTTGTTCATCGAGTATTTAATTTGCATGCCTACCTTGTTAGGCGAGGTATTATTTTGTGTAGAATAGACACTATGGTATCCCTTGCACAGTAAAAGGAGGGCCGAGCTACTGTAAAAAGGGTTGGATACTTGGTAGAACCTAGGGAGGAGCAACACTACACTTCCCGCTCCAGGGGGATTTGTAGCTCTCTATCCACCAAATAAACCACACACAAACTAGAAGTAGGGTGTTATGCAATCGTGCGGCCTGAACCTGGGTAGACCGTAGTGTCTTTCTACTCTTTTCTCATTGAGATAGATCCACGCCTTGCACCCTGTCTATGAATCGACAAGGGATGCCTCCAATCCTTGGTGTCTCACTTGTGTTCTGCACATGCGGACGACACCCGGTTACACTCTAAAGCCTTGAGTATCCACAAGTCTAGGCGTCATGTCCTTGTTTCCTAGCCTCCTCCCTTCACTCACTCTCGATCTAACACGTGTCTAGCCCCACACACACCCATGCATCCTCCACTAAGGGTACAACCAACTAGTTGTGTCCTCATTTGTATTGCCATAATTTCAACACTATACAATTTATACTTCCCAAATATAATGTTTATATGTTGACAATCCAGTCATAAGAAAATATGACCTATTAAATAGTAATATATGGCCTTGTGCCATTGATCAAAACAAAATATATGGTCAACAATTAGGTGGCAACTATCCGAGGTTGTTGAAAATCCATATGCACATGTCAACAACTTTAATAAGTATAGTTTAAATGTCAACATTATTATACTTCAGAAATTTGGTAGTTCATATCTTCTTTCAAAACGACTACATGCAGACAAAGCGACATCTTGTAGATATAATATTGAAATTGTATCCTACAAGTAGAAGTTAAATGTCTACACTATATACTCCATAAAATTGTTGATTCATGTCTTTTAGAACCACTTCCATGCAGATATAGCCACATGTTCCAGATATAATATAAGAATTGCAACATGCATATCTTCTAGATAGAATCACATATCTTATCATTCAGTTTTTTAGGTCTCGTCTTTCTAGGCTATAAGATATGGCATAGCCTATCTCGATGTGCATCTACTCGCTTACTTGCTTTCATAACTATTCATTCCTGAAGACATGGGAGTCATCAAAATGCTAAGCCTATTATGCCTGCTACTGCTAATGCCACTTCTTTTAGTTCCTAGTAAGAGTTGTTTGAAAATTTTATATGAAGAACAAGGCACTTCCTTCATGCAATATTTTACATTTCCAAGTCATATGTGATATTCATACTCCATGCTACTTCTTTCTTTCTTGTTTCTTCATGGAAGATTGTATGATCTAATTTTTTGTGCTCCATATCGTGTGGTTGTTTTGTAGGCTTGGAAGCCAAGACTTGCGTTGTACATAGCAGGACCTATCAGACTATATTATGCAAGGTGGATCCATGTGTTGAGGCCTGCCACAAGGAGGGATTTACTTATGGGTTCTGCTCCCCCTACCCCCTTATAATAGTTTGTTTCTGCGTAAAAAAATGTTGAATAAAAATCATGCTACGACTATCATAGGATGTGTGATGTAACAAATAATAAGGTTATGTAGTATGATGAATTGAGAATGGACAATGCCAGAAGTTGAGTATCTACCAAATATTCCTTACCTTTTGGCTTAAAGTACAAATAGGACTACTCACGATGCAGGTACATCAAACATATGTCGTAATGCTAAAAAATCACATGCTAGAAATGTGAGATGTGGTTACTTTGATTACCATACACCCACAAACATTTTGTCCCTATCATCTTCTCTAGCGTATGTCCTTCCCTTTGGTGATGCTTGTTAAAAATATGCCCTATAAGCAATAATAAAGTTGCTATTCTTCTATTTCCATGCTCATAATTAAGTTTATATTGTTGCGTTATAAATTCAATGGTTATTAAATATGAGATTCATAGGAAAACCCAGTGGCATGTGTGAAAAGATAAACACCAATCAGATCCCCAGTGTCAGTGTCGTAGATAACGGGTACCCGCTAAACCCTCCAGCATGTGGGCCGTGTCGACTCATTAATTACCGGGAGTACGCCAAGATGTCAACAGAACCTGAAGCTCGTACAAGACCCCTCTCAATGGATTCAAGTAAGGCAAGGCTCTGGAAGCCTTCCAGTTACATATTGAAAAGCATCACCCTTGCATTGACTCTAATGAGGAGAGCATCAAGACATCCACACCCATCCTGCGAACGCCCAAAGAATGGGCTTTCACTGTCGGTTCTATATCCGGCGTATCTCGTAGTAGGGGTCCTAAGCTAGGCATCTTGGAGCGATGGGTAACAGGAGACGAGGGACACGGTGTTTACCCAGGTTCGGGCCCTCTCTGAGAGGTAAAACCCTACTCCTGCTTGATTATATTTGATGTGGGTATAGTACAGAGTACATGTATCTACCACGAGACGGTAGTAATGAATATTAGATTGTCTATTGACTGGTCTGGCCTTGGTTTATATAACACACCAGAGGCCTAGGGTTTAGGAGAGTCCTCGTCTTGTGTGCCAAGTCTCGTGGGATCTTCCTTGTATGTGGCATGGGCTGCCTGAAGTGGCCCATGAGTGAATCGCCATGGGGGGGGGGGGGGGGGGTCCTCGGCTTGATCCAGCTGGTCAGGAGACGACGTGGTGAGTACCCCCTAGTCCAGGACACCGTCAGTAGCCCCCTGAACCGGTCTTCAAGTTGGGGACGCTCCTCGATTCTTCCGAACTGTTCTTCATCTTCGGTCGTCGGTCTTGAAAACTGGTTCAACAAATCTTCTCATCTTCGATCTTGAGGATCGCCGAAGTGCATCCGAAGAGTTTACACGCCGGGTATCCGAGAAGCCCCTTTAAGTTTCCAGCCTTTATCAATGCCTTGTTATTTTTATGCCACACCTCGGGTTCGAAGTTGTTCCCGGGCGGCAGTGTCCTCTTTCGTCCGAGCTCCAACGCCGGACTGCATTCGAGGTATCTTTTGCAGCCGAGCACCAACGCCGAACTGCATCCGAGCTCCAACGCCGGACTGTATCCGAGCTCCAACGCCGGACTATGTCCAAGCTCCAACGCCAGACTGTATCCAAGCTCCAACGCCGAACTATATCCGAGGTGTCATAGATCACCTTGGTTCAAAAAAGTTGAAGGAGTTTAGCCGAGCTTAATGCCGGAAATTCCCTCTATGGAGAAAGCCACTCGCGCCCGAGCTTTATGCCGGACTGCTTCCGAGGTGGTGCACCACCCCGACTGCGGGCTGATTTTTTGTCAATTTTTTTGATTGGTGCAATTTATTCTCTGCCGAGATATATAGCCAATAGCCCTCAAGGTGTGTATCGGTCTAAAACCCGAGATGCACCTGAAGGATGACATAAGACCGCTGATCCCAGTAGCCCCTGAGACTCAGGTTGATTCGCAAAATCGGCCTGAGGATCAACTCCTAGCTCGACAGAATACTTCGGGACACAAAAAGCGGTGTGCAAAGTCCTCGAGACTCAGGTTGGGTGCGGCCGACCAACCTGAGGATCATAATCTCCTCGAAAACTATATTGCCCTTAAATTTTCCGCATTGGATTGTCAATGCAGTAGCCCCCGAGAATTGGGTTGGGCAAAATGGCTGACCCTAGGATCATACCTCCTCGGGAACAAGTTCAACTGTCATGTATGTTTTGACAATACCGAGGTGGAGTTCAGCAAGAAAGATGCCGAACTGTAGTTTTAGAAGAGAGTTTCACGCCGAACACCTCAACCAAGAGGATGTCCCGCTTCGTCTAGATTGAATCAAACTGTTTTGGTGCCAATATGAAATTGGTCTTAAAATTGTACTTTCGTCGTGCTTCGACATGACACATCTGATCTAGACTTCAAGTGGGTCAGCCTTCGGCTTCAACCTCCCTATCCCGAAGGTGGAGTGTTTCTCAGGCCAGTTTAGCGAACTAAACGCGAGCGGCTTTAGAGAGAAACCAGGCTACCCGGCTATTGATCATACACCTGAGTCGAGAAAGGAGTGGTAGAAAAATATTGTGCAGCGACTAACAAAAATGGCTCATACTAATTTAAGAGCCCCCAAGTGACTTGGGTAAAAGAATTTTATGTATAATGATTGTATGTACCGAAGTACTTATATCATATCTGTGTTCACCCGAACTTTAAACGCGTCTTAACCGACCGTCGGCTTCTCCCTCTTCGGTCAAGGGCCGAAAAGTGTTATGTACTCCACCTGTCGAGAATATCGACGGTGTTTCCGATAACCAGGCAATCAGGCCATAAGGCTATAATAGACAAAGCGCGCTCAGGGAACTTATGCTATATTACTGACGAAGTGTAAGAAGCATCTTCGAAGAAAATAGTACCCCCAACGATACCTTTCTTCGGTTGCTCATTGTTACTATGAGCTTGTGCAATAGCTTTTTTGTACTCATGAGTTCCGTTGTGTGCCGACCATGATTGAAAACAATAAGAGCGCTAGCTTTCAGCTTCACCCAGTCTGAGGTCTGAGCCCGGATGACCCGATCATGACAATCGCAGAGGTGCTCCCTTTACTCCCTAGCCGAACAATCGGGAACGTAGGGGTAAACACAGGAGCAAGGCAACCCAGCTTGCGGAACACTTAAGTCAACATGGTGCATATTGTGGCGTAATACATGAACAAGGAACGAAGCCATACAAGTATAATCATATGCAAGAGGAAAGGCTTCATAAAGGAAGCCCCCAAGTAAACGGGGTATTTGAATTTATGTGTCAGAAACAAAGTTTTGACAAGGAACTTTTTCACAAACAACTTTTTACCAAAAAAGTATAATGCTTGGTCGAACCGAACAAAATTTAAAATTGAAAGTCTTTGAGCATGAAAGCGATTTAGCTGGTTAATGTGCTCGGTGTTGATGACGCGATTCGGGCTTGTGGCAGGACGAAAACGCCCATTGATCTGTGACAGATCCGACAAGGTTCGCAGTCCTCGGCATGGCCGAGGTCCCAGCCCCCAAGCCCGAGGTGTCCGAGCAAGGAGTTCGGCACTCCGGAGTAGTGCCACGGCTCGGCCGATGTGGTAAGGGGAAGCCCCCAGTCTAGCCAAGCTGGCGGAGTTGGTTGGAAATGTGACAATGAAGCCCCCACGTCAGTCGACCTGTTCGGCATGGTGGACGTCAGTTTGACGAAGCGACGACGCTGCGCGGCCGATGTGGCGAGACGAAGTTCTCGTTCCAGTTAACATGGCGAAGCTGTGATCGGTGGATGCCGAAGTCTCATGCAGGTCGGCTGATGATGCCGAAGTGACCGCGTAACGCAGTCAAAATCGATTACCTGCACACATAAAACAGTGCAAGCAAAAAGCAATAATAATTGAAAGAAAAAATTGCATAATTAATATATGCGAAGCGAATCATGAGGTAAGTTTGGCCTGTGCGCCGGGGTTGGTTCGACAGAGTGGCAACGCGGACCCGTCGATGCAGGTCGGCATGCGCGGGGCGACAACATCGGCCTGGTATGATCCAAACTCATTGTGCGGAGGTGTCGGTCGGTGCGGTGGCTGTCGGCCTAATCCGCATGTAGCAATTGTTGTGAAAGAGACGCCCCGAAGTACTCATGCAACTTCATGTGGAAGGTACCACGTAAGCTGCTTGTCACATCAATCCAATCTCGATGAACGCGAAGCAACTGGTAGTGCTAATTGCATCAGGGAAGCACATGAAAGTGAAACCGTTAGTGAAAGTGTAGACGGCCTCCAAACTTAATTAAATAATGGAGAAAAGAAAGATCAAATCTCCCGGTGACTGTGCTGAGATTGGTCAGACCGACGCCATGTACGAGGGTCGGTAAATTTTCTCTGCAAAAATAATGCAGCACAAAGGAACATAAAATATTCTTTATATAATAATTTACGTGCTAAACAAATAGCTGAGAAAAAACCTGGACGACGATGATCGTGGAGGACCATAATAAATAAAGAAACACTGGTCAAACTTTGATCGTTGCCCGAAGTAATGCTAGTTGAACTGCTAGCAATCGTCAATACGTGAAGTAGTGTTTGTAGATTAGGTCACAAGGACCATGCTTGCAAAACAAGTATTCAATTATGTTAAAAATACTCTAGGTCTATGCATTTTCCGAAAATGATTATTAGAAACTGCCAGCGGCCGACGAAGAGTTGAATTAAAAAGGGAAAAATAATAATTAAATCTCCCTGCTGGTGTGCTGCCATGGAGCCAAGTCCATCCAAGGGTACTGCTTCCGCACTATCTCTTCGGCTGGATCGCCTGTTGGTCAGATTGAGTTCTGATCCGATGTATCCGGATCCGATGTACCACCAAGCAGCGGCCGGGAACATAGGCCGTACTGCAATCTATGTACATACAGCAGTACACACCTAACAGAAAACATAATGGGACAGATAATTTGTACTGCATGTAATTATTAGGAAGAATAGCATCTGAGGATTTCTTAATAAAGAAAAGGAAGGATTGATCTCCCTGTGGGTTGCCGCATAGCTGAATTCGTGTTAGTTACGGGCGCTGCTCAACGCGGACTATGCACGGACATGCTCGTCTTCCTCAGCTGGATTCAGGGTGCCTGGGATAACGACGCAGATGTAGACAGTGGCAGCATGAATAGACATGAATTCGCGGGGCGATCTCATTGTGGCCACAAATTAGCTAACCTGTGTAGAGAAAATAACACTGGCCCAAGCAATAATTCGCTCCTCAAAGAAAAATATTATACATTGAAAGTACTTTGGAGAGATGGCACCTGGCACTCATACAAGGAAGCTGACCGCTAACAGTTTAGGTGATCAGTATTTGCATTTAGAAGCATCATCGCCTCTCGCTCCTTGGACTTTGCGCATAGGCACGTCGGCCTAGTCCGGCGCCTCGGCCAGCAGACAGATCCGCCGAAAAGATTGGCTTCTTCACAGTTTAGTGTGCCGCCGTGTGGTTTCCCTAACATCAAGTGGTACGCGCAAAGATAGCCGCACCTTTAATCAAGTGAACCTTGAAAAACGTGTTTCAAATTAGTACTAGTACATTATGCATGCTCAATAAGAAGTGGCAGGCCATGAACGATAGTGTAGATACTAGTAGGAAAGAAAAGGAAAACGGAAGAGAGCTTCTCTGTTGCTTTCACGCTCTCCTTGGCTGGGTCGCCGTCGTCCTGTAGCCAGTCCGTCAACTATGCCGCCGTTTACAAAACGTCTCACCAGGATTTTTACAGCACGCAAGGTAGCTCGGATCTGATGTTCTACCAGACGGCGGATATGGTCGCTGCCATTCAAAAATTATCTCGATCCGATCTAGCTGCAAACAGCTAGCACGACACAGCAGCAACGCTTTTGCAGGAGAGAAAAATTTACACGAAAACGAATTTAATCAAAAAACATCGGATTATACTGATGGCACTTTGAGCAGACCAATTAGCAAGTAAGAGAACTAGTACCGAAATTTAATTGGTCTCGACTTCTAGTACGGGAGAAAGTACTAATACAAAAAGAAACAAAATCAAGTTGGGTACTTAGCTTGGGCAGCTTTACATCATGAATTCGTGCACACGGGTGTTTCTTTTGTGGCCTTGCTAATCCGATCGTGATCTTTTGGCCGGCATGCCGCTTGATGGATTGGATTCCTTTAGCCTGTTTTCCACAAACGGTTGCGTGTGCGCTAACTTCTTCGGGATCTCCATGCTGCGCACGGGTCATCGTATTGCCAGCGTCGAGTACGACAGTCGCCGCCAGTTTTTAATGTCTTGATCCGCCTGCGACCAAAATAGGACGGAACCAGCAGTAAGGATTTGGAAAAAACAAGATAATTTACATAGAACAGATCTAACCCAAAAGATATCACCTGATTGTTGAATTCGATTCCCATCGAACTGCGACGAACACTTAGCAGGCTCTCAATGAAAGCACCAATGTCGGTTCAATATCCGACGTATCTCGTAGTAGGGGTCCTAAGCTAGGCGTCTTGGAGCGATGGGTAACAGGAGACGAGGGACACGGTGTTTACCCAGGTTCGGGCCCTCTTTAAGAGGTAAAACCCTACTCCTGCTTGATTATATTTGATGTGGTATAGTGCAGAGTACATGTATCTACCACGAGACGGTAGTAATGTATATTAGATTGTCTATTGACTGGCCTGGTCTCGGTTTATATAACACACCAGAGACCTAGGGTTTAGGAGAGTCCTCATCTTGTGCGTCAAGTCTCGTGGGATCTTCCTTGTATGCGGCATGGGCTACCCGATGTGGCCCATGAGTGAATCGCCATGGGGGTCCTCGGCCCAATCCAGCTGGTCGGGAGACGACGTGGTGAGTACCCCCTAGTCCAGGACACCATCATCCGCGAAGAGGTTGTCCCCCGTGAATAGGAAACAGATCCACCACGGGTCGGGCCCGACCCATGTGTGGGGGGGGGGGGGGGGGGGAGCAGCCCCCAAACACTACATTGGCCTAGGACAATGATAGCGCGGGAGGAGACCTTTGACGCCATGTTTCTCACTGGAGGCAACCCCACTCTTAAGCAATCATGACGTGCCGAGCGTTTAGCCTCTCTTTACCATGCACATGACAATTGTTTTGGTACGTGTCACGGTGATAACTGTCGGTTAACCTAAGCGGTAGTGATGTGACTAGCGTCCGTTCCCGGAGCCAGGAAAAGAGGACACATACCCTCGCGTTTAAAGCGGTAGGTATGTGACAGATGCCACACGATGTACAAACATGACATCTGTAGCTATTGTCGTGAACACTTACACTGTAAAAGGAGGACCAAGCTACATACCACAAGGAGGGACCGTTTTTTAGGAAGTTAGGCATTAGTCGGAGATTGCTTTTCCTTTCTCGGGAAGAAGCATGACCATTCCACTTCTTGTAAAACTTCATCCGCCAAACACTAATGCAGTAAAAGCCTAGCTATGACGTGCCAAAAAGGGCCTTGCTGGCGTGGACACCCGACGCCACCAATATGGCGCCATTGGTAAGAAATAGTAGTGGCATTGGTGGCCGCGCCAACAATATTTTGGATAGCTAATAGCGTTGGATAAAATTGCACGACGACAATATCATATGTACCTACGACGTTGGGACTTCTCCGTATGACATAAATATAGAAAAACCTTGGAGGCATTGCATATCCTCGGTATGCCATTACTTAGTTTGAAAGCATCGGAAAAACGCTGCCACGATAGCGTTTTTTAATATCAAACATATTAGAGCTGCGTTTACATGCCAGAATAAGGAAACATGTAAAATTAATTAAAATACATCCACGATAATTATGTATAACACTTAATTAAGATATCTAGGCAACGTTTTGAAGTACGATAAGACGAGAGAATGAGATGTGTAGCTAATGGAGTAGTTTACACAACGGCAACAACATAGGTAGCCGTCGCTATGCTATTACATAAATAATAAGGATCATTAATGTATTTCTTCGATGGATATGCAAGAGACACAGGTCTATCAGCATCCTAACCCTACTGATGAAGGCGAGCTTTTATCACCTCCGGGCCGGTAGGTGCGCTGCCATAAAAAACACCGGCATGGTCGATAACATCCTTGTTGAGGATGGTAGCAAACTTGAGGTGGATGCTTCTGAACTCATCTCTACTATCTCCTGGGCTAATTTCTTCCATTTTCTTCCCCATGCAATGAGGTTAGAGTTCTTTTTGAGGATTCCCTCCCGTATGTACTCCATGTGGTGGACGACGTAGTAGCCATCCGAATCAGTGTTTTCCGGCTGCTGCATGCAACAAAAGTCAGTTTTGTGGCCGAAGCATCCTACTTTAAATTTGTCGAACTTGCGATATCCATCCTTGATCACTCATTCCCGTCTAGTATTATCGATGGGTGCTTCAACGAGAACCTTCTTGATGCCTCTATAGTCTTTCTTCACTTTCCTCGTCGAATCCAAGAAATAAATTTTGGCGAACTTCGGGGTAATAATGATGAGGAAACAATGTTGTCTGTGTAAAAAGTAGAGAAAACCCTATTATCCTCGAGTTATAATGTTTTGATGTGGAAGCATAACGAGATTATACAAAATAATAGTGTCTACGAGTACTGAATGACTTGCTTCGGGTAGTAGGGCACTAGAAGGAATCTTTTCCATGTTGGAAAGCATGAGGTTGTCGGCGTTCTGGGAACGGGGGTCCCCAGACTTGCCTGCCTGCGGCCCACGGCGTGGCTCTGTGAGCGGGCCCGTACGGACCATCTTCACCAACAAGCATTCAAGACCCTCGCGAGGGGCCAAGCCTCGCGAGGCGGACGACGCAAGACCTCCTCGGGAGCGGCCTCACCAGGTTGGCTCGCGAGGGGCGGAGAGATCAAGGCAAGGCAAACCTCGCGATGTTCTCGTGACGTGAGCCATGACGATCGAGACCAGGCGGGCGCCAGCGCGCACAATGTCCTTGTTTCCTCTTTGGTGCTAAGGAGGCAAGCGCAGGCGAGGAGTACCGAGGCGTCAAGCAAAGGTTTCCATATCAGTGCAACGAGACCAAGACCAGCAGGACGGCAAGACGGAGGTCACCATGGAGCCCAAGGCGGCATCACCACCAGAGCCTTTTGCAGGCGAAGAGTGCTTTTGTCAGGATAAGCTGTACTAGCTGTCCCCTTTCGAATTGGCCGTTATTGGCTCCCTTCCCGCTCAATATTTGGGGAGAGGACCAGGGCCTCTATAAATAGGACTAGCCACTACCGTAGGAGATAACTCATTCGGAGGCATCTCATCTGATCTTAAGTGATCCTCACCCACACAAGTTCACCAAGCACAAGAACACCTCGCCTCAGGAGGCTGTTCTTCCCCTTGTACTGTTCATCCTCAGCCCAAGAGGCAATCCACCACCACCAAACTTGAGTAGGGTATTACACCACAACGGTGGCCCGAACCAGTATAAATCTTGTGTGCTCTGTGTTGCGAGTTCGTCGAGTTAGTCCTTGAGATCCTAGCGAGGTTAGGGCGTGGATCGGTACGGGGAGATCTTCATGCGCACCCAAGTGTTCGAACCTTGAGGGTTTTGCCGGAATCCTAGATCCGACATTTGGCGCGCCAGGTAGGGGTGCGCCGTAGCTTTCCTTTCGTCGATCTGCGCTCCGCCACCACTGCGCTCCGCCCTCATGGCAGGCGTCTCGCTCCCGGCTCCGACGGTTGACGCCGACGACGGGGCCAGGGGGCTCCGAGCCCTGGCCCCCGCCTTGCGGCAGGTGCAGTGGCCGCCCAAGTTCAAGCCGGAGATGCCGCCACGCTACGACGGTGCGACGGACCCGTCAGCTTTCCTGCTGGCATACGAGGAGGCCGTCCTCGAGGCCGGGGCGGACGACATGGTCATGGCCAACTGGCGTCCCATGGCCCTCCCTGGCGCGCTGCTCGCCTGGCTACTCAACCTCCCCGGATCCATGGTGGCATCTTGGGAGGAGCTGCGCGGCCTCTTCACTGCGCGCTACGCGGCGCCGGTGCACCACGCGGTCGCAGCCCTACTAGGCGGCTCTCAAGCACCGCCTTCAGATCGCCATATCAAGCCATTCCTTCGCCAGGTCAGCACCGCTTCCAAGCGCTCGGGGGCTCCGCTGGCCTGGGCTGCGCCCGAGGCCGACCTCACCTTTGACTCAGGAAACCACCCCGTCACCACCGCCGGCTCGGGCATGCTCCCGATGCTTTGCACGCCCACCATTTGCAACGTGGCCATCACCAAGACCCTCATCGACGGCGGCGCTGGCCTCAACGTGCTCTCCGTGGAGGCCTTCAGCCTTCTTCACGTACCGCTCGAGCGGCTCAGCCTCAGCAAGCCTTTCTCAGGAGTTGGCGGCGGCACCGCCCACTCCCTGGGACAGATCCGCCTCCCTGTCACCTTCGGCACGTGCGACAACTACCGCACCGAGCTGGCCGACTTCGATATCGCCCGCATCGGCCTCCCATACAACGCCATCCTCGGGTACCCAGCTCTGTCCCGGTTCATGGCAGCAACCCATCCGGCTTACAACCTCATGAAGATGCCTGGTAGCAAGGGCGTCCTCACCATCAAGGGGGATGCCAAGGAGGTCCTGGCGGCGCTCAAGCTTGACCTCAAGACCGCCGTGGCAGCACAGCCCGCCGGCGCGGGCGCCTCCGAGGCCAAGGGAGCCGCACCAACCAAGAAGAAACAGTTGTTCACCCAAGACAAGGCAGAAACCAAGCAGGTGTCGGTTGATGAGGACGGGTCCTCAGGAGCCACCTTTACCATAGGTGCCGACCTCGACCGAAACCAAGAGGAAGCGTTGGTGAAGTTCTTGCTCGCAAACAAGGAGATATTCATGTGGGAACTCAAGCAGCTGGTGGGGGTCCCGAGAGAGGTGATTCAGCATCACTTAAGGGTGTGCCCCAATGTACGCCCTGTGAAGCAGCGGGCGAGACGACAGTCCATGGAGAAGCAGGCCTTCATCGTCCAAGAAACCCGCAAGCTAGAGGCGGCGGGTGCCATTCGCGAGGTTCGGTACCCCGAATGGCTGGCAAACCCCGTCGTTGTGCCAAAGAAAGGCGGGAACGAGCGAATGTGCGTCGACTTCACCAACCTCAACAAGGCCTGCCCCCAAGATCCGTTCCCGCTTCCACGCATGGACCAGATCATCGACTCCACCCCCGAGTGCGACCTGTTGTGCTTCCTGGATGCGTTCTCAGGGTATCACCAGATCAAGATGGCGGTAGAAGATATAGAGAAGACAGCCTTCCTGGCCCCGTGTGGGGTGTACTGCTACACTTGCATGCCTTTCGGACTGCGTAACGCGGGCGCGACCTTTCAGCGGTTGATGCACATCGCCTTAGGGCGGCAGCTCAGGAGAAACGCGGAGGCCTACGTCGACGACATTGTGGTGAAGTCTCGGGAGGCGAGAACCTTGATCCAAGACCTAGAGGAGACTTTCGCGAGCCTACGCCAGGTGAACTTGTGACTTAACCCGGAGAAGTGCGTGTTTGGTGTCCCTTCCGGCAAGCTGCTGGGTTTCCTCGTATCCCACGGAGGGATCGAGGCGAACCCAGAGAAGGTCAAGGCCATTGAAGACATGAGCCCACCGCAAACCCTCAAGGAGATGCAGAAGCTTGCTGGTCGGGTGACCGCGTTGGGGCACTTCATTTCCAAGCTGGGAGAGCATGCCCTACCCTTCTTCAAGCTGATGAAGAAGAAGGGCCCCTTCGAGTGGACCACGGAGGCCGACCGAGCATTTCAAGACCACAAGAGATACCTGACCGACCCTCCAGTAATGGTGGCGTCACGGCCCCTCGAGCCCCTAGTGCTTTATCTGGCAGCCACCCCGCACTCCGGCAGCGCAGCTCTGGTGGCGGTTCAGGAGGAGCACCAAGCCAAAGGCATGTCGCGCCAAGCTACACCACCAGCCGAGATGACGCAAGATCAGAAAGGTGCCGCAAGGGCCGTAGCAGCATCAGCAGAGGGTCAAGCTCAGCAGGACGACGCCGCCGATACTGCGACAAGCGGGGCTCCATTACCTAAGGAGACGCCCCAACTTCTGCAAGGCACGAGCCTCGTCAGCGCACCAGCCCTCGTCGAGCACCCGGTGTATTTCGCCAGCACGGTGTTGCGGGACGCAAGGGCGCGATACCCCATGCCTCAAAAGCTCTTGCTCGCGCTCTTGGTGGCCTCACGGAAGTTGCGGCACTACTTCCAGGGCCACCCCATCAAGGTCGTCTCAGCCTACCCATTGGAGAGAGTGCTCAGAAGCCCCAATTCCGCCGGAAGGAACATCGAGCTGCAGGCATTCCAGTTGGAGTTCAGCACTACCAGGGTCATCAAGGGAGCCGCACTCGCTGATTTCGTGGCCGAATGGACGGATGCCCCGACGCTTGAAGTAGGCGAGGATCAGTCCACCTCGCCGGGAAGTGAGGCGCCTGACGGCTGGGTCATGTATTTCGATGGCGCCTTCGTGCACCAGGGCGCGGGGTCTGGAGCAGTACTCATCTCGCCCACTCAAGACAAGCTCTACTACGCCGTGCAGCTCTGCTTTCAGCTGGGCGAGAAGGTCTCCAACAACATTGCAGAGTACGAAGGCCTCATAGCTGCCTGAAAGCTGCGGCAGCCCTGGGGGTGAAGCGCCTCACCGTTAGGGGCGACTCACAACTCCTCGTCAACTTCTCCAACAAGGTATATGAGTCGCAGGACGAGCACATGGAGGCATACCTCGCGGAGGTGCGCAAGATGGAGAAGCAGTTCCTGGGCCTGGAGTTGCAGCACGTGCCCCGTGGCACCAACAAGGAAGCTGACGACATCGCCAGAAGGGCATCCAAGAGGCAGCCCGAAGAGCCTGGCGTCTTCGAGGAGCGGCTCTTCAAGCCATCAGCGACACCACCACTTTCAAGGACAGCTCAGCCTCGGGAGGAACTCCCGCAGCCGCCTACCACAGGAGCCCCAGCCTGTGGCCCGACTTCTGGAGCGTGCCTAATCTTGGCGCTCGAGTCCTAGGAGGGATGCTGGACCAAGGAATTCAAGGAATACCTGATGCAAGGGACGCCGCCGGAGAAGGAGGAGGACGCGGAGCGCGTGGCCCGGCAAGCTACAACATACTGCATCCGGGACGGTGAGTTATACAAGAAGCGACCAAATGACGTTTCACTGCGTTGTATCTCTGGGGAACAGAGGAAAGAGCTGCTAGCCAACATACACGGCGGGGACTGCGGGCACCACTCGTCGTCGCGAACCCTCGTCGGCAAGGCATTCCGCAGCGGATTATACTGGCCTACGGCGCTCAACAACGCAGCTGAGCTGGTGAGGTCCTCCGAGGCCTGCCAATTCCACGCCAAGCAAATCCATCAGCCGGCTCAGGGCCTCCAGACCATCCTGCTCTCGTGGCCATTCGCAGTCTGGGGACTGGACATCCTGTGCCCGTTCCCTCGAGCGCCAGGGGGCTACCGATACCTCTATGTTGCCATCGACAAGTTCACCAAGTGGGCGGAGGTGGAAGCTGTCCGCACCATCCCAGCTGGCTCTGCGGTCAAGTTCATCAAAGGCCTCGTGAGCCGTTTCGGGGTCCCCAACCACATCATCACCGGCAATGGCTCGCAGTTCACCAGTAATCTCTTCAAAACATATTGTGCTGACCTTGGAACGCAGATCTGTTATGCTTCGGTGGCGCACCCCCGGAGCAATGGTCAAGCCGAACGCGCCAACGTGGAGTTCCTGAGAGGCCTCAAGACCAGGACCTTCAAGAAGAAGCTTGAAGCCTCCGGCAGGGGCTGGCACGACGAGCTCCAGTCCGTGCTGTGGTCAATCCGCACCACCGCCACCATGCCAACGGGCGAGACCCCGTTCTTCCTCGTCTACGGAGCGGAAGCGGTTCTCCCTCACGAGGTCAAGCATCGCTCCGCATGAGTCCTGGCGTTCAATGAGACACAGCAGGACGCCACGCGGGAGATGGACCTCCCGCTGAGGGAGGAACACCGCCGCGAAGCTGCGCTACGGGCGGCAAGATACCAGCAGGCGCTGCAGCGGTACCACCGTCACAGCTTCCGCTCCAGGACTCTCGAGGTGGGTGACCTCGTCCTGAGGCGGGTGCTCTCCAGGGAAGGGCTGCATAAGCTCTCACCCATGTGGGAGGGCCCGTTCAAGGTCGCCCATGTCTCTAGGCCTGGCACCGTGCGCCTGGAGACGCAGGACGGGGTACCCATCCAGAACGCCTGGAACATCCAGCACCTCCGAAAGTTCTACCCATGAAGAAAGGCCCAGCGCCTGTGAAGAAGACCCAGTGCCTGTGAAGATCTCCGCCCGTGACACTCTCACGTAATAATGAGTGGGGTTGTACACTGTCGGTGTCAAAACCGGCGGATCTCGGGTAGGGGGTCCCGAACTGTGCGTCTAAGGTGGATGGTAACAGGAGGCGAGGGACACAATGTTTACCTAGGTTCGGGCCCTCTCGATGGAGGTAATACCCTACTTCCTGCTTGATTGATCTTGATGATATGAGTATTACAAGAGTTGATCTACCACGAGATCGTAGAGGCTAAACCCTAGAAGCTAGCCTATGATTATGATTGTTGTTGTCCTACGGACTAAACCCTCCAGTTTATATAGACACCGGAGGGGCTAGGGTTACACAGAGTCGGTTACAAGGGAGGAGATTTACATATCCGTATTGCCAAGCTTGCCTTCCACGCAAAGGAGAGTCCCAGCCGGACACGGGACGAAGTCTTCAATCTTGTATCTTCATAGTCCAACAGTCCGGCTGTCCGAGGACCCCCTAATCCAGGACTCCCTCAGTAGCCCCTGAACCAGGCTTCAATGACGATGAGTCCGACGCGCAGATTGTCTTCGGCATTGCAAGGCGGGTTCCTCCTCCGAATACTCCATAGAAGATTTTGAACACCAGGACCATGTCCGGTTCTGCAAAACAAATTCCACATACCACCGTGGAGAGTATAATATTTCCACAAATCTAATCTGCTGACAACTTTTCATAGCGTGACGTTCTGCCGTGGTCCGTTCATGACGAACCGTTTTTCCCAGCCTGCCACTGCACGTGTTGCGAGGCAGTTTTATTGGCACGTCTTGTCGAAGCAGAGATTGTGTTCCTCTTATCACGGGATTCTCATCAATACGGGCGTGGGTAACCCAATCGTGCCCGCTGGTATGACTTCTCGATTTTAGGAAAGTTCCAAACGGCCACGCGGAGGACGCTTGATATTCACCCTCTTTATTAAGGGGCCAAGGCCTGTCCTTTTCTTCTCGCGATCGATCCTTCCCTTCCCCCACCTTGAATTCCAACACCCGAGGCTCCGGCTAAGCGCTTCGGACCTTCAATCATGTCCGGATCCAACCTTCAAGGCCGGTGGATGGCCTCCTCCGTCACAGAGGAGGACATCAAGAAGCTAAGAGAAGCCAGGTATCTGACCGCCGAAATCTCGCACAGGCTGCCTGCTCAAGGGCAGGTCATCCCTACTCCCGAACCCAACGAGAGTGTCGTATTTGTTTCCCACTTCCTCCGAGGGCTAGGTTTTAGTCTTGATCCCTTTGTTAGAGGGCTTATGTTCTATTACGGGCTCGATTTCCATGATCTGGTTCCGGATTCCATCCTTCACATCTCGTCGTTCATCGTCGTATGTGAGGCCTTCCTCCGCATCACCCCCACTTCGGCTTATCGCTCAAGACCTTCAATGTGAAGCCGAAGATGATCGATGGGCGACACGCAGAGTGCGGAGGTGCCATAATAAGCAAAGGCACCGATGCTCCATGGCCAAAGGGTTCTTTCCCGGAGATGTCCAACTTATGGCAGCGGGAGTGGTTTTACATCACGGCTCCCCGAAGTACTAAGTGGGCATCTGCCCCCGCCTTCTGTTCGGGCCCCCCGCCACAACTGGCGTCGTGGGTCAACAAGAGGCTGGACTGGGAGCCGGTTAATGACGTGCCGATACTGCAGAGTCGCATCTGAGATCTACTCAAGAGAGATGTCAGCCTTATCAAGGTAATGCAAGTCATGCTAGTTCGTCGGGTCCTGCCATGCCAATGTCGACCTCTCCGTATGTGGGAGTTCAACCCGGAAGGACCGCGAACTATTCAGCAATTCTTCGGCGTGACGCTCGAAGAGATGTATGGATTGTTCTTCGGATCATGAATAAAGTGTCCGGACACCACCGAGGATGCGGGTCTAAACTGCAATCGTCCATATACCCACGTAAGTAATTCTGCGGCCGAACATGCTGTCTTTTAATTTGTCACAACATCATTCTGAAAAATCGCTCTTTGACCAGGACTGGATAAAAAAGGCGAAGATGATCAGGTGTTCGGCGCCCCTTCTCGAAGGCTCACCGGATCCTGTACTAGCCAGGATGCTTGAGCTCGCACCTTATCAAGCGCCATCAGGGGAAGATAAAGGGAGGAATAAAGAAGCCGAAAGCGGGCCTCACGCATTACTTATCCAAACCGGGGGAATTAGTGTTTCCGCGAAGGAGGATAATCGGGGAGAAGAATCTGAAATTCCCTCTCCCCAAGGAAGGAAAAGTACCGCCTCTGAAGACTTGGAAACAAGGGTTTCCAAACGAGGGAAGAAACCTTCGCCAGGGGGCCCTACCCCGGAGGGCATCCTTACCGCACAGTGCCCACAAGGGGATCAGCCCTCCACCGAGCTGTAAGTCAACAAGAGTACTTTTGGTAAATATATCCTGCTTCATCTCCGAGGACAATAACCGAGACGTATGTCTTGCAGTTCGGATCATAGCCCTTCTCGACAGAGTTCGTCTTCGGGGGATCTTCTTCCGGAGATGATGGAGAGCGAAACGCCTCCCCCTATCTCCCCGCCTCATGAGGCGGACGACCCTGAGGTGTCGTCACGGAGGATTTCTCCTGATCCGCCAGGGCCGGAAGGTAACCCTTCGGCCACCCGAAGTCCGGAGGATTCGGCTCCTAAGGAGAGCAACATAAAGAGTCCGGGACTGTCCGGTGCACAACCGGACGTACTGATGGGTCTTCTGGAGCAAGCGGCTATCTCAGAGGCGCATCGTACTTTAATGGGTACGGTGGTTGAGAGGATTTCATCTGCCAAAAGTGGGTTGCATGAAGATTTTATGAGCCTACTAAGAGGCTTTGAGGTACGCAAAGTAATATATATATTTTTCGACGGTACCGCACACGCTAGGTGTGCCCTATGCAGATAGTAGCCCCTAAGACTCCGGTTGCTGTCCAAAGGCGGCATACAGAGGATCATAATCCTAGGTAATGATCATGCTGCTTTCATGTGCAGGCGGCTGAGGGTCCGGTGGCTGGCCGGACTGGTGACTTTGCCGAACTGAGGCGGCAACTTGATGCGGCAGATGCCGACATCGTGCTTGTAAACAAGCGGCTTGACGAGGCACAGGGTATGTATTCTCCAATGGTTAACAGATATTAAAAGGAGCATGATGCTAGTATCTATAATATGCTGTGACTGCAGATGGAGCTGCCGCCGTGGAGACCCTTCGGGCGGAGCTTGCCCGAGCGAAGGAACAAGCCAGGAGAAGTGATGCGGCCGCCCTAAAGGCGGTCGAAGAATTAAGAGCCGAACAGGCTGCTCATCGCCAGAGCGAAGATAAAATAGCCAAGATGGCTGTTGAGCTAAAGGATGCCGCCGACCGGTATGAGCTTCTTGACAAGGAAAGCCAAGCGAAAGCGGCGGATCTGAAGAAAGCCATGGTAGCAGCCAAGGAGACCCGCTCTAAAATCAGAGTGGCGAAGGAGGAGCTTCGTCAAGCCGGAGATATCACGGCTGGGAAGCCCTTTTTGTTGCGGACGAAGTTCGGAGATCCGAAGTATGCCCCTCTGGATCAATTATGGAGTGCCGCAGACGCGTACTTGGATTTGGCAACGAGTGCTACTGATGCGACTTAGTTTTTCAAAGATAAAAAAGATCACGAAGTGGAAAAGTTGTTCTGGTCGCAGTTCAGTGCTCCAACGCGTCCGCTGCTATTAAATGAGCAAATGGCCGAGTGGGCTGAGCTCCATAGGTTGTCCGGGCTTGCCATGAGGTTTGTCGTGGACCATCTTTGGCCGGAAGGACCAAGGCCGAATAGTTATTTTGGTTTAGTGCAACAATTCCTTGGTGCTGTGCCGCATATCGACGCTTCAAGGAGGTCGACGTGCATAGAGGGTGCGCGGATGGCTCTTGCCCGTGTTAAGACATACTGGGCAGAGATGGAGGCCACCGCTATTGCAACCCAGGATCCGGCCGTAGGCCAGGTCTCGGCCAAGCACTATTTTGAGGAGGTCCTAGAAGGTGCTCGTTTAATCGAGGCTCAGTGCTCGAAGAGTATTATGTTCGAGTGACATGTATCCCGATTGTAAAAACAATGCTATTTGGATTATAAAGGCTGTATTTATACTTTTGCCTGAAAGTATTATGATGCCTCCTGTGCGGCCGTTTATGTATGTGTATAACCTAAAAGTTTGCAGTCGTCGGCTTTAGCCCCCATGCATATAATGCGGGGGTGTTCGGAAAAGCGCGTGTTCACACTTGATCCAACGTCTTGGTCCATTAAGGAGGTGATAGCGCGGCGAACAAGGAAATCAGACTATATTGCTTTAACACTTTCACTTAGTCATAGGAGTTTGACGGTGGGGCTACTATATAGCCCCTGGTACTTCTGCGCTTATCCGAATACGGTGCGCGTACGTACATGACCGGGAAACCGGTCCTTTGTTAATGCGAAGGAATCGCGAAGATCCCATTGAGTCCTCGAGTGGTTGACTAGTCTCGCGCTTTATCATGACAGTCAGTTTTTGGCTTTCTCTACTGAGGTGCTCATCCAGATGAACCAGGGCACAATCGCAGTAGTTCTCCCGGTGCCACCTTAGCCGATAGAGCGGAACGTATGGTAGCAAAACACGGGAGCCGGGCAAACCCAACTTTTGACCAAAGACATGATTTGGAGCTGATGCATATAAGGCCAAACTCGCGACGCCGGACACTCCCTAAGGTATTCGGTCTTTGCAACATATAACGGGCTGAGTAACGCCCTTAATAATAAACCCTGAGTTTCCAGGTACGTGCATTAGTCTGACGTGGCGAAATGCTAATAACGCCAGCATCCCTCTCGGTTGTGTTGAGTATCCGGAGGGTGTGAAGCAACAAGAGACAGTAAGAAAGGTTTACATAGGGTCTTAATCTAAAAGGAAACCTTTGAGCGGGGCCCTGCTGCACGTCTGCGCCAGTGTCTCCGTTGTGCCGTATCCTGGAAGGGTGTGGCACGATTATCATCTGTAAAAGAGAAAAACTCAGGTGAAAGTCTTCGTGCGAAAAATTGGTTATTCTTAATAAACCATTAAAATTCAATCTAAATAAGGTCAAGCCGAACTATAGTTCTTTTTACATGCGGGAAGCCCCTAGCACCACCTATGGGGGTATATCCATCGACCCAATCTCAGGTTTATCTGTGCTGTTACAGCCAATGGTGCGCCGGACTCGTCTAGCCGTGTCCGCGGTCTTGACGACCGGTCATTTATTCTGGTTGGAGAGGCCGTTCAGTGTTCGGCTGCTAAAGCCGCCACACATTCTTCCGCACGTAAGGAACGCTTTGTGTTTCCGCTAACTATGATGATGTCGCGTGGACCGGGTATCTTAAGCTTAAGGTAAGCGTAATGCGGTACTGCGTTAAAACGAGCGAAGGCCGTTCTTCCGAGTAGTGCTTGATAGCCGCTTCGGAATGGAGCGATGTCGAAGGTTAACTTTTCACTTCGGAAGTTGTCGGGAGAACCCAATACAACCTCTAGTACTAGAGAGCCCGTGCAGCGGGCCTCTGGGCCTGGTATTACTCCTTTAAAGGTAGTATTGCTTTGGCTGATTCTTGTCGAGTCTATCCCCATTTTGCGGACTATGTCCTGATATATCAGACTGAGACTACTGCCGCCGTCCATAAGGACTCGGGTGAGATGGTATCCGTTAATTATTGGGTCTAGCACCAAGGCAGCCGATCCTCCGTGCGGGATACTAGTCGGTGATCCCTGCGATCGAAAGTAATCAGGCAGGCCGACCAAGGGTTGAACTTGGGGGTGACGGGCTTCGCGGCGCATACGTCTCGGAGTGCGCGTTTGCTCCTCCTCTTCGTTACGTGAATCATGTTCACTGTTTTGACCTCTGGTGCGAATTTTTTCTGTCCCCCAGTGTTTTGCCGGTGAGGCTCGTCCTCATCTTCACTAGGTGTCTCCCTCCCCTTGTGTTCGGCGTTTAGCTTGCCGGCCTGCTTGAAGACCCAGGATTCTTTGTTGCTGTGATTTGCAGGTTTGTCGGAGGTGCCATGAATCTGACATAATCTGTCTAGAATCTTGTTTAGGCTGGACGGTCCATCTCTGCTGCCTTTAAATGGCTTTTTCCGTTGACCGGGTTGAGAGCCCCTGAATCCGGCGTTTACCGCCGTGTTGTCTGGGCTGTCTTCATTGCTTCGACGCTTGCTTTTATGGTGTCGCGGTTTCCCATTAGCATCCCTGACTTAGGATGTGCCTGGGTTGCTGGTGCCGCTATGGGCCAGCCAACTATCTTCGCCCATGCAAAAGCGGGTCATAAGGCTTGTTAAGGCTGCCATTGTCCTCGGTTTTTCCTGACCGAGGTGTCTGGCGAGCCATTCGTCCCGGACACTCTGTTTGAAAGCCGCTAAGGCTTCGGCGTCCGGGCAGTCGACAATTTGATTCTTCTTAGTGAGGAATCTGTTCCAAAGCTTTCGGGGTGACTCTCCGGGCTGTTGAATTATATGACTTAAATCGTCTGCATCCGGAGGTCGGACATAGGTCCCTTGAAAATTAGCCCTAAAAGCATCCTCAAGCTCTTCCCAACTTCCAATTGAGTTTTCGGGGAGGCTCTTCAGCCAGTGCCGAGCTGGTCCTTTCAACTTGAGGGGCAAGTATTTGATGGCGTGGAGATCATCTCCGCGAGCCATATGGATATGAAGGATAAAGTCCTCAATCCAGACCCTAGGGTCTGTCATTCCATCGTATGCCTCTATGTTCACGGGTTTGAATCCCTCTGGAAATTCGTGATCCAGCACCTCATCAGTGAAGCATAGAGGGTGCGCGGCACCCCTGTATTTGGATGTGTCATGGCGTTCTAACGGTTGTAGTGTTCGGTTTTGATTCTGTGCCGGAGCATGCTTCCTAGATCCGTAGATGGACATGGTCATACCGACATCGTTAGCCGCCCTATCGCGGCCACGGGGTGGTCGATCCGGCTGATCGGCCGTTTTATTTTTCGGCCGTATAGGCTCTAAAGCCTCGTCATCGAATTCAGGCAGCAGCTTGCGCTTTGGATAGCTCTTTGTGTGGCGACTGCCACCGTACATTTCTTCAGTGTCGAGCACTTTGTTCCATCTACTGTTGAGTGTGTATTGCGCGGCCTTGAGCCTTTGCTTCTGCTTCTTTAGACTCCTCGTGGTGGCAATAAGCCTTCTATTGAGGTTCTCTTGCTCCAAGTGCCTTTCCAGGATGATGTGTGCATCGTCGTTCAGACTGTTGTCCTCTCCGGAGACAGGCTGATTATCTTTACCCTCGGCGTCGCCATGATCGGACAGCGGCTCCTTTCTATGTTCGCCGTCCGCTGGCTCATCCTGCTCTGTCGCTGGGTCCATGTGGTCGTCGTTTCCTTTGGAGTCGACCGGGGTATTATTCTTTCTTGCGCTGTTATTGCTGTTTTTGCTGAGGCGGGGTTTGGAGCGGCGCCTACGCCGTCGCTCTGGTTGCTCCTTGAGGGAACTATCCTTCGCTGCTTCTTCCCGTTCCTCGTCGTTGTTTTCTTTGGGGGTGTCCACCATGTATATATCGTATGATGAGGTGGCAGTCCAGCGCCCTGTGGGCGGTGGTTCCTATTCTTCTCCTGCATCATCGTCCATACCGTCGATGTCTTCGGAGTCAAAATCGAGCGTGTCGGTTAAGTCGTCGACAATGGCTATCAAGTGGGTGGTTGGTGGGGAACGAATTTATTCGTCGTCCGCTTCCCACTCAAGCCGGGCATAGTTCGGCCAAGGGTCTCCTGACAAGGAGAGTGACCTTAATGAATTTAGTACGTCGCCTAGGGGCGAGTGCAGAAAGATATCCGCGGAGGAAAACTCCATGATCGGCGCCCAATCAAATTCGATAGGCACGGACGCAGGCGGTTCGGAGCCCGTGGCCGGGGACGAATCCAAGTGTCCGGCAACACAGGTCTCATAGGAGGTGAAGTCAGTACTCGGCTCTATCGCCGCTGAGTGTGCGGCCTCCGTGGCGGGGTCCATCCACCCGTCATCGGACGGCGTGATCTGCTCTGGATTGAGGGCCGGAGTAGCTACAGGTGTGATCTCCCGAACACTGTCCGACGACAGAGCTAAGTCATGCTCATCGTGACTGTGCGGCGCGCCTGTCATGGGTTCGAATCCGTCGAAGATCAAGTCTCTGCGGATGTCGGCAGTATAGTTCAAGCTTCCGAACCTGACCTGATGGCCAGGGGCGTAGCTCTCGATCTGCTCCAGATGGCCAAGCGAGTTGGCCCCAGTACGAAGCCGCCGAATACGAAGATCTGTCCGGGGAGAAAAACCTCACCCTGGATCGCATCGTTGTCGATGATCGAAGGAGCCATCAAGCCTTATGGTGACCGCACAGTGGAAATCTCAATGAAAGCACCAATGTCGGTGTCAAAACCGACGGATCTCGGGTAGGGGGTCCCGAACTGTGCGTCTAAGGCAGATGGTAACAGGAGGCGGGGGACACAAAGTTTAGCCAGGTTCGGGCCCTCTCGATGGAGGTAATACCCTACTTCCTGCTTGATTGATCTTGATGATATGAGTATTACAAGAGTTGGTCTACCACGAGATCGTAGAGGCTAAACCCTAGAAGCTAGCCTATGATTATGATTGTTGTTGTCCTACGGACTAAACCCTCCGGTTTATGTAGACACCGGAGGGGGCTAGGGTTACACAGAGTCGGTTACAAGGGAGGAGATCTACATATCCGTATTGACAAGCTTGCCTTCCACGCAAAGGAGAGTCCCACCCGGACACGGGACGAAGTCTTCAATCTTGTATCTTCATAGTCCAACAGTCCGGCTAAAGCATATAGTCCGGCTGCCCGAGGACCCCCTAATCCAGGACTCCCTCATACATGCCCCAGAGTCTCAGGAGTGCCGCCCTCGGGCCTCGGGGGCTCCCTCCCACGTCCAAGTGGCAGCACTTAGCTCCACGCTGGTGAGAAGACTTGAAGACTAGACTAGGTGCCGGACGCGGCTTTTCATTTTCTTTCCGTAGTTGGCTTGCCCTCTTTTTATTGAAGTTTGCTTCTGGAGTTCTTTGCTGATTTGGTGTAGTCGCCTTTCACCGCTGTTTCCGACTCCAGTTTAGCCTGCACTCTCTCTCGCATACCTCGCGAGGGGGCTAGGCAGGCGCCCTCGTGAGCGTTTTTCCTTTCTCTGCTTTTCGTCTGCTTTTTCGCGAGGCACCCTCGTTCGAGCCCACAAGCTGGCGCACCTCTCCTAATCCGTGCCCCTCGGGTACCGCGATATGAAGCGCCGGGTCAAGGCTCGGGTGAACGATAAGCCTCCTAGCGAGCCTCCTAACGAATTTTTTGCAGTTCCTAAGCGCCCACCGAGTCAAGGAAGGCCTTGACAGGCACCAGGAAACAAGTGCCTCGTGAAGAGGAGGATACCCCGAACATGCCAAGCTAAGTTATCTCTACACAGAATAACGGCACAGCACATAAACGATAAACATAACATAGTGATTGAGGAATCATAGTTCGATACACGCCCCTCCGGGGCCCATACTAGTTTCTTTTTTGATACAAGAAGGAAAGGAAGGACTGTAACGCCCCGAGACCGACGCTCCAGACGACTTCCATGTTTTTTTCGTTATCGTTGTGTGTATTCATTTGTTTGTTGCATTCATCATCCCATTGCATCCGCATGTTTTCATAAAACTTGCATCTGCTCATAGTTGCCGCGTCCCCCCTTGCTTTCGTTGACCATTTCGAGACCAACCAAACTTGCAACGTTGCTCCTCGTTTTCTCTCTTATCTTCTCCGGGGCCTTTTGTCAGACACTTTGTCTTTGTCGACCCCTCTCAGACCACCCCTCGCGCGCGTCCGAAAATTGTCCCGAACCCGACCTGGTTTGTTGTTATCGATGGGTCCGGATAATCCCCTAACATCTATAAAACATCTCCGTTTTCTTATTTGGACTCCCTAGCTATTTTTTCGCGACCGTCCGATTACAATCGGAGGGGCTAGAATAGCCCCTAAACTAACCCACTCACTATATAAGCAGTCTACTCTAACCCTAGAAACTAGGGATCCTGAACCATCCATCCACCTATTCCCGAGCCGCCGCCACCCACCTCCCTTTCTTCCTCGGGATCTCCTCCCGATCCAACCAGCAACTGCCTCCACCCTCTTCCCTTGATTCCCCGTCGCTCCAATCACCAGCTCCCTCTGTCCTCCCTGGACGCGTCCCGTCCACCCAACCGACGCCCGCGCCCGAGCAACTGCCTCGACCATGGCTGCGTGTCTCCGCTGGCAGCATCTCCGGTCGCAGCTCCACGCCACCGAAGCGCCAGGCCAGGACTCCCTCGCCCTTTCCCTTTCCTTCTTCCCTCTGTTTCCATCTCCATCATCTCATCTCTCTCTTCCTATGCGTCTTCTCGCAGGGACCGAAAGGAGTCAGCCTTGGCCTCGTCACCGCGCCGCTCCGGCGACCCCGTCCCCACGACGACCACGCCGCCCGCCCTTCCCCATCTCGATCGGATCCAGGACCCCACCGCCTCCAGCCGACGCCATGGACGCCAAGTTCCCATTGCAGCCCTCCTCCAGTTCGCCACCTCGTCCCCGCCGTCCTTCATCTCGTTGTCGCCCCGGCCTCCTCTGCTTCGTATTGACCGCCTGCTTCCAACCGCAGCGCCATCCCCGCCTCCTCTGCCTTGTGCTCGTCCGCGACGACGCTGGCAGGTTCCGGCCCTGCCTCAAGCATCCTCTGCTGCTGCCTCCTCATCATCGCCAGGACCTTCCCCGCGCCGCCGCATCGTCGGAGGTGAGCTCCGCCGTCAAGCCATGCCTCTCCGGCCTTCTTTTTTCCTCTCCTCGCGTCGCTCCTTGCTGACTGCCCAGTCATGGTTTCTACCTATAGAGACCATGCCGAGGCCCTCCTCTTCTTCTGATCTGGCGCCGTCCCAGGAGCTTGCCGCCAGATCCGGGCCTTCCTCGCCCGTAGCCTCCCCGTCGCGCCGCCCTTCGCCGGAGACCCAAGCTTCTCCAGGCCGCCGCGCCAAGTCCGGCCGCCTCCTCCTCTGCTTCTGCTTCTGCTTTGAGCAGGAGGTCGACACCCCCGCCTCGAGCCACGACTGCGCGTCGCCTGCGTGCGTTGACCGCGCCCAGGCCCAGCTGCTCCCCTCCGTCGCGCGAGGCCCAGCGCCCCAAGCTGGCCTCCTCTGCAGATGGGCCAAGCCCATGGTGATAAACCCCTAGCACCTCCTTTCCCTTCTGTTGGGCTATCATATTCGGCTCATGTCATGTTTTTTCCCGTGCTGCGATTTAATGATTATTCCAGGAATTACAGTTTTTACAGAAAACCCCCTATATGTTCATGCATCTAATAACGAATTAACCGTGCATCGGATTAAAATGATTTAAACATGTAAAATGCTTAGAATTTTGTCTAGTTTCATAATATGCTACTTTCATCCATGTTTGAAATGTTTAAATTGCTGTTTGATTAAATTTGCTCAAATGCCATGCTAAAATGCTTTATTTCATAACTTAATAACCGTAGCTCCGAATTTAATAAAATTTATATGTAAATGGGGTAGAATAATGCATAGATTAACTTGGTTCACTTTATTTTGATGTTTAACAACTCTAAAATATGCTTTAGGACAGAACAGTGCCAAATCTAAAATATGCATATGAGGATTTTCCGGAATTGTTGTTTGTTATTTCCGGCCTCATTTAAACTTGCCTAAATAGATAGTTTATTTATGCTTCACCCCTTGTCATGTTGAATAACATTTAATATTGTTGGGTACATAAACAAGAGGGAACTAAATAATTAAATGTGGTGTTTCTCCAATATGCAACCCGTTGCATATTGAGCTCAACTTAACTTGTAGTATTGTTTGTGCACTTTGCCATGCCATGCATATTTAAACCGGACATGCATCATACTTGTTTGTGCATCATGCCATGTGTATGTGGTGGTTGTTTACTATGTTGTTTATTTCTTTTCGGGTTGCTTCTCTCGTTAGCTTCGGTTTCGTTCCGGAGTTGTGAGGATTCGTTCGACTACGTCCGCTTGTCTTCTTCACGGACTCGTTCTTCTTCCTAGTGGGATCTCAGGCAAGATGACCATACCCTCGAAATCACTTCTATCTTTGCTTGCTAGTTGTTTCGCTCTATTGCTATGCCGCGATACCTACCACTTGCTATATCATGCCTCCCATATTGCCATGCCAAGCCTCTAACCCACCTTTCCCAGCAAACCGTTGTTTGGCTATGTTACCGCTTTTGCTCAGCCCCTCTTATAGCGTTGCTAGTTGCAGGTGAAGATGAAGTTTGTTCCATGTTGGAACATGTTTATGTTGGGATATCACAATATCTCTTATCTTAATTAATGCATCTATATACTTGGTAAAGGGTGGAAGGCTCGGCCTTATGCCTGGTGTTTTGTTCCACTCTTGCCGCCCTAGTTTCCGTCATACCGGTGTTATGTTCCTTGATTTTTCGTTCCTTACGTGGTTGGGTGATTTATGGGACCCCCTTGACAGTTCCCTTTGAATAAAAATCCTCCAGCAAGGCCCAACCTTGGTTTTACCATTTGCCTACCTAAGCCTTTTTTCCCTTGGGTTCTGCAGACTCAAGGGTCATCTTTATTTACCCCCCCGGGCCAGTGCTCCTTCGAGTGCTGGTCCAAACCGAGCGATGTCCGGCACGCCTGGGCAACCAGGGTCTATGCCAACCCGACGTCTGGCTCATCCGGTGTGCCCTGAGAACGAGATATGTGCAGCTCCTATCGGGATTTGTCGGCACAGCGGGTGGTCTTGCTGGTCTTGTTTTACCATTGTCGAAATGTCTTGTAAACCGGGATTCCGAGACTGATCGGGTCTTCCCGGGAGAAGGAATATCCTTCGTTGACCGTGAGAGCTTGTGATGGGCTAAGTTGGGACCCCCCTGCAGGGTATTATCTTTCAAAAGCCGTGCCTGCGGTTATGTGGCAGATGGGAATTTGTTAATGTCCGGTTGTAGAGAACTTGACACTTGATTTAATTAAAACGCATCAACCGCGTGTGTAGTCGTGATGGTCTCTTTTCGGCGGAGTCCGGGAAGAGAACACGGCTTTTGGGTTATGTTTGACGTAAGTAGGAGTTCAGGATCACTTCTTGATCATTACTAGTTGACGACTGTTCCGTTGCTCCTCTTCTTGCTCTTATTTGCGTATGTTAGCCACCATCTTTGCTTAGTGCTTGCTGCAGCTCCACCTCACTACCTTCTCCTACCCATAAGCTTAAATACTCTTGATCTCGCGGGTGTGAGATTGCTGAGTCCTCGTGACTCACCAGATACTTCCAAAACAGTTGCAGGTGCCGACGATACCAGTGCAGGTGATACAACCGAGCTCAAGTGGGAGTTCGACGAGTACTATGTTTCTTTTCCTGTTGATCAGTAGTGGAGCCCAGTTGGGACGATCGGGGATCTAGCATTTAGGGTTGTCTTCTTTTATTTTGGTTCCGTAGTCGGACCTATGTGTGTACTCTGATTGATGTATGATTTATTTATGTATTGTGTGAAGTGGCGATTGTAAGCCAACTCTTTATCCCATTCTTGTTCATTACATGGGATTGTGTGAAGATGACCCTTCTTGCGACAAAACCACAATGCGGTTATGCCTCTAAGTCGTGCCTCGACACGTGGGAGATATAGCCGCATCGTGGGCGTTACAAGTTGGTAATCAGAGCCATCCCCGACTTAGGAGCCCCCTGCTTGATCGAATCACTAGCGTTGTTGAGTCTAAAAAAATGTTTTGAGTCTTAGGATTATATATATCGGAGAGTAGGATTCTTTTTACTCCTTAGTCCCTTCGTCGCTCTGGTGAGGTCTCCTGACGTAGATGTTTTGATTTTCCTCTCCTCATATTTCACTAAAAAAATTTAGGATCACGCGGGTACCTTGGAATCGTTCCGATGGTTTTGTGACGAGAACATTGTTCTTGGTGCCTCCTGACATTTAGGGGTTGTGGCAGTGTCCCGGGGAGTTGAGCTCCGAGGTGTTGTCGTCACAATTTTATCGTTGCAGTTCTGGAATACCTGAGTTTCGCCGACATCAAAAATCTCTTTTATGCAGTTGTTGGTGAGATCACCTCGACGCCACCCAGTACTGGGGCGGGAGTTCGGGAGTATTTCCATAACTCGTATAACGGATGCTTTTCGAAGGTTGAGGTAAATGATTTCCGAAGGTTTCTTGGTTATGTGTTGAAGGATGGATACAGCTGGATCTAGGTATTGTTAGTTTGGGTGAGATATATTGTGTCCCCTGTATCCCCAACACCTGATTGCATAACCAGAAAGTTTCGGGAGTTTATAAGTGGGAATTCAAGTATCTCGTAGGATATCTTTCCAACACACACATGATACGATATGGGATCTATCATATGTTTGTTTCCGGCTTATTTCCTAAGCCAATCCTTTGTTTTGTTTTGGTTTGTGGTATTCGAGTTGCGTCGAAGTCAAGTGTTGATTCCCTACCTTTCCTAAGAGGTTTTCTCATACTTCTATGTGAATACCAATCCTTCTTGATCATCGAGATTGTCATCCCAATTCTTTCCAACCGGCGTTTTTCTCTTCAAGTGCATCCAGTCATTCCAACATTCGCAAGATCAGTTCTAAGTTTTTTCTCAACGGTGTTCTTTTCATCCGACCCAAGTTGCCTTTGTTTTCCCACCCTCCCACCCTTTTCTTCAAGGACTCAGATTTCTTAATCAAGTATCCTTTTTATGGATGTGAAGTTTCTCCATTCTTTTCCATCAATCTTCTTATCTGGTGATTCTCAGGAAGATGCTCAGGAAGCTTCAAGTTTATCATTCTTCATTCTCGTATTCTTTTCCGGTGGATCCAATTGAAGCTTTCAGTGTTGATTATAGCCCTTTCCTCCTTTCAAATGCTTTTTCATGCCGGTATATCTCTTAATCATTCCCCGCTTGCTATTCAATTGTTCCGGAGTGCTGAAGATATCTCTGAAGATTCGTGTTTCCACTCCGCATCAATTCTAACTATTTTGAGGTTGTTACCTCATTCAAGCCATTTAATTCAACCGGTGCAGTCTCTCTTTTCAAGCAATCTTTCAACGGTGGTTCTTTTGAGTGGGCCCTAACCCACAGGTCTTTTCCCAGGACCTTACCTGACTCTTCTAATTTTCCTGGAGCTTCTAAAATTATTTTCAAAGTTTGACGTAAGAATGGGTTATCATCAGTCATATGTCTTTCTCCAAGATCTTTGAAATTCTTTTCATCGTTGGTTCAACCTTTCTAATTTTCATTCCGGAGTGCCTCCACAACTCATGGTGGTGTTTCTCATCGTCATTCTCAACATTTCAAGATCAAGATAGAAAAATTTCTCTTGAATCTTGGTCCGTTCTCTTGAAGATTCATGGTTCTAACTTGTTGCCATCCTCTCAAATTGTTTCCAATCGCGCAATTCTTTTCTTACCCATCCGGAGCATTTCAGAGTTGTTTTCATTTTTTTGATTCTCCGAAGGCCATCATTTCAGAAGATTTATTCGTTCTCAACATTCAGCTCTCGTTCTCCAAATCTTACCGGTGCATCGTTCAAATATCCTCTAATCAGTTCATGATATCTTCGTTTCACTTGTATCTAAATTCTCTCAAGTATCTTCGTTCATTTTCTAATTCTTCCCAGTGTTTATTTATCTTTTCTTCGTTCATTTTCAATTCTTACGGTGGTTCGCTCAAGAGTTCTCTTCCTTCGTTATCATATAGATTCATTCATTCTTTCCAATCCTACCGGTGATTCGTTGAAGACCTTCCCAAGTTTGTGCCATATCTATCTTAATCCTTTCTACGAGAATAAGTAGTATGCCAAATCCGTTGCTTGTCATCAATTTAAATTGGTGAAGGATATGCATAACATAATTCTTATTATTGTTTCATCCAAGTGGTCTAATTTCTTCTTTCCAGAGTTGTTCATCATGTCACATTTCTTGGTTCGAGTTGCTTCATCTTTCTTTTCCGGAATTCCAAGTTTTCGGCATTATCTCATCGCGTAGCTCCTTCTAAATCATCGCAAGGCTTCACCTTGTGTTTTAAACTTTTCTTTCTTTTTATCATCCTTTTATTACCGGAGTTATTCATAGAGGCTCTACATGGTGCTTCGTCAAGGATTCCTTTCATTCTTCAATTGTTCTTCAAGATTTCTCTCGGAGTTAAGATCCGCCAAGCTATACTCTAAAAATAAACATGGTGCTCAACACATGTTTTGTTTTGAGGAGCTCAAGTATTCTTCATCTTGCATTCCAAAGTGCAATTCTTTCTACCTTATCTCTTGAGATGGTGTTATGTCACTTTTGGCAAATTTCTCCTCGTGTTTCATGATACACAAGTCGTCAGGAATGACATATTTAAATCCATCATTTTATCTTCGTTCAAGAGATCTTTTCAACCAATCAATCTTTTTGTTGGAGTTGTATTGGGTTATATTTCACCTATAGCCTTCCCTAAGGAATGTAGCTATTTGTGGTGTTTATCAATGATCAAATTTTCTCCTTCTCATCTTGGTGAAGAAGTTTTCTTCTCCTTGTTGATCTCAATCCAATCAACTGTTTCCGTAGTGGCAGAGTTTCGCCTCTATCTTGAGAAGTTTTCTATAAGCCCACTACAGGCTTATTCGTTTCGTTGTTGGTTTTTCCAACAACTCCGTTCTAACCTTCTTGGAAGGGTGCTTTCCAAGATCATTGGTGGCAGAAGTTGGCTTTTTCTTCTCCATTCCTTTATTCCAATGATCTACCTTCTATTTTTTCTTCCAGAGGCATGGTGATGTTGCTCTCTTCGCTCATCATCTCGAATTGTGAGGATCGTGTTCGTTTCTTACTAATCCATTTAACCGGAGTGTTGTGTCTATCATTCCTCTTTTAACCGAAGTCTCATCCAAGTGCTTTCATTTTGCCAAGTTCATATTCTATCCCTCCCATTTTCCAACCGGAGCGTTATCGTAATTGATCATTATCGTTCCTTGTACATCTCGTTTCAACCGGAGTGCTTGCATGTACTTCTCGTCCATTGTTCTCGTCATTCATAGCTTTGCAAACTCCAAAGTTCACATGGTGTTCCTTGTTTCTCTTTTCTATCGGTGTGGTCATATTCTTTTCATTCGTGAAGCTCTTATTTCCATGTTTTTCAACCTACAAGGTTCTTGTAATGTTCCTTGTTCCTCTTGCTGAACGGAGAGTTTTAAATTTTGTTCACCTCCGTCGTGTCATTTCTTCAAGCTTTGCGACCTCTCAAGGTTCTTTGGGTTCACTCGTTTGTCAAAGAAGCAACTTTGTTTTACCTCTTCCTCTTCCGTTTCTCTCCGGTGCCATCCTAGATCTCGGGACGAGATCCTCTTGTAGTGGTGGAGGGTTGTAATGCCCCGAGACCGACGCTCCAGACGGCTTCCATGTTTTTTTCGTTATCGTTGTGTGTATTTATGTGTTTGTTGCATTCATCATCGCATTGCATCTGCATGTTTTCATAAAACTTGCATCCGCTCATAGTTGCCACGTCCCCCCTTGCTTTCGTTGACCGTTTCGAGACCAACCACACTTGCAACATTGCTCCTCGTTTTCTCTCTTGTCTTCTCCGGGGCCTTTTGTCAGACACTTTGTCTTTGTCGATCCCTCTCAGACCACCCCTCGCGCGCGTCCGAAAATTGTCCCGAACCCGACCTGGTTTGTTGTTACCGATGGGTCCGGATAATCCGCTAACATCTATAAAACATCTCCGTTTTCTTATTTGGACTCCCTAGCTATTTTTTCGCGACCGTCCGATTACAATCGGAGGGGCTAGAATAGCCCCTAAACTAACCCACTCACTATATAATCAGTCTACTGTAACCCTAGAAACTAGGGATCCAGTCCCATCCATCCACCTATTCCTGAGCCGCCGCCACCCACCTCCCTTTCTTCCTCGGGATCTCCTCCCGATCCAACCAGCAACTGCCTCCACCCTCTTCCCTCGATTCCCCGTCGCTCCAATCACCAGCTCCCTCTGTCCTCCCTGGACGCGTCCCGTCCACCCAACCGACGCCCGCGCCCGAGCAGCTGCCTCGACCATGGCTGCTTGTCTCCGCTGGCAGCATCTCCGGCCGCAGCTCCACGCCACCGGAGCGCCAGGCCATGACTCCCTCGCCCTTTCCCTTTCCTTCTTCCCTCTGTTTCCATCTCCATCATCTCATCTCTCTCTTCCTCTGCGTCTTCTCGCAGGGACCGAAAGGAGTCAGCCTTGGCCTCGTCACCGCGCCGCTCCGGCGACCCAGTCCCAACGACGACCATGTCGGCCGCCCTTCCCCATCTCGATCGGATCCAGGACCCCACCGCCTCCAGCCGACGCCATGGACGCCAAGTTCCCGCTGCGGCCCTCCTTCAGTTGGCCACCTCGTCCCCGCCGTCCTTCATCTCGTTGCCGCCCCGGCCTCCTCTGCTTCGTGTTGACCGCCTGCATCCAACCACAGCGCCATCCCCGCCTCCTCTGCCTTGTGCTCGTCCGTGACGACGCTGGCAGGTTCCGGCCCTGCCTCAAGCGTCCTCTGCTGCTGCCTCCTCATCGTCGCCAGGACCTTCCCCGCGCCGCCGCATCGTCGGAGGTGAGCTCTGCCGTCAAGCCATGCCTCTCCGGCCTTCCTTTTTCCTCTCCTCGCGTCGCTCCTTGCTGACTGCCCAGTCACGTTTTCTACCTACAGAGACCACGCCGAGGCCCTCCTCTTCTTCTGATCTGGCGCCGTCCCAGGAGCTTGTCGCCAGATCCGGGCCTTCCTCGCCCGTAGCCTCCCCGTCGCGCCGCCCTTCGCCGGAGACCCAAGCTTCTCCAGGCCGCCGCGCCAAGTCCGGCCACCTCCTCCTCTGCTTCTGCTTCTGCTTTGAGCAGGAGGTCGACACCCCCGCCTCGAGCCACGACCGTGCGTCGCCTCCGTGCGTTGACCGCGCCCAGGCCCAGCTGCTCCCCTCCGTCGCGCGAGGCCCAGCGCCCCAAGCTGGCCTCCTCTGCAGATGGGCCGAGCCCATGGTGATAAACCCCTAGCACCTCCTTTCCCTTCTGTTGGGCTATCATATTCGGCTCATGTCATGTTTTTTTCCCGTGCTGCGATTTTAGGATTATTCCAGGAATTACAGTTTTTATAGAAAAATCCCTATATGTTCATGCATCTAATAACTAATGAACCTTGCATCGGATTAAAATGATTTAAACAGGTAAAATGCTTAGAATTTTGTCTAGTTTCATAATATGCTACTTTCATCCGTGTTTGAAATGTTTAAATTGCTGTTTGATTAAATTTGCTCAAATGCCGTGCTAAAATGCTTTATTTCATAACTTAATAACCGTAGCTCCGAATTTAATAAACTTTATATGTAAATGGTGTAGAATAATGCATAGATTAACTTGGTTCACTTTATTTTGATGTTTAACAACTCTAAAATATGCTTTAGGATAGAACAGTGCCAAATCTAAAATATGCATATGAGGATTTTCCGGAATTGTTGTTTGTTATTTCCGGCCTCATTTAAACTTTCCTAAATAGATAGTTTACTTATGCTTCCTCCCTTGCCATGTTGAATAACATTTAATATTGTTGGGTACATAAACAAGAGCAAACTAAATAATTAAATGTGGTGTTTCTCCAATATGCAACCCGTTGCATATTGAGCTCAACTTAACTTGTAGTATTGTTTGTGCACTTTGCCATGCCATGCATATTTAAACCGGACATGCATCATACTTGTTTGTGCATCATGCCATGTGTATGTGGTGGTTGTTTACTATGTTGTTTGTTTCTTTTCGGGTTGCTTCTTTCGTTAGCTTCGGTTTCGTTCCGGAGTTGTGAGGATTCGTTCGACTACGTCCGCTTGTCTTCTTCACGGACTCGTTCTTCTTCCTAGTGGGATCTCAGGCAAGATGACCATACCCTCGAAATCACTTCTATCTTTGCTTGCTAGTTGTTTCGCTCTATTGCTATGCCGCGATACCTACCACTTGCTATATCATGCCTCCCATATTGCCATGCCAAGCCTCTAACCCACCTTTCCCAGCAAACCGTTGTTTGGCTATGTTACCGCTTTTGCTCAGCCCCTCTTATAGCGTTGCTAGTTGCAGGTGAAGATGAAGTTTGTTCCATGTTGGAACATGTTTATGTTGGGATATCACAATATCTCTTATCTTAATTAATGCATCTATATACTTGGTAAAGGGTGGAAGGCTCGGCCTTATGCCTGGTGTTTTGTTCCACTCTTGCCGCCCTAGTTTCCGTCATACCGGTGTTATGTTCCTTGATTTTTCGTTCCTTACGTGGTTGGGTGATTTATGGGACCCCCTTGACAGTTCCCTTTGAATAAAAATCCTCCAGCAAGGCCCAACCTTGGTTTTACCATTTGCCTACATAAGCCTTTTTCCCTTGGGTTCTGCAGACTCAAGGGTCATCTTTATTTACCCCCACGGGCCAGTGCTCCTTCGAGTGCTGGTCCAAACCGAGCGATTTCGGCGCCCCCTGAACAACTAGGGTCTATGCCAACCCGACGTCTGGCTCATCCGGTGTGCCCTGAGAACGAGATATGTGCAGCTCCTATCGGGATTTGTCGGCACAACGGGTGGTCTTGCTGGTCTTGTTTTACCATTGTCGAAATGTCTTGTAAACCGGGATTCCGAGACTGATCGGGTCTTCCCGGGAGAAGGAATATCCTTCGTTGACCGTGAGAGCTTGTGATGGGCTAAGTTGGGACCCCCCTGCAGGGTATTATCTTTCGAAAGCCGTGCCCGCGGTTATGTGGCAGATGGGAATTTGTTAATGTCCAGTTGTAGAGAACTTGACACTTGATTTAATTAAAACGCATCAACCGCATGTGTAGCCGTGATGGTCTCTTTTCGGCGGAGTCCGGGAAGAGAACACGGCTTTTGGGTTATGTTTGACGTAAGTAGGAGTTCAGGATCACTTCTTGATCATTACTAGTTGACGACCGTTCCGTTGCTCCTCTTCTCGCTCTTATTTGCGTATGTTAGCCACCATATATGCTTAGTGCTTGCTGCAGCTCCACCTCACTACCTTCTCCTACCCATAAGCTTAAATAGTCTTGATCTCGCGGGTGTGAGATTGCTGAGTCCTCGTGACTCACCAGATACTTCCAAAACAGTTGCAGGTGCCGACGATACCAGTGCAGGTGATGCAACCGAGCTCAAGTGGGAGTTCGACGAGGAACTTGGTCGTTACTATGTTTCTTTTCCTGTTGATCAGTAGTGGAGCCCAGTTGGGACGATCGGGGATCTAGCATTTAGGGTTGTCTTCTTTTATTTTGGTTCCTTAGTCAGACCTATGTGTGTACTCTGATTGATGTATGATTTATTTATGTATTGTGTGAAGTGGCGATTGTAAGCCAACTCTTTATCCCATTCTTGTTCATTACATGGGATTGTGTGAAGATGACCCTTCTTGCGACAAAACCACAATGCGGTTATGCCTCTAAGTCGTGCCTCGACACGTGGGAGATATAGCCGCATCATGGGCGTTACAAGAACAAAATAAAAGCGGCGCCTGCCCCTACAGCGGTCCACGGGGGCGGGCTCTTGGCGCCGTCCTGAGCTCAGCCAGACCCCTCCTTGCGCTTCACGGAGGCGCAGCGAAGAGACGACCCGCTGCCACCTTCGAAGCGGGCGCGGCGGCTGGTCGTAGCCACCACTGCTGGAGCTGTCGCCGGGGGAAGAGCCACCATAGCTGGACGAGACGCGGTCGGCACCAAGGGCGGGTTCGCCCTCATCCTCGTCTCGACCATCGCCAAGGCCGAGCACCTCCTCGCCGTCGTTCACCTCAGGGCAGCACCCGGCGCGGCGACCATCTTCCCCAAACACCCTCACGTAGAGGGTCGCATCACCGTCATACTTGAAATGGAGGGTGCACCGCCTGCCCAGGCCGCGTGCGCGGGCGAACGTCTGCCAACCGCGGGCAAGAGCTATGTTGACCGTGGCGGAGACCTTGACCGCAACCCAAGAAGCCCTCCTGCAGCAACCGCCCGCCTGCAGCCAGAGCCTGCCTGGACCGGAGGCTGGCAGCTCCTCGGCGAAGAAGCGCGGGAGCTGAAGCCAGTTGCCGGCCGGGTTCTCCGACCAGACGACGAACTCCGGCAGCACCTCCGCTGAGTGGAAGCGCGGTCGGGGAGGCCGTGCAACCATGGCACGTCTCCCTTCATCGACAGGGCTGCCACGACTGGAACGACCCCTGCCACGCACAGCGGCGCCACCGCTGGAACGGGGGGCCGCGGCGGGGGTCGCGGTGTGCTTGCGGGGACGACCGCGTCCACGCTCGGGCGCCGGGGAGCCGGGCCCCTCGCGAGGGGCCTTCCCCTTCTCCGTGGTAGAGAACCTCCTCGACGGTGCCATTAGCGTCGTTGCTAGTAATGGAGCAAGCAGGGAGAAGCAAGCGGAATGGGAAGAGATGGGCGACGGGGGCTCTGCCCCCTCCCCATTTATAGCAGGAGAAGGCCAACCAGCGCCCCCACGATCACAGGTAATGATGGTTTTTCCTTGCATGCAGCAGTGACTCGTCAAGTCGGGCAGTTGCCGAGGCAGCGTGGGGAAGCGAAGACGCCCATGTCCAATCAACCGTCACACGTCGACCAAGGCCACAGGCTATTGGGGCCCGGGGCGCTCCGCACTTGACCTTTGGCTTTGCCTCGAAGCCAAGCCCGAGCGCGCCTTGGGCCCGGGGGCTACTATCGGCATTCTGGGAATGGGGGTCCCCAGACTTGCCTGCCTGCAGCCCACGGCATGGCTCTGCGAGCGGGCCCGTACAGACCATCTTCACCAACAAGCATTCAAGACCCTCGCGAGGGGCCAAACCTCGCGAGGCGGACGACGCAAGACCTCCTCGGGAGCGGCCTCACCAGGTTGGCTCACGATGGGCGGAGAGATCAAGGGAAGGCAAACCTCGCGAGGTTCTTGTGACGTGAGCCATGATGATCGAGACCAGGCGGGCGCCAGGTGGGTGCCAGCGTGCACAGTGTCCTTGTTTCCTCTTTGGTGCTAAGGAGGCAAGCGCAGGCGAGGAGTACCGAGGCGTCAAGCAAAGGTTTCCAAATCAGTGCAACGAGACCAAGACCAGCAGGACGGCAAGACGGAGGTCACCATGGAGCCCAAGGCAGCATCACCACCAGAGCCTTTTGCAGGCGAAGAGTTCTTTTGTCAGGATAAGCTATACTAGCTGTCCCCTTTCGAATTGGCCGTTGTTGGCTCCCTTCCCGCTCAATATTTGGGGAGAGGACCAGGGCCTCTATAAATAGGACTAGCCACCACCGTAGGAGATAACTCATTCGGAGACATCTCATCTGATCTTAAGTGATCCTCACCCACACAAGTTCACCAAGCACAAGAACACCTCTCCTTAGGAGGCTGTTCTTCCCCTTGTACTGTTCATCCTCAGCCCAAGAGGCAATCCTCCACCACCACACTGGAGTAGGGTATTACACCACAACGGTGGCCCGAACGAGTATAAATCTTGTGTCCTTTGTGTTGCGAGTTCGTCGAGTTAGTCCTGAGATCATAGCGAGGTTAGGGCGTGGAACGGTAGGGGGAGATCTTCGTGCGCACCCCAGTGTTCGAACCTTGAGGGTTTTGCCAGAACCCTAGATCCGACAGAGGTCTATCTGGTACTTCCTCATAGCTTGGCAGCGATCAGGGAGATTGACGTTGGTCTCGTGCATGAGGTAGGGGTCCCGTGCCGCGACAACCTTGTTGAGATCACATTTGGCAATGTAGGCGCTATTGATTGCCCATAGGCGTATTAAGGAAGGACCAAGCTGGTATAGGTGGAACTGGTTGAAGATGCCTTTGAACGGCGCATTGAACTTGGCTGCGGGGAAAATGTCACACAAACAAATGTTAGGTGGCACCATCACTGCTGAATAATAAAAGATATATAAAATTAAGTGTGGCGTCATTTCTGAATTCCCTCGACAGAACTTTCTACATCCAAAACGCATTTCAGCTTCTTTTCATGCACTATGTTTTGAGCTGCACTTCACCTTCTTCTTGATAGGCGCCAGGTTGTTGGTTCTCATGGTCATCTAGATCTTCCTTTTGACAGTTCTTTATCGCTTTGTTCTTTTTGCCTTTTATACAAAAGGTTTCTCACTTCCTAAACCTCTGCATGGCCTTCATGTTCGTCCAGCTGATTTTCATGTTCGACCTTGTTCTTCATGCCTCCTTCTAGCTCATCATCATGTGCCGCTCCTTCGACTTCGGCATCCTCCTCGTCCTCACCATGACTTGTCCACCATGTGTAACTAGGCATGAAACTATGTTTCAACAAGTGCATCTTCACATGACCACTGGAAGGGTCAATCAAAACTTCGTTTTCGCACTTCTTACAAGAACATAATATCTCTTTTCGCCTTTGTGATTCATATCTTCCAACGCCACCAGGAAGAACTCATTTATAGTCTGATCCATATGTATATGAACAAATATTTCACTTCATAGCATTGCCTAAAAAAGTGTAAAAATATATTTCAGCATGACTATCTTTTACTAAAAAAATGGAAAAACTGAAAATTGGGCATATTATTGATAAGTCTCCGTCGTATCTACTTTTTCAAACACTTTTGCTCTTGTTCTAGACTCTAATTTGCAAGATTTGAATGAAACTAACCTGGACTGACACTGTTTTTAGCCGAACTACCATGGTGTTATTTTTGTGCAAAAATAAAAGTTCCCGAAATTGGACGAAACTTTTTTGGAGATTCCTATGGAATATATGAAAAATACTGGAGCCAGGACCCACCAGAGGGCCCCTCCCTGTTGCCCACAAGGCACCAGGGCGCGACCACCCCTAGGTGCGCCCAAGTGCTTTGTGGGGCCCACGGAGCTCCGCCGTCCCTAATCTCAAGCCTATAAATTCCTATTTTCCAAGAAAAAAATCAGAGAAGAAGTTTCATCGCGTTTTAAGATATGGAGCTGACACCACCTCCTGTTCTTCATCGGGAGGCCAGATCTAGAATCCCTTCTGGGCTCTGGAGAGGGGGATTCACCGCCATCATCATCACGAACCCTTCTTCATCACCAATTTCAAGATGCTCACCACCCGGAGTGAGTAATTCCTTCATAGGCTTGCTGGATGGTGATGTCTACTATGCAACTTTATCCTGGTAGACGTTGTTGGGACTCCAAGTGCAGATTTTTGTAGGACAGTAGCAAATTTCTCTCAAGTGGATGACCCTAAGTTTTATAATTCCGTGGGAGGAGTAGGATGAAGATGGTCTCTCTCAAACAACCCTGCAACCAAATAACAAAGAGTCACTTGTGTCCCCTGAAGGAAATATGCCCTAGAAGCAATAATAAAGTTGTTATTTTCTATTTCCTTATTCATGATAAAGGTTTATTATTCATGCTAGAATTGTATTGATCGGAAACATAAATGCATGTGTGAATACATAAATAAACACCGTGTCCCTAGTGAGCCTCTACTTGACTAGCTCATCGATCAAAGGTGGTTAAGGTTTCCTAACCATGGACATGAGTTGTCATTTGATAACGGGATCACATCATTAAGAGAATGATGTGATGGAAAAGACCCATCCGTTAGCTTAGCCTAATGATCGTTCAATTTTATTGTTATTGCTTTCTTCATGTCAAATATTCGACTATGAGATTATGCAACTCCCGGATACCGGAGGATTGCCTTGTGTGCTATCAAACGTCTCAACATAACTGGCTGATTATAAAGATGCTCTACAGGTATCTACGAAGGTGTTTGTTGGGTTGGCATAGATCGAGATTAGGATTTGTCACTCCGTGTTTCGGAGAGGTATCTCTGGGCCCTCTCGGTAATGCACATCATAAGAAGCCTTGCAAGCAAAGTGACTAATGAGTTAGTTGTAGGATGATGTATTATGGATGAGTAAGAGACTTTCCGGTAACGAGATTGAACTAGGTATGTAGATACCGACGATCGAATCTCGGGCAAGTAACATACCGATGGACAAAGGGAATAACGTATGTTGTCATAACAGTTCGACCGATAAAGATATTCATAGAATATGTAGGAACCAATATGAGCATCCAGGTTCCGCTATTGGTTATTGACCAGAGAGGTGTCTCGGTCATGTCTACATAGTTCTCGAACCCGTAGGGTCCGCACGCTTAACGTTCGATGATGATATTGTATTATATGAGTTATGTGATTTGGTGAACGAATGTTGTTCAAAGTCCCGGATGAGATCACGTACATGACGAGGAGTCTCGAAATGGTCGAGATGTAAAGATTGATATATAGGACGATAGTATTCGGACACCGAAAGTGTTCCAGAGTGTATCGGGTATTTATCGGAGTACCGGAGGGGTTACCGGAACCCCCGTGGGAGGTAAATGGGCCATAAGAGGGGAGCGCACCAGCCCACAAGGGGTGGTGCACCCCCTTGGCATGTGGCCGAATTGGAGAAGGAAAAATGGGGGTTCGGCCCCCCTTCCTTTCTCTCTTCCCCCTTCCTTTCTTCTCTGGTGAAAAAAGGAAGGGGGGGGGGGCACATGGGGAAATCCCAAGTAGGATTCAGATCCTACTTGGGGCGCCCCTAGCTTCCTCTCCTCCCCTCCCACCTATATATATGTGGGGAGGGGGGCGCCTAGAAGACACAACATCAATTGTTAGCCGCGTGCGGCGCCCCCTCCATAGTTTACACCCCCGGTCATATTCTCGCGGTGCTTAGGCGAAGCCCTGCGCGGATCACTTCACCATCACCGTCACCATGCCGTCATGCTGACGGAACTCATCTACAACCTCGACAACTTGCTGGATCAAGAAGACGAGGGACGTCACCAAGCTGAACATGTGCAGAAGTCGGAGGTGTCGTACGTTCGGTACTCGATCGGTGGAGCGCGAAGAAAGTTCGACTACATCAACCGCATTGTGAAACGCTTCCGCTTACGGTCTACGAGGGTACGTAGACATACTCTCCCCTCGTTACTATGCATCTCCATGGATAGATCATTGCGTGTTCATAGAATTTTTTTGTTTTCCATGCAACGATTCCCAACTTCCCCAACACACCCAATACAATGGTAAATTGTATAGGTGCACTAGTTCGGCGGAGAGATGGTGATACAAGTGTAATATAGATGGTATATATAGGTCTTTGTAATCTGGAAATATAAAAAACAGCATGGTAGCAAGTGGTAAAAGTGAGCGAAAATGGTATTGGAATGCTTGGATACAAGGCCAAGGGTTCATACTTTCACTAGTGTAAGTTCTCTCAACAATGATAACATAATTAGATCATATGGCCATCCCTCAACATGCAACACAAGTCACTCCAAAGTTCCTATCGCGGAGAACATAAGATGAAATTGCTTGTAGGGTACGAAACCACCTCAAAGTTATTCTTTCCGATCAATCCATTGAGCTATTCCTGTAAGTGTCACAAACAACCCTAGAGTTCATAGTAAAATAACACCATATGACACACATCAATCAACCCTAATTTCACCTAGATACTCCAATGTCACCACAAGTATCCGTGGGTCAATTATACGATATGCATCAAACAACTTCAGATTCATAATATTCAATCCAACATAAAGAACCTCAAAGAGTGGTTGACGGGTGTCTGTTTCTCCAACTTTAGTTGAATTGAATTTGACTGCGGCCGATCCTTGAAGAGGTAAACAGCAAACTTGACGAAACACCGTTGTGGTTTGATGCGTAGGTAAGAGCGGTTCTTCCTAGAAGCCCGTAGCAGCCACGTAAAACTTGCAACAACAAAGTAGAGGACGTCTAACTTGTTTTGTAGGGCATGTTGTGATGTGATATGGTCAAGACATGATGTGATATACGTTATTGTATGAGATGATCTTGTTTTGTAAAAGTTATCCGCAACCGGCAGGAGACTTATGGTTGTCTCTTTATTGTATGAAATGCAAACGCCATGTAATTGCTTTACGTTATCACTATGCGTTAGCGATAGTTGTAGAAGCAATAGTTGGCGAGACAACCACGACGTTACGATGGAGATCAAGGTGTCGAGCCGGTGACAATGGAGATCATGACGATGCTTTGGAGATGGAGATCAAAAGCACAAGATGATGATGGTCATATCATGTCACATATTTTGATTGCATGTGATGTTTATCTTTTATGCATCTTATTTTGCTTTGTATGGCGGTAGCATTATAAGATCATCCCTTAACTAAAATTTCAAGGTATAAGTGTTCTCCCTGAGTATGCACCATTGCGATAGTTCGTCGTGTTGAGACACCACGTGATGATCGGGTGTGATAGACTCTATGTTCACATACAATGGGTGCAAGACAGTTTAGCACATGCGGAATACTCGGGTTAAACTTGACTAGCCTGGCATGTACAGACATGGCCTCGGAACACCGGAGACCAAAAGGTCGAACGTGAATCATATAGTAGATATGATCAACATAGAGATGTTCACCATTGATGACTACTCTATCTCACATGATGATCAGACATGGTTTAGTTGATTTGGATCATGTATCATTTAGATGACTTGAGGGATGTCTATCTAAGTGGGAGTTCTTAAGTAATTTGATTAATTGAACTTAATTTATCATGAACTTAGTCCTGATAGTTTTTGCATATCTATGTTGTAGATCAATGGCCCGTGCTACCGTTCCCTTAATTTTAATGCGTTCCTAGAGAAAGCTAAGTTGAAAGATGATGGTAGAGACTACATGGACTGGGTCCGTAACTTGAGGATTATCCTCATTGCTGCACAGAAGAATTATGTCCTTGATGCACCGCTAGGTGAAAGGCCTGTTGCAGGAGCAGATGCTGATGTTATGAACGTCTGGCAAGCTCGATCTGATGACTACTCGATAGTTCAGTGTGCCATGCTTTACGGCTTAAAATCGGGACTTCAAAGACGTTTTGAACGTCATGGACCATATGAGATGTTCCGGGAGTTGAAGCTAATATTTCAAGCAAATGCCCGAGTTGAGAGATATGAAGTCTCCAACAAGTTCTATAGCTGCAAGATGGAGGAGAACAGTTCTGTCAGTGAACACATACTCAAAATGTCTGGGTATCATAATCACTTGACTCAGCTGGGAGTTAATCTTCCAGATGCTAGTGTTATTGACAGAGTTCTTCAATCACTGCCACCAAGCTACAAAGGCTTCGTGATGAACTATAATATGCAAGGGATGGACAAGACAATTCCCGAGCTCTTTGCAATTCTCAAAGCTGCGGAGGTAGAAATGAAGAAGTAGCATCAAGTGTTGATGGTTAACAAGACCACTAGTTTCAAGAAAAAGGGCAAGGGAAAGAAGGGGAACTTCAAGAAGAATGGCAAGCAAGTTCCACTCCCGGGAAGAAGCCCAAAGCTGGACCCAAGCCTAAAACTGTGTGCTTCCACTTCAAAGGGACTGGTCACTGGAAGCGGAACTGCCCCAAGTATTTTGCGGATAAGAAGGATGGCAAAGTGAACAAAGGTATATTTGATATACATGTTATTTATGTGTACCTTACTAATGCTCGTAGGAGCGCCTGGGTATTTGATACTGGTTCGGTTGCTCATATTTGTAACACGAAACAGGGGCTACAAATTAAACAAAGATTGGCTAAGGACGAGGTGACAATGCGCGTCGGGAATGGTTCCAAGGTCGATGTGATCGCCATCGGCACGCTACCTCTACATCTACCTTCGGGATTAGTTTCAGACCTGAATAATTTATTTGGTGCCAATGTTGAGCATGAACATTATATCTGGAACTTGTTTAGTGCAAGACGGTTATTCATTTAAATCAGAGAATAATGGTTGTTCTATTTATATGAGTAATATCTTTTATGGTCATGCGCCCTTGAAGAGTGGTCTATTTTTATTGAATCTCGAATTTGGTAATACACATATTCATAATATTGATGCCAAATGATGCAAAGTTGATAATGATAGTGCAACATATTTGTGGCACTGCCGTTTAGGTCATATTGGTGTAAAGCGCATGAAGAAACTCCATGTAGATGGGCTTTTGGAATCGCTTGATTATGAATCATTTGATACTTGCTGAAAGGACATGCGGTGCCCCCATGTGTGGTTTTGGTAACTGATGACATTCTCTATGGACTAATTGTTGCATTGAGTTATATTTGAAGGATTCATCCATAGGCTTTTCTTGAGGTCCATTTGTTGGTTTCAAGGAGAGTATATGATGATCAAGGTGCTATTCAAGGAATTATCTAAAGATTGGTCATGTGAGAGGTTGATCAAGAATAAGTCAAAGAGTGAATCAAGTTGATGAACTCACAAAGCGTGTAAGATGTACCGAGAGGGATCAAGTGATCCCATGGTATGGTAAGCATTGTCCATTACGCGTTCTGAACTAACCCATGGTCTATGTGAGAGTTCTATGTGGGGTTAGGTATGTTTCCATGGGCTTGCGTCAAGAGGAAGATATCATACAACCCATGGAGAGGATGACATCAAGTGGTGATCGTCATCAAGATTGCGGTGTGCAAGTTCAAGTGGAGCATCATGAAGAGATCACGTCCTTGATGCTTTCCGTCCATTGTGGTCACAATGTACTTGTGAGGATGTGGCAAGGAGTGGCTCACCCATAGTGTAGTATGGGGGAGCAATCTACTAGTCTTCATCAAGCTAGTGCACTCAAGAAAGGTGGTCCAACTTGAGGGAGTCAAGACCGTCATCATCTAGCTCAAGTGGACTATGGCAAGGAAAAGGTTTGTTCTTGATAGGTTTTCTCTTTTACCGGTCTCACGGTGTTAGTTGGGAGACCGGATTATAGGATCGATAGCCGTACTATCAAGGGGGCTCTTGAGTGAGTAGCTTGATCGTATCGTTCGGTGAGAGCTCAAACCATTGCATTCTGGGAACCATCATATTTCTTGGTTCTTTTTTGGATTCTCTCTTTGTGAGGTTTTAGAGCTTGTGGTTATCTTCGTGACAAGCTCTAGTTCATCGAAAACCGATTTCCTATGCATCTTCTTTTGCGTTTTCGGTGTTGGAGTTTTTATCGGTCTTATTTGAGAAAGGGTTATCACCGTTTTATTTTGGGTTTTTTCTCAACTGATTTTTCTTGATATTTCTATCAATATTGTGTTAGCCCTTGTCTCTAGCTTTCCAACAAACTTGGTTTCATCAAATTCGGAGTTTGTTTGCAAAAGTTGTGGCCGTTTCAATTTTACCGGTTCCCGCATCTCTCTGCCTAGTGCGGGTGCCCGGGGTCCTTGACCCCCGGGTGCCCGGGGTAACCCGAGCCCCTCCATAGAGACCTCTCTGATTGGTCCGGGTGCCCGGGGTCTCGTACCCCCGGGTGCCCGGGGTCATCCGGGCCGCTCCCTCACCCCCTCTCCCCTTTCTTTGTCCGGTGCGGGTGCCCGGGGTTTGGGGCCCCGGGTGCCCAGCCCCTCCCCACCACCTCCTCATCCCTCCCAGCCCGGTGTGGGTGCCCGGGGTTTGGGCCCCCCGGGTGCCCGACCCATCCCAGGAGCCCCTCTCGGCCTACCCCGGGTGCCCGGGGTCTTGGATCCCCGGGTGCCCGGTCCCCCTGCTCTGTTGCTTTACTTGTATGTACGGGTGCCCGGGGTTTTGCCCCCGGGTGCCCGGGGTTGTATGCCTTTTTCTCTGTTGGGTCCGGGTGCCCGGGCCCCTTTTGTCCGGGTGCCCGGGGTGGCGGTTGTGTGCAACGGCCGCATTTTTCTTGGGGGTATTTATACCCCCTTCTTCCACCTTCAACCCTATTCCTCTTGCAAGCTTTTTCCCCCACCATTGTTGACCTCTTGGAGCTTGCTATCTCTCAATCCCTCCATTTCTTGCTAGTTTTTGGGGGAAAAGAGAGAGGAGATCTAGATCCACATTTCCACCAATCACTTTCTCCCCTATGTGAGGGGAACCCCTTGGATCTAGATCTTGGAGTTCTTGGTGTTCTCCTTTTTGTTCTTCCTCTTCTTTTCTTCCATAGCTTTTGTTGCTTTGTTGGGATTTGAGAGTGAGGGACTTGGGCACTCCGTGTGTCCTTGCCGTTGCATTTGGTGCATCGGTTTGAGTCCTCCACATTGATACGTGGAAGTTACAAGTTAAGAAGCTTATTACTCTTGGGTGCTTGGTACCCTTGAGCTTGTTCCTCTTGGGTGCTTGGGCGCCCTAGACGGTTGGTGGTGTTCGGAGCTCAATCATTGCGGTGTAAAGCTCCGGGCAAGCATCGGGGTCTCCAATTAGGTTGTGGAGATCGCCCCGAGCAATTTGACGGGTACCGGTGACCGCCCCCAAGGGTTGCCAAAGTGTACGGGTTCGGTGACCACCCCCAAGGGTTGCCATTTGTACGGGTTCAGTGACCGCCCTCAAGGGTCCCTTAGTGGAATCACGACATCGTGCATTGTGCGAGGGCGTGAGGAGATCACGGTCGCCCTAGTGGCTTCTTGGGGAGCATTGTGCCTCCACACCGCTCCATACGGAGATTAGCATCCGCAAGGGTGTGAACTTCGGGATACATCGCCGTCTCCGCGTGCCTCGGTTATCTCTTTCCCGAGCCCTTTACTTATGCACTTTACTTTGTGATAGCCATATTGTTTCTAGTCAAATATCTTGCTATCACCTAGTTGTTTATCTTGCTTAGCATAAGTTGTTGGTGCACATAGGTGAGCCTAGTCATTTTAGGTTTTGTGCTCGACAAATTAAACGTTAGTTTTATTCCGCATTTGTTCAAGCCTAAACCGTAATTATTTTAAAGCGCCTATTCACCCCCCCTCTAGGCGACATCCACGATCTTTCAATTGGTATCAGAGCCTCGTCTCTCTTTATTAGGCTTAACCGCCTAGAGAGTAAAGATGTCGACTAGGGGATTAGGATTCTCTGGCACTCTTTGTTTCGATGGCACAAATTTTGATGTTTGGGTTATTTGCATGCTTTATCTCTTTAGGGTCATGGACCCAAATTTAGAGCGAATTGTAGATATGGGTTTTTCTCCTCCAAAGGATCGCCAAATATTATCTTTAGAGGATGAGAAAAACTCTTATCTCAATGCTCAAGCTTCTGATGTGCTTTTCGATGCTTTGAGCAATGTAGTTATATTTTAACTCATGCCATTCCGGGATGCTGATGAGTTGTGGACAAAGCTTCAAGATATATATGGTGTGTCCAAGATTTGTGGGGATGATTGCTCTCCCTCCACCTCCGGCCGTGTTGCCTTCTCAACTTCTTCTACTTCACCTACATGTGGATTGCCACAAGGTAATGCTATGGTGAGTAGTGTTGGTCATTGCAATGATGATAGTGTGCTTGTTCTTGGTGACCCTTCATCATTATCTTATTGCAATGGTCTTTCTTTGGACTTTAACACTTCGAGCACCTTACATGTTTCACATGCTTGTGTTGATAGTCCTTGCATATCATGTAGAAATTTCTTGCTCAAATCTCATGATGATATGCTCGCTATGTCTTGTTGCCATGATAAAAATGTATCTATTTCCTCGAGTTGCTATGCTAACAATGTATAGGAAATCCAACACTCCATGGAACAAGATGTGATCTTGAATGGTGCTTCAAGGGATCCTACATCATCATATATTGCTCTTTGCCTTATGGCTAAGGCTTCAAAGGCATCTCCTACTTTGAACCCCAATATGTCTCTTGATGATGATGTTAATGCTAATGATGATGAGGATAATGATGAAGATAATGATAATGTTGCTTCCTTAAAAAATAAGGGAGAAATGATTTTTAAAGCTCTTCATAACAATAAAATTGCTCGTTCCAACTTCATGGAAATCATGTCTATTGCCATCGAGGGCAAGAAATACATTGAGGAGTTGGAATCTCATCTCGAGGAGCATGAGGTCACCATTAATAAAATGGAAGGTCATGAGTGTGATTACGCTAATGAGATTGCGGACCTCTCCCAAGCTCTTGAACTTGAACAAACCACCAAGGAATCTCTTGAGGAGACTTTTGCTTTAGAATTATCTAGGGTGAAGGAATCTCATGATAGAGCTCTTGAGGTGGCCAATGATTTTGAAACTAAAAATGCTAAGCTTGAAGTTGCTCATGCTAGACTCCTTGAGGATTTTGAGCACCTTGAAAATGGCTCAAGGGTCATCAAGGGTGAGCTCATCAAACTCATCGAGTCTCATGCTCAACTTGAAGCTTCTTATTTAAAAGAGCTTGCAAAGTTTCCTTCTCCTCTTGTTGTTAATGATAATGCTTGTGCTACTAACTCTATTTCTTGTGAAGCATCCATTTTAAATGAGAATGTTGAGCTAAGGGCTCAACTTGAGTTGCTATCTAGCAATTATGGGAAATTGGAAGAAAGTCATGAAAAGCTTTCTAGCTCTCATGATGATCTTCTTGTATCCCATAATGTGCTAAAAATAGCTCATGAGGCTATGATTGCTAAGGTAACATCTAGTGAGCCTCATGTGGACATTAGCACTACTTTTAGTCAAAATGCTATATTGCCTTGTGCTAGTCCTCGTAATTCATCTATGCATAACATTGGTACATCTTGTGATGAATTGCTTTCCTTGCCTTGTTTCTCTAATGATGAAGCTTATACTTCCTCTAGTACTTGTGTTGAGACTAACCATGTAGAGGAAATCAAAGAGGTCAAGGCCCAAGTCACTTCTTTGAAGAAAGACTTGGAAAAGAGTCATGAAGGGAAATCCACACTCAACAATATCTTGAGTATGCAAAAATCCCCCAATGACAAAGGTGGACTTGGATTTAACTCCAACAAGAATAAGAAGTCCAAGATGAACAAGAAGAAGGGCCAAGAACAAGTCAAGAATTCGGCTAAGATAATTTGCTTCAAGTGCAAAATTGAAGGGCATTTTGTTAGATCTTGCCCATTGAAGAAGAAGGCCATTAGTGACAAGCAACAAGGGAAGCGGCTACAAGTGCATTCTCATGCTCAACCTCAAGTTGAAGAAAGGCCTCTTCCCAAGAAGACTCAAGCTAATGCTTCTCAAGTTGAGAAATCAAGTGAGAAGAAAGTGAAGAGTAGACGTTGCTACCTATGTCATGGGAAAGGTCACCTCGCTTCTTCATGCACTAGTGGTAACTTATCCAACCCAATTATTATTGATGATATCTATTCTCTTGGGAAGGATAAGGTTGGCAATGTGTTTGCCAAGTTTGTTGGTACTCAAAGTGGTTTCAAGCAAAGAACCATTTGGGTTGCCAAGCCTATTGTGACTAACCTCTTAGGACCCAACTTGGTTGGGGACCAACAAGCTCAAACTTGATCAATAGGTGTCTTTGGAGGGCATTGGAAACTTGGCTACATTATGAATAATTAAGGGGACTTCATCATTCTTATTGTCTCAAGCCAAGTCAATTGGGTTATCAAGTTTCTATCCTATATCCAATGTGCCTCCTTTTAGTAACTTGTACTTAAATTGTTTACATTGAAAGTTACTTGCCCCCTTTGCATGTTTGGTTTTGTTCCTTGCATGTGTTTGTATATGTTGTGCTTCCAACTTGATTATCTTGAGCAATCAAGTATATGTGTGTGTTGGTTTGCACATCATGTATGTGTGTGTCGTGCGTTGAGCCTTTATGCTTCTTGTTTGTATCCTAATTGGCTCGTGTGAGAGATTTATGGAACATCCCATTTTGGGGGAGTGATGTGCTTTGTGCACCTCACAATCCTATAAATGTGTGTACATGAGGAATACCATATAGTATTGATATTACAAGATTATCTAGTCGCAAGGTGGTATATCTCTCATGAGAAATTCAAATTCTAAAAAGTCCATTGATTATCTCTTGTTGGATCCTCTTATTGCCTCTTGTTAAGTTTTCGTTGGCATCACATTATGCGGGAGTAATATGCTATGTGCATATTACAAGCCTAGAAAATGTGTACATTGGAGATATTGTCACTTAGATTTGATATTATTAATTATCTTGTGCCTAGGTGACATGTTAGCTCTACAAGTTGCAACTTGCTTGTGTTTGTTGTGAAGATGATGTTGGATATCCTTGTTATCTACCACCAGAAATTATTTCCAAATACTTCTTGTCTTTTGACAATTGGTACTCACTTATGTGTGGTAGAATTTATTGATCAGCTTTACATTGGATTTTGCTTTTGTTTGCCTTATCTCTTGCCAAGGATTGTGCCAACTCCCGTTGTCTTCTATATCACTTGTGGATCTTGTTAATTTCTTGATCTTGTCTAGTGTTTTCTAGATATAGTGAAAGTGGTTATCCCACCTTGTGCATTTTGTATTCAAATGCAAATTCTCTATAATGCACTACTCTTGGGGGAGCTATCGTATTTTCTATAGAACACTCATCTTGTGATCCTTATCAAGTGTGTTGGTGGAAGGCAAGCCATTTCTTTTTGGTAGTTTGTGCCATCATGAAACTTTGTAGAGAGCTTGGTTTGTTTGGAACCAACCTCTCTTTTGGGGGTTTAACATCTTTATTTTGCGTGTTTAATGGATATCTCATTCCTTGATGTATCTTTTAATGATATCTTCGAAGTGATGATTTCTCCATTTGGTATTCTATTTTTCTCTGGGTATTTATTTTTCATTTGGTTTCGGTCCTTGAAAGTCTTGAGCATGCATATTTACTTCATGTAGTATCTTTGGCATTTTTTCTTTCTTTGACCCAATATATAGGGGGAACTCCACCAAGTCTCAAATTGGATGAGACGTGCATGAAATTAATTTTCATATCTATATGCACATATTTATATGGAGTTTGTCCTATGTATTGTTGGTTCTCTAACTCTTTGGTCCCAATGAGGTTGGGTACCATTTTGTTTGTGTTTTTGTTCTAGGAACAATTGGAGATACATTGGATGCTCGGCTCACTCACAAGGAAGGTGGTGTCACCATGTGCTTATTGGAGTCAAGCTATGATGTTCAATGAACTACTATCTGATACCTTCAATTGGTATCTTCCGCATCCTTCCAATGCTATCTCGGTAACAAGTATCTATTCATGCTTTCCTCTCTTGCATTCAACCTTGTGTAGGTTGCATCTTGGCATGATATTCATTTCATATCTTGTGATACTTGTTTCCTTTCTCAAAGCATCCCAACCATGATCTCTTGTTGCTAGTTGTGATGTCTTTAATGGACGTGTGGTTGGACTTCATTTATATACAATAAGACCATATCTAGCCAAGTGCTATGCTTCCAAGTAAATATCTTATTGGTATATTTATGACTTCCTTGTGGATATCTTGTTCTTTCCTTTTTGTAACTATTTCCTGTGTACATCCTTCTTTGTGGATTGGTATCATCATGATCGCCTTCTACCTAGAATCTTATACACTTGAGAGAAGTTGCATATCTAGTTGATATCCCTTTCTTTCTCGTCTGCCGTTTTCTCATGTTATTTCTTCGGTGGCTTCGTGAAAGTGTGTGCCTTGAGTGCGGGTCATATCTCGTTGCATCTTGATGCACTCTTGTGTGGTGAAGATCTTTTTCCTCATGCTTGTATTTACGAGGCTTTTGCCATCTTTATTGGTATCCCTCGTCTTGATGAGGCTTTCATCTTCTATCTTCACCATGGGTTGTCGCAAGCCTTGTTGTTAATTCACATTTTAGTGAGCTTGTGAACCCATTTGCTTGTTGGGTGTATGTGGGGAGGACATGTCATGCACCGTGTATCTCATTTATCCAAGACTACGTTGATGCTTTATGCTCATCCTTATACTAGTCTTCTAAAGTGCTTTGTCATGACTCACACACATCATTTTGGTTGAGCCTATTCTTAAGTTGCCTCTATTACATGTTGCTCAACCATTTGTTTGTTGCAAGTGCTAGACTTTGTTTCCTATATGCTCACTTGCACTTGTTGTGAGTTTCTATTGATTTTGGGGAAGCTATAATCCTATTTTGTGTACTGTGTATCCAAATACAAAAATTCTTATGTGTGCACAAATCACGGGGAGCTTCTTTAGTTTGTTTAGAACACTCCTTTTCTCATATCATAATATCCTTTATTCATGTGGCTCATAGGATCCTTGGTCTAGTTGGTTCAATTGATATCCTTTGATTGCTTGCTTCAATTGGCATCTTTTGATTGCTTGATTGCTTGTGTCTCTCTTTGTTATGTCTTTGTGGCATACCTTTCTTTAGCAATCTTTGTGCCTCAATATAGTTTGTCTTCCTCCAAGTATTTACCTTTGGATTTGTGTATGGTATTACTCTCTCTTGTTGAGAAATACACAATTTATGGAGGAACACTTTTTATATTGGCCTTCTAAGCTTTTCGCCCATTTTGCCAATCGATGCCAATGGGGGAGAAGTTTCAGCGAGTTCTGCGGAGAAGTTAAGAGAGTTATTTCTTCTTGCTTTGGTTTTGTTAATAAGCATTTGCATCTCATTCGCATGCATTATTGGTTGTTGCATTGCATGGTGATGCACAATTCCTTATATAAACTCTCTTGAAAGTGATTGTCATCAATTACCAAAATCGGGGAGATTGAAAGGACATGTGGTGCCCCCATGTGTGGTTTTGGTAATTGATGACATTCTCTATGGACTAATTTTTGCATTGAGTTATATTTGAAGGATTCGTCCATAGGCTTTTCTTGAGGTCCATTTGTTTGTTTCAAGGAGAGTATATGATGATCAAGGTGCTATTCAAGGAATTATCTAAAGATTGGTCATGTGAGAGGTTGATCAAGAATAAGTCAAAGAGTGAATCAAGTTGATCAACTCACAAAGCGTGCAAGATGTACTGAGAGGGATCAAGTGATCCCATGGTATGGTAAGCATTGTCCATTATGCTTTGTGGACTAACCCATGGTCTACGTGAGAGTTCTATGTGGGGTTAGGTATGTTTCCATGGGCTTGCGTCAAGAGGAAGATATCTTACAACCCATGGAGAGGATGACATCAAGTGGTGATCGTCATCAAGATTGCGGTGTGCAAGTTCAAGTGGAGCATCATGAAGAGATCACGGCCTTGATGCTTGCCGTCAATTGTGGTGACAATGTACTTGTGAAGATGTGCCAAGGAGTGGCTCACCCATAGTGTAGTATGGGGGAGCAATCTACTAGTCTTCATCAAGCTAGTGCAATCAAGAAAGGTGGTCCAACTTGAGGGAGTCAAGACCGTCATCATCTAGCTCAAGTGGACTATGGCAAGGAAAAGGTTTGTTCTTGATAGGTTTTCTATTTTACCGGTCTCATGGTGTTATTTGGGAGACCGGATTATAGTATCGATAGCCGTACTATCAAGGGGGGCTCTCGAGTGAGTAGCTTGATCATATCGTTCGGTGAGAGCTCAAACCATTGCATTCTGGGCACCATCATATTTCTTGGTTCTTGTCTGGATTCTCTCTTTGTGAGGTTTTAGAGCTTGTGGTTATCTTCGTGACAAGCTCTAGTTCATCAAAAACCGATTTCATATGCATCTTCTTTTGCGTTTTCGGTGTTGCAGTTTTTACCGGTCTTATTTGAGAAAGGGTTCTCACCGTTTTATTTTGGGTTTTTTCTCAATTGATTTTTCTTGATATTTTTATCAATATTGTGTTAGCCCTTATCTCTAGCTTTCCAGCAAACTTGGTTTCATCAAATTCGGAGTTCGTTTGCAAAAGTTGTGGCCGTTTCAATTTTACCGGTTCCCGCATCTCTCTGCCTAGTGCGGGTGCCCGGGGTCCTTGACCCCCGGGGGCCCGGGGTAACCCGAGCCCCTCCATAGAGACCTCTCTGATTGGTCCGGGTGCCCGGGGCCTCGTACTGCCCGGGGTCATCCCGGCCGCTCCATCACCTCCCCTCCCCTTCCTCTGTCCGGTGCGGGTGCCTGGGGTTTGGGGCCCCGGGTGCCCGGCCCCTCCCCACCACCTCCTCATCCCTCCCTGCCCGGTGCGGGTGCCCGGGGTTTGGGGCCCCCGGGTGCCCGGCCCAACCCAGCATCCCCTCTCGGCCTACCCCGGGTGCCCGGGGTCTTGGACCCCCGGGTACCCGGTCCCCCTGCTCTGTTGCTTTACTTGAATGTCCGGGTGCCCGGGGTTGTATGCCTTTTTCTCTGTTGGGTCCGGGTGCCCGGACCCCTTTTGTCCGGGTGCCCGGGGTGGCGGTTGTGTGCAACGACCACATTTTTCTTGGGGGTATTTATACCCCCTTCTTCCACCTTCAACCCTATTCCTCTTGCAAGCTTTTCCCCCCACCATTGTTGACCTCTTGGAGATTGCTATCTCTCAATCCCTCCATGGATTCTTGCTAGTTTTTAGGGGAAAAGAGAGAGGAGATCTAGATCCACATTTCCACCAATCACTTTCTCCCCTATGTGAGGGGAACCCCTTGGATCTAGATCTTGGAGTTCTTGGTGTTCTCCTTTTTGTTCTTCCTCTCCTTTTCTTCCATAGCTTTTGTTGCTTTGGTGGGATTTGAGAGTGAGGGACTTGGGCACTTCGTGTGCCCTTGCCATTGCATTTGGTGCATCGGTTTGAGTTCTCCACGGTGATACATGGAAATTACAAGTTGAGAAGCTTATTACTCTTGGGTGCTTGGTACCCTTGAGCTTGTTCCTCTTGGGTGCTTGGGCGCCCTAGACGGTTGGTGGTGTTCGGAGCTCAATCATTGCGGTGTAAAGCTCCGGGCAAGCGTTGGGGTCTCCAATTAGGTTGTGGAGATCGCCCCGAGCAATTTGACGGGTACCGGTGACCGCCCCCAAGGGTTGCCAAAGTGTACGGGTTCGGTGACCGCCCCCAAGGGTTGCCATTTGTACGGGTTCGGTGACCGCCCTCAAGGGTCCCTTAGTGGAATCACGACATCTTGCATTGTGCGAGGGCGTGAGGAGATTACGGTGGTCCTAGTGGCTTCTTGATGAGAATTGTGCCTTGACACCACTCCAAACGGATATTAGCATCCGCAAGGGTGTGAACTTCGGGATATATCATCGTCTCAGCGTGCCTCAGTTATCTCTTTCCCGAGCCCTTTACTTATGCACTTTACTTTGTGATAGCCATATTGTTTCTAGTCAAATATCTTGCTATCACCTAGTTGTTTATCTTGCTTAGCATAAGTTGTTGGTGCACATAGGTGAGCCTAGTCATTTTAGGTTTTGTGCTTGACAAATTAAACGCTAGTTTTATTCCGCATTTGTTCAAGCCTAAACCATAATTATTTTAAAGCGCCTATCCACCCCCCTCTAGGCGACATCCACGATCTTTCATTTGCGAACCATGCCTCATAGGCAAGATGATTAAAACTCCGTTCTCCGGAACAATGGATCAAGCTAATGACTTATTGGAAATAATACATACCGATGTATGCTGTCCGATGAGTGTTGAGGCTCGCGGCGGGTATCGTTATTTTCTGACCTTCACAGATGATTTGAGCAGATATGGGTATATCTACTTAATGAAACACAAGTTTGAAACATTTGAAAAGTTCAAAGAATTTTAGAGTGAAGTGGAGAATCATCGTAACAAGAAAATAAAGTTTCTATGATCTGATCATGGAGGCAAATATTGAGTTACGAGTTTGGCCTTCATTTAAAACAATGTGGAATAGTTTCACAACTCACGCCACCTGGAACACCACAGCGTAATGGTGTGTCCGAGCATTGTAACCGTACTTTATTAGATATGGTGCGATCTATGATGTCTCTTACCGATTTACAACTATTGTTTTGGGGTTTTGCATTAGAGGCAGCTGCGTTCACGTTAAATAGGGCACCGTCTAAATCCGTTGAGACGACACCGTATGAACTGTGGTTTGGCAAGAAACCTAAGTTGTCATTTCTTAAATTTTGGGGTTGCGACACTTGTGTCAAAAGGCTTCAGCCTAATAATCTCGAACCCAAATCGAAGAAGTGCGTCTTCATAGGATACCCTAAGGAAACAATTGGGTACACCTTCTACCACAAATCCGAAGGCAAGATATTTGTTGCCAGGAATGGAAACTTTCTATAGAAGGAGTTTCTCTCGAAAGAAGTGAGTGGGAGGAAAGTAGAACTTGATGAGGTAATTGTACCTTCTCTCGAATTGGAAAGTAGCTCATCAGAGAAATCCGTTCCCGTAATGCCTACACCAACTAGAGAGGAAGCTAATGATGATGATCATGAAACTTCAGATCAAGTTACTACTGGACCTCGTAGGTCAAACACAGCACGTTCCGCACCAGAGTGGTACATTAATCATGTTCTGGAACCTACAAACTATGAAGAAGCTATGATGAGCCCAGATTCTGATAAATGGCTTGAGGCCATGAAATCTGAGATAGGATCCATGTATGAGAACAGAGTGTGGACTTTGGTGGACTTGCCCGATGATCGGCGAGCCATAGAGAATAAATGGATCTTCAGGAAGAAGACTGACGCTGATGGTAATGTTACTGTCTACAAAGCTCGACTTGTCGCAAAAGGTTTTTGACAAGTTCAAGGAGTTGACTACGATGAGACTTTCTCACCCGTAGCGATGCTTAAGTCAGTCCGAATCATGTTAGCAATTTCCGCATTTTATGATTATGAAATCTGGCAAATGGACGTCAAAACTGCATTCCTTAATGGATTTCTTAAAGAAGAGTTGTATATGATGCAACAAGAAGGTTTGGTCGATCCTAAAGGTGCTAACAAAGTGTGCAAGCTCCAGCAATCCATCTATGGACTGGTGCAAGCATCTCGGAGTTGGAATATACACTTTGATGAGGTGATCAAAGCATATGGTTTTATACAGACTTCCGATGAAGCCCGTATTTACAAGAAAGTGAGTGGGAGCTCTGTAGCATTTCTGATATTATATGTGGATGACATATTGTTGATCAGAAATGATATAGAATTTCTGGATAGCATAAAAGGATACTTGAATAAGAATTTTTCAATGAAAAACCTCGGTGAAGCTGCTTATATATTGGGCATCAAGATCTATAGAGATAGATCAAGACGCTTGATAGGACTTTCACAAAGCACATACCTTGATAAAGTTTTGAAGAAGTCCCAAATGGACCAGTCAAAGAAAGGGTTCTTGCCTGTATTACAAGGTGTGAAGTTGAGTAAGACTCAAAACCTGACCACGACAGAATATATAGAGAGAAGGAAAGTCATTCCCTATGCCTCAACCACATGTTCTATGAAGTATGCCATGCTGTGTACCAGACGCCTCTACTGACTTAATAATTTGGCCAAATGTCAACTCGACTGTGCTGATCTTGCCCATGAAGGCACGCTTACACAGGGCTGACTCTAGCGGCTGCGGATTACTGAACGAATTAGCTACAAAGTTTAGATCTTGATCCCCAGATTGCCCGATTCCTTTCACTTTGAGGTCAATCTCAAAGAACACAGGATCAATCAGCACAACAACACGTGAAGGACCAGTCAGTGCTAGGTATGGAAACTACACAGAAAATTAATCAAGTAAATACCATTGTTTCTTATACACCTTAAAGTTGAATGTAACAAGTATATTATATTCTGAAAAAATGACTAAAAAATATGTGATCCATTTTATAATGGGAATTTAATTACAATAACTTAAGTTGACATTGGTGGCATGAAAAAATTGAAAAAAGTAACTTTTGAATTAGCAGAATGCGGCAAGAGGCAATAAACTCCTTCCAAACAAGGTTTAATTTCACAAGAGACACAACTGTCAAATAAAAAAAGAGCACGTCTCGGAGAGCCAAGGGAAGCAATAGACTCAAAAGTGACTTACCAAGAGAGGAGTCAAGAACCAGGTAACCAAGTTGACATCAAGAAGAATAGAGACTATACCCAGATAAGAATTTCCAGAATATAATACATATGCACCATAAACTTTTAGAAGTTGGTAATTTCCACAAACCAGAAGTATGTCTTACATGTACTTCTCGAATTGAGATCATCAACTTAATGATATGGGTTTGATTCATATTTGGTTGCCGATCATTTCTTTTAATTCCACGTGTGGATGTACAAACCAAAAGCAAAATTCTAGTTGGATACACTTAACCTCTACACCCCTAATCTAATCTAACAGATCACGATTTAAGTCAGAGCCAACAAAAAATCATTTTAATTACACAGTTAATCAGCATAATTGCAAATTAATCTAATACCTTAACGACTAAAATTTAGGTTTATTGTCAGTTGTATTTTTCCTAAATTCGAAATACAAGCTCAAAGTGCTTTAGGTATTCGAAATGCTGATGATGGCAGGCACATATGCTATTCATATATAGCTCAACTATGAGCTATTGTTATTATTCATTCCTGTCTCCATTTGCCAGAGTTGTTCCTACCATGCAATTTCCTTTACATGCCTTATAAGAGGTAAGATGTTGTTTGAACCAAGCCAAATTCAGAGGTGGCATCTGTCGTTGGAATGAGTCTGACAGTAAGAATAGCGGGTACGTAGGAGGAGGGAGTATCCTAGCTACGGCGAGGTTGTACACACAGTTTTATGAGTTTAGGCCCCTCTCGGAGGAGGTAATAGCCCTACGTCTCGGTGCCTCAGAGGCTTGTCGACTGGATATGTGTGATAGTTACAGGGAGTTCGAACCCTTGTGCTAGAGGGGGGTGGCTTATATAGAGTGCGCCAGGCCCCTCGCAGCCCTCAGTTATACAGGGGTTCAATGTGAGTTAAGACTAGAACGTTACTAGTAACACCTACTATAAATGGTCTTTATGACGATGGAGTGAATGCCTGACCGTTGCCATCCTGGGGTGACTTTAGGCCTTTTGTACTCCGAGTGGGTTTTTGTATGGTAGAGTGAAGTTATCATGGTCGAGTGGAATTGGGATATCCGAGTGGAATCTTCCGTCGAGTGTATTGCACTTCAGGGTGATTTCAGTCAGTATCTTCTGTTGAACCTTGTAGGTCTTGGACTCTAAGGTAGTGTCCTTGGGTAGGGTGTCTAGGTCAGGCCTAAGACCCTACCCTAGGTACATGTCATCGTCATTAGCCCCCGAATGGATTGAGAACCAAGTGAAGAAGGGTTGAAATTGATTCCGGCCTGGTTCAATGCTTCGGAGGCATTTCCTCAAGGTCTTCAAAGCATACTGTTACTTTAACCCCTCATCAGTTGCCTTGATCGATTCTGGCTTCTGGAATCACCGAGTGAATTATGCGGCATATCTTCGAGTAAATTGGAATGGGATATCTTTGATGCGATCGACTGTTCCGCCGTTCTCGGATCTCATGGGATTCGAAATTTGGAGAAACGCACGAGACGGGGGGTGGCGCAGTAAGTGGAGCGAGTAGATTGGGACTCCTCGATCCTCGTGCCGCCTTTTCTGCCATGTATCGAGCCAGCGTCTATTACGTCTCCCACGGGTCAGCCACTCGGAAGCGGGACCATAAAAATTGCCGTTGCCGCTGCGAGGTACTGTGCCCTCCATTCGCCCCTTTTCTCTCCGCTTCTCCCCCTTGCTTCTTCCTGCTCCCCATGCCTCCGCCCATTCCCCTCGAGCTCCGCCGTCATGGTGAAGGACAAGACCGCGGCCTTGGAGCGTGCGAAGAAGGCGACGGTGAAGGGTAAGAAGACGACCAAGGGGTCGACGTCGTGGTCCGGCCTGCCGCCTGGATGGATCCAGGGGGAGTGGATCCGCTCTACCATCACAATGGAGGACATGGAGAATCTTTTCGTCGACGGCCTGATCGCTGAGGGGTCTTGGAGGTTGCCGGAGGGGGAGTCTGAGCCCCAACCGCGCGATGGCGAGCGCGTCCTCCTCATGACGCATGTCCACCGAGGTTTCGCTCTGCCCCCTCATCCATTTTTCCGAGGCTTCCTGAATTTCTTTGGTGCTTAGATCCACCATTTTCCTCCCAATACCATCCTGTATCTTGCAGCATTCATTACAATGTGCGAAAACTTCCATGGATTTTCACTTGCCGATCCCAGTCGGTGAAGAAAGCTAACCCGAATGATGAAAAGACCCATGTGATCCAAATGTGCGGGGGGGGGGGGGGGGGGTTAGGGATCCAGATGAGAGCTAGGAGCACTTTTCCTCCCATGAACTTTCCCGAGTCAGTTAGAGGGTGGCAGTCGACTTGGTTTTACTGCAAATACATCCTGACCCCTGGTCAGTCGACCGGCCTCCCCCCTTTCACTCTGGAGAGACTCTGTCAACCTTCTTCACTGACTGTAACCGCGGTGGAGAAGGGTGAAGTTGCCATACTGGTCGACGCAGTTGTCGTGTTGGTTCAAGGCAGAGTGACGGGTATGGATCTGTTGGAGGTGTTCCTCAGTCGACGCATCCAGCCCTTGCAGGCTCGTGACCACCCCATGTGGATGTATTCGGGCCCAGAAGACATCGCTCGAACCCACCCGGAGGAGGTCAGCGAGGAGACGGTGACCCAGTGGCTTCAGAGCATCACTAGTAACAAGGAAAACCCTCGGGGGGCCAGGACGATCTTGCCATACGACGCCCAGAACGCACCAGGAGAGGTGAGGCGTATTTGTCGAGTGTTTATATTTTGTTCAATATGCATCAATCTTGAAATCCGACTGATACTTGTAACTTGTGTCTTGTAGGTTTTCACCAAAATGTACCCAATGCCGAACGGGGAGCAGCATCAAGAAGGAGTAGAGAGTGATGGCGAGAGCACTGATTTTGGGTATGCATATGATAGCGAGGATGACAGCGAGGGCTCTAACAGCAGTGAGGAAGTTGATTCGTGCTACCTCTTGAGCATGCGTTGGTTTTCCCTTGAAGAGGAAAGGGTGATGCAGCAAAGTAGCGTAAGTATTTCCCTCTGTTTTGAGAACCAAGGTATCAATCCAGTAGGAGACAACGCACAAGTCACCTAGTACCTGCACAAACAATCAAGAACCTTGCAACCAACGCGATAAAGGGGTTGTCAATCCCTTCACGGTCACTCGCAAAAGTGAGATCTAATAGAGATAGTAAAGTAAATATTTTTCGTATCTTTTTTGTATAGATTGGAAAGTAATGATTGCAAAATAGTAAACGAGATGCGATGTAAATAAAAGAGATGTAATATAATAGGAAAGAGACCCGGGGGCCATAGGTTTCACTAGTGGCTTCTCTCAAGATAGCATGTATTACGGTGGGTGAACAAATTACTGCCGAGCAATTGATATAAAAGTGCATAGTTATGAAGATATCTAAGGCAATGATCATGAATATAGGCATCACGTCCGTGTCAAGTAGACCGAAACGATTCTGCATCTACTACTATTACTCCACACATCGACCGCTATCCAGCATGCATCTAGAGTATTATAGGCGAAAGAGTACATATAGATGATGAATCGTTTCGGTCTACTTGATGCATGCTGGATAGCGGTCGATGTGCGGAGTAATAGTAGTAGATGCAGAATCGTTTCGGTCTACTTGACACGGACGTGATGCCTATATTCATGATCATTGCTTTAGATATCATCATAACTATGCGCTTTTCTATCAATTGCTCGGCAGTAATTTGTTCACCCACCGTAATACATGCTATCTTGAGAGAAGCCACTAGTGAAACCTATGGCCCCGGGTCTACTTTACATCATATAAGTTTCCAATCTACAATTCTAGTTTACTATTTATTTTGCAATCTTTATTTTCCAATCTATACCACAAAAATACCAAAAATATTTATCTTATTATCTTTATCAGATCTCACTTTTGCAAGTGGTCGTGAAGGGATTGACAACCCCTTTATCGCGTTGGTTGCAAGGTTCTTATTTGTTTGTGCAGGTACTAGGCGACTTGCGTGTAGTCTCCTACTGGATTGATACCTTGGTTCTCAAAAACTGAGGGAAATACTTACGCTACTTTGCTACATCACCCTTTCCTCTTCAAGGGAAAACCAGCGCATGCTCAAGAGGTAGCAAGAAGGATTTCTGGTGCCGTTGCCAGGGAGATCTACGCACAAGTCAAGACATACCAAGTGCCCATCACAAACTCTTATCCCTCGCATTACATTATTTGCCATTTGCCTCTCGTTTTCCTCTCCCCCACTTCACCTTTGCCGTTTTATTCTCCCTTTTTCGTTTGTCTCTTTTTGTTTGCTTCTTGTGTTTCCGTGTGTTAGATCGTTTATTTTCCTGTTATGGCTAGTCCCTCTATCATTGTTAGCACTCCCGATCATGAAGTTCTTAATTTTAAACAAAGGGAGGGAGAAAATCTAAAAGATGCTTGGCATAAAATTTGCAATGCTCAGAATATATCTACTAGGAAGCAATCTACTTCCGTTCTTCTTCGCAATTTTTATGTAGGCATCACTCCTTGGAACAGATATATTCTTGATACAATTACCGGAGGGAATTTCTTGGGTAGCCATACTTTTGATTCTTATAATGCTATGTTAGATTTGTTTGGCCCACCACCTCTTTTGATCAATGGAACTATTTTAACTTTGGAACATGTGATGCAAAGGCTTGAAATTATCGAAAATAAAGTTGCCACTGTAGAGTTGATTGAGAATTTGGAGAAAAACACCCACAACCAAATTACCCAATATGGATCTAAGGTAGGAGTCACTCTGAAATTTTTTCGAGAAAAAGAACCCATAGTTAATGAAAATATAGGCCAAGATTCCACTAGAATTGATAAACTTGAGGATATTATTACCAATTTAGGGTCTGCCTTTTCTGCCGTAAGAAACACTTCAAATCCTCCTACTACCAAATTTGCCAAATTTATGTATGTTCCTAAAAATAAGGGTGAATCATCTAGTAAGGAAAATGCGAATCTTAAATCAATAAGTGTTCACCCAAACTTTTTCGCTATCATTAAGGAACCTTTCACTACAAATGAACTTCTTGATTCCTTGGCTAGGAGTTTGATCATTAATAAAAAGAAGGAAACTCCTAAGGGTTATAAGTTTTCAATTGAAGAATTGCCAACCAAAGATGACAATACCTAGATCTATTCTTGTTTTTATGCCTAGCTAGGGGCGCTAAACGATAGCGCTTGTTGGGAGGCAACCCAATTTTAATTTTTCTTGATTTTTGTTCCTGTTTAGTAATAAATAATTCATCTAGCCTCTGTTTAGATGTGTTTTTATGTTTTAATTAGTGTTTGTTCCAAGTAGAACCAATAGGATCTTCTTGGGTGATAGTTGTTTGATCTTGCTGAAAAAGGACAGAAACTTTGCGCTTACGAATATAATTGTTAAAATTCACCAAAACGTGATACAATACCAATTCTTTTTGCAGTAGATCAATATACAAATTATCCAGGTTGTCCTAGTTTTTCAGAATTTTTGGAGTTCCAGAAGTATTCGAACAGTTCAGATTGCTACAGACTGTCCTGTTTTTGACAGATTCCGTTTTTCGTGTGTTGTTTGCTTATTTTGATGAATCTATGGCTAGTATCGGGGGGTATTAACCATAGAGAAGTTGGAATATAGTAGGTTTAACACCAATATAAATAAAGAATGAGTTCATTACAGTACCTTAAGGTGGTGGTTTGTTTTCTTATACTAACGGAGCTCATGAGATTTTCTGTTGAACTTTGTGTTGTGAAGTTTTCAAGTTTTTGGGTAAAGATTTGCTGGATTATGGAAAAAGAGTGGCAAGCGCCTAAGCTTGGGGATTCCCAAGGCACCCCGAGGTAAAATTCAAGGACAACTAAAAGCCTAAGCTTGGGGATGCCCCGGAAGGCATCCCCTCTTTCGTCTTTGTCTATCGGTAACTTTACTTGAGGCTATATTTTTATTCACCACATGATATGTGTTTTGCTTGGAGCGTCTTGTATGATTTGAGTCTTTGCTTTTTAGTTTACCACAATCATCCTTGTTGTACACACCTTTTGGGAGAGACACACATGAATCGGAATTTATAGAATACTCTATGTGCTTTACTTATATCTTTTGAGCTAGATAATTTTGCTCTAGTGCTTCACTTATATTTTTTAGAGCATGGTGGTGGTTTTATTTTATAGAAATTATTGATCTCTCATGCTTCACTTATATTATTTTGAGAGTCTTTTAGAACAGCATGGTAATTTGCTTTGGCTATAAAATTAGTCCTAATATGATAGGCATTCAAGATGGGTATGACAAAAACTTTCATATAGAGTGCATTGAATACTATGATACTTGATAGATGTTTTGAGATATAAAGGTGGTAATGTTAGAGTCATGCTAGTTGGGTAATTGTGAAATTGAGAAATACTTGTGTTAAAGTTGGCAAGTCCCGTAGCATGCACGTATGGTAAACGTTGTGTGACAAATTTGAAGCATGGGGTGTTCTTTGAGTGCTTTCCTTATGAGTGGCAGAGCGATGGTCTTTTCCTACCAATCTATCCCTCTAGGGGCATGCGTAGTAGTACTTTGCTTCGAGGGCTAATAAACTTTTGCAATAAGTATATGAGTTCTTTATGACTAATGTGAGTCCATGGATTATACGCACTCTTAGCTTTCCGCAATCTGCTAGCCTCTACGGTACCGTGCATTGCCCTTTCTCACCTCGAGAGTTGGTGCAAACTTCGCCGGTGCATCCAAACCCCGTGATACGATACGCTCTATCACAAATAAGCCTCCTTATATCTTCCTCAAAACAGCCACCATACCTACCTATTATGGCATTTCCATAGCCATTCCGAGATATATTGCCATGCAACTTTCCACCGTTCCGTTTATTATGACATGCTCCATCATTGTCATATTGCTTTGCATGATCATGTAGTTGACATTGTATTTGTGGCAAAGCCACTTTCATAATTCTTTCATACATGTCGCTCTTGATTCATCGCATATCCCAGTACACCGCTGGAGGCATTCACATAGAGTCATATTTTTGTTCTAGTATCGAGTTGTAACATTGAGTTATGAGTAAATAAAAGTGTGATGATCATCATTATTAGAGCATTGTCCCATGTGAGGAAAGAATGATGGAGACTATGAAATTAAAAAAAAGGCCAAAGAAGCCCAAATAAAAAAGAGAGGCCAAAGAAGCCCAAACAAAAAAAAGAGAAAAAGAGAGAAGGGACAATGTTACTATCCTTTTTCCACACTTGTGCTTCAAAATAGCACCATGATCTTCATGATAGAGAGTTTCTTATTTTGTCACTTTCATACACTAGTGGGAATTTTTCATTATAGAACTTGGCTTGTATATTCCAATGATGGGCTTCCTCAAAATGCCCTAGGTCTTCGTGAGCAAGCAAGTTGGATGCATACCCACTTAGTTTCTTTTGATGAGCTTTCATACACTTATAGCTCTAGTGCATCCGTTGCATGGCAATCCCTACTCCTCGCATTGACATCAATTGATGGGCATCTCCATAGCCCGTTGATTAGCTGCGTCAATGTGAGACTTTCTCCTTTTTTGTCTTCTCACATAACCCCCATCATCATATGCTATTCCACCTATAGTGCTATATCCATGGCTTGCGCTCATGTACTGCGTAAGGGTTGAAAAGGCTGAAGCGCGTTAAAAAGTATGAACCAATTGCTCGGCTTTTCATCGGGGTTATGCATGATGGGAGCATTTTGTGTGACGAAAATGAAGCATAGCCAAACTATATGATTTTGTAAGGATAAGCTTTCTTTGGCTATGTTACTTTGATAAGACATAATTGCTTGGTTAGCATGCTTGAAGTATTACTATTTTTATGTCAATGTTAAACTTTTATCTTGAATCTTTTGGATCTGAACATTCATGCCACAATAAAATAGAATTACATTGAAAAATTATGTTAGGTAGCATTCCACATCAAAAATTCTATTTTTTATCATTTACCTACTCGAGGACGAGCATGAATTAAGCTTGGGGATGCTTGATACGTCTCCAACGTATCTATAATTTTTGATTGTTCCATGCTATTATATTATAAGTTTTGGATGTTTAATGGGCTTTAATATACCTTTTTATATTATTTTTGGGACTAACCTATTAACCGAAAGCCCAGTGCAAATTGCTGTTTTTTTGCCTATTTTAGTGTTTCGCAGAAAAGGAATATCAAACGGAATCCAAATGGAATGAAACCTTCGTGAGGATCATTTTTGGAACAAACGCAATCCAGGAGACTTGGAGTGGACGTCAAGGAAGCAGCGAGGAAGCCACGAGGCAGGAGGGCGCGCCCCCCACCCTCGTGGGCCCCTCGCAGCTCCACCGACCTACTTCATTCGCCTATATATACTCTTATACCCTGAAACCTTCGGGGAGAGCCACGAAACACCTTTTCCACCGCCGCAACCTTCTGTACCCGTGAGATCCCATCTTGGGGCCTTTTCCGGCGATCTGCCGGAGGGGGATGCGATCATGGAGGGCTTCTACATCAACACCATAGCCTCTCCGATGATGTGTGAGTAGTTTACCACAGACCTTCGGGTCCATAGTTATTAGCTAGATGGCTTCTTCCCTCTCTTTGGATCTCAATACAAAGTTCTCCTTGATTCTCTTGGAGATCTATTCGATGTAACTCTTTTTGCGGTGTGTTTGCCGAGATCCGATGAATTGTGGGTTTATGAACTTGATTATCTATGAATATTATTTGATTCTTCTCCGAATTCTTATATGCATGATTTGATATCTTTGCAAGTCTCTTCGAATTATCGGGTTAGTTTGGCCTACTAGATTGATCTTTCTTGCAATGGGAGAAGTGCTTAGCTTTGGCTTCATTCTTGCGGTGTCCTTTCCCAGTGACAGCAGGGGCAGCAAGGCACGTATTGTATTGTTTCCATCGAGGATAAAAAGATGGGTTTAATGTCATATTGCTTGAGTTTATCCCTCTACATCATGTCATCTTGCCTAATGTGTTACTCCGTTCTTATGAACTTAATACTCTAGATGCATGCTGGATAGTGATCGATGTGTGGAGTAATAGTAGTAGATGCAGAATCATTTCGGTCTACTTGACACGGACGTGATGCCTATATTCATGATCATTGCCTTAGATATCATCATAACTATGCACTTTTCTATCAATTGCTCGGTAGTAATTTGTTCACCCACCATAATACATGCTATCTTGAGAGAAGCCACTAGTGAAACCTATGGCCCCCGGGTGTACTTTACATCATATAAGTTTCCAATCTACAATTCTAGTTTACTATTTATTTTGCAATCTTTATTTTCCAATCTATACCACAAAAATACCAAAAATATTTATCTTATTATCTTTATCAGATCTCACTTTTGCAAGTGGTTGTGAAGGGATTGACAACCCCTTTATCGCGTTGGTTGCAAGGTTCTTATTTGTTTGTGCAGGTACTAGGCGACTTGCGTGTAGTCTCCTACTGGATTGATACCTTGGTTCTAAAAAACTAAGGGAAATACTTACGGTACTTTGCGGCATCACCCTTTCCTATTCAAGGGAAAACCAACGCATGCTCAAGAGGTAGTAGCGGCCCACGGTGTGGCTCCGTTGATGGCCCGGTACGGCCCAGCTTCAGCAACAACAACCCAAGACCCTCGCGAGGGGCCAAGCCTCTCGAGGCGGACGACACCAAGACCTCCCTGGGGGCGGCCTTCCCAGGCTGGCTCCCGAGGAGCAGAGATATTTATGCAAGCTGCACCTCACGAGGTTCATATGACATGAGCCATGACGACCGAGGCCAAGCGGGCGCCAATGGGCGCAGTGTACCAGTTTCCTCTTTGGTGCTAAGGAGGCAAGCGCATGCGCGGAGTCTCGAGGAATCAAGCAAAGGTTTCCATTTCGGTGCAACAAGACCAAGACCGCCAGAACGGCAGGACGGAGGTCATCGCGGAGCCCACCGCGGCATCACCACGAGATGCTTTTGTAGGCGATGACTACTTTTGTCAGGATAACTTGTACTAGTTGTCTCCCTTTGAATTTGGCCATTGTGGGATCCCTTCCCGCCTACATTTGGGAAGAGGACCAAGGCCACTATAAGTAGGACCTAGCCACCACCATAGAGGGGATCGGATCCATTCCACACGGAACAACTCACCAGCTCATCGAGCACAAGAACACCTCATCTCCTGAGGCTGTTCGACCATTGTACTAGTTCATCCACAGCCCCTCGAGGCCAATCCACCACAAAGCAGGAGTAGGGTTTTACACCGCAAGGTGGCCCGAACCTGGGTAAACTGCAGTGTCTCTTGTCCATTAGGTTCGTCGAGCTAGGCCGTGTGATCGATGAGCAGGCAGACTAGGGAGGACGAGTTCTTCGCACGCACCCCAGAGTTTGAACCTCTCAAGGGTCTGCGGAACCTTGAATCCGACATTTGGCGCGCCAGGTAGGGGTGCGTCGGAGCCTCTCTTCCGCCGATCAATTCGCCACCGCTTCCATGGCTGACGGCCGTCGAGCCCATGTTGAGCGTCGGGCCGCCATGGCCACTCGCGTCGCCCAGACGACGCCTGCTGGCGGGCCTCCCCGTCATTCCCCGTTGGCCGTCGCCTACTGGCGGGCCTCCCCGTCATTCCCTGTCGCCCGGCGGGGCATGAGCAGCAAGCTTCGTCGCTGCACCCCTCTGTGCGGTGTGATGGGCGCACCGCCACCCCGTCGCTTACCCTGGCTGGTTCATCGTCCCACGCTCGTCACGGCCCAGCGAACGCGCAGGCCGCATTGCTCATGGTGCGTCAGCTCCTGTGCTATCACCTTGACGACGACCTCTACGAAGATTGGCTGGACCACATCACCGAGCTCATGAGCGCCGCTGGGGGCTCTCCTGCACCGTTTCTCCCGCTGCCTCGCTAGCCGCCTGCTGCAGGTGACGTAGCCCACAGAGCGCCTCCTCCACCTCCCTGTCAAGACGCCATCATCGATCCAAGGCGTGAGGCCCCAAGGCATGACCCACCGCGGAGGGCGCCCGCGCGTGAAGAAGAAAGCTGCCAGGTGGTCCAGCGGCCACAAGCAGAGGCGCGTGCGCTCCCAGCACCGCCACATCAGGACCGCGCGCCACCTGCCGTGGTGGCACGCGAGCCCCAAGATCAAGCTCCACACCTACGACGAGCGCCCGTGACCACAGCGGGCTACCGCGCTTTCACTCCAGACTTACGCAGCATCGTCTGGCCGGGGAAGTTCAAGCCCGACCTGCCTCCGCGCTACGACGGCACCCCTGATCCTGCTGAGTTCTTGCAGCTCTATGAGCTGAGCATCGAGGCGGCCAACGGCGACGAGAAGGTTATGGCGACCTGGTTTCCCATGGCCCTCAAGGATGGGGCACATTCTTGGCTCCTGAACCTGCCCGTGGGATCGATCTCCTCTTGGGGAGAGATGCGCGAGCGTTTCGTCGCCAACTTCTAGGGCACTCACGACCGCCCGCCTGCTACGGGTGACTTACGGCGCATCAAGCAGTAGCGAGGGGAGACTCTTCAGAAGTACATCCAGTGCTTCAACAACGTTCATCTCAAGATCCCCAAGGTGTCGGACGAGGCCATCATCTCCGCATTCACTGATGGTGTCCGCGACGTCAAGATGAAGGAAGAGCTCGCCATACATGAGGACCTGTGCACGGCTCTGGAGATGTTCAACATGGCAACCAAGTGCGCGAGAGCTGAGGAAGGACGCCTCTTCCTCCTCGAGCTCCCAGAGACCGACCCAGAGGACAAGAAGACCAAGGCCAAGGACGTGAAGCGCAAGGGGGCAGCCTTGCTCGTGGCTGAACCAGAAATGAAGCGCGGCGGCGACCACCCGCAGTCATCCAAGGGCAGCCGACCGTTCCGCGTCTCCCACAATGTGCACAACCACAACACCAACGATTGTCAGGAGCTCAGGGCCATCCACGATGGGCGCCTCGGTCGTCGCCCTGAGCGTAGCGATCGAGGCTACGACCGCGGAGGAGGCCAAAGTGGAGGACGCTGGGACGACCGCGACCCCCGCCAGGAGTGGCGTGATCAGCCTCATGAGGAACGCTGGCAGGGCCAGGCTCGCGAGGGCCCCTGGAGGGACTAGCCTCGTGAGGATCGTTCTCAGGGCAATGCTAGCCTCCCTCCGCTGCCACCAGTGCCAAGAAGGAAGGACGACCACCACCGGGACGCGGGGGCTGCGGGTTTCCCGGAGACTCTTGTCGTAGCCTGCATCCTAGGCGGCACCCAGGCCCCAGCCTCTCATCGCATCTTCAAGCAGTTTGCCCGGAGGTGAACACGACCCTTCCCAAGATCGAGGCTACACGTCCACTGAGGTGGTCCAAGTGCACCATCACCTTCAGCTCATCCGCCTAGCTCAAGTGCGCGGCAACTGCCGACACCCTCCCGATGCTCTGCTCACCCCTTATCAGCAACGTCCTCGTCACCAAAACCCTCATCGATGGGGGTGCGGGGCTCAATGTCCTGTCTATCGAAACATTCGACTGACTCTAGGTGCCCTACGACTAGTTGTAGCCCACCAAACCCTTCTCAGGAGTGACCGACAGCTCCACCACCTCGATAGGGCAGATCCGCCTCCCTGTCACCTTCGGCCAGCGCGACAACTACCGCACAAAGCTCATCGACTTCGATGTCACCCACATCCGTCTTCCATACAACACCATCCTTGGGTACCCAGCCCTGGCGAAGCTCATGGCAGTGACTCATCATGGTTACAATGTCCTCAAGATGCCAGGGAGCCGCGACGTCATCACAGTCGCTTGCGAAGAGAAGGACGCAGTGTGCTCCCTCGAGCGCGCCTACCAGGCTGTGGCAGTCGAGAACCCCGACGACGAAGGCGCCATCTACCCTCCCGAGGCTGTCCCCAAGAAGAAGAAGCAGCTGCTCCGCCAGGAACCTCAGCGGAGCGGGGCATCGAGCGGCACGACCTCAGGACCTGCGCCCACGGATGGGGTGCCTCCCTCCCTTGCATAGGAAGGCGCACCCGGTGCCCCCCTCAGGCCGGGCCTGGGGGCTCTCTTCTAGAGGGCCTCTGACTTAGCCAATATCACGAGGGAGGCGCTCGGGCACCACATGGAGGCATGCTTCAGCGTGCGTTTCTGCCAGGAGGGCACAAGGCACGGGATGCCGAGTGCTCAGGACTTCATCACCAAGGCAACCGAGGAGCTTCAGGAGGCAAGAGCCATGTGTGGCGACCGTCGCCCGCCACCTAGTGTGGCTCCTTGTCCTGGCAAGGACAGCGAGCTGCACGCCTGCGTCAACATCCCAAGAATCAACAGGGTCGCCTCTCAGCGGCTCTACTGGCCATCCCGTGTCGGCCGGTGCGAGGGCCCCCCTCACAGTTACGTTCACATGCCCTTTGGCTTGCCAAACGCGGCTGTTGCATCTCAGTGCCACATGCGGAGCGTCATGGCGGCTCAGGAGGCCAGGCACCAGGTGGTCCTGGCGGAGATGGCGACGGTTCTTCACGAGCCCCCTGAGCCTCCAGAGCCCCCCGAGGCTCAGGGCCCAGGTGGCTCGTGAGGAGCGACTTCTTTAGCACGCGTCTTCAGCTACTTCAACATCTCTTCAGCAATGGTGCCAGGTGTCATTTTCCGGTTTATTCAGTCGGGGGCGCCCCTCGGGCGGCACTATCCCCAGATCGCATGGGCCTGTCCTTGCGGGATGTATCCTTTTGCGTCTTTGGTTTACTCAGATGGGGGCGCTCCTCGGGCTGCATCATACCTAGGCCACGTGGGTCTGTCTGTGTGGCATGTATCGTTCTTTGCATCTATTAGAGCCAGTTTACCTACTTCCATGAGTTATTTTATGATTATCATCTACCCGTGCGGCACTTCGTTGCCATGAGTGTGGTACACCCTTGAAAACCCACCCGCGACCGCCTCATGATTAAGGGCGGACACGGCGTCTGTGCTCGGGTCCGTCCCTGCAGCGTCGCTAAACACAAGTGGCTGAGCTCTGGCTCACGGGCCAGCTCCCGTGTTCGGCACCTCCCATGGTCCTTGGTGCCTTACCCTCACTTGAGCTAATCGTGGGCAGATGAGCTAGGGCACGCGACCCGGTGCCTCATTACCACGGGAGCCGCGCGCTGGCTGTCTTTCTTCAGGACCTTCGCATGAGAAGACTGGGCACGGCGTCTGTGCTCGGGTCCATCCCTGCAGCGTCAATAAACCCAATGACTGAGCTTTTTCTGGTGGGCCGGCCCCATTCACGTCACCTCCCGGGGTCGTTGGTGTTTGGCCTTATCATGCGATAACCTCAGGAGATTCACTCGGCGCAGGTTGCCTAACCATCTTGCAGGATTATCACAAGTGTTCCGAATCAAATTCAGGCGCAACCCGCCTTGAGGTAGGGCCTCGTGAGTCCCGCGCTGGCTCTCAAGTGCCCATACACACCTCCTCTAGCCCTGCCATATAAGACACGTGTTAGGGTGGGGCTGTACACGCCCCGGGGGCTCCACTCAGAGGGAGCCCCCTCCCACGCACTAGTGGAAGCACCATGCTCCGTGCTGGCAGTCGACACAGTCGAGGAGCGGCTATGCCCGTGCAAGTGTGGAAGCGCCATGCTCCGCGCTGGTGATAAACAACAGAGGGCGGCCCCAGGGCCGCAATAACCTCAGGGAGCCACCAGGCTCGGTGTTCAGCCTCACCGCAACGCTTTCCCTTCGGGAGAGTCGTGCGAGGGGGATGGGCACGGGGGCTACGCTCAGGTCACGCCTGCCGTACGCCGCCTTGCCAGGTCCCTCAGACCTGGCCTTCGTGCGCCCCTCTCGAGCGGGACCTCGGCGAGGAAAGGTATGAAGGTTTGTTCGTAAGTCAAGGGGGACTCCTGAGCATCGCGACTCAGGAGCCTAACTAGTCACGTAGCCCCTCACCCCTTGGTCTCTTACTGGTGATCCAGACGACCCAACGGCAGCTGAGGTACGCGCGGGACTGGGCCCTGCCGACGCAGAACTCTAAGGCCTACTCTTGCATCTCTGATGTCTACTAGGCAACTTTATTCTTGTAGACTCGCGTTGGGCCTCCAAGCACAGAGTTTTGTAGGACAATAAGAATTTTCCCTCAAGTGGATCACTTAAGGTTTATCAATCCGTGAGAGGTGTAGGATGAAGGTGGTTTCTCTCAAACGACCCTGCAACAATATACAAGAAATCTATTGTGTCCCCAACACACCCAATACAATGGAAAATTGTATAGGTGAACTAGTTCGGCGAAGAGATGGTGATACAAGTGTAATATGGATGCTAGAAATATATTTTTATAATCCGAATAAATAAAAACAGCAAGGTAGCAAATAGTAAACGGGCACAAAAACGGTATTGCAATGCTTAAAAATGAGGCCTAGGGTCCGTACTTTCGCTGCAATCTCTCAACAGTGCTAACATAGTTGGATCATATGATTATCCCTCAAAATGTAATAAAGAATCACTCCCGAGTTCCTATTAGCGGAGAACAAAATATATAAATTGTTTGTAGGGTACGAAACCAACTCAAAGCTATTATTTCCATTCGATCTATCCTAGAGTTCATACTAGAATAACGCAAGCTATTCTTTTCGATCGATCTAATCAAGAGTTCGTACTAAGATAACACCAAAGCAAACTCATAATCATAATACTCAATCCACACAAAGAACTATAGAGAGACCCCGAAGTTTCCGTCAGAGAAAAACGTGCATCAACCGCTATGCATATATTACCCCAATATCACCGCGGGAATCCGCGAGTTGAATGCCATAACATATATCAAGTGAATCAATAAGATACCCCAATTGTCACCTCAAGTATTCATATTGCAAGATATATATCATGTGTTCTCATCTCTGAATATTCAATCCGACATGACAAAACTTCAAAGGGTAAAGATTCGATCCATCACAACAAGAGTATAGAGGGGAGAGAAACATCATATGATCCGACTATATTAACAAAGCCCATGACATAGATCACGAGAGAGAGAGAGAGAGAGAGAGAGATAAAACACATAGCGACTGGTACAAACCCTCAGCCCTGAGGGTGGACTACTCCCTCCTCATCGTGGTGGCCGCCGGGATGATGAATATGGCCACCGAAGATGATTCCCCCCTCCGGCAGGGTGCCGGAATGGGTCTAGATTGGTTTTCGGTGGCTATAGAGCCCTGCGGCGGTGTCGGTGGAAATGACACCTATGGGATCATAGGGAATCTCTTCTACGGTTGGCAGGCGCGGGGCTGTGGAAAGAGCGGGTTTAGAAGATCAACACGAGGGAATTTATCCAGGTTTGGGACGCAAGTGATGCGTAATACCCTACTCCTACTGGTTTGTGTTTATCTGGTGTTCTTGGACTTGCTACAAAGCGTGCAGGGTCCAAAAAGTCAGAATCCTTCTCCAGTATGCCTCAGGCCTCCTTTTATAGCCAAAGGGGTCGCCATAGTGGCACACAGGAGGTGGAAAGTTTGTACTGTATACAAGTCTATCCCCTGGCACCGTAGGACAAACGCATTTAATGCACTACCGACGTGCCCTCTCACTTTATCGGGGACAGCAAGGAAGCTCGTCTCGTCCGTCGCTGCCTCATCTCGCTCTGACGTGCGTCCAAGCTGACTAGGCGCGCAGCGCCACGCTGGCTGGCTGCTGAGTTGGTGCAGTGGCAGAGTCTTTATGAAGATCTGCATGCCACCACACAGGTGCTTGCTGAGTTGGCCTGGAAGCTGCACGTTGCCACGCAGGTGCCTGCCATCTTGGCAGGTTGACTGCTGTGTTGGAACGACGGTGGAGCTTTGGCAGGTGGGGGCCTGGCTGCGGCCCCACAGATGTCCCTGGCAAGGGTCTTGCCGGGGCCCCGGCAAGGGTCTTGCCGAGGGTCTTGTGAGCGTCCCCGGCAAGGATCTTGCCGGGGGTTTCCATCTTTTGGTTCTCATCTAGTCTTGTATGTTCTTGGTCTTCATGAAGATCTGCATGGTCCATGCAGGCGCCTCCCGATCCTTGGTTCCAACGTTGCCGATGGTGTCGCAACTCTTAGGCTCAAGGGTGGCGGCCTTGCTGGTGTTGGGAAAGTTCCCCTGGCAAGGCTCTTGCCGGGGCTTCATAAGCTGCCCCGACAAGGCCCTTGCAGGGGAGATCCCACCTTGTCCCTTCGCTGCTCACGCCTCTGTCTTCGCGTTGCTCTGGTACAGTTGTGTCTTTGATTCCTCTTCTGTCACGCCAAGCGCGGCCGCAGGCGTGTGGCCGCGATTGCCCGCGCACAAGTAAAGGGGTACAAAAAGGACCCCTACTTTTGTACACCGACGGGAGCCCCGGGGCCTAGGCCACATATAAGCGCGGAGCATTATTGGGCCAGGCCCAGAACGGTGTGCGGATACGTGTGGCGGAGTTTTACCACAGTAACTCCCTCGCTAGTTGCGCTTCCCCATGACCCGCGTTGAATGCGTGACATGGGGGTCATGCGTGGGGTGGTTGCTGCAAGCTTGCGTCACACCGTGGTAAATGGTAAAGAGACGACCCGCACCTTCCCCATGAAAAGGGAAAACCGCAGGCGCGCTGCTCATTTTACCCCCTGTGCCTTTCCCAATCTCGGAACCGTCGCCTCCTTCTTCTTCCTCAAGCTCTTGCCTTTGCCCGTCGCCGCCGCTCCCTCATTGCCCTTTATCCTCCATCCCCTCTCAGTCACTATGGCGCCGAAGAAAGGCAAAGGCAAGGGGGCGGCAAAGGATGCCGGGGAGAAGGAGGCGTCGGAGAGCGAGTTGGCGGCGCTTCGGATGCAGCATGCCTACTTCCCCTCGACGGTCGATGTGGTCCATCTCAGGGACTACATCAGGCCCTTGTGGGGGAGGGAGACGACGGCGCACCCTGCCACACGCATCGTCCCTGCCGATTTCACCAAGGCCTGCCCAAATCGGTACCCCTTCTTCGTTGACTACTTCTCTTGCGGGCTGTGCCCCCCTTTCTCTGATTTCTTCAACGATGTCATGCACACCTACGGCTTCCATATTCTAGATCTTACACCAAATGCCGTGGCTTGCATGGCCTTCTTCGCCCATCTCTGCGAGGGCTTCACCGGAGTGCTCCCTAGCACGGCGCTCTTCCGCCACTACTTCTACCCTCGCATCCAGCTAGGGGGCGCCATCTCCGGCTACATCACCTGGATCCCGAGGTCTCAGGCGAAGGGCACGTACCCGGAGGGTGCCCAGAAGGAGAGGTGGGAGGAGTGGCGGAGCCGATGGTGCTGGATCGAGGAGGAGGATCAACGGGAGTTCTGCCGGGTTCGCCGGAGTCCGCCGGTCCGCCGCAAGGACTGGAGCGACCTCGAGGTCAACGACAAGAAGCTCTCGGTCGCCACCACCAGGATCAATCGCCTCACCGTGGCCGGGCTGACTCTTGAAATGATTGGGGCTGATTTCATCCGCCTCCGGATTACCCCACTTCACAACAAGGGGAGGCCGGCCTGGGACTACAGGAATGCGGCTGACGTCATGAGGCTCCGCCCTGGCTTGAAGCACAACTTCACGGTGATGGGGCATGCTCACTTTTGCCAGAGGCTCTTCTAGCTCAAGGCGAGTGACGACGCCAGGGCTGAGAGGACCGGCAAAGCCGAGAAGGCCGGCAAGACCGTCAAGGCATCTCTGTTTGGGTTGCCGGCGGGAGTGGTCCCATTGAGCAGCAACTCTCGCCAGACCGCCATCATTGCCATGATGCCGGACTTAACGTGCACGGCCTCGATCCGCTCTGGGCACTACAAAAAAAAGACACATCCGTGACATTTTGGGCCGAACAAAAATCTTTTCTGTCATACTTATAACACTTCTATGACGATAATTGTGACAAAACCCGGTATCATCATAGATGTGGTGGGGTCCTACTTCTATGACAAAAAATCATGACAGAAAATGGGCTTTTCGTCCTGGGCGGGCCGGAGACGCAGCTGCATGACATTCTTTGGGCCGTCCATGACGGAAAAAACCGTGGTAGAAGCGAGGGCGCGGAAAATATCGGGGAGTCCCCGGTTACGGTGGGTGGTCGGGGGCCGAGCGATGCGCGTTTCTCTCGTACGTACGTGCGTGTGTGCGAGGCATTGGCCTCTAACTGAACCCGAGCGGGGCGTTGGGCTCTAACTGAACCCGAGTGATTGCACTGCAGGCTACGCGTTACTGAACCCGAGCGATCGATCGATGGCTATTAACTGAACCCGATCGAGCGATTCCTTCGCTACTGCTGCTAACTGAAGCCGATCGATGCTGCCTTTGGATGAACAATGAGCGTTGCGGGGGGGGGGGGGGTTGGACGAACAGTTCTCAGTGTGGGTGGATGAACTGGACCCCGTGGTGTTGCCTCTAGATGAACAGTACCCCGATCGATCGAGCCAGTTGGGGTTGGATGAACAGGGCCCCGTGGAGGGCTGGATGAATAGGACCACCCCGTGGAGGGTAGGATGAACAGTAGACGATGGAGGGCAGGATGAACAGTAGCTCGTGGAGGGGTGGTTGAACAGGAGCCCGTGGAGAGGGCTGGTTGAACAGTAGTCGGTGGAGTAGCGCGCGGTGGAGGCTGGATGAACAGGAGCCCGTGGATGAACAGTTGCAGGTGGAGGCTGGAGGAGGTCGACGGTGGATGAACAGTAGCCCGTGGAGGCTGGAGGGGGTCAACGGTGGAGGGAGTCCCGTTTTGTGGTAGGCCACACCCCTCCCGATGAACAGGACCCCCATTTCGACTGTAGCGCTCGAACACAAGTCCGTTTCCTCCGTTTTGCGGTACGCCACACCTCTCCCGATCAACAGGACCCCCGTTTTGACCGTAGGAGGTCCGTTTCCTCCGTTTTGTGGTACGCCAGAGCCCTCCCGATGAACAAGATACTGTTTCGAATGTGACCGGTTGAACACAAGGCCGTTTCCTCCGTTCTGCGATACGCCAGGCCTCGTTTCCACCAGCTGTTCTGTCCAAGCCCTCCTGATGAACATGACGACGCATTCCGTTCGGACCCAGCCGGTTGGCTCCCCATGAACACGATGACGACGCTGTTTCTCCGTTCCGACCCAGCCATGTACACGAGCCCTGGCCGTATGTACGCGCGAGTAGGCGTTCGAGACCCCGCCCGTATGTACGTACGTGGCAGTATTTACTTTCTTGCACCCTGGCCATTGTATGTACGTGTACATGCTACGTGCGCGCCTCTACTACGACACGTGCGCGCCTCTACATCGACCAGTGTGTACTACACGTTCGCGACCAGAATGACAACGCTACATACGCTTCGACCAGGTGGGTCCCGACTGTCAGGCACTTCCTTGCGTGCGAAGATGTAGCTGGTGGGTCCCAGCAGTCAGGGGGCGAATTGTTTTTTTTGCCCCGACGCACTTCCTTGCGTGTGAAGATGTAGCTGGTGGGTCCCAGCAGTCAGGGGGAAATGTTTTTTTCACGAAATACGGTGGCCCGTCCGGTGGGTCCCCGATGTCAGGTGGAGGAATAATTATTTTGAGCGTAATAAGGAGGCACTTCCTTGCTGCGGCCGTGGACCCAGCTGTCAGCCTCTCCACGTGCAGTACTCTTCTGATGGAAGTCATTCCTTGACCACATTGACCAAGCCGCGCCGAGAGCACCAGGGCGGTAGACGACGGCGAGGCCTACGAAGGGGACGATGCGGAGCAGGGGAAGACGCGGCAGTGGAAGCCCGCGCGGAGAGGAATACGAGGGTTCACTGGTTGGGCTGCGGTGTGAGGCTGCCGTTGTCATAGGGCCTGGCCAGCGGTGGGAATAGTAGGGGGCGGTGAGGTCTCCGCGGCAGCACAGCCGGCCATGGGAGGCAGGAACATGCGGCATGATCGGCGCTGCTTTGGGCGGCTGGAGCAAGAAGACCAGAGGTTGAAGAAGCACTACGGCCGTTGGATGGACATCATACGGTCACTGGAGCTAGAATCGTTCATATTGACTAAGTTGACAAAGCACTCCGTCCCCGTCAACTTAGTAGGCCCACAAGTCAGCCACCCACCAAGGTGGGTCCCAACTAGCAGGGGGAGTATTCATTTTTTTGTGCATAATAAGGAGGCACTTCCGGTGGGTCCGAGCTGGCAGCGGGGGGAAGTTTTTTTGTGTGCAAAATACGGTGACCCGTCCGGTGGGTCCTAGCAGTCAGGGGGGGAAACATTTTTTTGCAAAATACGGTGGCCCGTCCGGTGGGTCCCTGCTGTTAGGTGGAGGAATCATTATTTTCCGCGTAATAAGGAGGCACTTCTTTGCTGCGGCTGTGGACCCAGCTGTCAGCCTCTCCATGTACAGTACACTTCCAATGGAAGTCGTTCCTTGACCACGTTGACCATGCTGCGTTCCGTTGCATGCATGCGTTCATGGGCGTGGTGCGTCCCCACTGTCAGCCTCTCACGTACAGTCATGTTCTGATGACTCTTCGTTGTTGACCATGTTGACCACACCGTGCCGAGCGCACCAAAGGCCAGTGGACAACGGCGAGGCCCCAGACTAGAATCACCCGGAGATGGGGAAGACGGGGCAATGGAGTCACAGATGGAGAGGACTGGGAAACTTGACTGGTTCGGGTGCGTGGCAGCATAGCCACGGTGCCGCCCACGGGAGACAGGAGCAAGAACAGAGGTTGAAGAAGGAGCACGGCTGTTGGATTAACATCCAACGGTCCAGCTGCTAGAATCATTTGTTGATTAAGTTGACAAAGCCCTGCGTACACGTCCGCTTAGTAGGCCCACAAGTCAGCCACCAAATCTGACCGGTCCCAGCTGTCAACGGGAGGAATAATTTTTTCGCATAACAAGGAGGCACTTCCTTCCATGCGAAGATACAGCCGGTGGGTCCCAGCTGTCAGGTGGAGGAAACATTTTTTCAGCTTAATAAGGAGGAACTTTCCTTGCGTGCGACCATGGACCTCGTGGGTCCCACCCGTCAGGCTCTCCACGTACAGTCCTCTTCCGATGGCTCTCGTTTGTTGACCATGCCGCACCGAGCGCAGCAAGGTGGTGGACGACAGCGAGGCCCCGGACGGGAACGGCTCGGAGATGGGAAGACGCGGCAGTGGAGTCGCAGATTGAGTGGAGGAGAAGGGTTATAACTGGTTCTGGTGTGGCGTGGGGCTGCAGTCGGTGGAGAATAACAGGAGGTGTGGAGGGGTGGAGGGATAGCCTGGCCGGCGGTGGGGTAGCGCTTCGCAGCGAAGCGTGCTAAGCAGAGCCGCTAGCCGCCGGAGGCCGGACCAGGCGGTCCCGATGACGCTGGAGGAAGAAGACGAGAGATTGAAGGTGCATGCCGACCAAGTTGACAACGCCCTGCGTAGGCTTCGACCTATTGGCCCACATGTCAGCCTGCAAAAATGTGGCATATATTTAACCCATGTTTTCTAGAATGTACAGTCCATTTGCTGGGCTAGGTGAACAAATAATTTCGCGTCAATGCGGCCCATTTATATTATCTAAGAAATCCCAGCCCATTTGCACTTCCTTCAAATACACGAATTATCTGGGCTCGTTATATATATAATGTTATGTTAGAAGGAGCAATTAATATAAAAAATAAACCGGAGAGGCACATTTTTATATACATAATTAACAAATTAGCGAGTTATTGCTCAAAATAAAAATGAGCGCGTCATTATTACATTCTTCCTTAAAATCTTCGCAAGCTTTTGTACGCAATCACAAGGATTTTCCTTGCCTGTGAGTAAAAAACAACCAGGATTTTCCTTGCCAACTTCTGTTAAACATTTACTATTATAAGTTAATAACACATGGGATGTTTTCATAATGTATATATAAGTCTCTATAAAATATATGATAATAGTAATAATATAAATATATATATAATGTGGTTAAAAAAATACATTGGGCTGCCGATCTTTAAGAAATAGCCCATAGGCCGGTATGGACCTCAAAAAATAAGTTGAAACCACTGTCACCCGTATGTCGTGGGCTACGCATGTTAAAATACAAAACCTAGGCCTAGCTGATACTTGTTCGCCCTCTGGAAAAAAATGATACCAGATCCCCAAGCGAACTGGATTATAGAGGGGGCCGGCTGCACGAATGAAGAAGCACATCAGGAGAGATTTTTTTTCTTCAGTGGATGGCTCTCGATGGAGTTTTTTTACTTGCCTCTGCACCATACAACTTGTATTTTTAGCCTCCCAGTCCGTGGTGGACCAGCAGCCCATTTGCTGGGCGGGCCAACCTACAGAAACTAGCACTCGATTTTTCATCAAGCCCCAAAAACAACGCAGTACTATGTTTGTTTTGAGGCTGAAAACATTACGGCAGGGGTCGAGCGGGGGAGGGGGCAAGACAGAGCAAAAAGATTAAAAAGAGCTGATGCGTCGTTGCTACCCTAACAAAGCAGGTGCAATTCTTCTCAGGAAGAATGTGTGCCGTTGACACCCACACGTCACATACCCCAAAGTAGGCATACTAACAAGTTCACACACAAGCACAACAGAAAAGGTAAACATTCGTATCAAACTCAGGTTCACAGGACACGTTCATATTCATAGCCAACATTCACTATCAACAACTCAAAAGATTCATATATACACAAGTTCAGCATGTCTATGGATCCAAATGATTGATAGATCACACAACAATATTCATAGATAATTCACAAAAAGATTTAGATATACACATGTTCAGTATGTTTATGCATCCAAATGATTGAGATCATAGCCAATATGATCCATGGACGAACTTTAATTACCTAGGGTACAGACTGGTAAATGGTGGTCGGAGGTACTTCTTGCTAAAATTAATGCTTGTACGAGTAAACTTTCGAGTACATAAGAGGCAGCACAGACAATCTGAACTTTGCTTGTAGGTTTATCCTCAAATAGTGGCCTCGTGCCGAGGGAGGTTTGAGCAACTTGGCCACTACTTTCATCCAACTAGTTTACTGGCTCATCTTGGTCCTGTAGCTTGCCAAAATTCTACATTGCAGACTGGTAAATGGTGTTCAGTCAGAGGTACTTCTTGCTAAAGTTAATGCTTCTACGAGTAAACTTTCGAGTACATAAGAGGCAGCACAGACAATCTGAACTTTGCTTGTAGGTTTATCCTCAAATAGTGGCCTTGTGCCGAGGGAGGTTTGAGCAACTTTGCCACTACTTTCATTAAACTAGTTTACTGGCTCATCTTGGTCCTGTATCTCGCCAAAATTCTACATTGCAGACGAGAAAGGACGCGGTTGACAAAATGAACCACCCAAACTTTTTGTGCAGTTCAACTGAAATGGAGCATCCCTGGCGTGCAGACTGATTAAGTGCCAGATGAATATACGTGTCAACCAACTTGTCTAGAATCTTTAGACTCCATGCCATACAGTTCGCTACCATATGTGCAGATAACCAAAAGGCACAAGTTGGGACCAAAGACTGGACTATGTTTTTCTGGGCTATGCGCCAAGCAATATTTTTGGCGTTCACTCTCCTAATACTTGGAGTTTGACAATTGGTTGATGCCGGTTGATACTCGAATGAATATAGGCACTTCTTCTTGTCAACATCGATGCTTGTCTGAGTGAACTTTGGAGTACATATCAGCAGCATAAGTACCTGTCCATCTGATCTTTTTGTGCAGTTCTACTGAAATCACCCGATGTAATGATTTGCCTGCGAGTTCAGGCTCCAAGTTACTCCTTTATGAAATCGGCAAACAGTAGCACAATACCAAATTACCAATACATATGACAAGCACAATAATCAGGATAAAGACTAGTACCAACCTGTGTGAGGTAGCATATCAATTACTATTTCCTTTGACTGGAAGCCGAGATAAGCCAAGCGACTGACTGCAAAGGAAGAATGCAAGCCGAGATTAGCGGCTAACAGGAAAGGAAGGAAGCTGTCGAGGCAATGAAGCACCCAAAGTTTTTGTGCAGTTCCACCAAAATTGAGCATCCCTGTTGGCACATATATTGAGAGTGTGAGATTACTGTAAGAGTGGGACTAGTTGATGAAACATACACTAACAAATAGAAGCACCCTCATTATCTTAATGGGTAAAGTTAGCATTCCCTCCCTGCTCCACCACATGATTCACCTCATAGACAAACATACACACGTACATGATTCAGCATAGGGTGCTACTAAAGATTTGTTTAACACCGACAGGAAAATTAGGCAGCAATAAATTAGTGGTACTTAAGTACTCCTAATTAAGTAAGTGAGACAGCAGAAGTGGAAGGGCTCCCTGGAGGATCGTCTCACATGTAAGGTAGTCATTGCCGGAGCCCTTGAATGGCCTCGATTGAGGCCTCTAGCTTCAGCAAGATCGCCTTGGCACTACTTACTCTTCTTCTTCCCCTTCATGCTCTGTTTCTCAGTCTCCTCACCAGTTGGTGAAACCAAGTACATGATTGGCCTTCTATTTCAGAATTGGTTTTGTCAGTGTGGGAGTACAAGTGTACTAGTAAAATATAGCATTATTTTCTCATGGCAGTCGCAAAATAGAGATGAACACATGCATTAAATATCGTTCTTACCTAAAGGAAGGTTATGGTGCCAATATGGATGATGAGGATTGGAACACAGATCTCCTTTGTGCAGTTCCACCGAAATGGACCAACTGTTCCATTCTGACATTCCAGTTAAACAGCACAAAAGTCACTTCTTTTAAGAAGAGTTTTGTGTAGTGCACCAAAAGGTCACAACAGCAACCAGGTGAAATGGATATCCCTGTTTGCACAAAATGTTGCAGAGGAAACAGTCAGAGTCTCAAACAATTACAGGAAAAAACATTTGGCTAAACTTGTCATGGCTTATAACAGTGGCATGGCTTCATTTTTACCAGGGGCATTAGATTAAGAACAGCTAAATATTTGGTATAAGGGCATGGGACAGTGGGTGCACCAGCAGTCCAGCACCATGTACCTAAACAGGGGCATAAAGTGGTGATTCATAGTTTGTTGCCCCGAGAAACAAACATCCAAGAAACATATCTGGGTTGGTCCCATTTTTGTTCACTCTAGCCACCTACTCCTATGTGTGGATAGCAAATCTAGTCCTGGTCATACCACTGTGTACAGTGTTACCCCTATATTTCCCTTTTCGACCAACAGACCGGTTGGATGACCAGTCTGTACTACTTTCACCCCCTTTCCTTCCTGTTTGTACCAAGTCTGATGTACTACATACTAAATTCCCCCACCCCCACTTTATTTCTTGTTTGAACCAAGTACAAGATTCGACTCCATGAAGTAGCTTTACCTCTAACAATAGAAGAAAAAAATAGGTGACGTTGGACCATCCGATCGGGAGGGGCAGAGAGATAGAAAATGATGCACATGCAGCAACGTAGCGAGCTGGGGAAGTAGAGCTAAGGCGGTTTCGAAGGAAGATATACCTGAAGGTCGTGGGGATGTGGATAGGTGGGCGGCGGGAGGCCGGATCTGCCCACACTAGGGCAACGACGAAGGGATCAGAGGACCTCTCGCGCCGGCGCTCGGCCAGAGATAATGGTGCGGCCGGCAGTGAGTCTCCTCCCTCGCTGTCGACGATGGCCTAAACGCTGCCCCTCCTCCCCTTCACCGGCGGAGGGGGATAAGTCCGGATCTGTAACCAGCGGTGAGCATAGAAAGACAGTGTTTTTTGAAGGGAGAAAGACAGTGTTACCACCCCTATCTTGTTTAGATCTGGAGAGATGAGAGTGTGTGAATAGAGCAACCCTAGCATGCAAGCGCGGAGGCTCTGGCCTACATATACGTAGTGGGGTAGTTTTCCCTTTTCACTCCATCAAAACAATCGTTTAAACTTGTGTACTACGTGCCAGGTCGCCGTTTTTTTAGTTGTTGATTGTTTTTTGAGATAGCTACCCGCTTGTTCCAAGTGGTGTTATGGTGTGCCAGGTCGCACTTTGTATCGTTCAAGTCTGGTACAAGTCCCTCCATTAAATGAACAACCCTCCCCCACCCCCCCCCCCCGTAAAAATTGTGAACAAGCCCACAGCTAAAATTATCGGAAACGTGGGTTGCCCCAACATGCATTATTATTTATATTTTCTACTCCCTCCGTTCCTAAATATAAGTCTTTTTTTATTCGCCACACCTAAGACAAGAATTTTTTTATTTGCAGTGAACCCCACGTGTCATAGACACAAAAGTGTGGCAAGATTCCCTTAGGCAAGCCAAAGTGTGTCTGACAATTTGAGCAACTCAAGTTAGGCAAGTGTGGCAAGTGTGGGAAAAATAATGTGGCAACATAAGACAAACATAGTCACAATCAAACAGCCCCGTAATTTTTTGTGACATGCATGAAAATTTGGTTAGTTAAATTTATAGTCAAAATTTGGCAAGGTGCATCAAATCAACACATGCAAGTATCAAAAGGGAGGTCACGGCATGCATGCATGCGTTGTACTCCCTCCGTTCCCAAATATAAGTCTTTTTAGAGATTGCAACAAGTGACTACATACGAAGCAAAATATGTCTACATACATCCGTATGTAGTAGTCCATTTGAAATGTGTAAAAAGACTTATATCGAGTGCAGTGCTTTGATGTGTCGCGTCAACTCGTACAAGACCGAGAAGTTTGATTACTACAATGCCCCCTCCCTCGCGCATGAGCGTGGTGGCTGGCAGGACTAGTAGGAGATTTCGCTTCACGCTTCTTGACGGCGGTGAACTTGCGGATGGAGTTGACCATCATGTCGTCCATGCGAGAGGCGAAGCCGGCGTCGGCGAGGGCTACGACACCGGCGGTCGCCAGCACCATCTGGAAACGCTGCGCAGTGCAGGGCCGCAGGTCGGTGCCTTGGATGATTTGGCACAGTCGACTGCCGCTCGCGACCATCGCCTCCATAGGTGCTTCAGGCTTCTGGTCACTTGGTCTTGGATTGGAGTGAGCAGTGTTGCACAGTGATTGAGAAAGAACATTTATTGTCAATCTAACCCTGCCATCCATACACCTCTTTCGTTTAGAGTTAGTTCAGGGTTAGAATCTAACTCTAACCTCTAACTGAGTTAGTAGAGTTCTCCTCGTCTCGGTTCATCGCCATCATACTTTCCCCATTTCTGTGTTTTCAGTATCCTGTGAATCAAAGAGGCCCTTAGACTAGTTTAGGTCCGGTAGTTTTTTATAAACGTGTTATGTCCAAAATTTAATGAACATGCTCCGGTTTCTACGAAAATAATCTGGTTTCATGTAGTAATTCATTTATTTATTTATTCTTCTGCGGGGGGGGGGGTTGCATGTAATTTGTGAGGTCTGAAATGTAAAGTACCCCGGCATATGCTCCGAGTCGTGCATGCACTACGACCCAGATGCTCTATGTCCCACATGTCGGTGAAAGGGTGCATGCGGAAATAGCCTAGGAGTACATATAGGAGGATAAATGCGTGAAAAAATATGTACGGTGAAGCGTAGCTGCGGTTCGAAAAGGAGACCTAAAGTGATGACAGGTATAGGTCGCACGCACCCAACTAGTGGTAGTACTAGACATACGACTGCTTTTTCCCTAAAAAAAAGAGGTACGAGTGCTCAGTACTCCTATTCTATCAACGCGAGTCCCATCTGACAACAACGTCTGTGCTACAGCTAGCTCTTCTCCCTTGTTTCTCTCTTCTAATTCTAAACTCAGCCGACGCCCGGTGGGCGGGGTGGGGATTTGCCGATGGTTGGTTTGCACAACTGCGGCCCCACCTCACAGTGAAAATGTTACTACAGGAATAAAAATGCCATATACTCCTATACTAATAAAACATTAAGGCCACGAGGCGATGCAGTGCTGGTTACCGGAGGCAAGAAGAAGAGATGCATCCATCGACGACGTCCACCTCCTCGACTCAGGGCACCGACCCATCGAACGGCGGCTAAGTAGCAGTGGCTTTCGTGGCCAGGTCGACGTGCTTCTGAACAATGGCGCCCAAAGATTCCAGCCCCTGGAAGAAGGCCAACGTCGTTCTGTCCTCGCTGGCCTTGTACTGGCCTATGTAGATGATTTCTTCATAGACGTGGATGTGCAGGTAGACAGTTTCTTGCATGGCGAGGCTGCGCGACGAGCGCGGCCTCAAGGTGCACATTCTTCATCGCGACCTCCGGCAACTGCAGGGCCACCAGGGCTTGAAAGAGTTCGTCGCCATGGAGGCCGATGAGGGTGGCAGGCAATGAGGAGCCTGGGCGCGCGGGCTGGAGCAGTACGGCAAGGTCGTCCGCGCGCTTCTTGACTGCGGCGAACTTGCGGATGAAGTTGACCATCATGTCGTCCATGCGAGAGGCGAAGCTGGCATCGGTGAGCGATACGACGCCGGTGGTCGCCAGCACCGTCTGGAAACGCTGCGCGGTGCGGGGCCGCAGGCTGGCGCCTTGGATGATTTGGCACAGCCGACTGCCGCTCGCGTCCATCGCCTCCATAGGTGCTTCTGGCTTCTAGTCACTTGGTCTTGGATTGGAGTGAGCATTGTTGCGCAGAGACTAAGGAGTAGATGGATTGGAGTGGTGGGGCACCTTTATATGAGAATCCAAACTCTGTTGCATTCACATCGTGCTGGCTCTATTCTACTTCTCCAATTAATTCCCTCTGCATGTAGAGTAATTTGAGGATGCATCATTGACCATTCAACGTCTCGGGAACCGCTACCCTCTCCCTCCTTGGCATTCAAGCACCTATGGAGGCGACTGCCGCTTGCGTCTATCGCGTGTCAGGAGACGTTCCCGTCGACAACGAGGTGCCTATGGTGACTTCGTAAATTTGAAGATGATAGTACTAGTATACTCAATATTGTGCACCGCGACCAAGGCCGAGAGGAAAACGAGAGAACTACCTATTTATTTACGGTGTAGATTCACTCATTTTGCTCCATATGTACTCCGTCTGGTGTAGTCTAGTCACTTGTTGAAATCTCTAGAAAGGCAAATACTCCTTTCTGGTTTACAGGGCTATACTAGCAAGTACTTACTACAATAGTGGGCTCACATAGCAATTTTGTCTCATGCAAGAGCCTGGCTATATGCGTGCTCCAAGGTTCGCAACTGCCACGTTCGGGTTGCACTTGGCTCTTCACCTCTTCGAGAAGACGAACAATGATGTTACTACTACTGCTTCTACAGTATCGAATCCACTACTGCATGTCCGTCCACCGCGAGCGGGAGGAATAACTTGTTGTAGTACTATATAAGCAAAAGCCTGTCCTCGTCTGCGAGCACCCGCGCGCATGGGCGAGGGAGAAGGCGTGTAGTAGTAAAATCAAGCTTCTCCTCGTTGTACGAGTTGACGCGACACATCATAGCACTGGCCCCACATGGTTGCCTCTAAACTTGGCTGAAAGACCCGCAGTGTACAATACTCCATTTGCTGCAACCTCTAACATTTACCCCACCACAAATTAAAATATATATTCCTGTCTTGACCAGATGAGCGTGCAAACTAGAATCACCAGGATGACAGGTAGGGCCAGAAAATAATTTTAATCGAAAAAATATAGCATGGAGCCGACCCCAGCGATTTTAAGCTTACAGGCACAGTACACCCTATCCTAGACTACTCTACACATGAAACTGCCACACGAGCGTCCGGGATGCGCTTGGCTCTTCGCCTCTTTGGGAAGTCGAACAAAATGATGGAGTACTACTACAGTGGAGGAGTACTACAGTATGCTTCTGGCCATCTGACACCGACTGAACTACTGCATGTCCACCGCGTACGGGAGGGAGAGTGTGTAGCGAACGAAAGCTTCTCCTAGTCCTGCCAGCCACCACGCTCATGGGCGAGGGAGGGACGTAGCTTCATTGACTTACTGCTCCTGCCTTTGCGTCCATGACAGGTGGGCCCAACAGGTCCGTGGCCCACCTGTCATGCAGCCAAAGGCAGGTGCGGTTAAGGCGAGAGGGCATTGTAGTAATCAAACTTCTTGGTCTTGTACGAGTTGATGCGACACATCAAAGCACTGCACTCGATATATTTCAATAATTTGCGTTTACTGATGCATTGATTACAACGCATGCATGCATGCCGTGACTCTCCTTTTGATACTTGCATGTGTTGATTTAATGCACCTTGAAGTAGCATGAATATGTGACGGTAAAGATTTGTAATGCCCCGGCCCTAATAAAGCGAGAGATGGTTGTGCATGAGGAGGGCGAGATCATGCAGACGGAACAGGACCCGACGATGGAGCTCTCTATGGTCTCGATGGACCTCACCTTGCTCCACTGCACCTTGTGCCTCCGCCCCTTGAAGCCTCTAGTGTATGAGGTTCGAATACACCCCGTCCGTTCGGCTGATCGAGCAAGGTGCAGGTTTCTTGATTGATGTGTTGTTCGATTGATTTGTGCAGTGCAAGGAAGGGCACCTGGCTTGCGCGGACTGCCGCGTTGAGCGCCCCGGGAACCAGCGGCAGTGCCAGAAGTGCGAGCGCGGCAGTGGCTTCGACGTGCGGAACACGGCGGTGGACGCCGTGCACTCCTCGGTGAGGGTGGAGTGCCCGCACGAAGGCTGTGGGCTCTACGTCACTTACCACAAGCTCGCCGATCACCAGAGCGTGTGTCCGCTCGCGCCCTGCAAATGCCCCGTGCCCATCTGCGGCTACGAAGGCCCGCCGCCGTGGCTCTCCCACCACATCAGCATCGTGCATCCCATGCCCGTGCACATGATCCAGTACGGCAAGGCGCTCCAGCTGCAAGTGCCACTGTCGGAGCCACGGCTCTTGCTGTTCGCGGAGGAGGATGGCCGCGCGTTTTTCTTGGTCGGCGGCATGCTCGACATCGGCGCGCCTATTGCCGTGTTGGTCGTCTGCATCAGAGCGGGGGCGTCCCCACTGCCGCACTACGTGGCCAAGCTGTGGGCGAACGGCCCGCCGGGGGAGCCCAAAGGCAGGACCGACGCCGTCAAGGTGGAAATGGAGGTGACCTTCTTCACAGTTGCACCCAAGCTGCTGGCCGGGGCTAAGCTGGTGTCCCTCCACATTCAGATTGACAAGCTCACATCCTAAATGATTCTAGAGTGCCTTCTGTTTATCTTAGTAATAAGCTAATATAGGGGTTAGCTCGGTCTACTTTAGCTTAAGAGATGGTGGGTTTTGGTGGCGATGCAGCAATTACCTCGACATCAGATCAGCAGTGAAAGTAATTTCGAACAGTCGAATGGATATTTTGTGTCTATTGGATATAAAGATCCTTTGGGTAAGAAGTAACAGCTTATATGCTTTTTTTCGAAACAGAATAGCGATACTAGTATAATTTTTGTTGACATGCACTAATATTTTTGAAACGGACGTCGGGCTGTAGCTAGAAGGGCGGTTGGGACGCGGCATCGGCCCATACCGCGGTGACCCCCGATTGGGATGCACCGACTGTGGATTTTCTCCCTCGCCGATGTCCACCGCGTCTACGCAGAACATTGTTCCCTTCCCCCAGCTGCGGGATCAGGCCGGATATGTGACCAGCGGTGTGGCCACCGTCGTTCTATGCTTGTGAAGAGAGCAACCCAAGCAAGCAGGCTTGTAGCTTAGGCTCCTGCTAGTGTATATATAGTGGTTTTCTTTTTCTCTCCATATCAACCATTTTATATTGCGTACGTGTCATTGAAGAGTGAAATGATGGTTGCTTCTTCCGACTAACTTACTGTGTGATTTGAATGCTCCTTTAGTGGCCCCTACACATACCCCTCCTACGTGGATGCAACAGTCACACGTACACATGGATGCAAAAATGTGCGCGATGCCCTAATGCATGCATGTCCAAGCACACGACGGAACACATACGGTCACGCTCAAGTGCTCAACCTACACGTGCATGCACACACATACTCAGCCAAGGTGAGCTAGTGACCGTATAAACACCGGAAAATGTATATATTGAGCGCAATGAGCGTATTATGAAGTTCACTGACCGTATTTTTACAAATATACAGTGACAAACAGTGTATTTATCTCGTTTGAAATTAAGCCATATTAACCGGAGAGGAGGCAGTATGGACTAGCATTACTTTGTTGTGTCCCGTCAACTTGCCGAACGTGGAGAAGCTTGCAGGACGGGAGAAGCTTGCGCACGGTGGCTCGCAGGACAAAGAGAAACTTTTGACTAATGCAAGCTGTCCTTCGCTCAGGCGGTGGACGTGCAACAGTTAATTCGGTGTCAGATTGCCAGAAGCATACACTATACTAGTACTATTATTGTTGCACTTCTCGAAGAGGCGAACAACCAAGCGCAAAGTTTACTAATACTACTACTATAGTCTATAGAGGTACTATACTAGTACTAGGAACCATATGGAGGAGCGTCTGCACTCTTATTATATTTTTAAAATGTGATAAAGCAATCTTCAACACATTTGGTTCTCTTCGAGGGTTCTCGCATGTGATAATGGAAGTTGATTGCATGGAACACTCGCCACAATTCTCGCTTAATTCTGGCTCATACCCGGTTACAAATAGGACCGCTCGGTAATATTTCCTCTCTTTTTTGTTATTCAGCATGTAAACAGGTCAGCAAACCTTGCGGCGCATCTTTGTGCGAATCGTGCTTGCTGCACTTTGAATGTGGCCGAGAGCTGGCTTGATGAAACACCTCGCTTCCTACTTCTTTTTTTGCGGGGTACCTCGCTTCCTAGTGACCAGTGTCTTGGCTGATCGTCCTAAGAATGCTTATATATGAATAAAGATCTCTCATTTACCCGCAAAAAAGATTAAGCCATATTAACCGGAAAGGAGGGAGTATGGACTAGCACTACTTGTTGGTGTGTCCCGTCAACTCGCAGAATGGGGAGAAGCTTGCAGGACAAGGTGAATCTCGCTTACGCCTTTTGACTGATGCAACGTACCCTCGCCTAGGCGGTGGACATTCATCAGTTCATTCGGTGTCAGATTGCCAGAGGCATACACTGTAGTACCGAACATGCGGAGTACCATCATTGTTCGACTTCATGAAGAGGCGAAGAGCCAAGCGCAAGGTTTAGTAGTACGAGTAGTACTACTACTAGAACCGCATGGTGGAGCCTCTATACTCTTATTTTTCTTAATCTTTGACTAGCAATGTGCCCGCCCGTTGCAGCGGATCCAAAATAGAATAATGCATGTTCACGAACTTCAAAGAAAAACATTCTAGTTTTGTTGTATATATATCACTCATAGTATATTAGGTTTCATGCAAAATATATTCCTCGTGGCTGTTTCGATGAGGTGAGGGGGGATGTGATTGGTTTCTGGATACTACAGGGTTTTCTGCAAATTATAGCAGAGAAGAGGGGTCTTGTTGCAAAAACATCACAACTTACCTCACAGACGTTAGATGCAGATCTCATGGTCAGAAGTGACAGATGGCAGACACACCATCATCACCGACTGAGTCTTTTATAGAAGTATCTTTGATAAAGCACACATTTATTCGAGAGAAGGGCGGAAAACGACAGCCCAACATGTAATGATGTTATCGCTCAACCATGCTCGAATATATCTTGGCCTCCGTGCGAGCCCGTCTATGTGTTCTCGCTCCTCGTCTCTCTCAAGGAACGACGGGTTGGCCATTTTGCCGTCAATTGAGATCGGTTTGCTCACACTCCGGTCCCACATGTCAGTGATATGCCAAGAGGAGGTGCGTTGACCAACTGGCCATACGCGTACTTGGTTTTGCACCTTCATACTACTCCTCCCTCCATCACAGTTTACAAGGCGCGCTTCATTATGATGCATTTCTCTCCATGCATTTCCACCACCAGAGAGACTTTAGATGCATTTGGTTTAATGCTCAATTAATTAGGGCGTGGTAACCGCAATTTTCTCTCGATGTAGTACTACGGAGTGGAGTAAGTGCATGCATGTGTCTACCCGGGGTGGAAGCACTGCATGCATGTGTGTACGCATTATTTCCTCTAGTAATAGACGCCGTGCTATAACTACAAATGCTATTTTTCAGGCCGGTCGCTAGTCGCCTTGGTTCCAAAGATTTTCTCTTTTTCTGAAGCGCGCTCTATAAACAGTGACGGATGGAGTAGTATGAGCGGATTCAAAGAAGAGCGTATTGATGGTTGCTTCTTCCGAGCAACTTACAGTGGGAAAGGTGGGGCTTATGATTTGACTGCTCATTACTCACTATTAATGCGGCGCAACAACCGGTCTGAGTCTCCCATGCGGCTCTGCACTACCCCCTCGGTTCTTAAATATACTCTGGGGTATTTGTGTTTCTAGAGATTTCAATGAGTGACTACTCAAATATTTGTCTTTTTAGAGATTCAAATGGACTACTACATACGGATGTATATAGACATATTTTAGAGTGTAGATTCACTCATTTTGCTCCGTATGTACTCACTTGTTGAAATCTCTAGAAAGACAAATATTTAGGAACAGAGGGAGTACACATACGAACCAAAATGAGTGAATCTACACTCTAAAATATGCCCATTTGAAATTTGTAAAAAGACAAATATTGTTGATGACAGTTGCGACGACAAAAAAGAAGCATATTCCTTGTCCTAAGGGAAGATAACAACACGGTTGTGTTTGTCTAAAACGGTGTGAGGACGAGATTGCAATATGGAAAGTACGCCGGACGAGCTACGTTTTGTGCAAAGAACTATGGAAGGTCCAGATGCAGCGACGTGGGAAGACGGGCAGTGGAGCAAGGCCGGAGGGGATACCTGGAGGTCGTCGGGATGTAACTAGGTGAGCGGCGGCGGGCGGAATCTGCCCATACTGCGGCAGCGAGCAGGTGGCGTAGGCCCTACCGCGCCGGAGCTTGGTCAGAGAGAACGGGGTGTACCGCAGATCGGGACGTGTTGCCTCGGCGCCGTCGAACGGAGAAACGATTCACGTCCTCCCTTTCCGCCGGCGGACGGGATGCGGCCAGATCAGTGACCAACAGTGAGAGAGAGAGGCCACCGCAGCCTTGTGTGAGATACTCTGAAGAGAGACAAACCAGGCAGGGAGGCTCCATTGTATATAGTGGAGCGAACTACCTTTTTCTCCATAAAAATTGGTTTATATTCTGTGTACGTGCCATTAAGCGATATAACTTTATTTAAAAATAACGCGCCAATGCATCAAGTCGAACTTTGTTTCGTGCACGCATGGTACATGACCTCCGTAGGTAAACAACCGCTACACGCATTCAAATTAGCACGTGGGCTGCCATTTCGTACAGAAATGAGCTCCACCGTGTACCCGCGCGGGTGTGGCTGGGCACGAAGCGTGAGTACGTGCGCGGTGCACCTATTCTCTTCTTGTATACGTACACCACCTACGTGGGGTTGTGTGAGAGAGATACAAACGTAGAGAGATATAGTGTGTGGGTTCGTGAGAGTTTTTTTAGGGGGGGGGGTCAATCAAAAAATGTAACATATGCAATGTGTGTGAAATAGTCGTGGATATATCATATATATAGAGGGGGCGATCCACGAGAAGAGAGTGGAGGTATCATCGACTTGAGGTGTCCATAGAATCGAAGAGAGGGATGATGTGTGTGTGTGTGCGTGCGCGCGGTCGATAAAGAGTGCCATCGAATTTGTGTGTGCCCACGTCAAAGATATAGAGTGGCTGGCCTACTAGAACGAGAGAGGGGACAGGTGCGGTTTGTCTCTATGACATGGATACCTACCTACAGCGCTCGACTATCGGTGTGTGGTGGGGGGGGGGGGAGGGAGGCCTAATTAACTATAGAGGTACAATGGCTGGTATATGTGTGGAGGAGGAGAGAGGCCTACCTCATGTATTAAGGGAGATCGATCTACCTCATATATTAAGGGAGATCGATCGGCATCCATGCATATGTGTGTAGGAGAGGAATAAGGTTGGGAGAGAGACAGAGCTAGAGTGTTGGAGGGGGTGGTAGTGGAGTTGCTTATAACAAATGGTGGGATAGGCTTGCTAGACAACTGGAGGGCACGCCTGCAATATCAATAAGAGAGGGCATGGCTGCCTGTCTGTGCACGTGCGTGTGAGAGACAGGTCAGGAGGCATGCACGAATGATGAGGGGGGTGATATGGCTATGGTAAGCAGACATACCTACATAGGAAGATCAATCGTCCTTTGTCAGAGAAAGGAGAGACATAACTTGTGAGGTACGTCGATCGATGGGGGGGAATAGTTAAAGTCGACCTAGGTATATGTTGGGAGATCGATCGGTATACATGCATGTGTGTGTTAGAAGCAAATGAGGCACGGGGAGAAGGATAGAGAGAGAGGGATGCATCTAGGAAGTGGTGCAAGACTCATACTATATCGAGGGGGAAGGAGTGTGCGAGTACGAGATCGATGAAAAGAGTGGTGGGAGTGAGGCATGGACGGTGATAAGAGAAGAGGGGAAGCTTGTGTTTGTGCTAGGCACACCTGGCTAGAGAGGCATATCGATCTATGTGTGCCGTAAAGAAGGAGCTGGGGGGCCTACACACACCGTGGGTGAACGACCTAAAGTGAAAAGACGAATTTGCGCGATGGAGCTAGAGAATGTTGAGGGAGGGTTAGAGGGATGCTGGCGTCTGCATGCACGAGAGAAAGTTAGAGCTAGCTAGCTACAAAGATAAGAGGATTGTGTGGGTGTAAAAGACGAATAGAGATCATACTTCATTATAAAAAGCGAATTCGGATATTTAAAGAATTTATCATAGTGTTTTAAACCGATGCATGTGTGAATATTTATAACGGTGATACACATGGTGTGGTTATGAACATGTTATACTACATATAATATATTTTTATCTCTACTCTTATAAAAAACGGAGTTGTTGATGATGGTGCCATCCTGCAATATAGGCCGTCCGATTTATATCTGACGGATAGGAAGGAAACTATGGCAATTTTGAAAAAAGATACCCACACCCCTCTCCATATTTGCAAATTAGGCCTCCCCTTGATCATGTTGATGTTATGTGGAACGCATGGGCATCTTGCTAGTCTACGTATAACATGTAGAACATTGATCATAATTTGGGCTAATGTGTGGCTTTTGCAGCTCAGGTCTAAATACTTGTCATAATGTAGGGGGGCAGGGCACTATACTATGTGTGATAAACACAGTGTACACGTATGGAACTTGGTTTAGATTATGAATATATAGTTAGTACATCAAATGTACTATTATTTGGAATCAACATCAAGTGTATTCAACAAATAGAATTCGAGTTCATGTAGTGCACATAGTTCATATCTATCTCTATAGTAATCATGTGGTGTGTTATTAAGGTAATACACGAATGATGGTTGAAGTTGGCAACAATCATGATTATAGATTTGTTATTGAAATAGAGAAACAAATTCAAATTCAGTTCGAATTGCAGCGGTAGTATAGACATTTGGAATGCACTAAAATGTTGGTATGAGTAGGTTACATGCATTATACGGCAAGCGGAAAAATTTAATTGGACATAACATGGATTCATACTACCGAATAACATTTCATTGCACTAAATTGTTGGTATGAGTAGCTTTAAATAGCATTTTTATAGTAAAACGGGGCAAGACACTCTCTTTGTGTGGTGTGAATAGTTTTATTTTTTTCGTTTTCTTTTTGGTTGAGGGAAGTGCGAATTGATTTGGTACGTACAAGTACAATATTACATGTTAGGCTTGTCCCTAAAATTCAACCCGCGCCTGTTATATCCCGAAAATTCAGATATCGTGCTCCCAAAACTGGCGCCTTCACAACCCGCGCCTTGCTATCCCGAAATTACAACGCGCGCGAAAACTCCCTCCAGCTGCCAAATCCCGACACGCGAAATCCCCCTTCTAACCCTGAGCCGAAAGGGCCGCTAGTTCAAATCGGTGCGGGGTACTTTCGTAACACACCCTACATTTTGGACAAGCGCGTCCCTAAGTCATGGTTCACCCCTCCCATCGCCTCCTTTTTGCCATTCGAAATCCCAGGCCACCATAACCTCTCCGCTCCAGCCGCGAAACCGCACCCTCCTCCGTCCGCCACCTCACCGCTGCCCAGCCGGAGCCTCTTCCCCGGCGACGGCGTCCACCGCAACAGCTCGACGTCCCTCGTCCACCTCCCTGGATGAGGATCCGTCGTCCATCTCGTCGTCCCGCCGGTTCAGCCGCCCTGTCCTCCACCTCCAAGGAGCTGCTCCGACGATCGCCTCGTCTATCGCGGCTGCTCCATCCCCACAGCGCCGCCTTAACCTGCTCCACCGGAACCGCAGCATCCTCACCGACTCCTCGGACAAAGCCGAGGCCTACTCGGCGCCACCAAAGAGGTTGTACACTCATCGCACCGCTCCTTAGCTCGACCTCCCGGCGCCGACGGTGCTCCATCCTGCACCCCCATGGAGCGGCTACCTTGAAGCCGGCGCCGCGGGCGACATCTCCAAGGCGGCTCTCCCCCAGTGTGAGGCCCCTTCGGCGGCGGCGTCCATACCAGCCGGATCTGCTGCTGCTGCTCTGGCTCTCGCTCGCTCACTCGCGCTGCTGCTGCTGCTCCGGCTCTCGCTCGATCGCTCGCTCGCCCAGTTGCTGCTGCTCTGGCTCTCGCTCGCTCGCTCGCGCTACTGCTGCTGCTTCGGTTCTCGCTCGATCGCTCGCTCGCCCAGCTGCTGCTGCTCCGGCTCTCGCTCGCTCGCGCTGCTGCTGCTGCTCTCCCCCTCGCTCGTGCTGCTGCTCTGCTCTAATTTAGCTACACTTCAGTCGACTGAATTGACTTTTGGGTCAGTCCATTTTCAGGGGGTGGGGGGCTCGCCGGAGTTAAGGAAGAACAACCCGCAGCGGGGACGGGGGCTCGCCAGAGAGGTACCCCACTATCTATCTTAGGGTTCAAGGTGGGGGGCGGGGGCCTATAGGGCTGGCCGGGGCGGCGGCGGACAGGCGGTGGGGAGTTGTTTCGGGGCGGCGAGGCGGCGCTGGGGCTGGCGGTTCGACCGGTGGTGGCTGGCGGCTCAGGGGGGTGCAGGTTGAAGATGAACTGCAGGCCCTCCCTAAACTACATGTCAAGTGCCTCTCTGCTACCATTACGTTCAGTTTCGACAGTAACATTCAGATTCCAATGTAAATTTCAGTTTCGACAGTTAAGTTCAGAGTCAACAGTTTTAACCTCATCTGTTGTAGTCAGGTGGTTTTTGGTGATGTAAATTTTACATCTATTTTACATCATCTATTGGAGATGGTATTAGAATCCCACTTGAGATTGACGATGTCTGTCTTGTGCTGCTTCAGCCTTGATGTCTTACAGCTCACCGGGGCTGCTCCAACGACATAATGATCCATCACAACAGAGCAGTGCCCTGGACGCCGTCTACAGATTCCTCAGATCTTCCTCCACACCTCCGGCAGCCACCTCTACCTCAACTGCTTCAGCGACCAACCCAATGATGTTGAGGTCGACACGGCTACGGCAAAGAGGTTGTACACTTGTTGCATCACTTATTACTATACATTCATGTCGATCCATTAGGGCTATTTTGGTTCGACGAAAAAACATAGCAATAGGGAATTTTCCAATGGCACTCTACTATTCAATTATTCATGCATTTTGTTGAACGGAATGAAGCAAAACATCCATCTGGACCTACTTTTCAAATCCTATGCATGAAAACAAGACAAAGTGCATTAGTGGCAGAATAACATTCTAACTGTACACGCTTTCATATGGTTTCACTTTATTTTGGCCATGTTTCTTTGCATTCCTCTGCTCTTCCAATTCCTGTAAACCAAACACCCAAGTTGACAGAAATCCTGTGTTTACAGATGCTCTGTTTACCATGTGCATTCCTATCCTATTCCGGTGTTTTTCCTATCCCTGCGTTTTTAGAATCATGCAAGCCAAGTGAGCCCTTACAGAATTACTTCAGTTACAGGTAGGTGTCGAAGGGAACTTTGTGTGGTTTGTCCTGCTCCTGCCGCAACGTCGTCCACCTCACCTGAGGTGCTCCATCGACAGAAACATCCACCAAACCAGACATCACGACTCATGACCGTCTTTCGCCGCCTTAGATCTCCTTCCCTGCCGCCGGCACTCACCGCAACGGCATCACCATCATCGACTCAGCAGATGAACCTGAGGAGTACACGGGTCCACAAGGGAGGTCGCACTCTTTTGATTCTGCTTATGTTATGCATTGCTTAAAATTACCTGCTACTTTATCGTCCTGTTCACCTCTTGGACTCCAAGTCAGGTCCAAATTAATGTTCAAACTTGAGTTCTAAATTAGTTATGGGGCACATATTGAGGAAGCAATGAATAGTATCTCTGTCTAATATCTGGTTCACCTAGGGTATGCCGATGTTGTTCATCTTGGGTGGGAAACAAATAGTAAAGTAATCATCATCTGTCTTTTTATTAAATTAAAGCAATCATCAGCCTGCTATCATTATTTTTGGATCCATCCACTGGTTGTTACCATCACTCTAAATTTCTGCATGCTCTCCTTATATAATCTCACCATATTTTTTCATATGCATGTCAGATATTGTACACAGTCATGCTGAACATGTAGAGAAAAAGAGAAGAGTTTTGCGCGGCAATACAATGTCATGCAGACATCGCTCCATGCTGGGTTCAATGGCAAACCCTCCCCACCCCTCTCCAGATTGTAATCCAGAGGAAGATATCTGTTCTGAGGCGGATTCACACGCCGCTGACCACTCCTATTTACCCCCCCAAGGTGTTTGCTCTACCTTGGCATAATGATGTTAGTCATATCATGCATATGTTGCCTTGCAGTGCCTACTTTTGAAATCATATATGTCATCTTCTTAGTTTAGACATGTTCTGTAATGCCACCTATTTAGTTTCTATATCATATGTGGGAATTGTGCAGTCTCATGTCTTTTAGCCAGCCATAATATACGTGAAATGTGCAATGCCATCCTGTTTAACCAGGCATCATATATTTGAATGATATCTTGCCCATCCTTTTCTTTATTACATTTCCATTTGTCGACAATGTTTGTACATTAAACTACTCTTCTTGTGAATCGGCCATTTGGGTGGGAGATTGAAAAATCTGGAGTGAAAACAAGGCCTTCTGAGCAGACAGTGCTACGTGTCGAAGCAGATCTCTTGTTGGGTCCCGATAGCTCCTCAGAGATGGATTCAGAGACAGATGACCAGTCCTATTCCCCCACCGAGGTGTATTCTCTAACTTGGCACGGTTATACTGCTCATATCATGCATATGGTGTCTTGCATTGCATGGATTAGACATCATATAGACAATATTCAACACCATGTTCTTAGTTCAGACATCATATCTAATGCCCTCTGTTTAGCATATAAATCACATATGTGAATTAAATGATGCGATCCTGATTACTTATATAACATGTAGGTGAATTATGTCATGCGATCATGTTTAGTTATTCATCATATCTTTGAATTATGTTATGCTATGCTATCCATTTTATATAGACATCATATATGTGAAATTATGTCATGCTATCCGTTTTAGTTAAACAATATACATGTCAACTATTTCATGCCCTCTTTTTTGCACACTATCTATTGCATCTGTCATACAATGTCTGTACATTCAACTATGTTTCCTGTTTATCAGCCATTTTAATTGGAGCGGGTGATGCCAGCATCTAGCGGACTAAAAACACGGTCTTCAAATAAAATAGTGCTACCTCTTGGTGGAGATAGCACCCCGGTTGTACATGCACGAGAACCAGCCCTACCACACATAACCCAAACTCTCGCAGATTGTACCCCTACTGCGGTGGACAGAGAATCAGCTTCACCCAATCTAACCCCAACCCCAGCAGATAGTAACCCAGTTCCTGTTGACACAGCACCATCTCCACCATAGAGCTCCCAAACAAGAGCAGTTAGTAAGGCAGCTCCAGTGCCCAAAGGGCTAGTACTACCACGGTCAACCCCAACTCCACCAGTTAGTACGCCTATTCCTGTGGAGGAAGCACAACCATCTAGTCGTAGTTTAGCATCTATCGCATTTGATGTTGTTAAATCGTATGTGCGTATCTTCCCATCTTGGAAATATTATACTGAAGATGAAGAATGCCAGTTGCAGGTGTTTGTCCAGGAGTTATGTGTAAGTAATATTATTCATGGCAATTACTTTGCTTTGTCCCATACATCCTACCTCCATGATGGTTATAATACAACAAATTTTCCCATTTTTCTCTATAGAGAAGGACCGATTTGGAAACTCAGGATGAGGTAACCTGTGCTAATACCTCTGCTATCTTCAAGAATGCTTGGTGGCAGTATCGGAATTACCTGAAGAAAACGTACTTCACAGGCAAAAAAACTCATCAAATTCCCTTACGTTCTCCTGAGACACATTTACTGGACGATGACTGGGAATGCCTTGGTCTGTACTGGTCCCGAACCAAGAATGTGGTAAGGTCTATGAGCTCATTTTCTATTTTTAAGTACTATATTCTTGCCTCTTACTGTACTCTGTTCATGTAGAACAAGTGCCTAAACCTGAAGAACAACTGTTCTAATTTAAGATTCCATTTCTATCATAGTTCAAAAAAGCGCTAGGCGTTAATTGTGCGTTTTGCCACCGCCTTGCGCTTTACTGACCAAAGCGCATGCTTATGCGCAGTTATGCACAGATTAAGCGTAGTTATGCGCAATGCGTTTCGCCAACGCCTAGAGCCTAGGCGCGCTTAAGTGCTCGCTTAGGCGTGCCTTTTTAACTGTGATTGCTATCGTGCATACTGCTTTGCTCTTGTATCACTGTATTTACTCATACAAACTTATTTTTAAATTGAAGGATCCAATCGAAACTTCAATGGCATAGCAGGTATGTTCACACATGTTTCTTTAACAGGCTTGCTCATATCAATAGCTCCGTTGATTTCAATTTCAATTGTGTATACAGCTGACTTCTCATATCATGCACATTACTAGCATCACAACAGAGCCAATAGTGTTGTTGTACATGTAGACCCGTGGTACCCATCTGAAATCTTGTTGTGCCGTGTAGTTTCCCACGCTTTGTATTTTTTCACTGCTGCTTTGTCTTGAACTGATATGATTTGAACCGTGTCTCTATTTTGATTTGGCAAGACAATGCAGTGACCATAGGACATAGATATATGTTTGTTTGATGCTTTTATTATGTACTAGTACTTGGCAATAGAAGACTTGGTAGTTTAATCCTGTCCACCTTACTAATGAACTAGTTCACCGAAATGAGTTTCATATACTAGTACATGCTAAACTGTTATGTGTCTGCTTGTTTCTTCTTTTAGAATGCTGACAGAATATTGGGGAAGAGTGCCTTATTAAGCAATGGTAAAGGAAGTAATGCAGATAAGGTTCAGGATAGTGACACATCCTTGTTGGTCTCCAACAAAGCTGATAAAACAGCTAAGGAAGACTATCTCGAAGACAGTGAGACAACCCCAAAGTCCTGTCTTGGTTTAGTGTTGGAGTTACTAGCCACTACCGCTTACACAAGCTATTCAAACTCACTGTCTGAATCAGTTCGGTTTCTTGAGACTCAACTACAAGCTGAAAGACATCGATCAGCTGCGCTGCAACAAGAAGCGGAAGGACCGCGGAAGTCCCTGGAGCATTCAGATGCATACTTTCTGGTGCAACAGCAAGCGTTGGAGGATTTTAGCGCCACATAGGACAAAGCTAATAAGCTTGCTAAACTTATTGCCAGCATGGTGGATACCCAGGATAACGTTTATTGAGCTCTTATGAAGTTGTTTCAGTTATGCTCTTCTTTTGCTGCCGCGTTTATTTGCACTGGTGGCCAATTTTGACGGCCAGTGTATGTAATATGCTGCTTTGTTCCCTATATTTGCACTGGTGGCGAACTTTGATGCCTAGTGGATGTAATATGTGTTATAGCGGTAATAGGCTAGCGTTAATTGCTTGCTTATTTATTTCCTTATTGTCTTGTTTAGTTGTTTGCTTGTAGTCACTGCAGTTCTTTTTCTGTGTTTTTCTAGTGGCCACAATAACCTATTTTTGGAAACTAGGCCAAAATAATCATGGCAACACACGGACTGTTGTAACCATGGGCCTCCTACGGGCCGTATGATCCATGGGCCTTCCACGGGCCGTAGGATCCATTGGCCTTCTATACGGGCCGTAGGATCCACGGGCCTTCTACGGGCCGTACGATCCATGGGCCTTCTACGGGGCGTATCATCATTCCACCAATCATGGGCTGTACTATTCATGGACAATAACGGGCCGTTTAATGGCCATATTTGATAACTCTATGAAAACAGCCCAGCGGGTTTTTTCGACATGAAAACGGCCCAATGTATTAACGGGCCGCAAACGGGCCGACTGTAACCACGGGCTGAATTTGGCCCACAAGCAGAAAATGACAGTTACGCGCCGTAAGTAACCGAATGCTGGAAATGAGCCCAAGATTAAATGGGCCCTGAGAAGGCCGAAAGATATCATGGGCTAGAAATGGCCCAACGGAATAATGGGCCATTAATGGGTATAAAGTGATACACTGTTCATTACGGGCCAGTTTTACCACGGGCCGTTAAGGGGCCGAGGGTTACTAAGGGCCTCATATGGGCCGAAAGACGTCATGGGCCATACATGGGCCAGAAGTTAAAATGGCTGGAATTATATTGGACGGCCCAGATGACGCTACTGGGCCTAATTCGGATAGGCCGTAAACGGGCCCTGGGATAGCGGGCTATAAATGGGCTATATGCGAACATGCCGTTAACAGGCTTGCCGTGGGCCGGCCCGCCACCTTTTGACCAAGTCAAACGGGCCGGCCTTTTCACACGAATGGGCCTCTGTTGGGCCGGGCCATGTGTTGACGTATCATTGGCGCTTTGGGTCCAATGAGTGGATGACATCTGTCCCAACGGTGAGCCAACACGTGTTTCCTCCAGCTAATGATGATTTTACATGTGGAAAATCCCCATTGGTCGGGGCTGTTAACGGGTTATCAGATCCAAAACCGGACCCGATAGCTTAACGGCGTTCCGTTACGGTGGATGCCACGTGTCGGTCACCCTTGACGAAAGCACTTCTGTGACGCGCGATTTATCGTCATGCAAGTGGACACTTCCGTGATGATAATTTTGGTAATGTCATGGAACACTTCTACAACAGCACAGGTATAACTATCTTGATTATGTCATAAATTTGTCATGGATGTACATGCGTGACAGAAAACGTGACCTACAGTGACAAACACGTATCATCACAGAAGTGTATTTTTTTGTAGTGGGGACGAGCCGCAAGCGGAGGAGGTGCAGGCGTTCTTCGACAACTTGCCGAAGAATTATGTCTGTGATGAGCCGCTGCTCATCCGCGACACCACCAAGGAGGAGCTGTACTACATCGCCGCCAGGGCGGCCGATGCGGCGCTCGCCAAGGAGGCTGGTAGCGCCGGCACCATGGAGAACGAGGCTGACACGGCCGTGGAGGAGAAAGAGCTTGCCGGATGTGGGGAGTCTGCTGGGGAGGCCAGCAGCATCGGCGCCGAGGGCCCCTCGTTGAAGACATGGTAGAGGAGTCGGCCGAAGAAGAGGCCGAGGCTGACGACCCTCGGCCACAGGGAAGAGGCGCGTCCTACGGCGGGCTAGCTCTGGCGAGCCGGTCCGGCCTGGCTGGACCATGCAGCGTCAACAGGTCCAGGAGCAGTCTATGCGCCAGACGAGGGCCGCGGCAACGAAGGCCGCGGCAGCGAAGAAGGCGGTGAAGGCCGCGGTAGCGAAGAAAATGGTGGCCGCTTCCTCCTCGTCCAAGTGGCGCCGAACCCCATCCCCTTCTCCTCCTCCTTCGGATGGCACCCCGGAGGTTAATTTGGACCTCGGGTCCTTCAGCCGGAAGAAGAGGAGGAGGCTAGTGGAAGAGGAGGTGGAGGACGAGTAAGCACTTTGCCCTCCATCATCTCCTGACCCCACGCCTGTGCTATACTCCTTTAACTTGATGTTATCCTCACAGGGACATAGAGACGTTGGCCCAGAGGGTGGCGAAGAGGTCCAAGGCCTCGACGGGCGACAAGCCCCCGGCAAGCACTCCGCGCACGCCGGAGTTGGTGGTGATCAGCCCGGACGACAGCCCCCGACGCAGCCCCCGCTTCCACCCCCAGCGTGAGTCCACTACTCACTTCCCGTCGGTGTGTGTTGGGGCACGATCCCTTGGTGCTGACCTTGCCGGGTTCGTAGGAGGAGAGTGGCAGCAGGAGGAGCCGCTGAGGGACACCCACAACACGCCGCCCCCATCGACCACGCCGCCCAGAGGGGCGTCCCCGACAAGGGCACCAAGCACTGAGCCCACATGCACGGAGCAGGAGGAGGTGAACTTGGGTGGCAGTGGCTCCATCTCGGCAATGAACGTTGGCGGGGAGGGAACCACTTCTTCCCAGCTTGGCACGGGTACGTGGCCTGCCTCCTGTCCCTATCTTTTCTTCTTCTTCTTCTTCTTCTTCTTCTTCTTCTTTTTTGAACCTTGATTTTGGCCTCGTCTCATTCTCCTTCTTGGTATCCATACCCTCCCTCGGAGGACCAGGAGGATATTGATACCGTCATCGAGGAGGTCGCCAAGGACGCTGAGGCCGAGGCCGACAAGATTGCTGCCGAGGAGGCCGCCAAGACCACCGCTGACAACGCCGCCAAGGGGCCTACCGGGGAGGCCAGCAAGGCCGCTGCCGAGGAGGCCGGCAAGGGGCCTGTCGGGGAGGAGGTGGCCCACAACCAACCTTCCTCCCCTACGGCCCCTGTCCCAGGCAAGTACTTGAAGGTGGGCGACGACCTGTTCGTCCACCTCCCAGGGACGGCGAGCACCAGGGTGCCAGCCGAGGGGGAGGTGTTTGATGAAGAGGCGCTCGCCACCGCCGGGCTCCAGGTTGTTGATGAACCGAGCGCTGGCGGTGGCGGTTCCCAAGAGGAGCAGCTTCTCCGAGCCATGAGCGTCAACTTCCAGAAGCTCCAAGCGCTCCACCGTGCCCACCTAGACAAGGCGAAATCCAGGATGGCGGCAGCGGACAAGGCGGTGGCGGATCTTGAGGAGCGCGTCACTCAGACGCAGGCCTGGTTCCGTGAGGCTCAGGAAGAACTGAAGGCTGCCCAGGGCGAGCTGGCTGAGCGCAAACGGGAGGTCATCCTGAAGCAGGCTGACGTCGAGAAGGCCTAGGAGGTGGCGAAGGAACATGCCACCAAGGACGAGGCCGCTCGGCAACAGCACCAGGCTCTGCTGAACTCCCAAGAGGAGGACCTTGCCACCCGTGAGGAGGCGCTCGCCGCCACACTCCGCGGCAAGGATGAGGAGGTCGAGAAGCTCGTCACGGAACAGACCAAGGAGCTGGAGCAGAGGCACAAGGACACGCTCGATGCTCGGGCTCGGGTTCACACCGGCGAAATGGAGAAGCTGGAGCGGGATGGGCTGAAGAAAGTGGTCTTGGAGCTGACAAAGGAGAGGGACACGGCCAAACGCGCTTTGGCGGATGCCCAGGTCGCAGTCTCTGACAAGGCCAAGCTGCTCTCCGAGGCCAATGACTCCATCAATGACCTTAAGCTGAAACTGAACGGCTTGGAGGGGAAGCTTTCGGAGGCCGGAGCTCCTGAGGTGACCCTGAACAAGGCCCTGGAGGATGAGAAGCGGCTGCGGAGCAATGACGCTGCCGAACACAAGGATTACGCGAAGAGCGTAAACCTCTGGATCAGCCGCCTCGTCGATGTCGCGGAGGGGTCACCACGCAGCTGGCCGCCATGGGCATGCCAAACTTCAAGTACTCCCTGGAGGTGAACGTGAGCCCCAACGCCAGGCTGACCTTGTTCTTCGAGGGTGTCCTTGAAGCCCTGGAGCTGCTTCGTTCCAACCGAGCGACCTCTCTCGCCAATGAGGCCCGGAAGCTCTGCCGGGGCGCCCTGACCAAGGTCCTCACCAAGGTGGCGTACTGGAACCCCAACGTCGACTTTGCCGACGCGCTGGAGAGCTTGTCGTAGGATGTGGACCTCGCGGCGCTCGAGGAGCGTATCAAGCCCATCATCAGACGCGTCGATGCAGTCAGGAGGGTGGAGGGCCAGCGCCGAGACTAGGCACCCCATTTCTCATTGCCGCTGCGAGTTCATGACCAAGACGATTTTATCTTAAGTTAGAACCGCAACAACAATTGATGTAATATAACTCTGCAGTACTTTAAGATGAAACATGCTATCTTCCTGTATTGATCTTTCTTTGTACATATACACCCTACGCCCAGTAGCATAGGTTCACCGGCACGTAACCCATGCTATGGCGCTTTGAGGACGGATCCTTAGCAGCCCGTCAGGGGGCACTGGCTGCCGGACAAACCACCTTGCCGCTCTCAGCGCGGCCGCTTGAACTGTTGAGTGGACTCGAAATAGAACAAGGGCGTTGCTAATAGCGGGTGTCGGTGTCAAAACCGGCAGATCTCGGGTAGGGGGTCCTGAACTGTGCGTCTAAGGCGGATGGTAACAGGAGGCGGGGGACACAATGTTTACCCAGGTTCGGGCCCTCTCGACGGAGGTAATACCCTACTTCCTACTTGATTGATCTTGATGATATGAGTATTACAAGAGTTGATCTACCACGAGATCGTAGAGGCTAAACCCTAGAAGCTAGCCTATGATTATGATTGTTGTTGTCCTATGGACTAAACCCTCCGGTTTATATAGACACCGGAGGGGGCTAGGGTTACACAGAGTCGGTTACAAGGGAGGAGATCTTCATATCCGAATTGCCAAGCTTGCCTTCCACGCAAAGGAGAGTCCCACCCGGACACGGGACGAAGTCTTCAATCTTGTATCTTCATAGTCCAACAGTCCGGCCAAAGTATATAGTCCGGCTATCCGAGGACCCCCTAATCCAGGACTCCCTCAGTAGCCCCCGAACTAGGCTTCAATGACGATGAGTCCGGCGCGCAGGTTGTCTGCATCATTGCAAGGCGGGTTCTTCTCCAAATTCCGAATACCTGTCGAGTAGTGTCCGGCTTCCTATGAATGTTGCGCTCCTCGGCTTCTGTGCTTTAATAATTGCTATCTACACGTGTCGAGCGAATGCGAGAAGTCAGGCCATTTTTACATTTGCCACCCTAACCATGTAAGTAAATCGTCTATTTAAAGAGACGGGGATCCTCAGATCCAGATCACGCCATCCTCCCACAACGAGTATCATTCAGAGCGCGCCCGGAAAAGACCATTCCATCATGGCCGGCCATCGCAGCTCCTCCTCTCGCTCCCGTAGCACTAAGCCAGGTAATTGGGAGAAGTGTTCCGTCCCCCACAGCCAATTAGTAGAGTTGCAGACCCAAGGGTTTCTCCCTCCTACGTATATGGTCCCCGTCCAAGCCGGCTAGCCACTTATAATGGCGAGGAGCAAGCGGAGAGCTTTCCCAACCCATCCAGGGGGGAGCGGGTATGCCGTGTCCCTTACTTATTGAGGGGACTCGGATTTCCAATCCATCCGTTCCTCCGTGGGCTCCTGGAGTTCTATGGCCTCCAGCTGCATAACTTTACTCCCGCCTCCATATTACACATCGCTGGCTACGTCGCCCTTTGCGAGCTGTTTTTGGGCTGCGAAGCTCATTTCGAGCTATGGAAGAGGCTATTCTGCCTCGTACCCCGTACACAGGAGGGGTCAATATATCAAGTGGGCGGAGCCAAAATATGGCGCATCGCCGGGACCGGATACCTGTCTGGTACTCCGAAGAAGACATCCAAAGACTGGCCTTCGGAGTGGTTTTATATGGAGGACGTCCCCCTTCCGGACCCTATTCGGATGGGCCTTCCTGAGTTTGACAATGCCCCTTTGAAGAAACGCCACAACTAGCGCCCTCGGAGCCCCCAGGAGGAAGATAACAGAGAGGTCCTTTACCTGATGGGGAGATAAAAACCCTGGCCAAATCAGGACTGACAATAGTCGAGGTTATGTCAATATGTATAATGCGGGGGGTGCAGCCACTTCAGTATTGGGGGAAACCCATGTGGCACTTCAATGGAGAAGACGATGCCACCCGCTGCGGTCGTAAAGGTCCGGACTCCGCCGCTGCTCTAGCGAAAATACTGTCCGATTTGTACAAAGGAGAGGAAGAGGAGTTCATCCGCATTAAGCCACGGGATGGATTCTCCATGTACAACTCCCCAAACTGGGTGAGCTGCTACCTTTTACTCCAGACCTTCCTGCATCCTTCATCATAAATATTTACCTTGCTATTTCATAGCAGGAACTGCGAAAAGCTGTGAAGGAGGTTCACAGTCCGTCTCCATAGCCAGAGGACCCTGACCGGGCCCTCGACCCCGGACTCTAAGAAGATCCGGACATATTTGTGGAGCTCATCGACAGGGCGTTCTATCAACTAAGCTGCGACGGTGCCTTGGTGGCCATCATAGCCGATTATCCTGGACTACTCCCTGCATCGCATGTAAGTAAAACCGGAGTCCCAACTTCCGAGAAGGATCCCTTTTTTGCACTTCACCCACCGCACACATATGGTGTCTTATAGGGAAGGCCCTCGGGACGCCATGCCGAACCCGCAGTGACTCACCAACGAGGGGCACCGAAACCGGGTAGGCTTAAAAGGAAGGCGGTCAGGACTGAGACGCCGTCGCAGAGGTGTGAAAAAGAACCCTGCTCCGTGGTTGTCATTTTTAAAATATAATAACGTCCATGGTTCCTGGCAGGAAAAATGCTCGCCAGACCGTATCCAGAGAGCCTGCCGGCCACGCCTCCACCAGCCGGGCTCCAGAGCCGGACTCAGAGGCAGATGCTAACGTGGGGAAAACGCCGAATGTTCCTCCTACAGTGGATGCGGATAGGCTGTCCGCTACAAATTCCGAAGTGGAGAGTGCCATGAATCACAGGCGTCGCCAGGCCGTACTCCGCGACCCTGGTTTCTCTGAAGAGGCGTTCGATGCCTTCAACACAGGGGACGCATACGTCCGAGCTGCTCAAAATGGTCTTGCCAGAGCCACGAACCAGTATGTAAAGGATATACGGGTAAGAAAATCTGATAATTATGTGTATCAATAGCCCCTGAGACTTGAAACAGTTGACACAACTGATTTAAGGATCATTATGTGTGTCGGTTCTTACGGAGAAGAATACCCAGTTGTCTCAAGAGATGGAGGAGTGCAAAGCCCAGCTACGGGCCGCAGTTGCCGCAATGAAGGAGTCCGAGAAGGCCCCATCTGGTAACACTTGTCTTTATCAAAAAGAATGACATGTACCGGTTAGTATGCGGCATGCATGCAAATCTAACAATAGATTCTGCAGATGATCCCGGAGTGAATCCGGAGGTCGTGCGAGGGGATGAGCAACATGCTCAACGACAGCTAAAGGCTGGCGAGCGCGTGCTTACGCAGGTTAGGTGGGAGAAGAATGATCTCCAAGATGCCAATACCCGGCTGGGCGTTGAACTGAAGATGTTCGGGCCCAGCTTGCTGACTCCGTAAAGGAGAATAAGAGGCTTCGACGCGGCATTTTTAGTAAGTGCTTGAACGAACTTTTATAGAGTTCGGCAAAGAAACCGGCTAACAGAGTTATATCTGTAGGTATGCTGACGGGTCGTCCCGCAGAGGAGATGCCCGGGTCTGCTGGTGATCTTCTGCCAGAGCTCTCACAACTGCACGAACAAGTTCAGCATGTGATGCAGGGCATTGCCTAGGCCTTGTGGCCATCCGCCTCCCTGCCAGGAAGCATGGGGGAGCTCGTAGAGATGCTCAAGGGAGCGCGGCGGCGCTTCCGATTATGGAAGATATCTGCCTGCCGACAAGGTGCAATGGAAGCCTGGGCCATGGTGAAGACTCGATATACCAAGGCTGACCCAAACTATATGGCCGAAATCGGACCTGTGGGGTCTGACGGGAAAGAGATCCCTGTCAGTTTGGTGTATGACCAGGTGAAATTAGCCGCAAAGTATTCCCAACAGGATTGTAGGCTAGATAGCCTATTGGATGGTATAGAAGAAGAATTTAGTCGGTCTAAATGACTGTGTACTTCAAGTGACATATATTGTACCTAGCCGGATTGTAAATCATTTGTTATGGCGGACCTTTTCGCTTCGACCTCCGGACCCGACAGTCCGGAGTGTATCCGAATACCCGCTCAGTTATATAAAATCCGGGGTACGCGTGGAAACCAGGCGTAGGGGTCATAAGTGCTTGAACAGACAAGTACCCAACTAGCTATGTTATATTACATGGATAGTAAGAAACATCTTCCAGGGAGAATAGTTCTGTTAAGGGTTCCTTTCCCTGGGTACGCATGCATTAATGTGCATGTCCGAACTGCGAAAAGAGACGCAGAATATAAACATCTGGGGGCATGTATTGCAATAAGTAAAAGTCATCTTTTGTTCACTGACCGAATATTCCCTTAAGAACGCTAGCTTTCGGCTTCCCCCAGTCTGAGGTACACATCCGGCTGATCCGGCAGTAACAATCGCAGAGGTGCTCCCCTTATGCTCTAGCCGAATTAACGGGAACGTAGGGCATAAACACAAGAGCCAGGCAACCCAGCTTGGCCAAAACTTAAGTCATATCGATGCATATAATGGCGAAGAAAAGGTACATGTAGAAAAGTAACACATGTGCAAGGGGCATAAAGCCCGGAATATAATTATATTAAGCTTCTGTGTAAGAAGCTCCCAGGTATAATGAGCACACACGGCGCGTCAAGATTGTGTAGTCAAGACACACTTTAAGCTTTTAAGGCCATGAAAAGGGAAGAAAGAAAGAAAGAAAGACAGATAGCAGATATATATAAAAAAGGGCGGAGGTAAGGAGACGAACACAGAGTCCGGCACTAGGCGTAGAATCTTCGGAGTCTGGCCGCGTTCCATGGGTTTGGCTCGAGTCGATTGTCTGATGCATCACGCAGACGGTACGCTCCACCGGTGAGAACTTTATCGATGATGAAGGGACCTTCCCATTTGGGCTTGAGCTTGTCCTTTTTCTTCTCTGGTAGGCGTAGAACGAGTTCGCCAACGTTATAAGGTTTGGCCCGTACTTCTCTGCTTTGATACCGTCGAGCCTGTTGCTGATAGAATGCGGAGCGGGCTTTTGCAACGTCACCCTCCTCCTCCAGGGCATCTAAACTGTCCTGCCGATCAAGCTCGGCTTCTTTCTCTTCATACATGCGCACTCGAGGTGAGTCATGAATGAGGTCGCAGGGCAGTACCGCCTCTGCGCCATACACCATAAAAAACGGTGTGTATCCGGTAGTGCGATTCGGCGTGGTCCGCAGCCCCCATAGTATGGAGTCGAGCTCCTCAACCCAGTGCGTATCTGATTCCTTCAAGGATCGCACTAGTCTGGGTTTAATGCCGCTCATAATAAGACCATTTTCTCGTTCGACTTGACTGTTTGTTTGGGGGTGATAGACGGAGGCATAATCGAGCTTAATGCCCATGTTGCCGCACCAAGTTTTTAACTCGTCAGCTGTGAAGTTCGAGCCATTTTCGGTGATGAAGCTGTGGGGGACACCATAACGGTGTACAACCCCGGATATGAAGTCTATCACTGGTCCGGACTCGGCCATTTTAACTGGTTTGGCTTCTATCCATTTGGTGAATTTATCCACCATGACCAATAGGTACTTTTTCTTATGGCTTCCGCCTATAAGGGGTCCGACCATATCGAGCCCCCAGACCGCAAAGGGCCAGGTAATGGGGATTGTTCGGAGAGCGGTAGGTGGCAGATGGCTTTCGTTTGCAAAAAGCTGGCAACCGACACAACGTTGGACGAGGTCCTGTGCGTCTGCTCGGGCCGTCGGCCAGTAAAAACCTGTACGGAAGGCCTTGCTTACAAGGGCCCGAGCTGTGGCGTGGTGGCCGCCGAGTCCAGCATGAATTTCTGCCAAAAGTTGCCGTCCTTCCTCTTCGGAGATGCACCTTTTAAGTACTCCGGTAGCGCTTTTCTTATAAAGCTCTCCCTCGTGGACCTTGTAGGCTTTAGACCGCCGCACAATGCTACATGCCTCGTTTGGGTCCTCAGGGAGTTCTTGCCTAGTTAGGTAGGCTAAGAAGGGTTCTGTCCACGGGGCGATGATAGCCATAATCACGTGGGCCGAGGGTGTTATTTCGGTGGCAGAGCCTCCAATTACGTCAGAGTGTTCGGGATCGGGCGTTGTGCCGGATCCGGACTGTTGTTGCCGGTCTCCCCTTCCCACACCACGGATGGCTTAAACAGCCTTTCCAAGAAGATATTAGGTGGGACAGGGTCACGCTTAGCGCCGATGCGGGCGAGGATATCCGCCGCTTGATTGTTTTCTCGGACCACATGGTGGAATTCGAGCCCCTCGAACCGAGCTAACATTTTGAGGACGGCATTGCGGTAAGCCGCCATTTTTGGGTCCTTGGCGTCAAAGTCTCCATTTATTTTAGATATTGCGAGGTTCGAATGCCCACGCACCTCTAGGCGTTGAATGGCCATGGAGACTGCCATCCGGAGACCATGCAACAGGGCCTCATATTCTGCTGCATTGTTGGAGTCTATGTATAATATTTGGAGTACGTATTGGACTGTATCTCCGGTGGGGGAGGTCAGGACGACGCCTGCCCCCAGACCAGCCAGCATCTTAGAGCCGTCAAAGTGCTTGATCCAATTGGAGTACGCGCCGTACTCTTTAGGGAGTTCGGCTTCTGTCCATTCGGCGACGAAATCAACCAGTACTTGCGACTTAATGGCTCGCCTTGGTTTGTATGTTATGTCGAACGGGAGGAGCTCAATAGCCCATTTAGCAATCCGGCCCGTGGCAACGCGGTTATTTATTATGTCGTTGAGTGGTACTTCAGGAGCCATCGTAATTGAACACTCTTGAAAGTAGTGTCGTAGTTTCCAGGATGCCGTGAAGACCGCGTATGCTATCTTTTGATAATGTGGGTACCGTGATTTGCATGGAGTGAGGACAGTGGATACGTAGTATACCGGCTTTTGAAGCGGGAACTTATGTCCGTCCATCTCTCGTTCGACGACGAGCACTGCCCTTACGACTTGGTGTGTTGCCGCTATATATAATAGCATTGGTTCGCCGATATTTGGCGTGGCCAAGATTGGGTTGATGGCCAAGACGGCTTTTATATCTTCCAATCCGGCTGTGGCCGCATCCGTCCATTCGAAGTGTTCGGTGCGTCCAAGAAGGCGATAAAGAGGTAGTGCCTTTTCTCCCAATCGGGAGATAAAGCGGCTTAAGGCAGCCACGCATCCAGTTAGTTTCTGGATTTGCTTCAGGTTTGTTGGGATAGCCAACTGTGACAGAGCTCGGATTTTAGCCGGATTTGCTTCAATTCCTCTATTGGAAACGATGAAGCCCAAGATCTTTTCGGTGGGCACGCCGAAAATGCATTTTTCCGGATTGAGCTTGATGTCATATGTTCGGAGATTGTCGAACGTGAGCCTCAAGTCGTCTATTAAGGATTCGATGTGTCTGGTTTTAATGACCACATCATCTATGTATGCCTCCACTGTTTTGCCGATTTGTGTTTCCAGGCATGTCTGAATCATGCGTTGATAGGTTGCACCGGCGTTTTTGAGCCCAAAAGGCATGGTGTTAAAACAGAAGGGGTCGTATGGAGTGATGAATGCCATTGCGGCTTGATCGGGCTCCGCCATCTTGATTTGATGGTATCCGGAGTATGCTTCGAGGAAACACAATGAGTCGTGTCCTGCGGTAGCGTCGATAATTTGATCGATGCGGGGGAGGGGGAAGAGATCCTTGGGGCAAGCCTTGTTAAGGTCTTTGAAATCGACACATAGGCGCCACGATTTGTCCTTCTTTGGTACCATCACCAGGTTTGCTAGCCAGTCTGGATGTTTTATTTCTCTAATGAATCCGACCTCGATTAACTTGGCTAGCTCTTCTCCCATGGTTTGTCGCTTAGGCTCAGAGAAACGCCGAAGAGTCTGCTTGGCCGGCTTGAACCCCTTTAGAATGTTAGGGCTATGCTCGGCCAGCCTGCGTGGGATTCCTGGCATGTCTGAAGGATGCCAGGCAAAGATGTCCCAATTCTCGCGCAGGAACTCCCGCAGTGCGGCGTCTGTTGTGGGGTTCAGCTATGCTCGATGGATGCTGTTTTTGTAGGGTCCGTTGGGTGGACTTGGAATTTGACTATTTCATCCGCTGGTTTAAAAGAGGTGGACTTGGGTCATTTGTCGAGTATCACGTCGTCCCTGTCCACTGTGGAGCGCAGCGCAGTTAGTTCTTCGGCCGCAAGGGCTTCGGATAACGCCTCGAGGGCTAGTGCAGCAGTTTTATTTTCGGCGCGAGTGCTATGTCCGGATCACTAGCTAGAGTGATGATTCCATTGGGCCCGGGCATTTTGAGCTTCATGTACCCGTAATGGGGTATAGCTTCGAAGATCGTGAATGCCTCCCGCCCTAAAAGGGCGTGGTATCCGCTACTAAATAGGGCCACTTGGAATGTGATTTCTTCGGACCTATAATTCTCCGGCGTGCCGAATACCACATCTAGTGTGATTTTTCCCGCACATCGTGCCTCCCGACTAGGGATGATTCCTCTGAAGGTCGTGTTGCTTTGCTCAATGCGGCTCTTGTCTATTTCCATTTTGCTAAGAGTTTCCTCATAGATGAGGTTTAATCCGCTGCCACCGTCCATGAGCACTTTAGTAAGCCGGAAGCCGTCCACAATTGGACTAAGGACCAAAGCGGCTGGTGCTCGGGCTGTTCGGAATTGAGGTTCGTCACTGGCATTGAAGGTTATAGCCGTGTCGTTCCATGGATTTATTGCTGCAACATGGTAGACTTCGGCAAGGCTGCGGAGTGCTCGCTTGCGCCTATTATTTGAGGCGAAGGTCTCGAAGACTGTCAATACTGTATTGTTATTTTCCACGGGATGGTGCTCTGTGGTATTGTTGATGAGGAGATCCTCGCCGCTCTTGGCCACCTGCCGGAGTATCCAACATGCTCTAAGGCTGTGTGTTGGCATGGTATCCGGTGTACTATGAATTTTGCATGGCCCATTGAGCCATCCCTCTAATACAGTTCCGCGCCCTGTAGTGGGCTTTGGTTTCTTTGTAATTAGATCAGGTGACTTACGAGAGTACACCCTTTTAGTTCGGAAGGGTGGTTTAGTGAGAGCCGGAGGATCCCAGAATTTTGTTTGGGTTTTCCAGGCACTTTCCATCGCACAGTACTTCCGTACTATGGCCGCCAAGTCAGCAAAGTGTGCTATGTCACGGCGACTTATGGCGTTGAGGATTCCCTTGTCCGTGCAATTTTTGCAAAAGAATGAAATTGCGTCTTCCTCGCGATAGTCCTTGACCTTGCTCATTACAAGGAGGAATCTGACCCAATAGTGATGTACTGTCTCTTGGGGCTCTTGTCTAATGTGGGAAAGATCACTTATGTCTAGGTGGGTGGGTAGATTTAGGTCCAAACCCTGACCCGATCTGAGACCCAGGGGCAGAGGAGTTTCCGAGCTTGGCAGTTCGGGCTCCGGGATGTTGCCCAATTTTTCTGGCCCGCTGTCCGATTCTAGGTTCGAAGCTTGGGCCATGTCCTCCCGTAGACGGGTATCCGGCTCGGAGAGCTCAGGAATCCGGACATAGTTTGTCCTCAAGATAGAGGAAGAATTGCTGCGTTGCTCCTCCACCACCGCTATCTGATGGGTGACCGGCGGAGAGTTAATCTCCCTTTGGTCGGGTTTAAGCCCAATCCGATCATAGTCCGTAGTGACTCCCAGGGCGGCGATGCGATCCAAGAGCTCGTTCAAGGAAGAGAGCTCCATTGGATCCATCTGCTCGGCGAATCCCGAGCCGACGTGGAGGCTGTTTTTGATGACCCGAGAAGTCATCGTCGGCGCGACGGCCGAACGGGCGGTCATGATGAAGCCGCCTAGTCAGAGAGTTTGGCCTACAGCCAGGGCTCCCCCCGAGGTAATGCTGTCTTTGACAACAAGACGAGCCATCAAGCCTTATCGTGACGGCGCAGTCGAACTCTCAATGAAAGCACCAATGTCGGTGTCAAAACCGGTGGATCTTGGGTAGGGGGTCCCGAACTGTGTGTCTAAGGCGGATGGTAATAGGACACGGGGGACACAATGTTTACCCAGGTTCGGGCCCTCTCGATGGAGGTAATACCCTACTTCCTTCTTGATTGGTCTTGATGATATGAGTATTACAAGAGTTGATCTACCACGAGATCGTAGAGGCTAAACCCTAGAAGCTAGCCTATGATTATGATTGTTGTTGTCCTATGGACTAAACCCTCCGGTTTATATAGACACCGGAGGGGGCTAGGGTTACACCGAGTCGGTTACAAGGGAGGAGATCTTCATATCCGAATTTCCAAGCTTGCCTTCCACGCAAAGGAGAGTCCCACCCGGACACAGGACGAAGTCTTCAATCTTGTATCTTCATAGTCCAACAGTCCGGTCAAAGTATATAGTCTGGCTATCCGAGGACCCCCTAATCCAGGACTCCCTCAGCGGGCAAGTCACCTTGCCATTCTCAGCGCGGCCACTTGAACTGTTGAGCGGACTTGAAACAGAGCAAGAGCGTTGCCAATAACGGAAAGGTCCCATTGCGTGCAGGTTTTCCATACAAAGAGCAAGATCATTCAAGGAGAATAACCTTATATTAAGAAGAATTGCTCAAAGTTGTGTGTGACTTAGCTTTTTGCGGCCATGCGGATGGTCGTTGCAGCTGCGGACGGCACCAGAGTGCGGCTGATTGACGTCGCCTTCTCTTCTCGAGCCATCGTGACGAAGGAGTCGGTAAGTTGGCTCCAAAACCGGATTTTCACAGCTTGCGCCCCCTAACTGGCGCGCCAAAGATGTCGGTGGAAACGACACCTATGGGATCACAGGGAATCCCTTCTACGGTTGGCGGGTGCGGGGCTGTGGAAAGAGCGGGTTTAGAAAATCAACACGGGGGAATTTATCCAGGTTCGGGCCGCAAGTGATGCGTAAAACCCTACTCCTGTTGGTTTCTGTTTATCTGGTGTTCTTGGACTCGCTACAAAGCGTGCAGGGTCCAAAAAGTCTGAATCCTTCTCCAGTATGCTTCGGGCCTCCTTTTATAGCCAAAGGGGTCGCCACAGTGGCACACAGGAGGTGGAAAGTTTGTACTGTATACAAGTCTATCCCCTGGCACCGTAGGACTAACGCATTTAATACGCTACCGACGTGCCCTCTCACTTTATTGGGGACAACAAGGAAGCTCGTCTCATCCGTCGCCACCTCGTCTCACTCTGACGCGCGTCCAAGCTGACTAGGCGCACAGTGCCACACTGGCTGGCTAGCTGCTGAGTTCGTGCGGTGGCAAAGTCTTCACGAAGATCTGCATGCCACCACGCAGGTGCTTGCTGAGTTGGCCTGGAAGCTGCACGTCGCCACGCAGGTGCCTGCCATGTTGGCGGGTTGACTGCTGTGTTGGAACGGCGGTGGAGCCTTGGCGGGTGGGGGCCTGGCTGCGGCTCCGCAGATGTCCCCGGCAAGGGTCTTGTCGGGGCCCCGACAAGGGCGTTGCCGGGGTCTCGCAGGTGTCCCCGGCAAGGGTCTTGCCGGGGGTCTTGTGAGCGTCCCCGGCAAGGATCTTGCCGAGGGTTTCCGTCTTTTGGTTCTCATCTAGTCTTGTATGTTCTTGGTCTTCACGAAGATCTGCATGCCACCATGCAGGCGCCTCCCGAGCCTTGGTTCCAACGTTGCCAATGGTGTCGGAACTCTTAGGCTCAAGGGTGGCAGCCTTGCTGGTGTTGGGCAAGTTCCCCTGGCAAGGCTCTTGCCGGGGCTACGTAAGTTGCCCCTGCAAGGCCCTTGCCGGGGAGAGCCCACCTTGTCCCTTCGCTCCTCGCGCCTCTGTCTTGGCGTTGCTCTGGTAGTCTTGTGTCTTTTCTTCCTGTTCTGTCCCGCCAAGCGCTGCCGCATGCGTGTGGCTGCGATTGCCCGCGCACAAGTAGACGGGTACAAAAAGGACCCCTACTTTTGTACATCGACAGGCGGCGGAACTTCTGATCTAGGTTAACCCCCAAGGGTTTCGGAATGTTTGGGAATTTATAGTGCAAAGAAGGGGTGCGGGAGGCCACCAAGGTGGGCACAACCCACCTGGGCGCACCAGGTGGGCCTAGTGCGCCCTGGTGGGTTGTGCCCCCCTCGGGGTACCCCTTGTGCTGCTCTGGCCCATTGGGTTCCTTCTGGTCCATAAAAAATCCACAAAAAAGTTTTGCGGTGTTTGGACTCCGTTTGATATTGATTTTCTGAGATGTAAAAAACAAGAAAAAAAACAGCAACTGGCACTGGGCACTGGGTCAATAGGTTAGTCCCAAAAAATGATATAAAGTTGCTATAAAATGATTGTAAAACACCCAAGAATGATAAAATAACAGCATGAATACTTCATAAATTATAGATACGTTGGAGACGTATCAGCATCCCCAATCTTAATTCCTGCTCGTCCTCGAGTAGGTAAATGATAAAAGAAATAATTTATGAAGTGTGAATGCTAGCAAAGTGCATAAGTTTGATCAATGATAATTTCAATCACTTTTCTTAGCATCATAATAGCAATTCTTTATTATAAAACTTGTCATGTTATAGTGGCAACCAATTCACATGCTAAGGTTCAAACAATGAACTCTCTTGAAACTCAACAACCTATGTTCTTAGTCGCCAAGCAATTGCAATTCAAATTATTCAACAGAGTTTAAGTAAGAGCTCCACATACTCAAGTATCGTATAGTCTTCTATGATTGCTAACACTCACCGCATACACATGAGCAAAATGTTTCAACTGGACACATAGAAAGGTAGGGGCTTATTGTTTTGCCTCCCAACGTATTCACCTCAAGGGTGATGTCAACAATAATAACTCATGCTACCCATATTCAACTGGACATATGTGCCTAGATCTTTCCTCACCACATGATGCTTGCCAAAAGATAAAAAAAAGGAATAGAGAGAAAAACTTTGACTCTTTGCATAAAAGTAAATACTGAAAAGTAAAAGATAGGCCCTTCGCAGAGGGAAGTAGGGATTTGCAGAGGTGCCAGAGCTCCAAGCGAAAATTGATAGATAAAAACATTTTGAGAGGCATACTTTTCCCACCAACGAAAACGACTTAGAGCTCCCAACACTTTCCATGCTAGATATATCATAGGCGGTTCCCGAACAGAAAATAAAGTTTATTCCTTTTTCCACCATACTTTCACTTTACAAGGCTAGCCGTATCCACGGGTGCCCTCCATACCAACACTTTCCAAGGAATTTATTATTTGACAACATAAAGTAAATTCATTTTTCATTTCGGGACTGTGCATCCCTAATATGTTTGCCTTACTCTCGTGCAATGACAAGTGAATAAACACTCATCATGAGAATAACACATCTAGCATGGAAAATATTGGTCGCCCCTCACCGCCTCACGAGCGATACGATCACACAAAAGAGAAATTTATTTTTGAAAATTAGAGATGGCACATATGAATTTGCTTACAATGGCACGGAAATACCGCATATAGGTAGGTATGGTGGACTCTTGAAAATAAGATTTGGGTTTAAGGGTAATGTTTCAACTGGACACATAGAAAGGTAGGGGCTTATTGTTTTGCCTCCCAACGTATTCACCTCAAGGGTGATGTCAACAATAATAACTCATGCTACCCATATTCAACTGGACATATGTGCCTAGATCTTTCCTCACCACATGATGCTTGCCAAAAGATAAAAAAAGGAATAGAGAGAAAAACTTTGACTCTTTGCATAAAATTAAATACTGAAAAGTAAAAGATAGGCCCTTCGCAGAGGGAAGTAGGGATTTGCAGAGGTGCCAGAGCTCCAAGCGAAAATTGAGAGATAAAAACATTTTGAGAGGCATACTTTTCCCACCAACGAAAACGACTTAGAGCTCCCAACACTTTCCATGCTAGATATATCATAGGCGGTTCCCAAACAGAAAATAAAGTTGATTCCTTTTTCCACCATACTTTCACTTTACAAGGCTAGCCGTATCCACGGGTGCCCTCCATACCAACACTTTCCAAGGAATTTATTATTTGACAACATAAAAAAAATCATTTTTCATTTCGGGACTGTGCATCCCTAATACCTTTGCCTTACTCTCGTGCAATGACAAGTGAATAAACACTCATCATGAGAATAACACATCTAGCATGGAAAATATTGGCCGCCCCTCACCGCCTCGCGAGCGGTACGAGCACACAAAGGAGAAATTTATTTTTGAAAATTAGAGATGGCACATATGAATTTGCTTAGAACGGCACGGAAATACTGCATATAGGTAGGTATGGTGGACTCTTGAAAATAAGATTTGGGTTTAAGGGGTTTTGGATGCACAAGTAGTATCTCTACTTGGTGCAGAATTTTTGGCTAGCAAAGATGGGGAGCAAGCACCACATGTTGAAGGATCTATGACAATATAACTTCTATGCGAATATGAACAAACATAAATCATTACGTTGTATTCCTTGTCCAACCTCAACAATTTTGGCATATAATATTTTGATGGGGGCTCACAATCACAAAAGATTTCTAGGATAGTGTATTTGCATGTGAAAGTTCTCTTCCTTATACTAATTATTCGTGAATTCCTTGTATGACCAATATTGTGATTGTCAAGCCTCAAAAGGTTTCACTTTCTAAACCCAAATGTGAAGCTACCACTAGGCATGATATGATTTCAACTTCTTGACAGTCAATTTATTCAACAATTTACTCATAGGATATAAGTGAAGCACAAGAGTAAATGACATAGAAAAGGGCTTCGATGACGGGATGTGAATGCCGCTTATTTAGCCTCCTTGGAAACTATTTGAGGACTCTACTTTATTTAAAAACTTTCAGATCTAAGTACTTTATTAAAACAGCAAGCAAAACAAAATAAAATGAAATTCCAAGGATAGCACACATCATGTGGAGAAGCAAAAACTTAGGATCAATTGATACTAACCGATAATTGTTGGTGAAGAAAGGTGGGATGCCTACCGGGGCATCCCCAAGCTTAGATGCTTGAGACTTCTTGAAATATTATCTTGGGATGCCTTGGGCATCCCCAAGCTTGAGCTTTTGTGTCTCCTTAATTCCTTTTATATCACGGTTTCCATAAATCTTAAAAGCTTCATCCACACAAAACTTAACAAGAACTCGTGAGATAAGTTAGTATAAACTAATGCAAAACCCCTGTCATTCTCTACTGTAGAAAATTATTAAAATTATTATTCAACATTGCATACTAAATGCCTCTGCATATTTAATACTCCTATCCTCAGATAGATTCATTAAACAAGCAAGCATAGGCAAACAATGCAAACATAACAGCAATCTTCCCAAACAGTACAGTCTGTAAAGAATGCAAGAGTATCAATACTTATTCAACTCAAAACATTATGAAATTCTACCACACTATAGAGAATTTATCATAGCTCATTTTGCAAAAGGTTCCAACATTTTATCACATTCTAACTTTCCTCGGGAATTATTGCAACATCGATAAACTTTCTGTTTTCAAACAGCAACATGTATACTTGCAAGATAAACATGACAAAGGCTATCAATGCCACTTTTATTGAAATAAAAGATGCAAAACATTACTATAAATAAAAGCAAGAAAATTCTTAACAAAATAAATTGACGCTCCAAGCAAAACACATATCATGTGACGAATGAAAACATAGCTCCAAGTGAGGTTACCGATAATGTTGGAGACGAAAGAGGGGATGCCTTCCGGGGCATCCCCAAGCTTAGTTTCTTGGATATTCCTTGGATATTAAGTTGGGGTGCCTTGGGAATCCCCAAGCTTAGGGTCTTGTCACTCCTTATTCTCCTCATATCGGTATCCCACCGAAAACTTGAAAACTTCAATCACACAAAACTTCGTGAGATAGGTTAGTATGATAAAGAGCAAACCATTTCACTTTGGTACTGTCAAATACAATATGTGTAATTGTTTCCACACAATGCCAGATGTAGCATATCATTTCCACATTTATATTGAGTAATATAAGCCATAGAAACTAGAAAGCAAGCAAAATATGCATTGAAAACAGAATCTGTCAAAAACAGAACAGTCTGTAATGATCTGGATAACTACCATACTTCTGCTACTCCAAAAATTATGAAACAAATTGGACCACTGAGAAATTTGTATATTAAACTTCTTCAGAAAGAATCAACTCAAAAGCACTCTTCTGTTAAAAATGGGACTTATTTTTGTGAGCGCAAAAGTTTCTTTTTTTCAGCAGGGTCAAATCAACTATCACCCAACATGGTCCCAAAGGCTTTACTTGTCACTTTATTGAAACAAAAGCAATAAAACATGATCAATACTGTAGAATAATCATGTGAACACACAAAAATAGTAAGTAAAAGTTTTGGGTTGTCTCCTAACAAGCGCTTTTCTTTAAAGCCTTCTAAGTATGCATGATGAGTTTAATGGTGCTCGCATAAAAGAAAAGAATTGAAACACAAAGAGAGCATCATGAATCAAAAGTTCCTCTTTCATAATAATTTTCAGTATCATCATGCATAGATTCATCAATATAACCATTACATAAATCATTCTTTTCATGATCCACAAGCATAGAAAATTTATTACTCTCTATGGCATACATGTCATCATAATAATCATCATAGATAGCAACTTTGTTGTCATAATCAATTTCAACCTCTTCCAAAATACTGGATTCATCATCAAATAAAGTCATGACATCTCCGAATCCACTTTCATAATTATAATTATCATAATAGGAGGCATGCAATCATTATAACAAATTTTCTCATCAAAACTTGGGGGACTAAAAATAGCATATTCATCAAATATAGCATCCCCAAGCTTATGGCTTTGCATATCATTAGCATCATGGATATTCAAAGAATTCATACTAATAACATTGCAATCATGCTCATCATTCAAATACTTTGTGCCAAACATTTTATTGACTTCTTCTTTTAATAATTGAGCACAATGTTCCGATCCATCATTTTCAAGAAAGATATTATAAAGATGATCAATAATATGATGCAACCTCAATTCCATTTTTTTGTAGTTTTCTTTTATAAACCAAACTAGTGATAAAACAAGAAACTAAAAGATTCAATTGCAAGATCTAAAGATATACCTTCAAGCACTCACCTCCCCGGCAACGGCGCCAGAAAAGAGCTTGATGTCTACTACGCAACTTTATTCTTGTAGACTTGTGTTGGGTCTCCAAGCGCAGAGTTTTGTAGGACAGTAGCAATTTTCCCTCAAGTGAATGACCTAAGATTTATCAATCCGTGAGAGGTTTAGGATGAAGGTGGCCTCTCTCAAACGACCCTGCAACCAAATACAAGAAATCTCTAGTGTCCCCAACACACCCAATACAATGGCAAATTGTATAGGTGCACTAGTTCGGGCAAGAGATGGTGATACAAGTGTAATATGGATGCTAGAAATATATTTTTATAATCCGAATAAATAAAAATAGCAAGGTAGCAAAGAGTAAACGGGCACAAAAACGGTATTGCAATGCTTAAAAATGAGGCCAAGGGTCCGTACTTTTGCTAGTGCAATCTCTCAACAGTGCTAACATAGTTGGATCATTGATTATCCCTCAAAGTGTAATAAAGAATCACTCCCAAGTTCCTATTAGCGGAGAACAAAATATAGAAATTGTTTGTAGGGTACGAAACCAACTCAAAGCTATTCTTTCCGTTCGATCTATCCTAGAGTTCGTACTAGAATAACGCAAGCTATTCTTTCTGATCGATCTAATCAAGATTTTGTACTAAGATAACACCGAAGCAGACTCATAATCATAATACTCAATCCACACAAAGAACTATAAAGAGACCCCAAAGTTCCCGTTGGAGAAAAACGTGCATCAACCCCTATGCATAGATTACCCCAATATCACCGCGGGAATCCGCGAGTTGAATGCCATAAGATATATCAAGTGAATCAATAAGATGCCCCAATTGTCACCTCAAGTATTCATATTGCAAGATATATATCATGTGTTCTCATCTCTGAATATTCAATTCGACATGACAAAACTTCGAAGGGTAGAGATTCAATGCATCACAACAAGAGTATAGAGGGGAGAAACATCATATGATCTGACTATATTAACAAAGCCCATGACATAGATCACGAGAGAGAGAGAGAGAGATAAAATACATAGCTACTGGTAAAAACCCTCAGCCCCGAGGGTGGACTACTCCCTCTTCATCGTGGTGGCCGTTGGGATGATGAACATGGCCACCGGAGATGATTCCCCCCTCCGGCAGTGTGCCGGAACGGGTCTAGATTGGTTTTCGGTTGCTACAGAGCACTGCGGTGGTGGAACTTCTGATCTAGGTTAACCCCCAAGGGTTTCGGAATATTTGGGAATTTATAGTGCAAAGAAGGGGTACGGGAGCACAACCCACCTGGGCGCGCCAGGTGGGCCTAGCGCGCCCTGGTGGGTTTTGCCCCCCTCGGGGCACCCCCAAGTTCTGCTCTGGCCCATTGGGTTCCTTCTGGTCCATAAAAAATCCACAAAAAAGTTTCGCGGTGTTTGGACTCCGTTTGATATTGATTTTCTGCAATGTAAAAAACAAGCAAAAAACAGCAACTGGCACTGGGCACTGGGTCAATAGGTTAGTCCCAAAAAATGATATAAAGTTGCTATAAAATGATTGTAAAACACCCAAGAATGATAAAATAACAGCATGAATACTTCATAAATTATAGATACATTGGAGACGTATCAATCTCCTTACCTAGGGCTGTTCGTACGTTAAGGGGGACTCCTGAGCATCGCGACTCAGGAGCCTAACTAGTCACGTAGCCCCTCACCCCTTGGTCTCGTCCTGGTGATCCGGACGACCCAACGGCGGCTGAGGTAGGCGCGGGGCCGGGCCCTGCCGACGCAGAATATTAAAGCAAACAGGGAGGAAATCACAAAATCCTAGCAAATTATTACAAAACATACTGTCTCTTAAAGGTGCAAAGCATATAAGTTTTTACACCTCCACGAGGCACCATACATGTTGCAGGAGATAAAATGGAGGGGAGCGCCACCATCGAGCTTCTTCTTCAGCCTTGGGTTCTGCCATCGCCCGCGAGGAGTGCCCCGTCGTCGACAACGTCGCCGTCGCCCGTGCCGTCAGCCGTGGCCGTAGGGTCAGCGGTGCCATCAGTCGTGGTCGCGGGGTCGATGGTGAAGAACTTTCGCGGTAGGGCCTCCACCTGGTCATTCACAGCTTCGGCAGTGGCGGTGCAGTGCTCCAGGTCCACAGGCTCAAGCAAGGCTCCAAAGTCGAAGCTGGGGTCGCGAAGATGGAGGTGGCTAACGACGCGTGTCACAGCCGAGGTGAAGAGCGTGCAGGCTTCTCCTTCCACCATGGGGCCGACCCCGACAACAATGCCCTCGAGCGTTGTCGGTGTCAAAACCGGCGAATCTCGGGTAGGGGGTCCCGAACTGTGCGTCTAGGATCGATGATAACAGGAGACGGGGGACACGATGTTTACCCAGGTTTGGGCCCTCTCTATGGAGGTAATACCCTACTTCCTGCTTGATTGATCTTGATGAATATGAGTATTACAAGAGTTGATCTACCACGAGATCGTAATGGCTAAACCCTAGAAGCCTAGCCTGTATGACTATGGTAATGAATGTATACTTTCCGGACTAACCCCTCCGGTTTGTATAGACACCGGGGGGGAATCTAGGGTTACATAGAGTAGGTTACATAAGAAGGAATCTTCATAGTTTGGTCGCCAAGCTTGCCTTCCACGCCAAGGAGAGTCCAATCCGGACACGGGTATGGTCTTCGGCCTTCATGTCTTCTCAGCCCATCAGTCCGGCCCAATGGATAATTTGCCGGACGCCCGAGGACCCCTTAGTCCAGGACTCCCTCGGTAGCCCCCGAACCAGTCTTCAATAGCGAGGTGTTCGGCACATAAATTGTCTTCAGCATTGCAAGGCGGGTTCCTCCTTTAATGACCTCCAAGTGATGTATTCGGCCATCGGTCCGATGTCGCTCCCCTTGGCTTCTGCGCGTTAAATAACTTTGTCTTCCACGTGTCGAGCGAAGGTGGAAGGTCAGGGTATTTTTGCAGATAACACCCCATCCATGCAAGGAAGAGCGCCTATTAAAGAGATTGGATCCTAGATCCATTCGGCACCACGCAGAGGAAATCCCCGGAAACTGCTTAGGAGAAACCATTCCAGCATGGCTTGCATCCCCAGCTCCTCCACCCGTCCCGGCCCAGAGAAAGGCAAGTGGGAGAGGTGTTCAGTGTCCCAAAGTCAATTGACGAAGTTGCAGACGCAGGGATTCCCCCCCCCCCCCCCCCCCCGCAGATCTAGTTCTTGTTCGAGCGGGGCTAGATTCCTTCAATGGTGAGATTCAGGCAGAGGACTTTCCCAATCCATCCGGGGAGAGCGAGTATGCTTCGTCCCCTACCTGCTAAGGGGCGTTGGATTTCCCATTCATCCGTTCCTCCGAGGGCTTCTGGAATACTATGGCCTCCAGCTGCACAACTTCACCCCTGCCTCCATTCTGCACATTGTGGTTACGTCTCTTTATGCGAATTATTCCTGGGTATCGAGGCTCATTTCGAGCTGTGGAGGAAGTTGTTCTGTCTTGTCCCGCGTAATCACGAGGGGTCAATATTTGAAGTGGGCGGAGCCGAAGTATGGCGCATCGCTGATACTGGATATCTGTCCGGCACACCAAGGAAGGCACCCGAAGAATGGCCTTCCGAATGGTTCTATATCGAGGATGTCGCGCTTCCCGGCCCAGTTCGAAAGTGTCTCCCTGAATTTGCGAGCGTTCTGCTGAAGAAACGCCACAGTTGGCGTCCCCGGAGTCTTGAAGAGGATGACAGCGCAGAAGTTCGCCAGCTTATGAGCAAGATAAAGATGCTCGCTCAGTCCGAACTCACAATAATCAAGGTAATGGCGACCTCCATAGTGCGGGGGGGTTCAGCCGCTACAATACAGAGGGCTGCCCATGTGGTACTACAATGGAGAGGATGACGCCTCCCGCTATGGCCGGAAGGGTCCGGATACCCCCGCCGCTCTGGCCAAAATATTGGCCGAGCCGTTTAAAGGGGAGGAAGAGGAGTTTCTTCGCATTAAGCACAGAGATGGGTATTCTATGTATGATCCTCCCAGTTGGGTAAGCCTCAACCCCTGTATTCCACTCATTCCACTTCCGGATTACCTTTGATAAATTTCAAGTTTGTTTGTTATGACAGCACTGGCGGAAGGTCACCGAAGGACTTCATAGTCCTGCCCCACAGCCGAAGATCCACAACCGGGAGCTAGATCCTGGGTTTGAATAGGATCCGGATATATTCGTGGTGCTTGCGGAGGGAGTGTTTTACCAGACAAGCTATGACGGCACAGAGGTGCCCATCACCGCCGACTACCCTGGCCTTCTTCCTGCTTCACAGGTAAACAATTAAGAAACACCCTCTCTAAAAGAGTGCTCCTATTCTGCCTCACCCACCGCACTGTATCGTGCTTCACATGGGAGACGTTTGGCGATTTCGAAGAGATCGGCTCCCGCGCCGGGCAAGCCTTCGAAGAGGAAGGCGGGTGAAGACACAGCCAGGCCTTCATCGAGGAGGAACGAATAAACATACTTTTCGGTGGCCGCATCCGACTGTGACTCATGTGTTTGTTTGCTTACAGAAAGAAGGTTCGCTGAACTATGTCCGGCGGGCTGGTCGGTCGTGCTCCCGACAACCGGGATTTAGATCCAATTGGGGAGACTGGGGCCGGTGCAGGAACAACGCCGGACTGCCCTTCGGCCGAGGGTTCGGAAAATATGTCCGTCACCAACTCAGAGGTAGAGAGCGCCATGAACCATCGGCGCTGCAGGGCTGTCTTGCGAGACCCCCATGTTCTCGGAAGAGGCATTTAATGCCCTTAGCTCGGGCGACGCATACATCCAAGCTGCTCGAGACGGGCTTAGAAGAGCCACGAATCAATATCTGACAGATGTGCAGGTAAGTTTTCTTTGTCAAAAAAGGATAACCATATGCCCGTAGTCCCCGAGACTGAAAGCAGTTGGCACAACTGATTTAAGGATCGTTGTACAACCAAGTCCTTACAAAGAAGAATGGCTTGCTAGCCCAAGAGCTGGAGCAGTGCCGGACGCAGCTAAATGCTGCTACCGCCGAACTGGAAAACTTCAAGAAGTCGTCTTCTGGTAACATTCCCCTCCATCGAGGAACAATATTTGTATACCAACTGTGCTAATTCTGCTGTTGATCGCATAATAGGGTCACCTGATCAACTTGAAGAGAAGTTGAAGATCGCCAAAGAGGGAGAAAAAGAGGCGAAAAGGCAACACGCCGCAGGCGAGCGTGTGCTGACCCGCGTCAGAGACGAGAAAAACAAGCTACAGGATTCCAACACTTCATTGGGTGAAGAATTGAAAGATGTTCGAGCCCAGCTAGCCGATTCCGTGAAGGAGAACAAGAAGCTGCGGGGCGGCATATTCAGTATGTGTCTGAACTATTTTTAAAGGAGTTCAGAGATGAATGGAACTGATATAGTTATGTTTGTAGGTATATTGACGGGCCGTCCTGAAGAGGAGGTGTCCGGATCATCAAGTGATCTGCTGCAAAGACTGTCGCAAGTGCACGAGCATGCCCGGCTGGCCATGCAGAGCGTTGCCAAGGCCTTATGGCCATCCGCCTCCTCTCCAGGAAGTATGGAGGAGCTTGTAGAGCTGTTCAAGGGAGCGCGGCGGCGTATCCGACTATGGAAGATATCGGCCTGCCGAGAGGGTGCGCGAGAGGCCTGGGTCGTGGTGAAAACGCGATATACCAAGATGGATCCGAATCACATGGCCCGGGTTGGACCGTTAGGGTCAAATGGGGAAGAAATTCCCGTTAGTTTAGTATATGACCAAGTAGAGGTGGCGGCCAAATATTCCCAATAGGATTGTAAGTTAGACTGCCTGTTGGACGGTGTGGAGGAGGAAGTGTTCGAGTCCAAGTGACTATGTACTTTCCTCGTCATGTGGAACTCTAGCTGAATTGTATATCATTTGTCATGGCAGACCTTTTCGCTTCAACCTCCGGACCCGAAGGTGCGGAGTGTTTCCGAATACCATCGCGGCCGAATAGGCTGGGGTATGCATGGAAAACTAGGCGTAGGGGTCATAGTTGCTTGAACAGACAAGTTGTATCCGGCTAGCTACGTTATATTACATTGAGATTGTAAGAAACATCTTCCAGAGAGAAGAGTTCCGTTAAGGGTTCCTTTAGCTGGGTGTGCGTGCATTTAATGTACATGTCTGAATTGTGATGGGAAAATCATAGTGTATATAACTTCTGGGGGTTCGCAATGGAATAAATGAAAAGACGTCTTTAATTCGTTGACCGAATATTCCCTTAAGAACGCTAGCTTTCGGCTACACCCAGTCTGAGGTACACATCCGGATGACCCGGCAGTAACAATCGCAGAGGTGCTCCCTTTATGCCCTAGCCGAAATAACGAGAACATAGGGCATAAGCACAGGAACCAGGCAACCCAGCTTGGCCAAAACTTAAGTCATATCGATGCATATAATGGCGAAGAAAAGGTACATATGGAAGAAAACGCATATGTGAAGAGCTTGATGCTCCGTGGATAATGAAAAAGCTTCTATCCAAGAAGCCCCCAGGTATAATGGACGTACATATATAAAGATGTGTACGCCAGTGGTGTTCGGTCGAGCCGTATGAGAGCTTTAAAGCGAAGAAATAAAGGTAGAAAAGAGAGAAAAAGTAATGGGAACTATAGAGGAGAAGGAGACGAACAAAGAATTCGGCGCTAGGCATTGAACCTTCGGAGTCTGGCCACGTTCCAGGGGTTTGGCTCTAGGCGATTGTCTGATGCATCGTGAAGACGGTACGCTCCTCCGGTAAGAACTTCGTCAATTATGAAGGGACCCTCCCATTTGGGCTTGAGTTTGTCAACGTTGTAAGTCTTGGCCCGTACTTCTCTCCTTTGATATCTTCGAGCCTGCTGTTGATAAAATGTTGAACGGGCTTTGGCGACGTCGTACTCCTCCTCCAGGGCATCTAGGCTGTCCTGGCGATCCAACTCGGCCTCTTTCTCTTCGTACATACTCACTCGAGGTGAGTCATGTATAATATCGCAGGGCAACACAGCCTCTGCACCATACACCATGAAGAAAGGTGTGTATCCGGTAGTACGGTTGGGCGTGGTCCGCAGCCCCCAGAGTATGGAGTCGAGCTCCTCAACCCAGTGCTTGTCTGATTCTTTCAAAGACCGCACTAGTCTAGGTTTGATGCCGCTCATAATAAGACCATTGGCTCGTTCGACTTGACCATTGGTTTGCGGGTGGTAGACGGAGGCGTAATCGAGTTTAATGCCAAGATTAGTACACCAGGTCTTTACCTCGTCGGCTGTGAAATTAGAGGCATTGTCGGTGATGATGCTGTGTGGAACACCATAACGGTGCACCACACCGGATATGAATTCTATCACCGGGCCCGACTTAGCCGTTTTGACCGGTTTAGCCTCTATCCACTTAGTGAATTTGTCCACCATGACTAGTAGATATTTTTTTCTTATGGCTTCCCCCTTTAAGGGGTCCGACCATGTCTAGTCCCTAGACCACGAAAGGCCAAGTAATGTGGATAGTTTGTAAGGCAGTTGGGGGCATGTGGCTTTGTGGCGAAGAGTTGGCATCCGACGCAGCGTTGGACGAGGTCATGTGCGTCTGCTCGGGCTGTTGGCCAATAAAACCCAGTACGGGAGGCCTTGCTAACAAGGGCCCGAGCTGCGGCGTGGTGTCCACTGAGACCGGCGTGAATTTCCGCTAAAAGTTGCCGCCCCTCTTCTTCGGAGATACATCTTTGAAGTACTCTAGTAGTACTTTTCTTGTAGAGCTCTCCATCGTGAACCTTGTAGGCCTTCGAACGCCGGACAATGCGGCGAGCCTCATTCTGGTCTTCGGGAAGCTCCTTCTTATTAATGTAGGCCAAGAAAGGTTCGGTCCATGGGGCAATGACTGCCATAATGAGATGGGCCGGCGGTGTTATTTCGGTGGCTGAGTCCCCTATACTATCCATGTGTTCGGGATTTGGAGTTGTATTCGGATCTGGACTATTGTTGCTGCCCTCCCCTTGCCACACCACGGATGGCTTGAAGAGCCTTTCCAGGAAGATGTTAGGTGGGACAGGGTCGCGCTTAGCGCCGATGCGAGCAAGGACGTCCGCCGCTTGATTACTTTCTCGGGCGACATGAAGAAATTCAAGTCCTTCGAACCGAGCCGACATTTTTAATACAGCATTACGATAAGATGCCATCTTTGGATCTTTGGCGTCTAAGTCGCTGTTTATTTGAGATGTGGCAAGGTTCGAGTCCCCGCGCACCTCCAGGCGTTGCATGCCCATGGATACGGCCATCCGAAGACCATGTAGTAGGGCCTCGTATTCGGCTGCTTTGTTGGAGTCTGTGTATAATATCTGGAGTACATACTGGACGACGTCTCCAGTAGGGGATGTTAACATGACTCGCGCTCCCAGCCCTGCCAACATTTTGGAGCCGTCAAAATACATAACCCAATTGTAATATGCGCCATACTCTTTAGGGAGTTCGGCCTCTGTCCATTCGGCGACGGAGTCGGCCAGTACTTGGGGTTTGATGGCTCGACGTGGCTTGTATGTTATGTCAAATGGAAGTAGCTCTATGGCCCATTTGGCGATCCGTCCCATGGCATCACGATTGTTTATTATGTCATTGAGCGGGACCTCAGAAGCCACCGTGATTGAACACTCCTGGAAGTAGTGTCGTAGCTTGCGGGATGCCATGAAGACCGTGTATGCTATCTTTTGGTAGTGGGGGTACCGGGATTTGCACGGTGTGAGGACAGTAGATACATAGTACACTGGTTTTTGAAGTGGGAATTTGTGTCTGTCCTGTTCTCGTTCGACGACGAGCACCGCGCTCACCACCTGATGTGTTGCTGATATGTATAACAACATGGGTTCTCCTGCGTTTGGTGCGGCCAGGATTGGATTGCTTGCTAGGAGGGTCTTTATTTCCTCCAGTCCAGCGGTCGCCGCGTCTGTCCATTCAAAGTTATCAGTGCGCCGTAACAGGCGATAGAGTGGTAGCGCTTTTTCTCCTAATCTGGAGATAAAGCGACTTAATGCTGCCACGCAACCAGCTAGTTTCTGGACTTGTTTGATGTCTGTTGGTGTAGCCAACTGTGACAGAGCTCGGATTTTAGCTGGGTTTGCTTCTATTCCTCTGTTGCAAACGATGAAGCCCAGCAGCTTTCCAGCGGGGACGCCGAAGACACACTTTTCCGGGTTGAGTTTAATGTCATACGCGTGGAGGTTGTCGAATGTGAGACGTAAGTCGTCTATTAGTGTTTCGACGTGCCTAGTTTTGATGACGACGTCATCGACGTAGGCCTATACTGTCTTGCTGATCTGCTTCTCCAGGCATGTTTGAATCATGCGTTGGTTTGTCACGCCGGCGTTCTTGAGCCCGAAGGGCATGGTGTTGAAGCAGAATGGCCCGTATGGGGTAATAAATGTTGTTGCAGCTTGATCGGACTCCTTCATTTTGATTTGATGGTATCCGGAATATGCATCGAGGAAACACAGTGAGTCGTGTCCTGCGGTGGCGTCAATGATTTGATCAATGCAGGGAAGGGGGAAGGGATCCTTAGGGCAAGCCTTGTTGAGGTCCTTGAAATCGACACACAGGCGCTAGGATTTGTCCTTCTTTGGTACTATCACCAGGTTTGCCAGCCAGTCCAGATGTTTGATTTCTCTAATGAATCCGGCCTCGATAAGCTTGGCTAGCTCCTCCCCCATAGCTTGTCGCTTGGGTTCAGAGAAGCGCCGCAGTGTTTGCTTGACCGGTTTAAATCCCTTTAATATATTGAGGCTATGTTCGGCCAACTTGCGCGTGATCCCTAGCATGTCCGAAGGGTGCCAGGCAAATATGTCCCAGTTTTCGCGCAGGAATTCTCGTAGTGCGGCATCAACTGTTGAGTTCAGTTGCGCTCCGATAGATGTTGTCTTCTTGGTGTCCGTTGCGTGGACCTGGAATTTGACTATTTCTTCTGCTGGTTTGAAGGAGGTGGATTTGGGCCGTTTGTCGAGGATCACATCGTCCCTATCCACTGTGGAGCGTAGTGCAGTTAATTCTTCGGCCACGAGGGCTTCGGATAGTGCCTCCAGGGCTAGGGATGCGGTTTTGTTTTCAGCGCGGAGTGCTATGTCCGGATCACTGACGAGAGTGATTATACCGTTTGGTCCGGGCATTTTGAGCTTCATATACCCGTAATGAGGTATAGCTTGGAAGCGTGTAAAAGCATCCCGCCCCAACAAGGCGTGGTATCCGCTGCTGAAAGGGGCCACTTGGAAAGTTATTTCTTTGGACCGATAGTTCTCCGGCGTGCCGAATACTACGTCAAATGTGATTTTGCCTGCGCACCGCGCCTCCCGACTGGGAATAATTCCTCGGAAGGTTGTGTTACTTTGCTTGATGCGGCTCCTGTCTACTTCCATTTTATGGAGTGTGTCCTCATAAATGAGGTTTAGTCCGCTGCCGCCGTCCATGAGGACCTTGCTAAGTCGAAACCCGTCCACGATGGGACTGAGGACTAACGCGGCTGGCACTCGGACTGTTCTATACTTTGGTTCACCACCGGCGTTAAATGTTATAGTTGTGTCGTTCCAAGGGTTTATTGCAGCGATTTGGCAGACTTCGGCGAGCTCGCGAAGTGCCCTTTTGCGCTTGTTGTTTGAAGCGAATGTCTCAAAGGCCGTCAATACTCTTGAGTCGTCGTTTTCTGGGGGATGCTGGTCTGGGGCGTCCTTGATGAGTATGTCCTCGCCGCTCTTGGCTACCTGCTGTAGTATCCAACATGCTCTAAGGCTGTGGGTTGCCACGGTATCTGGTGTTGTATGTATTTTGCATGGGCCATCGAGCCACCCCTCCAGAACGGTGTCGTGCCGCATAGTGGTTTTATGTTTCTTGACCGTTGGGCTGGGCGTGCCACGGGGGTTTGCCCTCTTCGCTTGTAGGGGGAGTTGAGTTGGGACCGACGGTTCCTAGCGAGCTGCCTGAGTTTTCCAGGCGCTCTCCATCGCGCTGTACTTTTGTACGATGGTTGCTAAGTCAGCGAATTTTAGTATGCGGCGGCGATTGATGGCGTTGAGGATTCCTTCGTCCGCGCAATTGTTGCAGAACGCTGATATTGCGTCCTCTTCACGGCAATCTTTTACCTTGTCCTTGACAAGGAGGAATCTGGCCCAGAAGTGGTGGACCGTTTCCTGAGACTGCTGTTTTGTGCTCATGAGAGCGTCTATGCCCGGGTGGGTGGGTGGAATTAAATCCGAACCCCGACCTGACCGTTTATCCGGAGTCTAAAGACCTTCTGGGCTTAACAGTCCAGGCTCCTGAGTATCTTCTGATTGTTTAGGTCCGTCGTCCGATTCTATGTTTGGAGGGCTGGTCGCATCCTTTCGTTGGTGGGCATCCGGTTCCTCCTGATCGGCGGTCCGTACATAGTCCTTCCTCGATATCGAAGAACACTGGTCGTCCTGCTCCTCGACCACCGCTATCTGGTGGGTGACCGGTGGAGTTTTGGTTTCTCCCTGATCGGTTTTAGGCCCGACCCGATCGTAATCTGTGGCGATTCCCAAAGCGGCGATGTGATCTAGGAGCTCGTTTAAGGATGAAAACTCTACCGGATCCATCTGCTTGGAGTGTTCGGAGTTGATGCGAAGGGGGTTTTCGATGGCCCGAGAGGTCATCGTCGGCTTAACAGCCGAACGGGCAATCATGGTGAAGCCGCCCAGCCGGAGGGTTTGGCCCGGGGCCAGGACTCCCCTGAAGGTGATGTTGTCTTTAAGGACAAGGCGAGTCATCGAACCTTTCGTCGACGTCACAGTGGAACTCTCAATGAAAGCACCAATGTCGGTGTCAAAACCGGCGGATCTCGGGTAGGGGGTCCCGAACTGTGCGTCTAGGATCGACGGTAACAGGAGACGGGGGACATGATGTTTACCCAGGTTCGGGCCCTCTCTATGGAGGTAATACCCTACTTCCTGCTTGATTGATCTTGATGAATATGAGTATTACAAGAGTTGATCTACCACGAGATCGTAATGGCTAAACCCTAGAAGCCTAGCCTGTATGACTATGGTAATGAATGTATACTTTCCGGACTAACCCCTCCGGTTTATATAGACACCGGGGGGGATCTAGGGTTACATAGAGTCGGTTACATAAGAAGGAATCTTCATAGTTTGGTCGCCAAGCTTGCCTTCCACGCCAAGGAGAGTCCAATCGGGACACGGGTACGGTCTTCGGCCTTCATGTCTTCTCAGCCCATCAGTCCGGCCCAATGGATAATAGGCCGGACGCCCAAGGACCCCTTAGTCCAGGACTCCCTCAAGCGTCGTGACAAGCTGGGGGAGCAGCTCAGCGGGGCCTTCCTCCGTAGTCACCAGCGGCTCCTTCAACCCCCTCCTGTAGAGATCCCGCAGTGCCTTGCGGGACCTCTGCTCAAGGAAGTCGAAGGTGGCACGCCCCTCGGCAATAAGTTTCACCTTGGCCTCCAGCTAGGCCTTCTCCGCCTCCATCTCCTCCTTCAACTTCTCCAAGCGGCCGCGCTCAGCAACCTGCTCCTGGCCCGCTTGCTCCAGCTCGGCGTCGCGGTCAGCAACTGCAGCCTCACGAGCCTTTAGATCCTCCTCCCGCACCTCGAGCCGGCGGGCCTCGGTGGCCTGCCCGTCACGGAGCACCTTCAGCTTGGCCTTCGCTGCTCAGCAGCGTTCCTCGTCGGCCTTGGCGTCCTTCATCGCCGCGTCGCGGGCTGCCGCGGCCAGGCCGGCCACCCGCTCGCCCTCCTCTGAAGCCGCCATGGCTTGGCACCAGGCCGCCCCAACGGACGCGTCGGCCCGAAGCCATCTTGAGATCAGCTCCAAGCGCCCTGACGCCCTGTGCCGGTCAGGCCCCTGAAGATCATCCCGGAGCTGATCCTGCACGGAGAGAGCCTAATACGTCCATTTTGCATCATGCTTTTATATCGATATTTATTGCATTATGGGCTGTTATTACGCATTATGTCACAATACTTATGCCTTTTCTCTCTTATTTTACAAGATTTACATGAAGAGGGAGAATGCCGGCAGCTAGAATTCTGGGCTAGAAAAGGAGCAAAAATTAGAGACCTATTCTGTACAACTCCAAAAGTCCTGAAACTCCACGAAAGTCAGTTTTGGAATATATAAAAAAATATTGGGTGAAGAAAGCACCAGAGGGGGGCCACCCACCGTCCATGAGGGTGGGGGCGCGCCTTACCCCCTGGGTGCGCCCCCAGCCTCATGGGCCCCCTGGCATGCCTCCGATGCCCATCTTTTGCTATATGAAGTCTTTCGCCCTGGAAAAAATAAGGAGGAAGCTTTCGGGAGGAAGCGCCGCCTTCTCGAGGCGGAACCTTGGCGGAACCAATCTAGGGCTCCGGCGTAGCTGGTCTGCCGGGGAAACATCCCTCCGGGAGGGGGAAATCATCACCATTGTCATCACCATCGATCCTCTCATCGGGAGGGGGTCAATCTCCATCAACATCTTTACCAGCACCATGTCATCTCAAACCCTAGTTCATCTCTTGTATCCGATCTTTGTCTCAAAACCTCAGATTGGTACTTGTGGGTTGCTAGTAGTGTTGATTACTCCTTGTAGTTGATGCTATTTGTTTTATTCGGCGGAAGATTGTATGTTCAGATCCTTTATGCATATTAATACCCCTCTGATTATGAACATGAATATGATTTGTGAGTAGTTACGTTTGTTCCTGAGGACGTGGGAGAAGTCTTACTATAAGTAGTCACGTGAATTTGGTATTCGTTCGATATTTTGATTAGATGTATGTTGTCTTTCCTCTATTGGTGTTATGTGAACGTCGACTGCATGACACTTCACCATTGTTTGGGCCTAGGGGAAGGCATTGGGAAGTAATAAGTAGATGATGGGTTGCTAGAGTGATAGAAGCTTAAACCCTAGTTTATGCGTTGCTTCGTAAGGGGCTGATTTGGATCCATATGTTTCATGCTATGGTTAGGTTTACCTTAATACTTATTTTGTAGTTGCGGATGCTTGCAAGAGAGGTTAATCATAAGTGGGATGCTTGTCCAAGGAAGGGCAGTACCCAAGCACCGGTCCACCCACATATCAAATTGTCAAAGTAACGAACGCGAATCATATGAGCATGATGAAAACTAGCTTGACGATAATTCCCATGTGTCCTCAGGAGCGTTTTCCTTTATATAAGAGTTTGTCCAGGCTTGTCCTTTGCTACGAAAAGGATTGGGCCACCTTGCTGCACCTTTTTTACTTTTGTTACTTGTTACCTGTTACAAATTACCTTATTACAAAACTATCTGTTACCGATAATTTCAGTGCTTGCAAAGAATACCTTACTGAAAACCGCTTGTCATTTCCTTCTGCTCCTCGTTGGGTTCGACATCTTACTTATCGAAAGGGCTACGATAGATCCCCTATAATTGTGGGTAATCAAGACTCTTTTCTGGCGCCGTTGCCGAGGAGTGAAGTGCCTTTGGTAAGTGGAATTTGGTAAGGAAAAATTTATATAGTGTGCTGAAATTTACTGTCACTTGTTACTTTGGAAAGTAATCCTTTGATGGGCTTGTTCGAGGTATCTTCACCCCGACCAGTAGAGCAAAGAGTTGCTCCTCAACCTACTGAACCTACTGAAAATGTTTACTTTGAAATTCCTTCGGGTGTGATAGAGAAACTGCTAGCTAATCCTTTTACAGGGGATGGAACATTACATCCCGATTTGCACCTAATCTATGTGGATGAAGTTCGTGGATTATTTAAGCTTGCAGGTATGCCCGAGGATGTTATCAAGAAGAAGGTCTTCCCTTTATCTTTGAAGGGAAAGGCATTGACATGGTTTAGGCTATGTGATGATATGGGATCATGGAACTACAACCGATTGAAATTGGAATTTCATCAAAAGTTTTATCCTATGCATCTGGTTCATCGTGGTCATAATTATATATATAATTTTTGGCCTCGCGAAGGAGAAAGTATCGCTCAAGCTTGGGGGAGGGTTAAGTCAATGTTATATTCATGCCCCAATCATGAGCTCTCAAGAGAAATTATTATTCAAATTTTTTATGCTCGGCTTTCTCTCAATAATTGCTCCATGCTCGATACTTCTTGTACTGGTTCTTTTATGATGAAGACTATTGAATTCAAATGGGATTTATTGGAAAGAATTAAACGCAACTCTGAAGATTGGGAACTCGGCGAAGGTAAGGAGTCATGTATAACACCTAAGTTTGATTGTGTTAAATCTTTTATGGCTACCGATGTTTTTCGTGAATTTAGCACTAAATATTGACTTGACTCTGAGATAGTAGCTTCTTTCTACGAATCATTTGCTACTCATGTTGATCTTCCTAAGGAGAAGTGGTTTAAATATCATCCTCCCGTTGAAGTAAAAGTAGTTGAACCTATTAAAGTTGAAGAAAAGACTATCACCTATAATGTTGACCCTATTGTTCCTACCGCTTATATTGAGAACCCAACTTTCCCTATTAGAATAAAGGATCATGCTAAAGCTTCAACTGTGGTTCGTAAGAGTAATGCTAGAACACCTACACCCCCTGAGCAAATTAAAGTTGAACCTAGTATTGCTATGGTTAAAGATCTCTTGGTCAATAATATTGATGGGCATGTTATTTACTTCTTTGATGAAGCTGCTAGAATTGCTAGACCTTATACTAAAAATAAACATAGACCTGTTCTAGGCATGCCTGTTATTTCTGTTAAAATAGGAGATCATTGTTATCATGGCTTATGTGATATGGGTGCTAGTGCGAGTGCAATACCTCATTCCTTATATGAGGAAATTATGCATGATATTGCACCAACTGAGATAGAAGGTATTGATGTTACAATTAAGCTTGCCAATAGAGATACTATGTCACCAGTTGGGATTGTTAGAGATGTTGAAGTCTTGTGCGAGAAAGTTAAATATCCTACTGATTTTCTTGTTCTTGGTTCCCCACAAGATGACTTTTGTCCCATTATATTCGGCAAACCCTTCTTGAATACTGTTAATGCTAAGATAGATTGCAAAAAGGATGTTGTTACTATTGGTTTAGGGGATATGTCTCATGATTTTAATTTTGCTAAATTTCGTAGACAACCCCATGATAAAGAATTGCCTAGCAAAGATAAAATTATTGGTCTTGCTTCTATTGTCGTGCCTCCTAACGATCCTTTAGAACAATATTTGCTAGACCATGAAAATGATATGTTTATGAATGAAAGAAGGGAAATAGATGAAGTATTCTTTAAACAGGGACCTATTTTGAAACACAATTTGCCTGTTGAAATTCTAGGGGATCCTCCTCCACCCAAGGGTGATCCCGTGTTTGAGCTTAAACCATTACCTGATACTCTTAAATATGCTTATCTTGATGAAAAGAAGATATATCCTGTTATTATTAGTGCTAACCTTTCAGAGCAGGAAGAAGAGAAATTATTGAAAACTCTGAAGAAGCACCGTGCTGCTATTGGATATACTCTAGATGATCTTAAGGGCATTAGTCCCACTCTATGTCAGCACAAAATAAAATTGGAGAAAGACGCTAAACCGGTCGTTGATCACCAACGAAGGTTAAATCCTAAGATGAATTGATCCCACAAAGAATTGTTACAGGTTATAGAATGGTAATTGATTTCCGCAAACTAAATAAAGCTACTAAAAAGGATCATTACCCTTTACCTTTTATTGATCAAATGCTAGAAAGATTATCCAAACATACACGTTTTTGCTTTCTAGACGGTTATTCTGGTTTCTCTCAAATTCCTGTGTCAAAATAGGATCAAGAAAAGACCACTTTTACTTGCCCTTTCGGTACCTTTGCTTATAGACATATGCCTTTTGGTTTATGCAATGCACCTGCTACTTTTCAAAGATGTATGGCTGCTATATTCTCTGACTTTTGTGAAAAGATTGTTGAGGTTTTCATGGATGATTTCTCCATGTATGGAACTTCATTTGATGATTGCTTAAGCAACCTTGATCGAGTTTTGCAGAGATGTGAAGAAACTAATCTTGTCTTGAATTGGGAGAAGTGCCACTTTATGGTTAATGAAGCTATTGTCTTGGGGCATAAAATTTCTTAAAGAGGTATTGAAGTTGATAAAGCTAAAGTTGATGCTATTGAAAAGATGCAGTGTCCTAAGGACATTAAAGGTATAAGAAGTTTCCTGGGTCATGCCGGTTTTTATAGGAAGTTCATTAAAGATTTCTCAAAAATTTCTAGGCCTATGACTAATCTCTTACAAAAAGATGTTCCTTTTGTCTTTGATGATGATTGTGTAGAAGCATTTGAAATACTTAAGAAAGCCTTGATTTCTGCACCTATTGTTCAGCCTCCTGATCGGAATTTACCCTTTGAAATTATGTGTGATGCTAGTGATTATGCTGTAGGTGTTGTTCTAGGACAAAGAGTTGATAAAAAGTTGAACGTTATCGAATATGCTAGTAAAACTCTAGACAGTGCCCAGAGAAATTATGCTACTATTGAAAAAGAATTTTTAGCAGTTGTATTTGCTTGTGATAAGTTCAGACCTTATATTGTTGACTCTAAAGTAACTGTTCACACTGATCATGCTGCTATTAAATATCTTATGGAAAAGAAAGATGCTAAACCAAGACTTAATAGATGGGTTCTCCTACTACAAGAATTAGATTTGCATATTATTGATAGAAAGGGAGCTGAGAACCCCGTTGCAGACAGCTTATCTAGGTTAGAGAATGTTCTTGATGACCCACCACCTATTGATGATAGCTTTCCTAATGAACAATTAGCTGTCATAAATGATTCTCGTACTGCTCCATGGTATGCTGATTATGCTAATTACATTGTTGCTAAATTTATACCACCTAGTTTCACATACCAGCAAAAGAAAAAGTTTTTCTATGATTTAAGACATTACTTATGGGATGACCCACACCTTTATAAAGAAGGAGTAGATGGCGTTATTAGACGTTGTGTACCTGAGCATGAACAGGAACAGATCCTATGCAAGTGTCTCTCCGAGGCTTATGGAGGACACCATGCTGGAGATAGAACTGCACATAAGGTATTGCAATCCGGTTTTTACTGGCCTACTCTCTTCAAGGACGCTCGTAAGTTTGTCTTGTCTTGTGATGAATGTCAAAGAATTGGTAATATTAGTAGACGTCAAGAAATGCCTATGAACTATTCACTTGTTATTGAACCATTTGATGTTTGGGGCTTTGATTATATGGGACCGTTTCCATCCTCTAATGGGTATACACATATTTTAGTTGCTGTTGATTACGTTACTAAGTGGGTAGAAGCTATTCCAACTAGTAGTGCTTATCATAATACCTCTATTAAGATGCTTAAAGAAGTTATTTCCCGAGGTTTGGAGTCCCTAGATACTTAATGCATGGCTGATGGTGGTTCACATTTTATTCATGGTGCTTTTTGTAAAATGCTTGCTAAGTATGACGTTAATCATAGAATTGCATCTCCGTACCACCCACAGTCTAGTGGTCAAGCAGAACTGAGAAATAGAGAAATTAAATTAATTTTGCAAAAGACTGTTAATAGATCTAGAAAGAATTTGTCGGTGTACAAAAGAAGGGGCGCACTTTTGTACCCCTTTACCTGTGCACGGGCAGTCGGAGCCGCGCCCACGGTCACGCCAAGCAGAACAGGGGAGGTGAACCAAGGTAAGACCGAAGCCCAAGATAACCAGAGCAACGCCAAGGCCAAGACCACAAAGAGCAGAGGGACGAAGCAGGTTCCCTCGGCAAGACCCTTGCTGGGGCAGCCTCAGCAGCCCCGGCAAGACCCTTGCCGGGGCAACTCGCCCCACACCAATAGAGCGAGCCACCCTTGAGCCCGCGGTCTCCAGCATCACGTTGGGCCAGGGCTCGGGAGGCACCTCCATGGTGGCATGCAGATCTTTGTGAAGACAAGGAACACTCAAGATCATATGAGGATTAGAACACGACGATCCTCGGCAAGATCCTTGCCGAGGAAGGCCACCAGACCCCTGGCAAGGTCCTTGCCGGGGACAATAGCGCACCACGGCAAGACCCTTGCCGGGCCACCCGGCAAGACCCTCACCGAGGACGCCAGCAGGGCCACTGCCAGGCCCGCACCAACCAAGTCACCACCACCGTTCACATGCGGCTGCCAGCCCAACCAGCTGGGCGGGCGCCTGCGTGGCAACATGCAGCTCCCAGGCCAACTCATCAAGCGCCTGCGTGGCGGCATGCAGATCTTCGTGGAGGCTCACCACCGCGCCACCTCAGCTGCCTGCCTGCCTATGCGGCGCCGCATGCATCGCTAGCCAGGGCGCGTGTCGAATCAAGGAGGAGCAGCGACGGACGGGACGGGCCTCGCCCCCGTCCCCGATAAAGCTAGGGGACACCTAAGCTACGCATTAAATGCGTCTTGTCTTGTAATACAAGCGATAAGCTCATAGCACTGTGCGCCTTTCCACCTCCTGTGTGCCACTGTGGCAGCCCCTTTCGACTATAAAAGGAGGCCCATGGCATACTGGAGAAGGATTCGGCCTTTTCGAACCATACACTCACCACTGCTAGTTCGAGAGCTCAAGAATTCTCTGAAATACACCCACCAAAGCAGGACTAGGGTTTTATGTATCCTCGCGGACCGAACCTGGGTAAACGATCCTCGTGCTGGTTACTAATCCTGCACTTCTCGCAACCCCGCGCCCCGGCAACCGTAGTAGGGGTTCTTGTGATCCCATAGGTGTCGTTCCACACCGACATCTTTGGCGCGCCAGGTAGGGGATGGCGCATTTGTGAGAATCGGCTTTAGTAGCTAGTTTAGCGGTTCTTCATCGCCATGGCTCCTGAGAAGAAGGCGGCTGGAAGAACGACGCCAGTGGGGCAACAGAGAAGCTAAGTCATTCAGAGCTTTGAGTTATTTCCTTCTATATATAAGGTTATCATCCTCGGAGATCTTGCCTATGTATGAGAAACCTGCACGCAAAGGGGCCCTCCCGCAATTGGCAACGCCCTTTGTTCTGTTTTGAGTCCACTCAACAGCTCAAAGCGGCCGCGTCGAGAGTGGCGGGGTAGCCTTCTGCACTTGGCAACGCTCCCGACTCTGACTCGAGTCAAACTCGACAGTTCGGGCGGCCGCGCTAAGGGCGGTAAGGTGGTTCGCCCGGCAGCAGGCACACCCGGCAGGCCACTGGGGACCTGTCCCCAAGATGCCGCCCTGGGTTTACGCGCCGGCAAACCTACCCAGTTAACGTAGGGTGGACATACAAAGGAAAACTGAACAGGAAAATAACATGCATGATACTAAAAGTGCTGCAGATTTATATTACATCGATTTGTTGCTGCGGTTCTAACTAAAGATAGCGATTGTCTTGGTTGTGAACCTGCAACGGCGATAAGAAACGGGGTGCCTAATCCCGGCGCTGGCCCTCTACCCTCTGAATTCCGCCGACGCGGCTGATGATGGGCTTGATGCGCTCCCTGAGCGGCGCGAGGTTAGTATCCTCCGGCAAGCTCTCCAGCGCGGCGTCGAAGTCGAGGTCGGGGTACCAGTTGGCCACCTTCGTGAGAACCTTGTTCATGGCGCCCTGGCAAAGCCTCCGGGCCTCGTCGGCCAGCGAGGCCGCCCGGTTGGCGTGAAGCCGCTCCAAAGCGCCGACAACCTTCTCAAAGAACAGGGTCAGGCTGTAGTTGGCACTCACGCTCTGCTCCGGGGCATACCTCACGTCCGGCATCCCCATGGTGGTCAGCTGCGCGGCGGCCTGATTGGCAACGGTGGCAAGGCGGTCGAGCCAGCGGTTCTCGCCTTCCACGTGATCCACGAAGTTGAGGGCCTCGTTCTTCCGCAACTGCTTCTCTGCCTCCAGCTCCTTGGCCAAGGTCCCCTCTCGGGTTTTGGCCTCCGAGAGCATCCCCTCGAGGCCCTCCATCTTCCGCGTGAGGTCCTTGATGGACTTGTTGGCCTCAGAGAGCTCCCCGGCCCTGCTGACGGCCGTGCCCTGCGCCTCCGTCAGGGCGCTGTTGAGCGTGTCCTTCTCCTGGGACAGCTTCAGGGCCTGCTCCTTCAGCTCGTCCGGCTCCGCCTCCAGCTCCTTCACCTTGCCGACGTGAACCTGGGCCTGGGCATTGAGTGCCTCTTTGTGCCTCTGCTCCAGCTCACTGGTCTGCTGCAAGACAAGCTTCTCCACCTCTTCATCCTTGCCGCGCAGCATGGCGGCAATCTTCTCCTCGCGCGCGGCGAGGTCCTCCTCCTGGGAGTTCAGTGCGGCCTCATGCTGGGTACCGGCGGCCTCAGCGGCAGCGACCAAGTTCTTCGCCGTCTCTTGGGCTTTCTCAACGTCGGGGAGCTTCATGGTGAGCTCCACGTCGCGCTTGGCCAACTCGCCCTGGGCGGCCTTCAGCTCCTTGTGAGCCTCGCGGAACCAGTCCTGCATCTCGGCAACGCGCTTCTGGAGGTCTGCCTCCGCCTTCTCCACCACCGCCGTCCTGGACTTAGCCTTGTCCAGGCAGGCACGGTGGAGCGCCTGGAGCTTCCAGAAGCTGGCGCCCATGGCGTGGAGGAGCCGCTCTTCCTGGGAGCCGTCGCCACCAACGATCGGCTCGTCGACGACTTCAAGCCCGGCAGCGGCGAGCACTTCATCGTCGAACGCCTCTCCCTCAACGGGTGTCCTGGTGCTCGACGTGCCTGGAAGGTGGACGAACAAGTCGTCGCCCACCCTCAGGTACTTGCCGCAGCCGGAAGTAGCAGAAGAGGAAGACGAGCGGAGGCTTCCGAGATTGGGATTACGTGAAGGGTAAAGGGAACAGTGCACCCGCGGTTATCCCTTTTTATGGGGAAGGTGCGGGTCGCACTTCCCATTTACTGTGATGTGACGCATGCGTCCGGGAACCGCCCCACGCATGCCGCCCACGTCACGCGCACCCCTCCACGTCACGCATTCAACACAGGTCGTGGGGAGCGCGGCGTGCGAAAAGTTTTACCGCGGTAAAAACCGCCCTGCCTGCCCGCGCACCGTTCTGGGCCTGGCCCAACAATGTGTCGCGCTTATGTATGGCCCAGGCCCGGGGGCTCCTGTCGTTGTACAAAAGAAGGGGCGCACTTTTGTACCCCTTTACCTGTGCACGGGCAGTCGGAGCCGCGCCCACGGTCACGCCAAGCAGAACAGGGGAGGTGACCCAAGGTAAGACCGAAGCCCAAGATAACCAGAGCAACGCCAAGATCAAGACCACAAAGAGCAGAGGGACGAAGCAGGTTCCCCCGGCAAGACCCTTGCCGGGGCAACTCGCCCCACACCAACAGAGCGAGCCACCCTTGAGCCCACGGTCTCCAGCATCACGTTGGGCCAGGGCTCGGGAGGCACCTCCATGGTGGCATGCAGATCTTTGTGAAGACAAGGAACACTCAAGATCATATGAGGATTAGAAGACGACGATCCTCGGCAAGATCCTTGCCGAGGAAGGCCACCAGACCCTCGGCAAGGTCCTTGCCGGGGACAACAGCGCACCACGGCAAGACCCTTGTCGGGCCACCCGGCAAGACCCTCACCGAGAACGCCAGCAGGGCCACTGCCAGGCCCGCACCAACCAAGTCTCCACCACCGTTCACATGCGGCTGCCAGCCCAACCAGCTGGGCGGGTGCCTGCGTGGCAACATGCAATTCCCAGGCCAACTCATCAAGCGCCTGCGTGGCGGCATGCAGATCTTCGTGGAGGCTCCACCACCACGCCACCTCAGCTGCCTGCCTGCCTACGTGGCGCCGCATGCGTCGCTAGCCAGGGCGCGTGTCGAAGCAAGGAGGAGCGGCGACGGACGGGACGTGCCTCGCCCCCGTCCCCGATAAAGCTAGGGGACACCTAAGCTACGCATTAAATGTGTCTTGTCCTGTAATACGAGCGATAAGCTCATAGAACTGTGCGCCTTTCCACCTCCTGTGTGCCACTGTGGCAGCCCCTTTCGACTATAAAAGGAGGCCCATGGCATACTGGAGAAGTATTTGGCCTTTTCGAACCACACACTCACAACAGCTAGTTCGAGAGCTCAAGCACTCTCTGAAATACACCCACCAAAGCAGGACTAGGGTTTTACGCATCCTCGCGGCCCGAACCTGGGTAAACGATCCTCGTGCTGGTTACTAATCCTGCTCTTCTCGCAACCCCGCGCCCTGGCAACCATAGTAGGGGTTCTTGTGATCCCATAGGTGTCGTTCCACACCGACAGAATTGGTCCAAGAAACTTGATGATACATTATGGGCCTATAGAACTACATATAAAAATCATATGGGTATGTCTCCGTATAAAATGGTTTATGGAAAAGCATGTCACTTACCTCTCGAACTAGAACATAAGGCATATTGGGCCATTAAAGAGCTCAATTATGATTTAAAACTTGCCGGTGAGAAGAGACTATTTGACATTAGCTCACTTGATGAGTGGAGAACCCAGGCCTATGAGAATTCCAAACTGTTTAAAGAAAAGGGTTAAAAGATGGCATGACAAAAGGATACAAAAGCGTGAGTTTAATGTAGGTGATTATGTTTTGTTATACAACTCTCGTTTAACATTTTTTGCAGGAAAACTTCTCTCTAAATGGGAAGGTCCTTACGTTATCGAGGAGGTCTATCGTTCCGGTGCCATAAATATCAACAACTTCAAAGGCACAAATCCGAAGGTGGTGAACAGTCAAAGAATCAAACATTATATCTCAAGTAATCCCATAAATGTTGAAACCAATGTTATTAACACCGTAACCCCGGAGGAGTATGATACGTCTCCGTCGTATCTATAATTTTTGATTGTTCCATGCCAATATTATACAACTTTCATATACTTTTGGCAACTTTTTATACTATTTTTGGGACTAACATATTGATCCAGTGCCCAGTGCCAGTTCCTGTTTTTTGCATGTTTTTTGTTTCGCAGAAAATCCATATCAAACGGAGTCCAAACAGGATAAAAACTGACGAAGATTTTTTTTGGAATATATGTGATTTTTGGGAAGAAGAATCAACACGATACGATGCCCGGGGGGGTCACGAGGCAGGGGGCGCGCCCTGGACCCTCGTGGGCACCCCGTAAGGCGGTTGGAGCCCTTCTTTCGCTACAAGAAAGCTAATTTCCAGATAGAGATCTTGTCCAAAATTCAGCCCAATCAGAGTTACGGATCTCCGGTTATAAAAGAAACGGTGAAAGGCCACATCTGAGAACGCAGAAACAGAGAGAGACAGAGAGACAGTTCCAATCTCGGAGGGGCTCTCGCCCCTCCCACGCCATGGAGACCAAGGACCAGAGGGGAAACCCTTCTCCCATCTAGGGAGAAGGTCAACGAAGAAGAAGAAGAAGAAGAAGGGGGGCTCTCTCCCCCTCGCTTCCGGTGGCGCCGGAGTGCCACCGGGGGCCATCAGCATCACCACAATCTACACCAACACCTCTGCCATCTTCACCAACATCTCCATCACTGTCGGGTGGTTGGTGCGACATATGCCAAGGGATGGCTTATCATTGTGGGAGCCAATAAAACGTCGCCGGTGCCTGGAAACGGGATGAGGCGAAGACATGCACGCCGGCGGATCTTACCCAGGTTCGGGGCTCTCCGAGGAGATAACACCCCTAATCCTGCTCTGCGGGGTCTCCGCATGATCACTAGATCAATGAAAGGTAGCTACAATCGCTCCTAGAGCTGTTGAGATCAAGGGAGAAGAAGAACAAGGCTAGCTCTTGCTTCTCTCTATCTATGGTGTGTGTGCTATGCTTAGAAGGCAACTCTATGCTCAGAGGCCAACCAAGCTCAGAGGCAAACCCTTTGCATGGGTGCTCCGGGGGGTTTATATAGGCCTACCCCCCGGGGGTACAATGGTAATCCGGCTGGGCTCTGGTCCCAGCCGTCAGTATCTACGCTCGCCGGCTTCTCCGCCGGCCGCTGGGTCCCGCCGGCTGCCGGCTACTTGGTCGACAGGCCGGCCCCACCGCCTAGGGTCTTGTCGGCGGCTGCTTACTGTAGCCTCGCCTGTGATGACGAGGGCTTTGTCGAGGTAAGCGTGGCTACAGTGGGCCGCCTCGGGGGCTATCACTGTAGCCTTACCTCGTCTTGTCTCCTTAATGGGGCTCCTGCTTCGAGGAAGGGAGTAGCCGGCTTCTGGAGGCCGGCTACGCTCTTGGCCGACTGGGAAAGGCCGGGCCGCCTTCACGCCTCTCTCTGGCTGAAGGGGCCCGCCGCCCGCGGGCCGTACGGGAGTCAATCGTGGGTGACGTCGAGGCCAGCATGGCTACAGTGCCGAGCCGCACGGGAGATGTCCGTCCCGTACGGCCTCCTGTAGCCACGCCCGCCTCGGGCTTCGGGGGTAGTGGGCCGCACTGTGGCCACACCCCGTCACGTCGCCGTTATGTGGGAGTGGCTTGGAGTGGTTGTGGTCTCGGCCGGCTCTTTGGAGTCGGCGTCCTTCTTGGCCGGCTTCTTGGAGTCGGCCACCCCGTAGTCGTTCTGGGGAGGAGTTGGTGAGGCTGGGTCGCCTTCCGGGAGTCGGCTTCAGAGGTAGCCGGCCCGGGAAGGCGGCCCAGTGCTCGGAGTGCTTGGAGGCCCGAAGGCCTGATAATTTTTTCAGAAGAACCAGGGGCAGTCGGTTAGGCTACCCGCGGCCATTTACTCCGACAGTAGTCCCCGAAGCTGATTGGGCTTCGAGGTGGAGTGGGGATTTGAGAAGCTCGATCAGCTTCCTATCGCGACAAGCCGGCAGCTAGGCGCCGGCCTTGGTCAGGCGCGCCGCCTAAGTCGAAATCTTCTGGAGTCGGAGGGCGGGAACCCGCTGGCACGTGCACCGGACCGCGGGCCGGCCACGGGCCGTCGGCGAGCCACGTGGCCGGAAAGCCTGCCAGCCCACGCGCGTGACGGGACGTCGCCGCAGGAGGGGGGGCCCGCCACATCCACGCCCCGGCCCAGGCGCGGATCCTTTGTATCCCGAAACCGCCCGCACGTTCCGTGCGGCAGTTTCGGCTCGCATTTACGCGCAATAATCGCGAGACGTGGGGGGAGTGGGCGTAGTTAATCCCACGTCTCCCCCCCACGTCCGGCCTCTTCGGCCTTGTGAGGCTATAAGTAGGGGGAGGTGGAGGGCGGCAGGCCCTCGCACGCTCCTCCTACTTCCACCGTCTTCTGTCTCTTGCCAGTTCTTGCGACAGCGCCTCGCCGTCGCGCTCTTCCACCGTACGCTTCTCCGCCGCCGTGCTAGCTTTCGCCATGCCTCCCACCGTAGAGCAGCTTGGCGGGGATTGGGACGGCTCCAACGTCCATGACGACCACGTTGACTTCCTCCGCGACACACGGCGGCTGCCCACCGCGGACAAAGTGGAGGTCCGCCTCGCGCCGGCGAAGGAAATTAGGCCGGCGCCGCAGGAGGGCGAGCGGGTGGTCTTCCGCTCGCACTTCTTGCGCGGCTTTGGCCTGCCAGTGAGCGCCTTCTTCCGCTCCTGGCTCGAATTCTATCAGCTCCAGCCGCACCATCTCACCCCCAACGCGGTGGTGCTGTTGTCTGCCTTCGTCACCCTGTGCGAGGGCTATCTCGGCGTCCTCCCCACCCTTGAGCTCTGGGGGGAGTTCTTCCAGTCGAAGCTGGGCACACGCACTAAGGGCGTGCCGGCTCATACTGGCGCCTTCATCGCGTCGCGGAGATCATCCGCCGACAACCCCTTCCCCGTCATCACGCTGATCCAATCGGTGAAGAAGTGGCAGAAGTCATACTTCTACGTGCGGAACATCGCTCCACGGGGCGACTACATCAACCTGTCGGCTTACGTAGCCGGCCCACCGGCGGGCAGGCTGCCCCAGTGGTCCTTCCGGGCGGTGACGCTGTCGCCGGCTGGAAACGCCGCCATCGCCCGACTGCGGGTGATGGTCCAGTCGGAGGGCCTAACGGGGCCCGATCTTCTGGCTGCGTTCGTCACGCGCCGGGTTCTTCCGCTCCAGAGCCGGCCTCATCTGATCTGTCAGATGAGCGGCCAGCTCGATCCGAGCCGAATGTGCACCAAGGAGATGCCGCGCCATGAGGTCGCCTACATGGTGAACTACCTGGCAAACTGCCAACTCACTGAAGAGTGGCAGTTCGGCAAGGAGCCATATAGCCGAGCCAATCCTCCGCCTACGGTATGCTCCCCTTGTCTCTTTTTCTCCCTCTCTCAGCCTTGTTGCCGAGCATCTCTTGGCCGACTCTGACTTAGTCGGCTTGTTCTTCGACAGAGCCCTCTGCTTCGGCCGGCCGGCGGGTCAGACGCGGAGCGCCGCTTCGTCCCCGACCGGACCGAACACGACTTGGAGGACCCCGACCTGGGGGCGGTCCATATGGATGACACCGTCGAGCCGGGCGGTGGCCAAGCCGGCGGCGAAGCAGGCGGCTCCGGGTTCACTGCTACCTTTGACGACTGGCCGGACGAGGATGAAGCCGAAGCCGTCCCGCGCCGCCAGCCGGCATCTGGACGCGGCGCGGGCTCCTCCGCCGCGCAGCCTGCTCGGGGTGGAGGTCAGAAGCGTCGCGTCGCCCAGGGCTTGTTCGGCAGCCGAACGAAGAAACCCAGAGGCGGGGCGGCAGCCACCAGGCGGGAGGAGGCGGCCGCGAAGGCGGCTCGTTTCCGCAAAGTGGTGAAGCAACCACACACCGTGTCGGCGTAAGTCCGAATCTTTCTTTGTGTACTCTCTTTCTTTCTTTTCTTTGGTGGTTTTTGAAACCTTTGTCTTTTTCTTCAACGATCAGAGCTCCGTTGTCACTTGAGCGGTCGGCTGCCGGCTCCGTCGTTGAGTCGCCAAGGGGCTCTGGGAGCACCACCCGCCGCGTGGACCCCCGCGCTGACCTCCAGGAGGCGACGGAAAGGAACGCGCGGGAGGCGCGGGAGGAGCAGGAGGCACGGGAGGCGGAGGCACGGAAGGCAGCCGCCGCCCAGGCGGCTCGGGAGGAGGCGGCGGCGAAGGCACTTGCCAAGGCCGTAGCCAGGGCCCGGGCAAAGGCTGAGGCCGCGGCGGCGGCAGGGGAGGTTTTGATGGTCACCCCCCTGCGCACCATGGCGCCTGGGGACACGGAGCCCTCACCAGGGGGAGCCAGCAGCGACCAACCAGGGTTGGGGGGAAGCGGCGACGATGTCATCATCTTGGAGAAGGCGCCGGAGCCGACCCCGCCAACTGGGGCGGCCCAAGGCGGCCGGCCTGAGCCGTCGCCCGCACAGTCGGCGGAGGGCGAGCCGGCCGCGAGGGCTGAGGTGGCGGTCCGGATTCCGCCAAGCCGGCGTGCGGGGAAGGCCGCGTCGGAGCCGCAGAAGGCCGCATCGGAGCCACAGCCGGCCGTAGGCTCCAGCTCGTCGGCCCGAGATGCGGAGGCGGCCAGCGCTACCTCGGGGTGGATACCAGGCGGAGGGACGGCCGTGGTGAACGTGGTTGCACAAGACGTCCGGACCCGGCTCCAAGGCCAAGCCGCGGCGCTGAGGCAGTTCACCGACGAGTTCCTTGCAACGCGGGCGGCCATCCGGGTTAGGATTCCCATCTTGTTCTTTCTTGATCTTGATTTCTCTTCTTGATCTTGATTTCTTCCGTGGGGGCGCGTCAGCGCACCCACTGGGTGTAGTCCGCGAGTTCCGAGTCGGCTGCTGAGCAGGCGGCTTGGAACTTCTTGGACGTTTTGTCTTTGCTGTTTTTGTTCTCACTTCGGTCTTCTGCCCATCTTGCAGGACTACCACAACCTTCGAGCGGCCGCCTTCAACTCCCAGGCTCGGGAGCTGACTCAGAAGACCGCCGACCTTACTGAGAGCCGAGGTACGTGACTTGATCTTTATCTCATGTGGGGGCGCGTCAGCGCACCCACTGGGTGTAGTCCCCGAGATTCGGGCCGACTGCTGAGCAGTCGGGTCGGATCTTCCTTGACGATTTCTTACTGTTCTTCTTCTTCTGCCGTCTCTGCAGCGGCCAACGCCAGTCTGAGGGCACAGCTGGGGGAGTCCCAGACTGCTCTTCGTGCCAAGGATGCCGAGCTCGCCGCCTTGGTGCAGGAGCGCGACCGCCTGGTCAAGAAGCTGGCCGACCAGGAGGAAGGCCACAAGGCGGCGCTGAAGGCTGCGCAGGATCGCGAAGCCGCTCACCAGGCCGAGTTCGAGACGGAGGCAGCTGGCTGGGCTGAGGCCAAGCAGACTCTGGTCTCTGGCTACGGCCAGATCGAAGATCTGGTTGACGGTAAGCCGCCTACCTCTCCGTCCTTTCTTGTTGTCTGCCACTTTGGCTTGCTTTCTGATTTTGGTGTTCTTCTCTTCCTTTCTTCTTCTTCGCGCAGAGTATTTCCCTGGCTATTCGACTGCCGCCAACCAGACCATCGAGGCCCGTCGCCAGGCGCGGAGGCAAGCCAGCTTTGAAATCCCACCAACCGCCGGTCGCTCGCTGGAGGAACAGCTCCTGGCGATCCAGGCTCGCATCCAGCCGGCTCACCGGCTGCTCCGCCGGCTTCAGCGTGCCGGGGCGCAGGTCTTGGCCGCCCTCTGGCCCGGCCAAGTGGTCCCTCGCACCCCCAGTCGGACCGCCGACTGGCTGGAGGTGGCAGTCGGCCGCTTCGAGGCTTGGAAGGCGTCGGCGGCTCGCTCCGGTGCCAGGCGGGCGCTGGAGTTCGTCAAGGCCTGGTATCCCGGCCTGAACCTGGAGCAGCTGGCTACCTGGCGGCAGCAAGCCGACACGGAGCTGGAGCTGGCGCGGCCGGCCATCATTCGGCGGGCTTCGGCGATCGCCGACTACACCGACACCAGCGTCTTCGCCCCCGAGGTAGACGACAACGGTGTCGCCCAGCCGGAGGAGTGGTTCGGGCTGGACCCGGCGTACGGCAAAGACTCGGCGGAGGAGATCGACTCCAGCGACGAGGGTGAAGAGGAGGAGGAGGAAGGTGAGGACGCCGAGCCGGCTGGTGGAGCAGCCGGCCAGCATCAGCCTGACCGCACTTCTAGCACCACATCGCACGCGAGTGCGTCGCCTGCCGTAGGTGGTGGCCAAGCCGAGACCCGCTAGGCGGCCACTCCTTCAGCCGGCCAGGCCGCCTTCACCGATCAACTCGGCCTCCATGTCGCGCCCTAGTCCGCCATTTTTTTCTTTTCCTGTCTTGTTGCTCTTTAGAACAATGTTTGGTTAAATTCTGCACAATTCCACCCACTGGGTGTATTCGAACTTATGTCTGTTGCCGCCTGTTGGGGGCTTTATGTATATATGACTTATGCATGTGGTCTTTCCTTGTACTTTTGCTTTTTGTCCTTCTGCTTTTTCCTTTGCCGCCCTCCCTTGGTTGCCGCCTCCCCAGTCAAACAGTTGCTCTGCAATCTGTAGCCGGGGGAGTGCCTGGCCGATTGGGGAGGGGGAAGTACTTTAGCTCTGCTGGACAAAAGCTAAGTTTTTTAGGAAGCCGGCCAGCCGGCTGCTCTGGTAGCCGGCAGGCATGTTTGGAGGCCGTCTCTTTGCTATATAGATTCGTTGTTCCTTAGCCGTTTTTCGTGTGGGCGTCCTTTCTGTCTTTCCTCTTGCTAGTCGGACAGTCAGTTCTTTGAGCTGCGACTTTCAACAAGGGAGGACTCGGGAGCCGGCGCACTACTTTTCTGACTTTAGGAAAAACTTTCAATATAGCTCAAGGCGGCCAGTCCCCGAGCCGACTAGTCGAACCCGGTGCCGGACAAAAATTCAAAATGTAATAATACATTCATGAATATGACACTCGTCATTCATAGATAAATAAAAGGCAGTCCCCGAGTACTGTTCGGGGGGCCTGTTGGTTTGTACTTAATACGAAAGGGGAGCGTGATACATACTGCTTTTCAGCTGTAAAATCGTCTTAGGAGGTTTGCATTCCATGGTCGCTCCGACTCCTTGCCGGAGTCGTCTCTCTTGCGTGCTCTTGGTTTTTGCGCGTCGATCAAGTAGTAGGAGTCGTTGCCGAGTGCCTTGCTGACGACGAAGGGGCCTTCCCAAGGGGCCGAGAGCTTGTGCTGGCCGGCTGTTCGCTGGATCAGCCGGAGCACAAGGTCGCCCTCTTGGAAGGATCTTGGCTTGACCTTGCGGTTGTAGTAGCGGCGCAGCCCTTGCTGGTAGATGGCGGACCGGCTGAGGGCTAACAGTCGGCCTTCTTCCAGTAGGTCGACGCCGTCTTCTCTTGCTTCTTTGGCTTCCTCCTCCGTGTACATGGTGATCCGAGGCGAGTCGAACTCGATGTCTGTTGGGATGATAGCCTCGGCACCGTACACGAGGAAGAATGGAGTGAAGCCGGTTGACTTGTTGGGTGTAGTGCGCAGACTCCAGAGGACAGCCGGCAGCTCTTCGAGCCAGCAGCCGGCCGATCGCTCCAGTGGTACAACCAGTCGGGGCTTGATGCCGGAGAGGATGAGTCCATTTGCTCGCTCGACCAGGCCGTTTGACTGCGGGTGGGCAACGGACGCTAAGTCCAGTCGGATGCCCTGCGTCGCGCAGAAACGTGCCAGTGCTCCTTTGGCGAAGTTCGTGCCGTTGTCGGTGATGATGCTGTGCGGCACGCCGTACCAAGTAGTGATGTCGGTGATGAATGTTACGGCAGTCGGCCCATTGAGCTTCTTGATTGGCTTTGCTTCAATCCACTTTGTGAACTTGTCCACAGCAACAAGTAGATGTGTCAGGCCACCGCGGGCTGTCTTGAAAGGGCCCACCATGTCCAGTCCCCAGACGGCAAAAGGCCAAGTGAGGGGACTGGTCTTGAGGGCAGAAGCCGGCAGGTGTTGCTTGGAACTAAAAACTTGGCATCCTCTGCAACTCTTGACTATTTCTTTAGCATCCTCCAAGGCAGTCGGCCAGAAGAAACCGTGGCGGAAAGCCTTGGCCACGAGGGATCTTGAGGCTGCGTGATGGCCGCATTCGCCTTGGTGGATGTCTTTGAGGATTGCCACTCCTTTTTCTGGCTCGACGCAACGCTGGAAGACTCCAGTGATGTTGCGCTTCACAAGCTCTTTGTTGATTATTGCATATGCTCCGGCTCGTCGTTGCACTAGTCTTGCTGAGATCTCGTCAGCCGGCAGCTCTCTGCTGACTAGGAACTTGAGGATGGGCTGGGCCCATGATGGAGCTGTGACTTCTTCTTCTGTTAGCGTAGCCACCATGACTCGGGTGGGTGGGTTGGGTGTTGCATTGGAGTCGGCCACCGCTTCTTGTGTCGTTGCAGTCCCCGGGCCGGCTGCTGCAGTCCCCGAGCCGGGTTCTGAAGTCCCCGGGCCGGGTGCGACTACGGCAGTCCCCGGGCCAGTCATCGAAGTCCCCGTGCCGCCTGCGGTATTTCTCCAATCGGATCCGGCTGTTTCTGGCGTAGGCGGTACGAAGATGGAATCCGACTCTGGAGACGGCTTGATGGATGGCTTGAGGAGGCGCTGGAGGGAGACGCCAGTCGGTATGGCTTGTCGGGTGGAGCCGATCCGTGCTAGGGCATCTGCTTGGTCGTTGTCGGCCCTTGGTACGTGAAGGAACTCGCACCCTTCGAAGTACCCGCTGATCTGCTGGACGAGGAATCGGTAGCTCGCCATGTTCGCGTCCTTGGCGTCCCAGTCGCCAGACGACTGCTGGACCACCAAGTCTGAGTCGCCGTAGCACAGGATCCGGCGTATGCCGAGCTCTTTGGCTAGCCGGAGCCCATGTACGAGCGCCTCGTACTCGGCCACGTTGTTGGAGGCGGCGAAGTGGATCTGCAGCGTGTACTTGAGCTTGTCGCCTTTGGGAGAGGTAAGGACGATGCCGGCTCCCAAGCCGGTGCGCATCTTGGACCCGTCAAAGTGCATCCGCCAATGGGTAGAGTCGGGAGCCGGCGGTAAGTACTGGGTCTCGGCCCAGTCGACGAGGAAGTCGGCCAATGCTTGCGACTTGATGGCGGTGCGGGGTTGATAGAAGATCGTGTAGGGCGCCAACGCAATGGCCCATTTGGCCACCCGGCCGGATGCATCCCGGCTGCCGATGATCTCGGCGAGCGGGGCAGTGCACACGACCGTGATGGAGTGCTCTTGGAAGTAGGGCTTCAGTTTCTTGGCAGCGAAGTACACCCCATAGCACATCTTTTGGTAGTGCGGGTAGTTTTGCTTTGAGCTGGATAGTACTTCGCTGAGATAGTAAACCGGCCTCTGGACTAGCTGGGCTCGGCCTTCCTCCGGGCGCTGGACCACAACAACAGTGCTGACGACTCGGCTAGTCGCGGCGATGTAGAGGAGCATGGGCTCCTTCTCAGTCGGCGCAGCCAGGACAGGCGGAGTGGTCAACATTTTCTTCAACTCATGGAAGGCTTGGTCGGCTTGATCATTCCACTCGAAGTGAGTGGACTTCTTCATGAGTCGGTACAAGGGGAGAGCCTTTTCTCCTAGTCGGCTGATAAAATGATTCAGGGAGGCTAAGCAGCCAGTGAACTTCTGCACATCTCGCAGCTTGGTGGGAATCTCCATCCTCTCGATGGCCTTCTTGACGGGGTTGCACTCAATGCCGCGTTCGGAGACCAGGAAGCCTAGCAGCTGGCCGGCTGGCACTCCGAACACGCACTTCTCGGGATTGAGCTTGATTTGGAATCGGCGCAAGTTGGCAAATGTTTCTTCCAGGTCTTCCAGCAAGGTACCGCGCTTCTCTGTCTTCACCACAATGTCGTCTACGTAGACGTGGGCATTTCTGCCGAGTTGTTTCAAGAGACATTTCTGCATGCAACGCTGAAAAGTGGCACCGGCATTTCTCAAGCCGAATGTCATTGTGAGGTAGCAGAAAGCTCCAAAGGGTGTGATGAAGGCAGTCTTCAGGCGGTCAGCTGGGTCCAACTTGATCTGATGATACCCTGAGTATGCATCCAAAAAACTTAACAGCTCGCATCCGGCTGTGGAGTCTATCACTTGGTCAATCCGTGGCAGAGCAAACGGATCCTTTGGGCAGGCCTTGTTCAAACTCGTGTAGTCTATACACATACGCCACTTGTTATTCTTCTTCAGAACCAGAACTGGGTTGGCAAGCCATTCTGGAAAGAACACTTCCATGATGAAGCCGGCTGCAAGGAGCCGGGCTATCTCTTCTCCCACAATTCTTTGCTTCTCTTCCGACAGTCGGCGGAGGGGTTGCTTGACCGGCTTCGCGTCAGCTCGGACATGTAACTTGTGCTCGGTGAAATCCTTCGGGACACCTGGCATGTCCTTTGGGGACCATGCAAAGATGTCTCGATTCTCACGGAGGAAGTCGACGAGCTCGCCTTCCTATTTACTGTCCAAGTTCGCCCCAATCACAGCGAACCTCTCCGGGTTCTCCGGGTCCAGAGGTATCTTCTTCGTCTCCTTGGTAGGCTGGAAGGAGCCCTGTGCATCACAATCCTTGGGGTTGGGGGACAAGGCCGGCTGCTTGCCGGCCATGGCCACAACCCGTTCCAACATCTTCTTCTCTTCTGCCACCACGAGGGACTCGGCCAGCCGGCTACTGGCCATGGCGCACTCGATGGACTTCTTGTAGTCGCCGGCTACCGTGATGATCCCCTTCAAGCTCGGCATCTTCATCTTCAGGTAGGCGTAGTGGGGCACAGCCATGAACTTGGCCAGAGCAGGTCGGCCAAGCAATGCATGATAGGGGCTCTCCAAATCCACTACCTCAAACCATATTGCCTCCCAGCGAAAATGATCCTTGTCTCCGAAGAGAAAATCCATTTTGATCTTGCCGATTGGAGAGCAAGATAGGCCGGGTACGATACCATGGAAGACGGTGCGGCTCGGCATGAGCTGCTTCGCTTTGATGTTCAGTTTTTCCATGGTATCGCGGTACAGTATGTTGATACTGCTTCCGCCGTCTATCAGGACGCGGGAAAATCTGGCAGCTCGCCTCTCTGTCGCGAGGGTGACGTCCAAGACCATTGCATAGGAGCCGGGCGAAGGCATCACCTCTGGGTGATCGGCCTGGCTCCAGCTGATTGGCTTTTCTGACCAGTGCATGAACTCGGCGGTGCTAGAGGCGACTGCGTTCACTTCTTGGTGCTGTCGGCGTCGGCTGCGCTTGTCATCGGCTTGACTAGTGAAGACGACGTAGGCGGCGTGCTCTTCGGGGAATTCGTCCTGGATGGCGCCGACTGCCGGCCGTGCCGCCGGCTGCTGGGGGGCTGGAGGCGGCTGGCCGGGAGGCGGAGGCGGCAACATTCCCTCACCCTTGGTGATGCGAGTGAGCCAGTGGCATTTCCGGGTTGTGTGGTTGGACGGCTTCGTGCCGCTATGGAACTTGCAGGGGGCATCGAGTGCTTGCTCGTAGGAGAAAGACGGCTGCCAGGGCGGCCGGCCACCCTTCTTCTTGGGACCGGGCCGCTCTTCGGGCTGCTCGTCTTCAATTGTGGCCACCTGCCGACTGGAGGAAGTCGGCATGGGGCCCTTGCGCTTGTGGTCGTTCTGGTAGGGGCGCCGATTCGGGTCGCCAGCCGGCGTCTTGGGAGCCGGAGCAATTACTTTCCCCGAGGCGTCCACTCGGAGCTCGGTCTTCATTGAGGAGTCGGCAGTGGCGTATTTGTCGGCGATGACCAGCAACTCATTGAGGGTAGCCGGCTCGTCGCAGAGGAGTCGGTGCTTGAGGAGGGTGCCCTCTCGGCACCCGGCGGTGAAGTACTCGATGGCCTGGACCTCGTGCACTCCCTCGCAGGAGTTGCGGAGCTCGGCCCATCGCGTGAGGTAGTCGCGGGTTGACTCGTTGGGCCCTTGGACACAGAGGGAGAGCTGGCGGGGATTGGGAGGCCGCTTGTAGGTGCTGGTGAAGTTGCGGACGAAAACTTCGGTGAAGTCCAGCCAACTGTTGATGCTGTAGGGCTTGAGGCTGTTGAGCCATGTGCGCGCCGTGCCTTGCAGCATCAGGGGGACGTACTTCACGGCGACGCGCCGATTGCCATTGGCTATGCTGACGGCCGTGGAGTAGTCGATGAGCCAATCTTCCGGCTTCACCGAGCCGTTGTACTTGGGCGTGTCTCTGGGGAGCGAGAACCCTTTGGGGAAGGGCTCATCGCGGATGCGGGGGCCAAAGCATGGCGGGCCGACATCATCTTCTTCTTCTAACGCCAAGGATCGAGCAAGGCGGTCGATCCTGTGGCGGGCGTCGTTCTCGCCGACTCCTTCTCGGCGGCCGAGTCGGTCGCCAAGAGTCAGGTGGGTGACAGGCGGCGGAGTGAGGCGTCTTTCTCTTCGAGGCGGGGGAGGAGGCGGATTTCCTTGGTGCTCTACAGCTCGAGGGCGGCCATCCGCGTCGCGCTCGATGGTGATGCGAGTCCGGCTGCGGCTGGCAGCCGGCTCCTTGTCTTTCTTCTGGCGCGCGCCGCTCGCAGTCGGCGAGCGGGACGTCGCGGCGTGCTCCCGGCGCGGGGGATGACTATCAGCACGGGCGCCGGCTTCGTGCCGTTCTGCAGCCGCGTCGATCAGCTGCTGGATCCGTCTCGTCATGTAGGGGAGCTCATCGGCTCCCAGCCCATTGAGCTCTTCTGCAGCCGCCTGAGTGGCTCGCAGATTCTCGAGCGGGGTGGCGTAGACGGGGCGATCTGCGCCCAGCATGCTGGCGACGGCTGCGCCGCGCTTCTGGACGAAGCCGGCTCGGCTCGGGCCGCTAGGCGGCGGCGTGCCAAAGGCGGCGCGGTCGACTTCGCGCTGGTGGGCCTCGGTGAGGCGTCTCATCGAGGCTATCTTCTGGCCCTCCGCGATGAGGGCAAGGCGGCGTGCCTCCAGGGTCTCGGCGTCGGCGTCGGCCGGGATGGGGACGGAGAGCTCGTGCATCGCCGCTTGCTGAGCGTCGCGGGCATTCTCGCCCGAGTTGGAGACGTGGCTGATGACCAGCACTTCGGTGACAGCGCTGCTGCCGCTGTCAGCTCGAGGGAGGGGGTCGTCGAAGACCACCACGTCGGAGGGGTAGGCGTCAAGCGACGCGGTGTCGGAGTCGATGAGCATCGGGTCGGTGGAGCCGACAGACTCCATGTCCGCAGCAGGCTCGCTGGAGACGTGAAGTTGGTCGAGGAGGCTGACGAGGCGGCTCTCGGGATAGTCGGTGCCTGCGTCGGACGCAGGCTCGTCGGAGATGCGAGTCTTGCCGAGCAGATCGGCGAGGCGGCTCGCTGCGCAGGCGTCGTCGACTCCTTGCAGCGCGTCGAGGCAAACGCCATCGGGCGCAGCAGGCTGGCTGCGCTCGCGGGGGAGGAAGAGGGTTCCCATCCAGAACAGGTCTCCGGACGACGGTGCACCTGGCCCCACGGTGGGCTCCAAATGTCGGGTGGTTGGTGCGACATATGCCAAGGGATGGCTTATCATTGTGGGAGCCAATAAAACATCGCCGGTGCCTGGAAACGGGATGAGGCGAAGACATGCACGCCCGCGGATCTTACCCAGGTTCGGGGCTCTCCGAGGAGATAACACCCCTAATCCTGCTCTACGGGGTCTCCGCATGATCACTAGATCAATGAAAGGTAGCTACAATCGCTCCTAGAGCTGTTGAGATCAAGGGAGAAGAAGAACAAGGCTAGCTCTTGCTTCTCTCTATCTATGGTGTGTGTGCTATGCTTAGAAGGCAACTCTATGCTCAGAGGCCAACCAAGCTCAGAGGCGAACCCTTTGCATGGGTGCTCCGGGGGGTTTATATAGGCCTACCCCCCGGGGGTACAATGGTAATCCGGCTGGGCACTGGTCCCAGCCGTCAGTATCTACGCTCGCCGGCTTCTCCGCCGGCCGCTGGATCCCGCCGGCTGCCGGCTACTTGGTCGACAGGCCGGCCCCACCGCCTAGGGTCTTGTCGGCGGCTGCTTACTGTAGCCTCGCCTGTGATGATGAGGGCTTTGTCGAGGTAAGCGTGGCTACAGTGGGCTGCCTCGGGGGCTATCACTGTAGCCTTACCTCGTCTTGTCTCCTTAATGGGGCTCCTGCTTCGAGGAAGGGAGTAGCCGGCTTCTGGAGGCCGGCTACGCTCTTGGCCGACTGGGAAAGGCCGGGTCGCCTTCACGCCTCTCTCTGGCTGAAGGGGCCCGCCGCCCGCGGGCCGTACGGGAGTCGGTCGTGGGTGACGTCGAGGCCAGCATGGCTACAGTGCCGAGCCGCACTGGAGATGTCCGTCCCGTACGGCCTCCTGTAGCCACGCCCGCCTCGGGCTTCGGGGGTAGTGGGCCGCACTGTGGCCACACCCCGTCACGTCGCCGTTATGTGGGAGTGGCTTGGAGTGGTTGTGGTCTCGGCCGACTCTTTGGAGTCGGCGTCCTTCTTGGCCGGCTTCTTGGAGTCGGCCACCCCGTAGTCGTTCTGGGGAGGAGTTGGTGAGGCTGGGTCGCCTTCCGGGAGTCGGCTTCAGAGGTAGCCGGCCCGGGAAGGTGGCCCAGTGCTCGGAGTGCTTGGAGGCCCGAAGGCCTGATAATTTTTTCAGAAGAACCAGGGGCAGTCGGTTAGGCTACCCGCGGCCATTTACTCCGACAATCACCTTCCCCCATCTATCTACAGCGGTCCACTCTACCGCAACCCGCTGTACCCTCTACTTGAACATGGTGCTTTATGCTTCATATTATTATCCAATGATGTGTTGCCATCCTATGATGTCTGAGTAGATTTTTGTTGTCCTTTCGGTAATTGGTGAATTGCTATGATTGGTTTAATTTGCTTGTGGTTATGTTGCTGTCCTTTGGTGCCCATCATATGAGCATGCGCGTGGATCACACCATAGGGTTAGTTGTATGTTGATAGGACTATGTATTGGAGGGCAAGAGTGACAGAAGCTTCAACCTAGCATAGAAATTGATGCATACGGGATTGAAGGGGGACCAATATATCTTAATGCTATGGTTGGGTTTTACTTTAATGAACGTTAGTAGTTGCGGATGCTTGCTAATAGTTCCAATCATAAGTGCATAGAATTCCAAGTCAGGGATGACATGCTAGCAGTGGCCTCTCCCACATAAAACTTGTTATCGGTCTAGTAAAGTAGTCGACTGCTTAGTTTGCTTGTTTTGATGAAACTATCGATTTATATCAATGGATTAAGCCATGGAAAAGTTATATTACAGTAGCTACAATGCAAAAACAAAATATGAATTGGTTGACAACCGTACTTGGAGTAGTGATTTGCTTTATTATACTAACGGATCTTACCGAGCTTTCTGTTGAGTTTTGTGTGGATGAAGTGTTCGAAGATCGAGGATGTCTTGATGTGAGGAGAAGAAGGAGAGGCAAGAGCTCAAGCTTGGGGATGCCCAAGGCACCCCAACTAAATATTCAAGGAGACTCAAGCGTCTAAGCTTGGGTATGCCCCAGAAGGCATCCCATCTTTCTTCAACAAATATCGGTATGTTTTTGGATTCATTTCGTTCATGCGATATGTGCAAATCTTGGAGCGTCTTTTGCATTTAGTTTTCACTTTTATTTTATGCACCATGCTGGTATGAGATATTCCATGGTTGATTTATAGAATGCTCTTTGCACTTCACTTATATCTTTTGAGTACGGCTTTATAGAATGCTTCATGTGCTTTGCTTATATCATTTGAAGTTTGGATTGCCTGTTTCTCTTCACATAGAAAACCGCCATTTGTAGAATGCTCTTTTTATTCACTTATATTTGTTAGAGCGTGGGCATATCTTTTTTAGAAATAATTAAACTCTCTTGCTTCACTTATATATATTTAGAGAGATGACAGGAATTGGTCATTCACATGGTTAGTCATAAAATCCTACATAAAACTTGTAGATCACTGAATATGATATGTTTGATTCCTTGCAATAGTTTTGCGATATAAAGGTGGTGATATTAGAGTCGTGCTAGTGGGTAGTTGTGGATTGTAGAAATACTTGTGTTGAGGATTGTGATTCCCGTAGCATGCACGTATGGTGAACCGTTATGTAACGAAGTTGGAGCATGAGGTATTTATTGATTGTCTTCCTTATGAGTGGCGGTCGGGGACGAGCGATGGTCTTTTCCTACCAATCTATCCCCCTAGGGGCATGCGTAGTAGTACTTTGCTAAGAGGGCTAATAAACTTTTGCAATAAGTATATGAGTTCTTTATGACTAATGTGAGTCCATGGATTATACGCACTCTCACCCTTCCATCATTGCTAGGCTCTTCGGTACCGTGCATTGCCCTTTCTCACCTCGAGAGTTGGTGCAAACTTCGCCGGTACATCCAAACCCCGTGATACGATACGCTCTATCAGACATAAGCCTCATTATATCTTCCTCAAAACAGCCACCATACCTACCTATCATGGCATTTCCATAGCCATTCCGAGATATATTGCCATGCAACTTCCATCATCATCATATACATGACTTGAGCATTTATTGTCATATTTCTTTGCATGATCGTAAGATAGCTAGCATGATGTTTTCATGGCTTGTCCGTTTTTTGATGTCATTGCTACGCTAGATCATTGCACATCCCGGTACACCGCCGGAGGCATTCATATGGAGCCATATCTTTGTTCTAGTATCGAGTTGTAATATTGAGTTGTAAGTAAATAAACGTGTGATGATCATCATTATTAGAGCATTGCCCCAAGAAAAAAAAGGAGAGGCCAAAGAAGCCTAAATAAAAAAGGGGGCCAAAGAAGCCCGCCAAAAAAAAGAGAAAAAAGGGGCAATGTTACTATCCTTTTACCACACTTGTGCTTCAAAGTAGCACCATGTTCTTCATATAGAGAGTCTCTTGAGTTATCACTTTCATATACTAGTGGGAATTTTCATTATAGAACTTGGCTTGTATATTCCGATGATGGGCTTCCTCAAATGCCCGAGGTTTTCATGAGCAAGCAAGTTGGATGCACACCCACTTAGTTTCCAGTTTGAGCTTTCATATACTTATAGCTCTAGTACATCTGTTGCATGGCAATCCCTACTCCTCACATTGACATCAATTGATGGGCATCTCCATAGCCCGTTGATTAGCCGCGTCGATGTGAGACTTTCTCCTTTTTGTCTTCTCCACACAACCTCCATCATCATATTCTATTCCACCCATAGTGCTATATCCATGGCTTGCGCTCATGTATTGCATGAGGGTTGAAAAGGCTGAAGCGCGTTAAAAAGTATGAACCAATTGCTCGGCTTGTCATCGGGGTTGTGCATGATGTGAATATTTTGTGTGGTGAAGATGGACCATAGCCAGACTATATGATTTTGTAGGGATAACTTTCTTTAGCCATGTTATTTTGAAAAGACATGATTGCTTTATTAGTATGCTTGAAGTATTATTTTCTTAATGTCAAATGATAGACTATTGCTTTGAATCACTCGTGTCTTAATATTCATGCCATGATTAGATTATGTGATCAAGATTATGCTAGGTAGCATTCCACATCAAAAATTATCTTTTTTATCATTTACCTACTTGAGGACGAGCAGGAATTAAGCTCGGGGATGCTGATACATCTCCGTCGTATCTATAATTTTTTATTGTTCCATGCCAATATTATACAACTTTCATATACTTTTGGCAACTTTTTATACTATTTTTGGGACTAACATATTGATCCAGTGCCCAGTGCCAGTTCCTGTTTGCTGCATGTTTTTTGTTTCGCAGAAAATCCATATCAAACGGAGTCCAAACGGGATAAAAACTGACGGAGATTTTTTTGGAATATATCTGATTTTTGGGAAGAAGAATCAACGCGATACGATGCCCGAGGGGGCCACGAGGCAGGGGGCGCGCCCTGGACCCTCGTGGCCACCCCGTAAGGCGGTTGGAGCCCTTATTTCGCTGCAAGAAAGCTAATTTCCGGATAGAGAACATGTCCAAAATTCAGCCCAATCGGAGTTACGGATCTCCGGTTATAAAAGAAACGGTGAAAGGCCAGATCTGAGAACACAGAAGCAGAGAGAGACAGATAGACCGATCAAATCTTGGAGGGGCTCTCGCCCCTCCCACGCCATGGAGACCAAGGACCAGAGGGGAAACCCTTCTCCCATCTAGGGAGAAAGTCAACGAAGAAGAAGAAGAAGAAGGGGGGCTGTCGGATGTGGGGTTCCGGCAAACCATTAAGGTTCGAACACTGGGGTGCGCGCGAAGTCTCTCCCTCCTACCGATCTACGCTCTAGCTCGCTAAGATCTCGCGGATGAACTCGATGAACTTGCAACACAGAAAGACATAGGGTTTATACTGGTTCGGGCCACCTTTGTGGTGTAATACCCTACTCCAGTGTGGTGGTGGTGGATTGCCTCTTGGGCTGATGATGAACAGTACAAGGGAAGAACAGCCTCCTGAGGTTGAGGAGTTCTTGTGCTTGTGAACTTGTGGTGTGAGGATCCGATGCCTCTACTGTGGTGTCTAGGTCTACTTATATAGGCCCTGGTCCTCTTCCCAAATATCGAGCGGGAAGGGAGCCAACAACGGCGGGAAAATTTGAAGGGGGACAGCTAGTACAAGCTATCCTGACAAAAGCGGTCTTCGCCTGCGAAAAGCTCTGGGGTGACGCCGTCTTGGGCTCCACGATGACCTCCGCCTTGCCGTCCTCCTGGTCTTGGTCTCGTTGCACCAATATGGCAACCTTTGTCTGATGCCTCGGTACTTTTCGCCCGCGCTGGCCTCCTTAGCACCAAAGAGGAAATAGAGACGTTGCGCGCACTGGCGCCCGCCTGGCACCCGCCTGGTACCGTTCGTCATGGCTCACGTCACAAGAGCCTCGTGAGGTTTGCCTCGCCTTGATATCTCCGCTCCTCGTGAGCCTGCTTGGCTAGGCCACTCCAGAGGAGGTCTTGCGTCGTCCGCATTGCGAGGCTTGGACCCTCGCGAGGGTCTTGGGTGCCTTGTTGACGAAGATGGGTCGTACGGCCTCCTGCTTAGCCATGCTGTGGGCCGCAGGCAGGCAAGTCGGGGGATCCCCATTCCCAGAACGCCGACAATAGCCCCGGGCCCAAGGTGCGCTCGGGCTTGTCTTCGCGGCGAAGCCAAGGGTCAAGTTCGGAGCACCGCGGGCCCCAAAAGCCTGTGGCCTCAGTCGACGCGTTGCGGTTGATTGGACGTGGGCGTCTCCACTTCCCCACGCTGCCTCGGCAACTGCTTGACCTGACAAAAGGCCGGCGCGGGCAGTTCTCGCCTTCATTTCTTCTTCCTTGCCTCGCTCCAGATCCCCTTTCTTGCTCCTCGCCACCACTACCTCCAGATCCGCTCCAGCCTTGCTCTGCATCTGCCGCCCATGGCGCCGCGCAAGGTCAGGACCTCCTCAACACCGGCTTGGTATGAGCCGGCCCTCGAGGCGCCCACCGTCACGGAGAAGAGCCTCACCTCCGTGCGCCCGCTGACAGTGGGCGAGGGCAATGAGTGGGGGAAGACGGAGCTTCGGCTCACCTCCGACGAGCCGGAGTCTGAAGGGAGCACCTTCTTCCCTTTCTTCTCGAGCAGCGTCGCCGTTGGGTTGGTCCCCCCTTTCTCTGATTTCTTTTATGAAGTCCTCGACTACTACGGTCTGCAGGCGTTGCATCTCCATCCCAACTCTGTTCTCCTCCTGTCCATCTTTGCCTACTACTGTGAGGCGTACCTGGGCGTGATGCCGTCCGTGGCGTTGCTTCGCCATTTCTTCTTCCTTCGTGTCGGCGAGGGTCACATCTCCGGGTGCGCTAACTTCGTCACATGCGGCAAGGCCAACTCGATCTCGAGCACCGGGAAGAGGGCCAACAAGATCCGATCAAAATGGTTCATGATGGATGCCCAGCGTGCCGATCCGCGCCTGGCGTTGCCGACGGAGGCGCCCCGGCAGGGCAAGGGGTGGCCCAAGGCGGAGCTTGTCGACGAGCGGGCATCGTCAGTGTTGGGGCAGAAGATGACCGACCTGAAGCCGGGCAACGCGAGGGCGGCCAAGATAACGGGGGCGATGCTCCTGAGGGAGTTCTTGATGCTGCGGGTTGCCCCACTCCAGGCGCGCGCATATCAAATTATCAAAGTAACGAACGCGAATCATATGAGCATGATGAAAACTAGCTTGACGATAATTCCCATGTGTCCTCGGGAGCGTTTTCCTTTATATAAGAGTTTGTCCAGGCTTGTCCTTTGCTACAAAAAGGATTGGGCCACCTTGCTGCACCTTGTTTACTTTTGTTACTTATTACCCGTTACAAATTACCTTATTACAAAACTATCTGTTACCGATAATTTCAATGCTTGCAGAGAATACCTTACTGAAAACCGCTTGTCATTTCCTTCTGCTCCTCGTTGGGTTCGACACTCTTACTTATCAAAAGGACTATGATAGATCCCCTATACTTGTGGGTCATCAGGGCCTCCTCCAGAACACTGGGTGCAACGGAAGAATCACGGCCTAACGGCGTGACGGACGGGGGAGGAGACAGCGTCAACATCAGGATCGGCGAGGCAGCAGCGACAGCAAGGGCCAGGGGCTCCGAAGCCTTCGGAACCTCAGCAGGCGAGCTGAGGGCGGGCGCCTCCGGAACCGGCTTGGCCGCGGAGATCGCCTCCTCCTAAGGACGGGCCTCCGAGCCTCGGGAGGACGACCCAGCCATAGGAGCGCGCAGGCCGGGCCCGTCCTTCCGTGCCGGAGGCGGCGCAGCCGCGGAAAGCTGCTGGGCCTCGGTGGTCCTAGTCGCCTCTTTCTTCTTCTTTACCACCAGCATTGGCCTAGCCATACAAGAGGGAAGCATCAAGACACTATGACAAGAGCAGGAAACAAAGACCAAGACGGCGCGCTTACTGGTCCATGGTGACGTAATCCCTCGCCCTCTTCTGAAGCACCATGCCCACAGGCTTCGCAGGCATGGGCGCTGTCGCGCGAGCCCAGGGGCGGGCAAGGGCGCGGCGCCCGGGTTTGCAGCAGTGCCAGCCGGCGATGTGGCGGAGGCGTCGCCCCAGGAAAGCATCGTCGATCTGCTCTTCTACGGGACCCCCAGCCTCAGCTTCTTCAGAGGAGTGCCTCTGGATCTCGTAGTGACCCCGGCGGAATGCGGAGACTCCCTGACCGGGTGCTCGCTGGCGTCGTCGTCGTCAGGGAGGATGTGGAGGAGATCGGTCTGGCGCGGGGGAGAAGTCTCCCCCACCCCTTCCCAGGTCGCCTCTGAGTCCCCCTCCTCCTGGTCGGACTCGCCGGAGGACGCCGGCACCGGGGAGCCCGAGGGCCGGGAAGGCTCCAGAGGTACGAGCCCGTGCTCGTCGAAGATAGGCCTGGCATCGGCGATCTTCTCCCCATCCGGGCGGCGGTACAGCGGGAGATGGGAGTCCGGGGGGCAGCCCTGGTCCTTCCTGATACGTCTCCAATGTATCTATAATTTTTGATTGTTCCATGCTGTTATATTATCAATCTTGGATGTTTTATAGTCATTTTATATCATTTTTGGTACTAACCTATTACATAGTGCCAAGTGCCTGTTGCTGTTTTTTCCATGTTTTTTACATCGCAGAAAATCAATATCAGTCGGAGTCCGAATGCCACGAAACTCCACGGAGAATTTTTATGGGCCAGAAAGAACACAACGGGCCCTGGCTGCGCCTGGGGGTGTCCCGACAGGGGCACAACCCACCATGGTGCGCCAGGAGGCCCAGGCGCGCCCTAGTGGGTTGTGCCCACCTCGAGTGCCCCCCGAACCGCCTCTTTGCTCTATAAATACCCCAATATTCCAGAAACCCTAAAGGCATCAACGGAATATTCATCCAGCCACCACAGAGTCCAGAACCACCAGATCCAATCTAGACACCGTCTCGGATGGGGTTCACCACCTCCATTGGTGCCTCTCCGATGATGCGTGAGTAGTTCTTTGTAGACCTTCGGGTCCGTAGTTAGTAGCTAGATGGCTTCCTCTCTCTCGCTGGATTCTCAATACAATGGTCTCTTGGAGATCCATATGATGTAACTCTTTTGCGGTGTGTTTGTTGGGATCGATGAACTTTGAGTTTATGATCAGATCTATCTTTTTATATCCATGAAAGTTATTTGAGTTTCTTTGATCTCTTGTATGCATGATTGCTTATAGCCTCGTATTTCTTCTCCGATATTTGGGTTTTGTTTGGCCAACTTGATCTATTTATCTTGCAATGGGAAGAGGTGCTCTGTAGTGGGTTCGATCTTACGGTGCTTGATCCCAGTGACAGAAAGGGAAACGACACGTATGTATCGTTGCTACTAAGGATAAAACGATGGGGTCTATCTCTACATAGATAGATCTTGTCTACATCATATCATCGTTCTTATTGCATTACTCTGTTTTTCCATGAACGTAATACACTAGATGCATGCTGGATAGCGGTCGATGTGTGGAGTAATAGTAGTAGATGCAGGCAGGAGTCAGTCTACTAATCTTGGACGTGATGCCTATATAATGATCATTGCATGGATATCGTCATGATTATTCGAAGTTCTGTCAATTGCCCAACAGTAATTTGTTCACCCACCGTTTGCTATTTTCTCGAGAGAAGCCACTAGTGAAACCTATGGCCCCCGGGTCTTCTTTCTCATATTTTTGCCTTTGCGATCTACTTTTCCTTTGCATTTATTTTCAGATCTATTAAACCAAAAATATAAAAATACCTTTCTGCGTTTTATTTCTATTTATTTTATTTGCGATCTATCTTTCAATCTACTACAAATTTACCTCACGTCTGTTTGCCTATCTTGAGGCGCCATATCCCGGAAGGGATTGACAACCCCTTTAACACGTTGGGTTGTGAGGATTTGTTATCTGTGTGCAGGGGCTGTTTACGTTGTGTTGCTTGGTTCTCCTACTGGTTCGATAACCTTGGTTTCATATCTGAGGGAAATACCTACCGCCGCTGTGCTGCATCATCCCTTCCTCTTTGGGGAAGTACCGATGTGGCTTCAAGCGACATCAAAAGGAATTTCTGGCACCGTTACCGGGGAGGATCTTCAACATATACCAGGTTCCTAATCACAAATCTCATCTCCTTACAATTTACATTTTTTGCCATTTGCCTCTCGTTTTCCTCTCCCCCACTTCACAAAAAATTATCATTTTATTCGCCTCTCTTTTTCGTTCGCCATTTTCTTGCCGGATCTGTTTTTGGGTGCAATCTAGTTGTGCGGTCATCATTACTCAAGAGAACACCAAGTTATGTGATTTCTCAAATACCAACAACAATGATTTTATTGGCACTCCGCTTGCTCCTCCCGCCACTAGTGCGGAGTCTTGTGATATTAATACTACTTTGCTGAATCTTGTTATGGAAGATCAATTTTCCGGTACTCCTAATGAGGATGCCGCGTCCCATCTTAATACCTTAGTGGAATTATGCGATATGCAAAAGAAAAAAGATGTGGACAATGATGTGGTGAAGATGAAATTATTTCCGTTTTCTTTGCATGATTCTGCAAAAATTTGGTTCTCTTCTTTGCCTCGCAATAGTATCGATTCTTGGAATAAGTGCAAAGATGCTTTTATCACTAAGTATTTTCCTCCCGCGAAAATTATTTCCCTTAGAACCCAAATCATGAATTTCAAGCAACTTGAACATGAGCATGTTGCAAAATCTTGGGAAAGGATGAAAATGATGCTAAGGAATTGCCCAACTCATGGGTTAAATCTTTGGATGATCATACAAATTTTTTATGCGGGGTTGAATTTTGTTTCTCGTAATCTTTTGGATTCCGCCGCGGGTGGTACTTTTTTGGAAATTACTTTGGGAGAAGCCACCAAATTGCTTGATAATATCATGGCAAATTATTCACAATGGCATACCGAAAGGGCTCCTACTAGTAAAAAGGTTAATTTGGCTGAAGAAGTTTCTTCTTTGAGTGAAAAAGTTGATACTCTTATGAAATTGGTTGCGAGTAAAAGTGCTCCTATTGAATTTAATGATATGCCTTTGTCTACTTTGATTGAGCAAAATGGTGATGCCATAGATGTGAATTTTTTCTCTCGAAATAATTTCAACAACAATGCTTATAGAGGTAATTTTAATCCTAGGCCTTTTCCTAGTAATTCCTCTAATAGTTATGGTAATTCCTATGGAAATCAATCTTATAATAATAATAGAAACACCTCTGATCTTGAGAACAATATTAAAGAATTTATCAACACACAAAAAGTTTTCAACACTTCCATAGAAGAAAAGTTGAGTAAGATTGATGATTTGTCTAGAAGTGTTGATAGAATTGCTCATGATGTGGAAAATCTCAAGATGAAAATTTTTGTGCCCTTTATGTTTCTATGGATGAAAGTAAGTAAAGAACCGCTATGCTTAGAGCTAAAAGAGAATTTTTAGAAAAAGCGTTTTCTAGTGATTTCTTTCGCAAAACTGATGAGGATCTTAAAATGATTGGTGTTTCTCCTATTGATTCCTTGTTAGTAAAATTAAGATTGATGAAAAAGGGACTGGAGAAGAGTCAACTTTAGGTAGAAGGTGTCCCAATATTTCGGAGGGTGAAAATCTTGGTGAGAGAACTCATAAAAGTGGGTTTGGAGAAGTCAAAACTTTAACTAGTGATGTGCCCACTCCTTTGGATTACAAAGACTTTAATCATGATAGTTGCTCTTTGATTGATTGTATTTATTTGTTGCAATCCATGATAAATTCACCCCATGCCTATGAACAAAAGAAAGCTTTTACTAAACATATTGTTGATGCTATGATGAAAGCTTTTGAAGAAAAATTGGAATTAGAAGTATCAATTCCTAGAAAATTGCATGATGAATGGGAACCTACTATCAAAGTCAAGATTAAAAATTATGAGTGTTTTGCTTTGTGTGACTTGGGTGCTAGTGTTTCTACAATTCCGAAATCTTTATGTGACGTGCTTGGTCTTACTAATCTTGAGGAATGTTCTTTGAATTTGCACTTGGTGGACTCTACTATTAAAAAGCCTATGAGAAGAATTAATGATGTTCTTATTCTTGCAAATAGGAATTATGTGCCCATAGATTTTTGTTCTTGATATTGATTGCAATCCGTCTTGTCCAATTATTCTTGGTAGACCGTTTTTACACACTATCGGTGTCGTGATTGATATGAAAGAAGGCAATATTAAGTTCCAATTTCCTTTGAGGAAGGGTATGGAACACTTTCCTAGAACAATAATTAATCCACCTTATGAATCAATCATGAGGGCATCTTATGGATCTCGAACCAAAGATGACAAAACTTAGATCCTTGCTTTATGCCTAGCTAAGGGCATAAAACTATAGCGCTTGTTGGGAGGTAACCCAATGAATAAATTTTATTTTTGCTTTTTGCTTTCTGTTTTTGAGTGTTAACACAATTATGCTACTGTTATTATTGTGTTTTTTGTGTTTTAATTAGTGTTTGTGCCAAGTAGAACCAATAGGATCTTCTTGGGTGATAGTTGTTTGATCTTGCTGAAAAAGACAGAAACTTTGCGCTCACGAAAAGAATTCTCATTTTTTATCAGAAAGAGCTTTTGCCCTGATTCGTTTTGCAGAAGATTAATATACAAATTACCCACGTCATCCTAGTTTTTCAGAATTTTTGGAGTTCCAGAAGTTTTTGAAAAAGTCAAATTGCTACAGACTGTTCTGTTTTGACATATTCTGTTTTCTTTGTGTTGTGTGCTTATTTTTTATGGCTCTATGGTTTTCTTTGATGAGTTTTTGCCATAGAAAAGTTGGAATACAGTAGATATAATACAAAAACAAAATATGAATTGGTTTGATACATCACTTATAGTGGTGATTTATTTTTCTCTCACTAACAGATCTCATGTAGGTTTTGTTGAGTTCTGTGTGATTGAAGTTTTCAAGTTTTGGGTTATCTTACGATGGATGAAGGAAGGATAGAAGAGCCTAAGCTTGGGGATGCCCCGGCATCCCAAGCTATTATCCAAAAATGAGCAACCAACTAAGCTTGGGGATGCCCCCGAGTGGCATCCCCGCTTTCTTCCAACGACTATCGGTATTTTACTCCAAGTTATATTTTTATTCGTCACATGATATGTGTTTTGCTGGAGCGTCTTGTATGATATGAGTCTTTGCTTGTTTTATTTTGTGTTTTAAGTCTTGATTCCTTGCTGGACACACCTATTTGGGAGAGCCAAAATTATGTCATGACTTGTTAGAATTGCTTTCTATGCTTCACTTAATTTTTTATGAGCTATGGACTTGCTCTAGTGCTTCACTTATATCTTTTTGAGCATGGTGTGCTTAGTATTTTTGAAGAAATGCTCTCTTGCTTCACTTAGATTTATTTGATAGTTATTAAAATTTTCAAGAAATTCTCTCTTGCTTCACTTAAATTATTTTGAGAGATAGAAAAAGAATTATGCTCATGATCTTCACTTATATTTGTTTGAGCTTATGAAAGCAACACATGAAAATTAGTCCCAAAGTGATAGATATCCAAGAAGGATATAATAAAAACTTTCATGAAGATCATTGGACAAAATAAACTTGATTCTTAGTAATAGTTTTGAGATATGATGATGTGATATGTGAGTTATGTTGATGAGTAATTATGCTTTAGTAAGAATATTTGTGTTAAGGTTTGTGATTCCCTATGCAAGTACGAAAGTCAATAGTCATGCAATGAAATTATATCCTACTTGTGGTGCATTGTTCGGTGTTAATTATGCTTAATGATTGCTTATGAGATTATTCGTTTCTTGGTTGGTCGCTTCTCAATCTTTTGCTAGCCTTCATTTTGCACCAAGTATGATCTCTACTTGTGCATCCAAAATCCTTTAAACCAGTTTTGCCACATGAATCCACTATATCTACCTATATGCGGTATTCTTTTGCCGTTCTAAACAAATTTGCATGTGCCATCTCTAATTTTAAAAATAAACTTTTCTTTTGTGTGTTTGTTTCGCTCGCGGAGCGGTGAGGGGTGGCTAATATTTTCCATGCTGGATGTGTTATTCTCACGATGAGTGTTTATTCACTTGTTATTGCACGAGAGTAAGGCAAAGGTTTTAGGGATGCCCAGTCCCGAAATGCAAAAATGAATTTACTTTATGTTGTCAAATAATAAATACCTTGGAAAGTGTTGGTATGGAGGGCACCTGTGGATACGGTTAGCCATGGAAAGTGAAAGTATGATGGAAAAAGGAATAAACTTTATTTTCTGTTTGGGAACTGCCTATGGCATATCTAGCATGGAAAGTGTTGGGAACTCTAAGTCGTTTTCGTTGGTGGGATGGATACACCTCCCAAAATGTTTTTATCTCTAATTTTTTCGCTTTGAGCTCTGGCACCTCTACAAATCCCTACTTCCCTCTGCGAAGGGCCTTTCTTTTACTTTATGCAATTTTTTTATTTTTGAAATTTGAGTCTCCATCTTCTCTTAAAAAGCACCAACTAGGAGGCAATATGATCGTACTTAAGTATTGGGTGTAGCTAATATTCAAGTGTGTTTCATGAATGGATCAATCGTTGAGCATGATGCGCTAGGGATAACTTACTTTAGCGTTGATATTTTGAAAGACATGGTTGCTTGTTGATATGCTTGAGTATCTAAATTATTATGTCAAAACTTGACTATTGCTTTGAATCACATAAAAATCCAAATGTCCATACTATAAAGAAAAGAATATGATATGACATGTTAGGCAACATTCCACATCAAAAATTCTATTTTTTATCACTTACCTACTCGAGGATGAGTAGGAGTTAAGCTTGGGGATGCTGATACGTCTCCAACGTATCTATAATTTCTTATTGTTCCGTGCTGTTATATTAACAATCTTGGATGTTTATAATCATTTTATAGTCATTTTATATCTTTTTTGGTACTAACATATTGACATAGTGCCAAGTGCCAGTTGCTTTTTTTCCATGTTTTTTACATCACAGAAAATTAATATCGGATAGAGTCCAAATGCCACGAAACTCCACGGAGAATTTTTATGGGCCAGAAGGAACACAACGGGCTCTGGCTGTGCCTAGGGGGTGCCCCGACGGGGGCACAACCCACCAGGGCGCGCCAGGAGGCCTAGGTGCGCCTTGGTGGGTTGTGCCCACCTCGGGTGCCCCCCGTACCGCCTCTTTGCTCTATAAATACCCCAATATTCCATAAACCCTAAAGGCATCGACGAAATATTCATCCAGCCGCTGTAGAGTACAGAAGCACCAGATCCAATCTAGAAACCATCTCGGATGGGGTTCACCACCTCCATTGGTGCCTCTCCGATGATGCGTGAGTAGTTCTTTGTAGACCTTCGGGTTCGTAGTTAGTAGCTAGATGGCTTCCTCTCTCTCGCTGGATTCTCAATACAATGGTCTCTTGGAGATCCATATGATGTAACGCTTTTGCGGTGTGTTTGTTCGGATCGATGAACTTTGAGTTTATGATCAGATATATCTTTTTATATCCATGAAAGTTATTTGAGTTTCTTTGATCTCTTATATGCATGATTGCTTATAGCCTCGTATTTCTTCTCCGATATTTGGGTTTTGTTTGGCAAACTTGATCAATTTATCTTGCAACGGGAAGAGGTGCTTTGTAGTGGGTTCAATCTTATGGTGCTTGATCCCAGTGATAGAAAGGGAAACGACACGTATGTATCGTTGCTACTAAGGATAAAACGATGGGGTCTATCTCTACATAGATAGATCTTGTCTACCACATGTCATCATTCTTATTGCATTACTCCGTTTTTTCATGAACGTAATACACTAGATGCATGTTGGATAGAGGTCGATGTGTGGAGTAATAGTAGTAGATGCAGGCAGGAGTCGGTCTACTAATCTTGGACGTGATGCCTATATAATGATCATTGCCTGGATATCATCATGATTATTCGAAGTTCTGTCAATTGCCCAACAGTAATTTGTTCACCCACCGTTTGCTATTTTTCTCGAGAGAAGCCACTAGTGAAACCTACGGCCCCGGGTCTTCTTTCTCATATATTTGCCTTTGCGATCTACTTTTCCTTTGCATTTATTTTCAGATCTATTAAACCAAAAATACAAAAATACCTTGTTGTGTTTTATTTCTATTTATTTTATTTTTCTATCTATCTTCCGATCTACTACAAATTTACCCCACGGTCGTTTGCCTATCTTGAGGCGTCGTACCCCGGAAGGGATTGACATCCCCCTTAACACGTCGGGTTGCAAGGATTTTTTATCTGTGTGCAAGGGTTGTTTACGTTGTTTTGCTTGGTTCTCCTACTGGTTCGATAACCTTGGTTTCATATCTAAGGGAAATACCTACCGCCACTGTGCTGCATCATCCCTTCCTCTTTTGGGAAATACCGATGTAGCTTCAAGCGACATCACTACCCGAGCAGGGTGCGCACGATCTTGTCCAGCTCCTCCTTGGATAAGTCATCCGGGCGCAGCCGGAGGTCATCTTCTGCGCCCCTGAACTTCCATAGGGGGCGCGAGTGCACCTGGAGCGGAGTCGGGCGCTGCGTCAGGAATTCCTTGATGATCATGGCCCCTGTCAGCTTCTTCGCCTTCGGGTCGTCGGTCTTCAGGTCTGCCGCCATCTTCTCCAGCAATAGCTCCGCCCTGGGATCTGTGAGCTTCTCGTGATCCCATCCTTCCAGGGGCGTTGGTTGCGAGGTCAGCAGCTCCAGCCGGGGGTGGGAGCGCTTGGCGTCCATGAAGATCCACTTGTTCCTAAAGTCCTCCACCTTCTTCCCGGCCCGCGAGATCGCGTTGCTATCATTGGCCGCGATGAAGTTGGCGCACCCCGAGCGCTGGATGCCATTAACCCGAAGGTAGAAGAAGTGGCGAAGCAGCACCATGGAAGGCATCACCCCCAGAAACGCCTCGTAGTAAAAAGCAAAGATTGACAGGAGGAGGACGGAGTTGGGGTGAATATGGAAGGCGTGGAGCTTGTAGTGGCGAAGAACAGCGTAGAAGAAGTCGGAGAAAGGGGGAACCAGCCCCGCGAAGACACTGTGCTGGAAGAAGGGGTAGAAGGTGCCGCCCAAAGTTTCCGGCTTGGCATAGCCGACCTGGAGCGCCGTCTCTCCCCCTTCGTTGCTGCTGCCGGCCGTCAGTTGGAGTGCGGTGGCGAGGTGCTTCTCCTCGGTGATGGTGGACGCCCTCAGTGCTGGCTCGGACCAAGAGGCTTGACGCCCGGCCGCGGCGGAGGGTTTCATCTTATCGGCGGCCATTGGTCGCGGATTTGGGATGAGTTTCGGTGGATCTTGAGGCTTTCTGGGCAGAAGGAGAAGGGGATTTGGAGCAAGACGAAGGAAAGGCAATGAAAGTTCCGCAGCAGGCGCCAGCCTTTTTGTCAGGCAAGGACGGTTGCCGAGGCAACATGGGGAAGCGGAGACGCCCACGTCCCATCAATCGCCACGCGTCAACCAAGGCCGCAGGCGGTTAGGGCCCGCGGCGCTCCGCACTTGCCCTTTGGCTTCGCCTCGAAGCCAAGTTCGAGCGCGCCTTAAGCCCGGGGGCTACTGTCGGCGTTCTGGGAACGGGGGTACCCAGACTTGCCTGCCTGCGGCCCACGGCGTGGCTCCATCGGAGGCCCCGTACGGCCCAGCTTCAGCAACAACAACCCAAGACCCTCGCGAGGGGCCAAGCCTCGCGAGGTGGACGACACCAAGACCTCCCTGGGGGCGGCCTTCCCAGGCTGGCTCCCGAGGAGCGGAGATATCTATGCAAGCTGCACCTCATGAGGTTCATATGACGTGAGCCATGACGACCGAGGCTAGGCGAGCGCCAACGGGCGCAGTGTACCAGTTTCCTCTTTGGTGCTAAGGAGGCAAGCGCAGGCGCGGAGTCCCGATGTATCAAGCAAAGGTTTCCATTTCGGTGCAACAAGACCAAGACCGCCAGGACAGCAGGACAGAGGTCATCGCGGAGCCCACCGCGGCGTAACCACCAGATGCTTTTGCAGGCGAAGACTACTTTTGTCAGGATAACTGTAGTAGTTGTCTCCCTCTGAATTTGGCCGTTCTGGGATCCCTTCCCGCCTACATTTGGGAAGAGGGCCAAGGCCACTATAAATAGGACCTAGCCACCACCATAGAAGGAATCAGATCCATTCCACCCGGACCAACTCACCAGCTCATCGAGCACAAGAACACCTCACCTCCTGAGGCTATTCGACCATTATACTTGTTCATCCACAGCCCCTCGAGGCCAATCCACCACAAATCAAGAGTAGGGTTTTACACCGCAAGGTGGCCCAAACCTGGGTAAGCTGATGTGTCTCTTGTCCATTAGGTTCGTCGAGCTAGGACGTGGGATCGGTGAGCAGGCAGAGTGGGGAGGACGAGTTCTTCGCACACACCCCAGAGTTCGAACCTCTCAAGGGTCTACGGAACCCTGAATCCGACAGCTGCTACTTCTGCAACTTCCATGGACATTGACGAGGAGCGGGCTGATGTGGAGACCACATATATGGCCACCTCTCGAGCAGGTATGATACCACAGCCGCGTTTACGCTCTGTCAACTGACTTCCTGGCCGACTAAAATCTCACTGTCGAGTGTATGCAGTGTCAACAAATGCTATCCAATTTCCAGATGATGACGATGAGGATGTACCTCAAAGGAGTGCAGGGAGAAGAGGCAGAGCTTTGAGCAAGAGGGCACCTGCTAGTAGGGTGCCTCGCCCGCCGTCTGAGCATGTAGTTCAACAACTTGGTGATCCAATACGGGCTACTGTCTCTTTTGCTGATCCTCTGTCGACTAACCAACCCTCAGCGTAGACTATCCAGACTTCTGGCCCGATTGCACCGACTGTACAGCCCCAGGCTCCAACCCCACCAGCTACGTCATCGACTCCATTTGCTATGCATCACATCCTGGAGGACCAAGTAGGAGCTGCCAAGGAAGCCATGATCCAGGCAGGTCTGATGATGGACCGACTGAAGGTGGTGTTTGACACCAGCAAGAACGCTTATGACGCCAGCTCTGCCCTCCAAACCAATGTCCGAGTAAGTGGGATTGTAAGTTGATTTCCGATTGGCTTTCCAGCTTGACCCTTGCTCTGTTAGGATATGCTATCTGAAAACTGCTTCTTTATTATTTGTAAGATGTCTGTGGATGAGCGTTTTGGAACCTTTAATGTGCATCTATCATGGGTCTGTGCCTTGCATCTGTACACCCACTGGGTGTTTTCTCTTAGCTGTGTAGCTCTTCCACTCAAGTTAGACAGGTTGCGTCGAGTGGGTTCTTGGTCCAGTGGGGGCACACTGAGTGCACCCATTGGGTGTAGTCCCCGAGATCGCGGTCGACTGCGGGCAATCGGCGGTGGTCTGAGAACAAATGATTCCTCTGATTTTTTTTACTTCTTCCACTCGTGCAGGGCAGACCACACCCAGTGGGAAATTGAACCAATGGGGGCACGCTAAGTGCACCCACTGGGTGTAGTCCTCGAGACCGCTGTCTAATGTTTGATTAAGCGGCGGTCTTAGAACTCTTTTGCCACAGCAATCTGAACTTGCTCTTTTTTACTTGGAAGTAACTGGTCTTTTGTTTCTGTCGACTGATTTGACTTTTCTGTTGATTGCAGAAATCTTGTGAACTTGGAACCCAGTATGCTGCTTTGGAGAAGGAGAAGATCCAACTCAAGCTTGACCTGGATCTTGCCAATGAGAATCTGAAGAAGGCTCAAGACGAAGTGGCAATCATGGGAGGTAACCACTTGTTGACTGTATGCTTTGTTATTTCATCTTTTCCATCCTTTGAACCGAGTGATTCCACTCGAACAGATGTCCTAGTGAAAACCGTCAGCTCTAGGCTCGACTGAGGAATGTTATTTCTTTAGACAAAATGAAGCAGGCCTTGGAGCAGAAGGACACTGATCTTGCGGGGGCGCAGAAGCTGGCGCGTGAGAAGACTAAACTAGCTGACAGGAAGCTAGCCTCAGTCGGCAAATTGGAGGAGGAGAATGCCAAGCTGAAGACTGCTATTGATGAGGCGAAGAAAGAAGCTGCACAACTGAAGGAGGAGAAGGTGGTCCTGACCGACAAAGTGGATGCACTCACTCGGAAGAAGGATGAGCTGGAGGTTTATCTGGGAGGTCTTGCCAAGAAGATGTTCCTCATGCTCGAAGGTACTTTTCATCATCCGACTGGATCAAAAAACTTCTTCACAATGTTGCTGCCAATTCATTACTTTTCTCTCTATGCAGAGTTCCGCCAGAATTTCAAGGAGGAAACCGGGCGGATCGAAACGGGATTGGACCCCATCAACTCTCTTGTCAAAGATGAAGCTGCCATGAACGTGATGTCACTGGAATCTCGCCTCGCTAGTGTCTTGGACTATATTGCTCGACTGAAGGTTGCACTGTCGCAGATAGACAAGGAGCTATGGCCAGAAGATGTGCTTCAGAATGACCTCGAGTCATCGATGACTCGACTCAATGAAATCCCCGACCGAGTGCAAGCATGGAAAAAATCTGCTACTCGTTGTGGTGCTGACGTAGCTCTGTCACTCGTCCGTGTTCACTACAAGGACGCCAAGGAAGAAAAGCTAAAAGCTCTTCAGGTGGAAAACACCAAGAAGCTTCAGTTTCAGTCTTTCATGGAGACCTTCATCGCCGCAACCACTCGCATTGCAGATGGTATTGACTTGGACACCTTTTTGAGACAGCTAGCCCTCCTCCTGCCGAGTGAGAAACTTAATGATTTGAATACGTTTGCCTCGGAATGCCGAGTGATCATGTAACCGTTAAACTCTTTCGGGCCTGACGCCAGAGTACTTTTGCTCATGGTTCTGAACCTTGCTGGATTTATCCGAACTTGGTTGTTTTATCTGAATGCAGTTTTCTTGCCTCCAACGTGCTTGGATATTTTAACTTAGGCGAAGATGGTTCGCGGCTAAGCCTCCGAGTGGGAGGATTGCTCTCCACTCGGAGTATTTTTGAAAGTTATGCGAGTACGAGGTCGCAGCTAAGCCCCCGAGTGGGAGAATCGCTCTCCACTCGGAGTAGTTTTTAAACTTAGGCGAATACGGGATCGCAGCTATGCCCCCGAGTGAGAGGGTTGCTCTTCACTCGGAGTATTTTTTTAAACTTAGGCGAGTACGGGATCACAGCTAAGTCCCCGAGTGGGAGGATTGCTCTCCACTCGGAGTATGTTTTGTAACTTAGGCGAATCTGGTTCGCAGCTAAGCCCCCGAGTGGGAGGATTGCTCTCCAGTCGGAGTAGTTTTCGTAACTTAGGCGAATCTGGTTTGCAGCTAAGCCCTCGAGTGGGAGGATTGCTCTCCACTCGGAGTGGTTTTTAGACTTAGACGAATATGGGAATGCAGATAAGCCCCCGAGTGATAGGGTTGCTCTTCACTCGGAGTATTTTTGTAACTTAGGCGAGTACGGGGTCGCAGCTAAGCCCCCGAGTGGGAGGATTACTCTCCACTCGGAGTAGTTTTTCAAACTTAGGCGAGTACAGGGTCGCAGCTAAGTCCCCGAGTGGGAGGATTGCTCTCCACTCGGAGTATGTTTTGTAACTTAGGAGAATCTAGTTCGCAGCTAAGCCCCCGAGTGGGAGGATTGCTCTCCACTCGGAGTAGTTTTCTTAACTTAGGCGAATCTGGTTCGCATCTAAGGCCCCGAGTGGGAGGATTGCTCTCCACTCGGAGTAGTTTTTGTAACTTGGGCGAACCTGGATCATAGCTAAGCCCCCGAGTGGGAGGGTTGCTCTCCACTCGGAGAAGTTTTCAAAACTTAGGTGAATCTGGTTCGCAGCTAAGTCCCCGAGTGGGAGGATTGCTCTCCACTCGGAGTAGTTTTCATAACTTAGGCGAATCTGGTTCGCAGCTAAGCCCCCGAGTGGGAGGATTGCTCTCCACTCAGAGTAGGTTTCTGTAACTTAGGCAAATCTGGTTCGCAGCTAAGCCCCCAAGTGGGAGGATTGCTCTCCACTCGGAGTAGTTTTCGTAACTTATGCGAATCTTGTTCGCAGCTAAGCCCCCGAGTGGGAGGATTGCTTTCCACTTGGAGTAGTTTCTGTAACTTAGGCGAATCTGGTTCGTAGCTAAGCCCCCGAGTGGGAGGATTGGTCTCCATTCAGAGTAGTTTTTGTAACTTAGGCGAATCTGGTTCGTAGCTAAGCCCCCAAGTGGGAGGATTGCTCTCCATTCAGAGTAGTTTTTGTAACTTAGGCGAATCTGGTTCGCAGCTAAGCCCCCGAGTAGGAGGATTGCTCTCCACTCGGAGTAGTTTTTGTAACTTAGGCGAATCTGGTTTGCAGCTAAGCCCCCGAGTGGGAGGATTGCTCTCCACTCGGAGTAGTTTTGTAACTTAAGCGAAACAGGTTCGCGGCTAAGCCACCCACTGGGGGATTTGAACGTATGTTTATGCGAGAACAACCATTATGAAACCGCAAGAATCACGTCTTTGATAAACAATATGAAAGTATTCTGTTACATGTCGACGATCCGAGTGTAAAGTATAAAACCGGCGTAGCAGATCCGTGTTCCAAGCGCGTGGCTCATCTTTCTTCTTGGCTACATTGTAAAGGTGATACGCCCCATTGTGGAGCACCTTGGTGACGATGAAGGGGCCTTCCCAAGCAGGGGCGAGCTTATGAGGCCGTTGCTGATCCACTCGGAGCATAAGGTCTCCTTCTTGAAATGCTCGACCTGTGACGTTTCAGGCGTGGAATCGACAAAGGTCTTGCTGATAAAGGGTCGACCTGATCAAGGCCATCTCTCACTCTTCCTCCAGAAGATCTACAGTGTCTTAACGTGCTTGCTCTGCTTCGGCTTCTGAGAAGAGTTCCACTCGTGGTGGATTGTGGAGCAAGTCACACTCGGAAGCATGGCTTCAGCCCCGTACACCATGAAGAAAGGGGTTCGATGAGTCAACCGATTGGGAGTTGTCCTCTATCCCCACAAACAGACAGCAACTCGTTCACCCATGCTCCAGCCGCATGCTTAACGTCGCGCATCAATCGGGACCATTTGCTCTTTCCGCTTGCCCATTCAACTGCGGGTGCGCAATGGACGCGTAATCGACCGAGTCCTTGGGAAGCGCAGAATGCTCTGAACTCATCCGAACCAAAGTTTGAGTTGTTGTCTGTGATGATGCTGTGCGGAACTCCATATCGAAACACCAACTCTTTGATGAAGCTGATGGTTGTGCTTGAGTCTACGTTCTTGATAGGTTTTGCTTCAATCCACTTAGTGAACTTGTCGGCTGCTACGAGCAAATTAGTGAAACCGCTTCTGTCGGTCCTCAACGGTCCAATCATGTCCAACCCCCACACAGCGAATGGCCAGATGAGTGGGATAGTTTTCAAAGCAGATGCAGGCTTGTGGGACATGTTCGAGTAAAACTGGCAACCTTCGCACTTCTCGACGATCTCTTTCGCCATTTCATTTGCCCGCGGCCAGTAGAATCCTGCTCGGTATGGTTTGGCCACGATGGTCCGGGAGGACACATGGTGACCACATGTCCCCGAGTGAATATCATTCAAGATCAGTCGACCCTCTTCTGGAGAGATACATCGCTGAGCTATGCTAGTAACACTTTCTCTGAAAAGTTGTCCGCCTATAACTGTGAAGGCTTTCGACTTGCGGATGATCTGACGTGCTTCAACTTCATCCTCTCGAAGCTCCGGCCTGAGCAGATATGCAATATACGGCACCGTCCAGTCGGGGGTGATTACCAAAATCTCCAGGATTAAGTCGACTACTGCTGGCGCTTCGACTTCAGTCAGATTGGTAGCACTTATTGGTTGCGGGGGCTCCTCTGTAAAGGTATCTTCTTGCACTGACGGGGTGTGGAGATGCTCCAAGAACACATTACTGGGAATAGATTTTCGAGTGGAACCTATTTTCGCCAGATCATCAGCTGCTTGATTCTTGAGTCGAGGTATGTGGTGGAGTTCCAACCCTTCGAACTTCTTTTCCACTTTCCTTACTGCATTGCAGTATCCAGTCATGGCAGGGCTCCTGATATCCCACTCCTTCATCACCTGATTAACTACCAAATCCAAGTCACGTAAACCATCAGGCGATGGACGCCGAGTGAGATGGCCATACGTAACCCATAGAGAAGTGCTTCGTACTCAACTTCATTGTTGGAAGAAGCAAAGTGAATCTGGAGGACATAATTGTGTTTGTCTCCTCTTGGGGACACCAGGACCACTCCAGCACCAGAACCGTTCAACATCTTAGATCCATCAAAGAACATGGTCCGGTGTTCCGAGTGAACTTGAGTCGGCTGTTGTTGCTCAATCCACTCGGCCAAGAAATCTGCAATTGCCTGAGACTTAATTGCCCACTTAATTGCCTTTTTGCTTCAAACTTGATATCCAGAGGGAGAAGTTCTCTTGCCCACTTAGCCACTCGACCGGTTGCATCTCGATTGTTCAAAATTTTTGACAATGGAGCATCGCTGACGACTGAAACCGAGTGGTCTGCAAAGTAATGTGCAACTTTCTTCGTGGTCAAATAAATTCCATAGACAAGCTTCTGGTAATGTGGATACCTTTGCTTGGACGGAGTCAAGACTTCAGAAATGTAATACTCTAGGCATTGAACTTTATAGGCATTGCCTTCTTCCTCTCATTCGACTGTGAGCACTGTGCTGACAACCTATCCAGTGGCTGCAATATATAACAACAGAGGCTCTTTGCTGACTGGGGCGGCAAGCACCGGCTGGGTGTGAAGCAGGGCTTTGAGCTCTACAAATGCTGCTTCAACTTCAGGAGTCCACTCGAATGTATCAGACTTTTTCATCAGTCGGTAAAGAGGTAATGCCTTTCCACCGAGACGAGAAATGAATCGACTCAATGCAGCCAAACAACCTGTGAGGTTCTGAACATCATACACACGCACGGGGCGTTTCATTCAGAGAATTGCTCCATTTTTTATGGGTTTGTATCAATCCCTCGTTCGGAAACGAGAAAATCGAGTAACTTTCCTCCAGGGACTCCGAATGTACATTTGGACGGATTAAGCTTGATGTCATATCTTCTTAGATTGGCAAAGGTTTCAGCGAGGTCAGTCAGCAGGTTGGAACTCTTGCTTGACTTGACCACGATATCATCCATGTATGCTTCCATGTTCTGACTGATTTTAGTGAACAGGCACTTCTGGATCATGCGCATGAACGTGGCGCCAGCATTCTTAAGACCAAAAGGCATGGTGACATAGCAAAAGCACCCGAATGGGGTGATGAAGGCCATTTTTATTTCATCGGGTCCATACAGTCGGATCTGATGATACCCGGAATATGCATCCAGAAAAGACAAATGCTCACACCCCGCAGTTGAGTCGACAATCAGATCAATGCGGAGGAGAGGGAAATGGTCTTTCAGGCAGGCCTGATTGATATGCTTGAAATCTATACACATAGGAAGTGAATCATCTTTCTTAGGGACCATGACGACATTGGCGAGCCACTCAGAGTGGTATATCTCGCGGATGAACTCAGCGACCAGGAGCCGAGCCACTTCCTCACCAATCGCCTTCCTTTTTTCCATGGTAGACCGACGAAGATGCTCTCTGACAGGTTTTGCTTTTGGGTCAACACGCAAACGGTGCTCAGCCAGCCCCCTGGGTACACCTGGCATGTCTGATGGTTTCCATGCGAAGATGTCCCAGTTCTCATGGAGGAACTGGATGAGCGCGGCTTCCTATTTGCTGTCGAGTGTCGTTGAGATGTGGGTCGGAGCAGCAGTGGGGTCTTCCGGGTGAGTGTGGACTGGCTTTGTCTTGCCGGTCGACTGAAATTCGAATTCTGAAGTAGTCTTCTTAGCTCGCGACAAATCACTCGGATCGGCATTTTTCTTGTATTCCTCCATCTCTACTGCTGCCATTTGCTCATCAGCAATTTTGGAGCCTTTCTGAAGGCATTCCTCCGCTCTCTGTCTATTTCTCGTGACCGTGATCACACCCTTGGGTCCAGGAATCTTCAACTTAAGATATACGTAACATGGACGGGCCATGAAACGAGCATATGCAGGCCTACCCAGAATAGCATGATAGGCACTATGGAAATCCACTACCTCAAACGTCAACTTCTCCTTGCGGAAATTCCTAGAATCACCAAAAACCACATCAAGAGCAATCTGACCAAGTGACTTTCTTTCTTCCCTGGGATGACACCGTGGAACTGCATGTTGCTCTCACTTAGTTTGGTCATCGGAATGCCCATCCCTTGGAGGGTCTCAGCATACCGAATGTTCAGACCACTGCCACCATGATGAGGACATGACAACCATTTATACATCCTTGGTCATCAAAGGAGAAACCATAATATTTCGTCTCAAACGTACACATTGTCAGGTGAACGCTAACTTAAGTTTATACTATATTCTTGAACACATGGCTGCACTTTCCTCTCCTTTGTTGTTGGTTGAACTCAGGTGCAATATCAAAGAAGGCCAAACACATTTCAGTCTGTGCAAAACAATGTTTTATGGCCAAGAAACAAAGTTAGGAGTTCATGAAGAAATACGTTGTCTGCTGAAGAAACATTGTTCAAATTCTGGCGAAACAATGTTTTGCACGAGTTTGGATATACCAACTTGTGAAAGGTTCCCAGAACTCGAGTTTTCTGCTGAAGCAAACATTGTTCGACCCCAGTGAACAATGTTTGGTCGGAAACTGCCAACCACCTCCAATGAGAGATTTCCAGAAGCTACCTCATTATGTCTTGAAGCCATTTAGTCAAACCAAAGCCGGTTCTCTTTCACACCTAAGTTGGTTCCAAAAGATAGTTTGCCTTCACACCTATCCAGGGGGGTTATCCCGATTATAAATAGGCTAGCTCCTCCCTTCGTTGGGGACTTTTGCCATTTCTATCAAAGACCACAGACATAGACTCCTCCTGAGATTGGAGAGCTCTTGTTATCCTTATTCTCGTGATTCCTTGACAAATTGCTCCTAATTCATGCTCCATGACTAGATCGTGTTCTCCATGACTTGAGCGTGGTTGTGTGGGGTAGTATTGCGGGTTGTGGATCGGCGAATGTTCGGATTGCAAGCTTCGGTGAGCCTCCTCCTCGTCAGGTCATAATCTCTTATTTTCCATTTCCCGGCTGCTTGCAGCTAGTTATCCCCATCCATTTATCGATCCTACGCCGTGAAGATCGGACCTCCCCTTGTACTCCCTCTTCTCCGAAGACGGGGTCGCATCATCTGGTATTCAGAGCAAGGTTTACACGGTAGGATCTGTATCTTTGTTGCTAGATCTATCCTTTTTAGTTTGGTTTTCCCCATCCTAGAGTCCAAAGCCAAAAAGCCACAAAAAATCCAAGCCTTTGTTGCTGAGATCTAGTTGTTTGCTTTCCTCTTTGTGTTTGCACCAAGTTCTATCCAAAGTTGTTGTTGTTTTATTTGAGTCTTGTTGAATCTTTTGTGCTGCAAAAAAAAGAGTGGAAAAAAAGCAAAAAAAAGTGAAAAAAAAAGAGAAGAGAAAGTGTTGAGCAAGTGTGCAATCATATTCAGTTTGGTGAGAAACTTCAGAAGTTGTAGTGGCAGGTGCTGTAGCCCAAACGTGGTGCAAGGATCTACAAATTTTCTTGTTCATTTGGTTTGCATCGATTGGATGTCAGCACTAGCCCTCCCTTTTTACCCCACCCAGATCCACCTAGAAACCGTCGGCTTCCTTCCTTTCATTCGCCCGTCCACTCCTGATTTGCTACTTCCGCACAACCGCCAAGGAATCATTAGAATTTGGGTAAGCAAGAAGGTGAGCTGAGTGTTTTCCACATATATAATTTTTCTTTGTCCACTTTCTTCCAAAGGATTAACATGGCAGGCTCCAACTCGAGTGTACATGGAGGAAATATTATGGAAGAAGAGTTCCCTAAGACTCGAGCTGCACTTGGTGGTGTGATTGAAGAAAGTATAGCTGCAGCTTTACAAAGGATGTTTGCAGGACGCCTTCCTATTGCGGGCAATGGGGACCAACACCAGCACAGCTCCACTGCCTCACTGGTCGCCAACAATCGACGTTGCCGTTGGAACGAAGATCGCCACAATGGTCATGGGAGAGCTGCAGGTGGCCGTGTTGATGGTACCGCTATTGGTGGGTTGAATAGAGGCGAGGCAACCTTGCTGCACCCCATGATGGTGGGCTGCGGGGAGGAGAAACTTGCGGGCAAGTCCATGGCCCCCACGGGTTCGCTGCAGATCACAGGCGTCGAGCTACACATGGTGGTGATGAGATGTACCATGAAGAGCTCCCAAATCACAACGATGAGTATGCTGAGATGGTGGATGATGAGTCATATTCCACTCTATGGAGAACAAAATCTTTCCAAACCCATGTGTGAGAGAGAATCCATATCACAAAATCCCACAACTTGAGAGTGGCAAGAAAGGGGGTTGAGTGACTCCACCAAATGTGAGGAAGAGTGTTCACTTCAAAAATTCCACATATTGAGAGTGAGAAGAGAGGTGAGTTGAGTGACTCCACCAGAGAAAGAGGGTACATTTTCCAAAAGTTTGTATATTGAGAGTGATAAGAGTGGTGCATTGAGTGATTCTTCCAAATGCAAGGAAGAGTGCCACTTGCAAAAATTCCACATATTGAGAGTGCTAAGAGAGGTGAGATGAGTGACTCCACCAGATGTGAGGAACAGTGTTCACTTCCCAAAATTCCACATAATGAGAGTGATACGAGAGGTGAGGTGAGTGAGTCCACCAAATGTGAGGATCAGATTGTTCAACATGAGATTAGAGAGATGGAATATCTCCACCCAAGTATACCTCACATTCAGCGAGAGAGAATTAGTGAGTTGTGTGAGTCCACCAAATATGAGGGTGAGGTAATCCACCACAAGATTAGAGAAATGAGTGAACCACAACATATTATACCACACCATCAAAGTGAGAGGAGTAGTGAGTTGTGTGAGTCCACCAAATCTGAGCTTGAGGTGTTTACACACAATATCAAAGAACTGAGTGATCCACCAAATGAAGGGAGAGAAGACTATTCAATTGCTAACCATTCACAAAATTCTCTTTATTTGAAGTATGTGCAGATGCAAAAAACATACTTAGCTGCCCTGCTACAGCGATGGGAGGATGAGATCCATGAACAATTATGGCGCACGTGGAGTACCATCAAGGAAACATCGTGTGTGGTAAGTGATCTTCAAAAGGGCATGGAAGTACTCAGTAAGGTAAAAGAAAAGAGATCATTCATCCTGAAGCACCCAGATGTTTGCACTTATGAACTCTTGAAGCATTGGCGCGATGAAATCAGAGACAAGATGTTTGGTATATCATCCATCCAACAATACCACTTTGTCCATCTTGAAGGGATTATAAAAGAGCCAACAAAATTAAAATTTGAACATAATTATTCACCTTTTCCTTTGCCAAGATATTTTGTATTGTCTTCATGCTATTATTTTGTAGGCCGAAGGAAGTCGAGGACGACTTCTCTTCAAGAGAGGGAGGATGATATGAACATGGATGTGCCTGATTGCAAATTTGTACTCCATCGAAATGTTAGTTGGAAGGAATTGCTGAGTCGAACCAAATATTTGAAATTTGCAAAGGTGCAAGCTAAACTTACGCATTTGATAAAATCTTTGCATTTCTTCTTTGTACTGGCCTATTTTCTTTTGTGTGATGACCAGCTAGAGTCGAGGACGACTCGTTTTCAAGAGAGGGAGGATGATGAGGACATGAAAACCATTAAACCCTTAGAGTCGAGGATGACTCCTTTTCAAGAGGGGGAGGATGATGAGGACATGACAACCATTTATACATCCTTGGTCATCAAAGGAGAAACCATAATATTTCGTGTCAAACGTACACATTGCCAGGTGAACGGTAACTTAAGTTTATACTATAATCTTGAACACATGGCTGCACTTTCATCTCATTTGTTGTTGGTTGAACTCAGGTGCAGTATCGAAGAAGACCAAACACATTTCAGTCCGTCCAAAACAATGTTTTATGGCCAAGAAACAAAGTTAGGAGTTCATGAAGAAATACGTTGTCTGCTGAAGAAACATTGTTCAAATTCGGACGAAACAATGTTTTGCACGAGTTTGGATATCCCAACTTGCGAAAGGTTCCCAGAACTTGAGTTTTCTGCTGAAGGAAACATTGTTCGACCCCAGTGAACAATGTTTGGTCGGGAACTGCCAACCACCTCCAACGAGAGATTTCCAGAAGCTACCTCATTATGTCTTGAAGCCATTTAGTCAAACCAAAGCCAGTTCTCTTTCACACCTAAGCTGGTCCCAAAAGCTAGTTTGCCTTCACACCTATCCAGGGGGGTTGTCCCGATTATAAATAGGCTAGCTCCTCCCTTCGTTGGGGACTTTTGCCATTTCTATCAAAGACCAAAGACATAGACTCCTCCTGAGATTGGAGAGCTCTTGTTATCCTTATTCTCGTGATTCCTTGAGAAATTGCTCCTAATTCGTGCTCCACGACTAGATCGTGTTGTGTGGATTAGACTTCATGGTTTCCCTTGCGAATTGCACCTATTCCGTGCTCCACGACTTGAGCGTGGTTGTGTGGGGTAGTATTGCGGGTTGTGGATCGGTGAATGTTCGGATTGCAAGCTTCGGTGAGCCTCCTCCTTGTCGGGTCATAATCTCTTATTTTCCATTTTCGGCTGCTTGCAGCTAGTTATTCCCATCCATTTATCGATCCTACGCCGTGAAGATCGGACCTCCCCTTGTACTCCCTCTTCTCTGAAGACGGGGTCGCATCACACCATCCGTAAGAACTTTAGTCAGTCGGGTGCCCCCAACGACTGGGTCGACCACCAACCCTTGCCGCCCGGGGGTAGCAACATGCGCTGGGTGATCTGACTGGTCGAATTTAATGGGAGTCTTCGACCACTTCAAGTATGTCGTAGTTGCCGGAGCAACCATATTCACTTCTGTGTTAATGACTATCAGTCGACTTTTGCTCTCGACATCAGCAAAAATCACCAAGGTAGCATTGACCTTAGGGTAACCATCATCTTCTTCTTTCTCCTCATCCTTATCAGAGTCTTTCTCACTGGGCTAACCCTCTCGGAACTGCTGAATCAGGAGTCGGCACTGTCGAGTGGTATGCTTGGGCTGAATCAAGTTACCTTCTTCATCTTTCTTCGTGGGAATATATCACGGTAAATCCAGGAAGTCCTGGCCTGACTAATCTTTGACCTTCTTGGGCACCCACTGCCCCTTAGGCTTTCCTTTAAATTTTCCTTGTGCATTCAGGACCGTGGCTTCAGCAGGACCTATAGGCTCAGCTTTACGCTTTTGCTTCCGACTGGGGTTTCCACCTCTGATGTCCTGGTCGACTGGTTTACCCTTGCCATTGCGGAGTCGGTCTTCCTCTTCACCATTTGCATACCGAGTGGCTATTTCCATCATTCTGCTTAGCGACATGAATCCGAAACGACCGAATTTCAGGATACGCTCTCTGTATCTAACGCCCTCCTTGAAGGCGCAAACTGCTTGATGCTCTGACACATTTTCCACTACATGGTGAAGGGTGGTCCATCTCTGGATGAAACCCCTCAAAGTTTCACTCAGCTTCTAGACGCAATGCTGCAATTCAGTCAGCCCGGCAGGTCGCTTGCAGGTGCCTTTGAATGTTTTGATAAACACTTGGGCCAAATTTTCCCAACAGAAAATGCTTCCAGGAGCCAACTGATTCAGCCAGGCTCTGGCTAAGCCTTCGAGCATCAAGGGGAGGTGCTTCATGGCTACATCATCGTTGCCTCCACCAATCTGCACTGCGACTCAGTAATCTTCCAGCCACGTGTCTGGCTTCGACTCACTAGTGAACTTGCTCACAACGGCAGCCAACCTGAAATTGGGTGGGATCTCAGCGGCTCGGATGGCTCTGCTGAAACACTTGGGCCCAGAAACGAATGCTTCCAATCGGACGATCTCTGTCTTGTCCTTCTCTGTTTTCTCTGCCTCTGTCAACCAAGCCTTGTACAAGGACTAACCTCGCATCGAATCTAGGCTCTCTTGGGTCGACTGGAACTCTCCGCTCATCCCCATACGGGCGCCTGTCATCATACCGCCGGGGCGCGTATGACCCACCTCTCGAAGGAGGTGTAAGCACTCAGTGGCGGTCATCACGGTGGTGTCGAGGATCGAACTGTCCGTGGCCTCAGCCAAGATACTGGTCCTGGCGGTAACCACGGTCTTCTCGCCGCGGAGGCGACCTTGGACTATGTGCCGAACTGTGTCCGCCACCATAGACCTGCTGTGCATCCTGTTGCGCGACTGGGAAACAGCTGAGTTCTGCTCCCCGGCCGCTCTGAGCAGTGCCCGAATTTGTTGCAAACCTCTACCAGCTTCTAAACGTGATGGCTGAATTGAATCTGCTATACGTGCAGCTGCTGCAACATTCTGGATCGGGGTACGATATACCTGACAATCTTCCCTGGTTCAATCGGAAACAGATGCCGTGGCCGTCGACTGGAACCTGGAATCTGTTGGCGAGCACGATCGTCGAGTGCTTGCTGGAGATTCTCCAAACGTGTACGCTCAGCCATGATGGCTAAGCGCGCAGCCTCCAAGGCCCGAGCCTCGGAGGTCTCCCCAACGATGGGGGTCTGGAGTGCCTGGACGTTGCGGCGATGCAGCTCTTCCCTCTGCTCCGCAGTGAGGCTTGGGGGTAGTACTCGTCATGATCACGCGACGGGCCGCCGCTGCCGCTGCCCCCGCAACCGCCGCCGCGACGGAATCCGGGCAGGTTGCGCTGGGAGTCGACCATGAGGACTTCCGCCGCGTGGTCGTTACTCTCGCACTCGGAAAGTGTATCCGAATGACTAGTCGGCAGATCGAACAATCCGTAGAGGGATTCGTCGAGCTCGATTGCCGCGACTTGAGGGGTGGTCGACTGGCGAGCCACCGCGTGCTTCACCCACCGCTGGAGCCGCAAACGACCGGATCGCTTGCGACGGCGGACGGCGGGGAGCGAAGACGCCACGGGAGTCGACCGATACTGAATCGACGGCTGCCGCAGAGGGACGCCGCAGGCACTCACGCGGAAGTGCGCCGCCCCGCGGATGGGGAGGGACTCGACGTCGAGGGGGGCTTCTTGGAGCCAGGCGGAGTCGTCGGCGATGAAGACGAGCGCACCAAGACGGATCTCGTGGCCCAGAGCCAAACCACCGCCGGAAACCATGTTGACGGAGAACGAAATTTGCAACCTCACCGGAAGTCGCTCAGACGCCTGCCCCACGGTGGGTGCCAACTGTTGTGGGAATGAGTCTGACAATAAGAATAGGGGGTACGTAGGAGGAGGCAGTGTCCTTGCTACGACGAGGTTGTACACACAGGTTTACGAGTTCAGGCCCCTCTCGGAGGAGGTAATAGCCCTACGTCTCGGTGCCTCGGAGGCTTGTCAGCTGGATATGTGTGATAGTTACAGGGAGTTCGAACCCTTGTGCCAGAGGGGGGGTGGCTTATATAGAGTGCGCCAGGCCCCTCGCAGCCCTCGGTTATACAGGGGTTCAATGTGAGTTAAGACTAGAACGTTACTGGTAACGCCTGCTATAAATGGTCTTTATGATGACGGAGTGAATGCCTGACCGTTGCCATCCTGGGGTGACTTTAGGCCTTCTGTACTCCAAGTGGGTTTTTGTATGGTCGAGTGGAATTGGGATATCCGAGTGGAATCTTTCGTCGAGTGTATTGCACTTCCGGATGATTTCAGTCAGTATCTTCTGTTGAACCTTGTAGGTCTTGGACTTAAGGTAGTGTCCTTGGGTAGGGTGTCTAGGTCAGGCCTAAGACCCTACCCTAGGTATATGTCATCGTCAGCATCAGGCTTATCAGTTTTGTTCTTAAGAAATACACGCACATGAAATGTGTACCATTTTATTTTGCAAGTAAGATGTCTGGGTTGATATATGGATTACTACTTGCTACTAGGGTTCAAGTAACAAAGGTATTAATATCTCTAATCATTAATCAACAACAGATACTACTAACAAATTACGTAAGGCTTAGCTGAAGAGCATACCAAAGAGTAATCATGTAAGCATAGATAAGGGGCTAGCAAGGCAAGAGTGGACACGAACCCCCTCAGTGATGATCTGGCAATCATCCTTTTCACATTCAAAGATGATATTGCGCGTGTAATCGACCAAATCACGCACAACGACGTAACAATACACATGCAGTAGCAGGGCATGAGTTTTGTCTGTGGTTTTTTTATTGGTTTTTCATCATTTTTTCTCTGGTTTACTTTGGTTTTTTTCCTCTTTATTTTTGTTTATATATGTTTAACATTTTCAATACATGATTAACATTTCTTCAAATATGTGTTTTGAACATTTTCTAAATAAGTGCTAAAGATTCTTCAAATACACACTGAGATGGTTTTTTAACTATGTGAACACTATTTGACAGTGTATACAATATTTTTTTAAATGTCACAAACATAGTAATTTTGAAATTTGTGAGCATTTTTAAAAATGTAACACATTTTTCTGAAAGTGATGGAATATTTTTTTTAATTTCGGAACATTTTTTAAATGCGTGAACATTTTTGGAAAGTCACATATTTTTATTGAATGCTACAAACATTTTCTATTCAAATTTTAGAACACATTTTATATAAGTCGAGCGGACGCCTTTTTCTCACTGCATGAACTTTGTTTTATGTACGATAAACACTTCTGAAAAAGTTACTAATTTTTTTCTTGAAATAAACATATTTAAACAAATGTAAACAAAAATATCATGTCTGACATCAGTGTGATGAAACCACATGGTACTGGGCCGGCCCACTACTGGCTCCATGTAGACGAGGTCGACTTCCGTCTTGCTAAAGACGAGACATAGGCTTGCCTAAGAAAAAGAAAGGGTTGAACTAGGCGCGCATTTTTTGGGTTACAACCAAGCACAACTCACCTCAAGTTTGTGTCCACTGTACTGGCCAATTTCCAGACCGCTTATATAAAACGGTTAGAGCGAGCTGTAGCAGACTTCGCTCACCTTCGACCAGCCCATTAACTGTGTCCACTTGTGCGATTCCGCGCTTATCCGTTCACGCAATCTCATCATTCATTTATCATACGTCACCCGTCTCACGTTCCTGAACCTTTTCCAATTTTACCAAACGCCGAACCTGTGGGACCATCCTTCCAAACCACAAACATAGACGTCAGCTCCCTCCCCGTTCTCGCTTCTCTTGTGCCCCGTCACTCTCACATACGACGATGTCCGTCCTCCCCTCCCATACCGTGCTACCAAACACAGGACCGGGCACCATACGATGTAGTATACGCCGGCGACCGCGCCAAGTCAGAATACGACCTATATGTTGGGTTGGCGCTGGGCGTGCTCTGCCACATTTCTGAGGTCAGGTACTATCTCCAGGATGGCTATGACGTGCACTATGACGTAGCCGAGGAACGCATCCAACACATGTGAGATCTCAGTGGTACTGCAACCAGCCCCACCCATTACTTTGCCTCCGTCTCCCTAGGTACTTTCTCTTGAATTATTGATGGGCCTTGGGTCCATAAATGAAAAAATTCGTGAAAAATCTCAAAGGCCGATGTGGGGGTGTTATGACATGGTTGGAAGTTTTTAGTGTTCCTCAAAAAAAAAGGTTTGAAGTTTTTAGTACCACCCCCGGAGCGTAGGATAGTTGAGACCTTCTTATAAGGAAGTCTCTTCGACATGTTGTTGGAACTTTAGAAGAAGAGTGGTCCCACGCCTCCTCCACCTACCTCACCACACCTTGCCTCACGCCCGTGATCACAAGTGGGACCTAGAGTATTTTGGTCACTTCACCCCGGTCAATGGACTTTGACCGAACAGTAATGGTACCAAATGACATTTTTAGCACACACTTAAAGGGGGGATGGTATTTATGAGTAGTTGAAACTTAGATTAAAATTATTACTATGAAAAACTAATGGCAAAACTGATAAAACCTTAATTTCCTATAGATGCATAGTTTTGTATACATATTCAGCATTTTTTTAATATATGATTTTTATTTTAAAAAATTATGAATACATGTTAAATATTTTTCAAACAAATATTAACATTTTTAATTGGCATGAAATATTTTTTAAGACTGCACGAACATTTTTTAATATTATATAGACAATTTGTTATCCAAAATGCCACAAACATATTTTGTAAAGTCGCTAATATTTTTTCCAATTCACGTACATTTTTTTGAATACCACGAATATTTATGTTGAATTACATGACTATTTTCACATTATACAAACAATATCAAGAACATTTTTTTGAAATGCGTTAATATTCATTTCGAATGTCATGTATAACCCAGATATTTTTCTCCATTGCATTCTTTTTATACTCCCACGAACATTTCTTTGAAACACGTGGACATTTTTAAATGGCACGAACATTTGTTTTGAATGCTATAAATATTTTATAAAAGTTGTGCAAACATTTTTTCTAGCAGTGCATCAACATTATTTGAATATGCGATGAACATATTTTAAATTGAAACTTAATATATTTTTTAATTTAAGAAATATAAATAAAAGTTTTAAAATAAAATAAAAAGAAAGAATAAAAAGGAAAAAGGAAAAAAATGTGTAGAACTGTATGGGTAACTTGTAACAAGTCTTGATAACAATTTTTTTCAAATATGTGTTTTGATGTCTACTATTTTCATACACATTGTAGATTTTTTTATAGATCTATAAGACATTGCTATAAACATTTAATATATTTCAAATACATAATTAATATTTTTTGAAATATGTTTTTTGAACATTTTTCTGAATAGGTGTAACACTTTTTTTAGCGATAAGAAACTTCTTTGAATGTTTTCTACATTGTATAAATACTATGATTTTAGTAATTTTAAACTGTAAACAAAAGTACGAAAAAGAGGGGGGGAACACTTGGGTGATGTCAGCATGAAGAATCCACATGGCTACTAGGCTGGCGCAGTACGTGAGTACCGACTCCCTATAAGAGCTCGGCTTCCGTCTTTCTAAGGGCGCGACATAGACTTGCCCGAGAAAAGAAAGGGTTGTAATAGGCACGCATTTATTGAGTTAAAACCAAGCCCAGCACTATGTAATAGGCACGCATTTATTTGTTGTGTTCTGTTTGAGTCTACTAAATTATCGGAAAGGTAGTGATGTATTTTACATCTTTTCTATATTTAACATAATACATGCAATTCTCCTACATGGTTTGAAAAAAAAAAAACCTTAGAGCAAGTTGTAGCAAGGAATTGCTCACCTTCGACTGGCCCACAAAATGTGTTTGCTTGCCTCCCGTGACTCGACGGTCGTCCATTCACGCGATCTCATCATTCATTAATCATAAGCCATACATTTGTGTTCCCGAGCCTTTTCTGATTTAACTGGAAGCCCAACCTCCTCGCTCTCGCTTCAATTGAGCCACGCTCCTCTCCCGTACGACATCACCCGCCCTCCTCTTCCTTACCGCACTCCCGCGATACATGGTCAAGCACCGGATGAAGTTGTACATGCTCGCGGCGCGGGCAAGTCAGACTGCGACTCTACGGCGGGTACTATCTCCAAGATGGCTACGTCGTGCACTATGGCAGAGCCCAGGAACACATCCAACGCACCTGAACTCTCAATGGCGCTGCAACACTATTTTTGTAACACACTACACATTTTTTAAATACATGACAAACATTTTTTTCAAATGCATGTTTATGAAACCTATCTCTAATACAGGTTAAATAATTTTCAAGTACACATTGAAATTCTTTTTAATAGAGATGGCACATTGTTTAAAACTATACGAGCATTTTATTTACATTGTATAACCAATTTTTCCAAAATATCACTAACATATCATTGAAACGCGTCAAATGTTTTTTTAAATGGCATGTGTATTTTTTAATGTCATCAACAATTAACTTGAATGACATTTTTTTACATTGTACAAACATTGTTTAAAATGTCTTGAGAATTTCTTTTAAATGAGAGGTCACTTTTTAACATGTCACGTACGCTTTTTTGAATGACGTCACTTTTTGCTGAATGACGAAAATATTTTTTTACATTGTATAAATATTTTAAATAGGTCATGCACATATTTCTGAAATACATGATCATTTTTTAAATGTCACAAACATTTTTCTTGAATGCTAACAACATTTTCGATAAATTGTGCGAACATTTTTAACACCGCATTAACATCTATTGAACATGCGATGAACGTATCTTAATTAAAATTAAAATTTCCTCCATTTTAGAAATCTAAAAAAGTGATAATAAAACATTAAGAGAAGAATGAAGAAAAAGAAAAAATGCGCAAAAATTGTAGTTGCCTCAATAGAATAGTTGGTTTACAAATGCTTAGTGCTTGCTCCAACCTCGCCACTTAACCATATCCAACCAATTAAGTATCGTTAGTCCTGATATCCTTCGTAATGTTATTGCAAACTCTCAATGACCCACGGATACCCCACAACACCAGATGTAGGTACAAGTAAAGCGATTCTCTAACGTGAGAGCGATGTGTTGTTCTATTTGGAAAAAAAATTCTTCTTCTTCCACGACGATCATAGGATGGGCTCCTAGTTGGCAGCATGGAATTAGCATCGTGGACGTTGCTTTCTTTGTTTGGGGCCACTTTAGGCCAATTTACTTGTAATCTGCACTCGGATCCTGTCTTATTGTATGATGATTGTTATGTACTGGTTGATTGTGATAGTTATGTTGTTAGCTTCCTTTGTTGTGTCGAGTGTAAGCCAACTTAAACGCTTCGACTCTCATCTCTTCAGTTGATGTTGTATTTGTTCTGAAGTCCACCTTGTTACCGACATCTTCAATATGCGCTTCTATCATTAGCGAGGATTATAAAGTCTTCATTCGGGTTAGGACCGCATGTTGGACGTTACACCTTGTGAGCGCTAAAAGTTGGCGCTGCTTTCCTCCCTCAGTCATGTATGTTTTACTCCTCATGCAGGAAAACATTAATTGCTATACCCAAATGGAAGCAATGATTCAATGCTAAGGTGAAGATGCACCTAGATGTGAACTACAAAATTGTTTAAATAGTAAAAAATAATCAAAAAATTGTATTTTTTGCCTCTAAGATACTTGAATGCATGATGCGCGTGCAAAATTTTGTGATGTTTAGACATTCATGGCGTTTGTAGGAAAAAAGACAAATTTTGGTTGTGAAAGAAACTTTGAAAAAGTAAACTATTTGGGTTCGGTTTAGTCTTTTTTGCTTAGATCTTCTCAAATGTCCAAACATAATGAAAATTTGCGCACTCTTAGCGCACTCGATCATCTTCGATGCCAAAAAAATCCAAAACTTTTTGGATTTTTACTATTTTGTTTGAATCTATTATTCGTCGCGTGTAGATGAGCCTGGGCTCAAACTTGAATTATCGTACCCAAACCCATAACTCATCTATAGTAAGCCCATTATATGACGGGAAATGCCTTTGGTTCTCGGGTGTATATACACCCTATATGAGAAAAAATGAAGAAGTCAAAAATTGCAAAAAAAAATTTAGAATAAACTTGACTTTCTTTTGTACTAGGATATAAAATTTCATGAAGAAAAAATCCTTTGACTTTTGGCCAAAAAGTATAAATTTTATTGCTATATACAAGTACTTTTCACACCTATTTGGCCTTAAATGTTTTTTGAGTAAGTCAACAGTGTTTTTTTCCTTCGCGGATTGTTTTACGAATACAATGGAAGATCAAATTTATTTCAAAAGTATTTTCAGAATTTTTTAATAATTTTTTTGCATATAGGGTGTATATACACCAAGGAGTCAAATGTCCATATCCATTATATGACATTATTTATGAAGGTTTTAGGTGACATAGCACCACTATAGAGCTTGTAGGCAACTTCTTTATTTGCCTTGCTCTTATGTTGGTGGGGAGTACTTATTCTGTCAAACCATCTTACATAGCATCCTAGGTGGAATACTTCTTCTATCAAACCATGTTAATTTGTTGTTGTTGTAACTTCTAGTTGTGTTGGATTTGTGGATCTTCTTATGTAGAGGTCAGGTTTGTAATCATTGCAGTTGTGTCGTATTGATACAATGTTTTTTAGTCCATAAATATCTCTATAGAAAAGTAATCAACCTCCGGAACTATTTTAGGATTGAAAAGGAACTGGCTTTGTTAATACATTGCTTGCTTCAGAAAGGTGGCTAAGGGTAGAGTCGGTTGAGTCAGTTGTTACGGACCACATCATTAATACTTCGCCCACCTCATTCTCTCAAAAGGCGAGTTAGAGCATGTGCTTCTTCGACTAGCCACAATGGGTAGTAACATAGTGTAGTAACATGCCCATGTTACTACTCTATGTTACTACCTCTATAGTGGGGAGTAACATATGTGTGGTAACATACAACACTTTATTTATTAGGTTATAGACTCATCTTGTCTTGATATATGTGATGTTACTCACATTAGTAGTAACTAGCTATGTTACCACATGCCTCTTTTTCTTCATTTATTGCTTGCCACATCATCTATATTATCTAGATATGTGTGATGTTACTACCTATGTTACTCCCATTGTGGGTAGTCTTCTGTCTATAAATCTAGAACCTACTTCTCCTCTCTCCTTCAACTCAACACATATCGTATGTGGAAACTCTTATAGTTGTTTAATTTGCCTTATTATACCTGCTCTATGTAGTTTGTTGTTCTCTGAACGATTGACCAATATGGCTTGGTTTATACACTTAGAAGTAATGGACTTATGGCAACAAATAATATTGATAAATATTGTAAACATGACTTTGATTCAGATTACAAGTAGGCCAAATCAATGACATTTCATGCATGGTGTTTTTAAAGTAAGTTTTTTTAGAGGGCCAATAGTCCAGAAAACAGGACAGTAGTAGGATTTGTGGTTGAAAGTGGACCTTTATGTGTACAATTTTTTTATGCGAATATGTGTACGAAATTTTCTAGTGGTTTGGGATATATTAGGTTTTAAACAGGTTTTTTAGAGGGAGGCTGCACTTTTCTGGCAGGATCTAAAGAATGTATCTTGAGTGGTGATTCTTATTGATAAATATAATAATATTATTCATCACCCGGGGTGTAGAATAAGTTATTCTTCACCCGAGGTAATCTTAGGATCGTTTCAAATAGTTACATTTATAGGGTCGTGCTATTCATCACCTTGGGTAAGGAATAGTTATTCTTTACCCCCCTATTTTAACATCAATGCATCATATTTTTGTGTCTTGTAATTTTTGTTTTACTGCATATGTAAAAAGAGAATGTAAGAAAATATAGATCGACGTAAAAAATATTATATATTACAAAAAATTACAAACCTAAGACCATCTCCAGCCGCGCCCCGAACAGGCCCTCCCCAGGTGAATTTTTAGCGCCGGCGGCCAAAAATCGGCCCAATCGCGCCCCCAGGAGTTAGTTTTTCTCTGGGTTGGGCCGAAATAACAGCCGACGCGTTGGGGGCGCCTGGGGGAGTTGGCATAAGCGAAAAGGGGCGTGGGGCCGCTCCGTCGATGAGAGGAGGGCCTTTTCCCGCCGTTTCTTCCCGCTTTCCCCCGGCTTCCCTCCCATTCTCTCCATTCCTCCCGCCATTCTCCTCCTCCTCCCCTCCCAGCCGGCCGCCATGCCGCCGAAGAAGTACGTGTTCCCCTGCGTCACGACGGGTGCGACTGCCGCCGTCGCCCGGCCGAAGCAGAGGAAGCCGAGGGCGCCGCCATCCAAGCCCCCCCCCCCCCCCCGGCATGTCCAACGCCGACTGGAGGGCTGAAGTTCGGCGTCGGGAGAGGCTGCTCCGGACCAACGTCGCCGCAAAGAAGAGGAACACCGACCTGGCTTTTCTGATAGGCGGGGCGGACATGCTCCAGAGCACTGACGAGAAGCTCAAGGCGTGGTACATGGCGGAGCGCGGCCTCATCCTGAACCAGCTGCCGTCGATGGTGCCGCCAACTCCCACGCCCACGCCCACGCCGCCGCCAAGTCCGAGTGATGATGCCTCCACGACGCCCAGCAGCACAGACGCCGCGCCGACGCCGCCCAGCACAGAAGCAGCTCCGATACCGCCAAGCCCGCGCACGCCAACTCAGCCGGCGCAAGAGGCCGACCCCGCCGTGTGATGCCTTGCCCACGCGTCCTTTTTTTTGTGCGATGAACCTTTTCATCCGATCGCCGAACTGTGATGATCGCCGAACTGGATCGCCGGACTTGCGGCGTTTTTTTGTGAGCGGGAATGGCCAAGTTTGAATTTGCAGCGACTTGGGAGGCGGCGCCTGGGGGCGTGACTGGAAGCTAGATCGCCCCAGGGGCCAATCTAGCGCCGGCTCGCCCTCATGCGGCACTTTTTCAGCGCCGGGGGGGGGGGCAACGGCTGAAGATGCTCTAAAAACATAGTGTTAAATATACATAAAATGCATTTTTTCTGTTCTTAGGACATATATTTTTGTTTTATTATGCCAAATTTTACGTAGTGAATCGATATGAATGCAACTATTTGTCTGTACCCTGGATGATGAATAGTATTACTACATATATATCATGGTGAAGGGCAAAAAGGTGGATCATTTAACTAGGAAATAAGAGTGTATTTGTGATGATAAATAATTGTTGGATCATTTATCTGTTCATTGTGTACTGGCAAAACATGCCATGTGTGGATCAGTTTGCTTCTTCTCTACAATGTCGCAAAATATGTTCGGTGGAAGATGTGTTTTTCAAATTCCTGCAATCCAAAGAGGCTCTAAATTTGTCCGTTGTGAGTAGAAATTAAGTTGATGCAAGGTAGTATATGCTCTGGTAGATTTGGAAAATCAGAAACGCAGCACCAGCTTTCACAGTTGTCTACAAACATACGTCCGTTGTTATTTCATGTTTAATTTTTCTTCTTGGCCTACATATACCACAACAGCAAATACAGTTCCCACGCTTCAGTAAGCAGTTCCGTCCTCACGCTAACGAACAAAAAGATTGGACAAGGTTTGAACGTGGACGACAGCACGTAGCCCCAAGTGCTTCAGGTATATATACTGTCACCTGGTCAGATTTGTTTTTCTACATGTGTGCACTGCATCACTGTTCCGGCACCCTCTAGCGGGAAAATGAAACCGATAATCCGTTTCCAGAGTCCAGACCTAATCATTCAAGCGGTCGTTCAAGACCAGCTTGAAAGTAAAATAGTTTCACAAAAGGTGATGAGAAGTAGAAAGTCTCCTAAAGCAAAACTGTTTTTTCTTCTCTGTGCATATCCAACAAAAACCCAAGATTTAGTTTATTTCTTGGTTCCCTTCTTGTCTACACGATCTCACGGTTCAAGTGGAAATCGCAGCATCACCTCGTTTTGAACGAGGTGCACTGTGCCGGACAAGTGGCCATGCATCGTACTCCACCCCAGTAGCATGAGAGAGAGAGATGATGCTTGACTTGACCAGAGAAAGAAGGCACGTGAACAGGCGATGGCTTGGCATCTGCGTCTTCAAGGGCAAAAGTTGCAAAAGCTCTGAGCAAGTTCCAAAGCCGAGTAGAGATAGAGAGTGCCCTCCCTTCCCCTTCCCAGAAATTATGCAAAAGGGAAAGCTTCCTCCTCTTTTTTCCATTTAAGGGTCTGTCTGGGCTGGAGCCCCTGTTCCAGAAATTGTACTTGGGAGGATCCAGTACAAAAGCACAAGGTGAGAATCTCATCTCGCGCGCAGTGTGAATTTCGGGCTTGGCATCTTGTGCCCCGCCCGCCAGTTTACCCCCTCTCTACTGCAGATTCAATGAATGATCGACACAGTAGCATCACTGCCACTGCCACTTTCTCATCCATGCTTTGCTACCTACACGTAGTAATGTACTGTATAGCCTTCTGTGGCTCTACATATAATCACACACACATAATTGAAGGCAATGAAAGGCCAAATTGACTGAGGGGGTGTTTGGTTCAGGGACTTTTTAGTCCCAGAGACTAAAAAAAGTCCCTAAAAAGTTCCTAAAACCCAAACGGGGGGCTTTTTCTACAGGGACTAGAAAAAGACTCTACTAGAGAGTCTTTTTTATCAGTCCCTGGGACTAGAAAAAGTCCTAGGACTTCTAAACCAAACACCCCCTGAGCACTGGAGTGTCAGCTGCTCAGCTGAGCTTCAGAAGCCATTCAAGACTGCATGCAGGTGAAACAAATAGAGAGGGACAGAAGGCTTTTGGCCCGAGAGCAACTCTAGCAGACCCCGCAAAACGCGCAGACCCGCAAAATTCCAGCGAGTATACGTGTTCGGCCCAATTTTCCGACCAGAACAGAGCCCGCATACTCGCCCGGCCCGTAAACTTTTGCCGCAGCCCGCAAACCGCACGCCCCGAGCACTATAACTGCGGTTCCGCGATTCGTTTGCGGGTCCAAACCCTATCCCTCACCGCCGCGAGCCACCCGATTCCCCTTTCCCCTTTCCACATTTCTCGCAGCCGGCGACCACCCGCCCCGCCTCCAGCCGCCATGTGGGGCCGAATGTGGAGCTCCGGACGCGGCTCCTGCCGCAGATCCGGCGGCGAGAGGGACCCGGAGCGCGAGCGGCGCGTCCGGTCGGACGGCGCGAGGCCCGAAAGTGGACCAACCACGGGATGTCGCCGCCGGCGAGCTTCAACCGCCGCGAGACGAAGGAGTACGACCGCCGACGCGCGTCCTTCTCCTCCGCGAGGTCTTCCTACGCCGGATCCTCCTCGTCCTCCGGCGCGGGCTTTCTCCCCGTGAAGAGGGAGTGGTCGGAGGACGAGGAGCCGGAGGAGCCGGCGCTGTTCGCCTTCGTCCCCGTGAAGGAGGAGCCCGCTCCGCTCGGCCGCCGCGGAGTCGTCGGGCCCGAGGACTACGTCGCGGACGTCGACGCTGTTGCGGCCGCCACCGCCGAGCGGAGCATGCGTGAGGAGGCGGAGCGCCAGCGCCACGCCGAGGAGCTCGAAGACCTCGAGTGGCGGCAGGCGGCCGCCGCCAACGGGAAGGCCGAGGAGTGGCGCCGCATCCACGCGGAGCAGGCGGCGAAGTACGTCGACCTGTGCAGCTCCAGCGAGGAGGATTGAGCGTCGCTCGGCCTCCACGGCATCATCCATTTTGCCGCGACCTTGCTGCCGTCAGATCCGACCCCCTCTAGTACTAGTTAACGTAGCATGTAGTATGATCTATGCTTAATTTGTTGGTCATGTAGTGTATATGAACTCTGTAATATGTGATGTGATGAACTATGTTTGTGCAATTTCTACTGTGAAAGTGTTTTTCAAATTATGCAGATTTAGATACAGTATCTGTTCGGCCGCGCTAGTTTTCGACACGCAAACGCGATCTTCATGAAACCGCAAACGCGTTTTACGGGTTAAATTTTTGCGGGGTCTGCTAGAGTTGCTTTGAGCTAGGAGGGAGCGTATGCAGCAACAACTGAGTACTACCACCACCATCATGTGGCTCCTCATAGGAAGAAGAGCTTAATTCATTGGACCAAGACATGCTAGCTGCATACTACTAGTATATAATTTATTTTTACCTTAGGCTACTCATAGTGGGAAGTATCATATACTGGTATCATGCATATGATACTAGTGTATGATACTATCTCCATAATGCATAATATCATAAAGTAGTATCATAGATGATTATGATTATATTTATTGCCATGCATGACACAAAGTAGCATAGCATTTAACATGATATGGTACTCCCTTTGGTCCTTTTTACTCTGCATATAGAAATTGTCTGAAGTCAAACTTCATAAAGTTTGACCACATTTATAGAAAAAATATTAACATCTACAATGCTAAATTTATACAATATGAAAAGTAAAGTCATGACGCATCTAATGTTGTTGATTTCACATTTTAATATCGGTATTTTTTTCTATAAACTTGGTCAAAGTTTACGAGATTTGACTTCAGACAAATCTTATATGCGAACTAAAAAAGACAAATCTTATATGCGAACTAAAAAGGACCGAAGGAAGTATCTACCTATGTTACTCTAACCCTCTCTCTTCTTTAATTGTGTGAGCATGTTTGCTAGTCCCAAGTGCATGTTACCGGTTATGTTACTCCCACTACGGCCAGCCTTAATGTAAAGCACAGTGTTCCAAACACATGCACGATTTAGACCAAGCTAGGGCTTGCAAATTTTGACCAGCACGAGAACACCATCGATTCAAGAATTGACCGTAAATATGCAATTTATATGTCAAGGAATGCATGTGAAACTCTAGAAGCGACCATGCATGCATGCATGATATTTTTGCCATGGAAAGGAAACGGAAGCAAAAAGTTTCAAGGAACATCATTCTACAGCAAGATACATCCAGATCATAGAATAGAACATTACAAACGAAAACGAAGAGGAAGGGAAAGAAAAACACTCGCTGTTGCCAGAAAAACAAAACACTGGATCTCACTGACCTTTCAACTTATTGCGAATTTGATCTTGCACCGAACTGTTTCTTGTCCTTAAAAATAATCAGCTTCCTAGCTCCCTGAACATAGTATACCTCTCATGATCTCCAATAGATCTCCCTCCTGTATACCCAATCTTTGCAACGCATGCATGCGCGACGCATGCGTGTAAATAGCACCAAGATCATAAGGCCAGTCCAATGAACAATCCAGCAATGCATAAGCTCTCCATCTGTACCGGATATCAATAGCTTCTCCGCCATTTCAAACTTCTGTGATGTCTTCGTCATGTGAGTGTAGAACTGTGGGTTGCACTGCCTAGTCACGGATCAGAACGGTGGCCTGACTCCGCCACCGCCGCCACCCCAGGCTCCAAAGTTGTCTCCGGGAAGCTGGTAGTTCCCCACATTCCCGCCGGCAAGGTTGTAGAGCGACATGCCGCCAGCATCGCCTCCAGTCACGCCGGAGGACTGTGATGCCGCCGGCTGCTGCCCTGGAGGCCCACCTGACTGAGCCACTTGATCTTGCGCTTCCGCTCCAGCGGCGGCGGCTGCCACCTCCTCTTCCTCCCCCTCCAGCGGGAGCCGCTCGTACACGGCGTTCGAGAACGACGCGGCCATCAGGACGACGGGCCCCGCGGCGACCAGAGTTCCCACCACGCTACCGCCGATCACCTGGCCCTGCCCACCGGAGAGGAACACGGTGAGGCCACTGGCGCCAGGGGGCGCGGGCGGCGGCAGCACCGTGCCGGTGAGCGACAGGATCTCGAACCGGCCCCGGAGCGTGGCCACCACGCTGCCCGGGGGCGACGCGCCCGGCTGGCGGAGCGCAACGTTGACGACGGCGCCGCCGCCGCTCAGCACGCAGACGCCGCGGCCGCGGCGGCGCGCGTACTCGGCGACGCAGTCGACGATATCGGCCCCCGCGGAGACCTCGAGGACGTGTGAGTGCAGCGCGTTGGGGCTGTCGCGCGTCACGATGATGGGCGGCTTGGGCTTGTTCTTGGACCCCGCGGGTCGGCCGCGCGGACGGCGGGTGGGCCCGCCCGAGCCGCCGCTGCCGCCTCCTCCGCTGCCACCGTCGACCGGGACCATGGCAGACGACGACGGCTGGTCACCGCCTGCACCGCCGCCGCTCCCGCCGGCGTCGGCCTCGCCCACGGGGGCCTTGTCGGGCGACGACATCTTGGAGTGCTCCATCTTGACGTGGGAGTTGGGCGAGAGCGGCGAGGGCTGCTGCTGCTGCGGGCGGAGCAGGTGGTGGAAGTAGCGGGAGCTGCCGGCGCCCGGGCTGCCCCCGCCAGGGTCCATCCCGGCCATGGCCGCTTCATCTGGCCGCTCCCACCACTTGCCGGCCGCCAGCTTTGCCGTCGATCGGTCGCCCTCCACACCTCCTTCGCCTCAGCGCGAGCTCCACCGCCACTATACACCGATTTTCCACAGCAGCTCAATTAGTTCGCATGCGGCAGTGCAACACAGCTACGAAAGGAGAAGGGGAAGCAACGCGAAATGGAAGATCTTATATCCATGGGGGGCTTTTCTTTTCTTTCTATCCCGGCGGCGTCGTCAACTTGACGACTTGCCTAGACTCTAGAGCTGCTCTAGCAATGATGCACTCTAGCTAGCTAGTAAAGCAAGCTCGCGAGCTCATGTTCCTTACCTCCAGCACAAGCTTCCCCCCGGCGACGGCGGCGCTTTGCGGCAGAGACGCGCCTCCCCCTCCACACCAACTGCGACGACGCCGCGCGCTTTCCCCGTGAGCTAGCGCGCAGCCAGCTGCCCGGCCAAGAGCAAGACGGATCGGTCGAAGCCTCCACACGTAAGAGGAGTCGCGGGATCGAGAAGAGGCTGGACGTGGCGGCGAGGGAGGGAGCGGCGAATTAAAGGCAGGCGAGCTGGGAGGAAGAAGGGGGGACGGCGAGGGATGGGATGGCGCTGTTGATAAGGCCCGGCCTCTCTCTCTCTCGCAGAGTCTCGCTATCTCATCTATGTACGAGCATGATGGCTCCCGATTCCGAGAAGTCCCACTCCACCCCCCACCAACTCCGTTTTTACTCGCTCCAGGTCGGGCCGGGGAAACGATGGCCCGCGCAATCCCAAAGCGACGCGCCCCGAGCCCGGCCGTGGACTCGTTTGTCGCGTTACTTGGACCGGCCGGCCGGCCAGGACACGGGCGCCCGCGCGGGGGACCCTAGGCGGAGTCTAGAGCCACAACGGCACAGGCCAGCCCGAGCGCGCGCGCCCGCGGACACGTACCGCGCGTACGTGCCGCGCTCCGCTGCCGCCCTAGCGCACGCGCGCGCTAGCTAGCTCCAGTGCGCGCCTGCCGATGCCGTTGTGACCGCAGCGCAGAGTCTGGCGGACAGTAGGCAGACAAGGCTAAATGAAGGCGTGAGCTAGAATAGGGGGCGCGTCTAAATTAAGGACATTTTACTGTGCCGGTGATTCCTTTTTTTATTGTATACGTACGGCTGGCCAGATACGTACGCACAGGACAACCGGCCTCGTACGATTCTTCCGTGTATGCTTGGGTTAATTAACCTACCCAGTAACCACGACATGCTGTCATGATCATCACTCGCACGACCGATGTAAAATGGGCTGCTTGGAGTCTGGATACTGCTCGGATGATGGATGCTACGTTTACAAGTAGGGAGAATATCATACGAAACCAATATTCAATGAAAAGAGTAATGCTTCGAAGTTCCTAAAAAAGGAGTAATGCATCGAAGTTCTAATTATGATCCCAACGCATGTACAGGTATTTTCGCACTGATTAAGCATGTACTACTACTCCCGTGGCTTCATGCATGAATAATGTGCTGTATACACGGTGTCGTACGCGGCCTGAGGGTCCCATCAGAGGAGGAGATTAACTAGAGTTTGTTGTGGTGGAGCTTTTCTCTGAGGACAAGCAGGATAATCAAACCTTGGCGCTTTGCTCAGGGGCTCCATTTCTTCTGATCAGGGGTCATTGTCATGTGACGCACGCGGGAGCCAACGAATTTCAATGACCACGCCCTGATTGGTGCCATCTCCAGACGCGGCAGTACAATATACGTACTGATTGATCGAGACGGCGACAAATCAGGGCCAGGATAATACTTACGAAAACGGGTGTGCGTCAACGCGAGCTTCACACACATAAAAGAATTGTGAGTGTGTGCACAACGAGTTTGTGTATATCCGTGGTGAGAGGTTCTCCGACCCGAGGGTTTTCAAGAGAGATTACTTCCGGCGGCTAGTATTTGTGTTCCTCAAAGATGACTACGACACCCACCAGCTTTTCAACAGTGGTAATCTGTAATTTGACCGAAACAACGGAGAATGACTTCTTGTGTTCCCTTACGATTGATGTGCACATGTGTATGATGCGTAAACAGTATGACCCACTAGTACAAGTGGTTATTAATCGATATTTCATGAATTCTCACCTGCCCTCCGCCTCCTCTTCGCCTCGTGTGCAGTGGTGAAATTAGAGAATAAGACCATTGAGGCCAGCTTCGTTACTTTAAGGTGTACTCTTGGCGGTGACAAAGACTGAGTTGATGAAGGATTTGTGAATTCCGTTAGGTTAACGTTGACTTGAAACCCACGGTTGTGCACGAACTACGCGCCTTGCTTATGTGTGGGGATCTACCATTGTTAAGGTTAACAAAAGGATTATGCCCCTAGGGTTTTTCTAGGATTGTAAAAACCCATCACCAAAGTGATGTAGGTGGTGAAACCTTGCATCAGGTTGAGAGCGGAATCGGTAAAAAGGTGGAAGGAATGAAACCTACACGGCGAGGAGGAAGTGGATCGAGACTTCTTGAGAGAGTTGTGCGATTCGATCAAATTCACTACTAGGGAAAACCCTAGTAGTAGCGCGGGTTTTGAGGCTATCAGTAGCGCGGGCAGCCGCGCAACCAATAAGGCGCTACAGCTAACTGTTAGTAGTAGCGCGGTCTGTACACGCACTACTACTATGGACTGTATCAGCAGCGCGTTTCTGGAACGCGCTACTATTAATTAGCTGTAGCGATTTTCTTGCCCCGCGTTACTGCTATATCTTTCATCATTTCCCCCCGGCTTCCTACCCCGTTTCAGCTTCAATAAACAGCAATTTCCAGATACTAGGTACTACTAGATATCAATTTCATAAAGCATTATAGGTACTAGGTAGTACTCCCTCGGTTCCAAATTACTCGTCATGGTTTTAGTTCAAATTTGAACTAAAACCACGACGAGTAATTTGGAACGGAGGGAGTACTAGATAATAATTTCATATATACTCAACATGCATCCTCAAGCAGTACAAGGTGATATCGACGACGATCATCATATGTAGTTCTAGATAATATCGACGACGATCATCATATGTAGTTCTACATGATATCGACGACGATCATCATATGTAGTTCTAGATGATATAGCCACACACACATATGTAGTTCTAGATGATATCGACGACGATCATCATCCTCAAGTCTGGGCGGTGGGTGTTCCTGATAGTAATTAGGATGGCCTGTCCAACACGAAGATTCTTGCCAACGAGGAATCTCTTCCACCCAACCGAGTTTAAGTGTGTGCGACCGTCTGAGTCCATGCGGTAAGTACAGGTGGTGACGGAGCCCCTTGCGGTAAGGCGTAGTCCAGCTGAGCCTTCTTCATCAGGCTCGATACCACAACTCACAGATAGGTTCTTCGGCAATTTCTGAATAAGAAAAACATATCAATTAATAAATAGCCTCGTACATACTCTTGCAAATATATTTCTATTAAGTCTAGATTTCTACACTATCAAAAGACACAGTACTATGCATTTGTACTAACTAATCATGAATTCTACTAATAAGTATATATGAATTATCTACACTATTAATAGTTCCTTGGATTCTACACTAATAAGAGCATGTGATCAGACTCTACACTCAAGCATATCATCGACTAGATTCCACAAAGCATATCATTGGACTCTACACTAAGCATATCATCGGATTCACTAAGCATATCATCGAATAATTTGCATTTGTAAGTATAACAATAAAGCATATATATATCATCAAATTACTACAGGCAGTACGTATAACATACCATTTCATGCCGATCGACCATGGTACTTGTCAGGCGGGTCACGAATGGCACCCCGACAAAGTCATCACGTGGCGGAATTATGTCCCATAGGTTGCACACCTCCTCCTCGCTCAGCCTCATTCTTTGAGCTATGATGGCTTCATGAAGTGGGTTCTCATCATCTTTATCGAGTGGGTCCTCATTATCTTCATCATCTTCGTCATCTTCCACCAGGTCGGGATAAATGACAGCCAGCTTGGGTCTTTCTGCTCTGAAGGAGAAGCTGATCAACTCACCACCAGTAAGACGCATGTGGGCAAGGAAACGAGCCCATCCATCTCCTCCAATCCGCGACATATTGCGTCCTTTCTCGACCTCCATAGTGTACGGCCCCCCAGGAGCCTCAAATGTCAGTGTCTCCTGTCAGCTTGTTGAATTTCAACCTCACATTGCATGGGACGATCTGTGTAAAAAAGCAAAATGACACAATGCAGTAATGCCAACACTAAAAATAAAATAGTTGTTACATTTCATCTAATTTCTTACCGCCGCATGATGAAAACTCGGCTGGAAGTAGATGCCGAACAGTTTGCTAGTTGCAAGGCTGCTGGGGCACCTTGACTTGCACAGTCGACATAGTGGTGGTGGTGGTGGCGCCATTTTCCTAAAGCAATATGAGCAAAGGATTAACGATTCACTTCACAGGAAAGAAAAACGGTAGCATGTGATATTTTTTATTCTTCCGTGAGAAGCAATTTTATGGACAAAGCATTTCGGTGGCACCTATTGCCGAAAAAACTTTTCACAGATATCTACCAAATAAGTACCACCTACCAAGACATTTCATCTCATTTGACCCCTATTGCATAAGATAATTGATTAAAAAAACAAGTGGCAAATTTAACTCTACATTTTGCCAAAAAATAACTTATTACAAAAAACAAAAGCATGCATCTACCTATCCATGTACAGAAAAAATAACAATAAAATAGTGCATACTAAATCAACTAAATCAACTAGCCTACTAAATGCACTAGCATACTAAATCAACTAAATCAACTAAATCAAAATGTTCAAAATCAACTAAATCAACTAGCCTACTAAATCAACTAAATCAACTAGCCTACTAAATCAACTAAATCAAGATGTTCTAAATCAACTAAATCAACTACATACTAAATCAACTAAATCAAAATGTTCTAAATCAACTAAATTAACTAGCCTACTGAATCAAAGTGTAGCAGGGAGGAGGGGTTGTGGATGGAGGAGGGAGGAGGGAGAAGGAGGGGCGACTCGAGGAGGGAGAAGAGAGTAGGACGGAGGAGGAAGATGGAGCGAGGAGGGGCCAGCCGGCGGCGAGTGGAGAGAGGACGGAGGAGGAAGGCGGAGCGAGGAGGGGCCGGCCAGCGGCGACTAGAGGGAGGACGGAGGAGGAGGCCAGTACCGAGTCCCGCGAGGAGGAGGTGGCGGCGGCGCAAATCGGAGGAGGGGCGACGGGGGAGGACCGACGTGGGGGGTTGAGGCGGAGATCGAGTGAGTGTGAGTGTGTGAGTGGATCGGATAGGTCGGAGAGGGGGGAGATGGAATGGCTTAGCAGTAGCGCGCTAGAGCAAAATGCACTACTGCTAAACGACCTAGCAGTAGCGCCTTTCACAAAGAGCGCGCTACTGCTATGTGTCAGCATGTAAAAATAGACATAAAAAATACATTGATCATCAATGATCTTTTTGTGTACAATCTGATTTGTCAATATGAGTCTCACCAGTTTAGGAACTGATGAAGACTCATATTGCGGCCACAAAATCTACACATAGAGTTCAACGAAGACCAAGTGGTTGTGAAAGTTTGAGAAGTAACATATTTAAGGTGGTACAAACTCTCTTCACGAAGCGAGGTGGGACTAATTTTTTTAGTAAACTTAGCAGTAACGGTTATTTTGTAAATGCGCTACTACTATGGTCCCTAGCAGTAGCGCTCTTCATACTAGCGCGCTGCTGCTAGAACTAGCCTCGCGGGGGCGTCGTGGCAATTATAGCAGTAGCGCGTCTTAGAGTGGGCGCGCTACTGATACATTTGTTTCAGCAGCGTGGTTTGTTTGAGCAAGCTACTGCTAGTTAGCAGCAGCACCTTATTTTAAAGCGCGCTGCTGGTAAGATTGTGTATAGGCTTTTCCCTAGTAGTGAAAGATTGCGCTAGCTTGCATTATTTCAAGAGCATCTACATGCGCGGTCACCAAATCCGGTCCCTCAAACGCCCGTGAATTGCGCTAGCTTGAGAGAGCGTCTACATGCATTGACCGGGCATTCCTCCAATAACTCTTTCTACATCCGAACACCTCATATATGTAAAATGGGGGCTATCTCAACCTTACTTCAAAAAACTAGTTATGGATGTTTAACTTTAGTCTAAGTAGGATTTCTAGGTTTGGACTTTTTGTGTATGATTTAAGTGGAATCGTGTTTAGGTGATATTGACTTGCGCAAGTCCATCACAAGTCCCTTTGATCCCCTCTTAATAGTGTGAGATCGCTATAACTCAAGATCTAAATGAAAATGATCTGCTTGTGGTTGTTGCACAATCTTGACTCATATCCAACGGGGACTAAAAACATGTGTATTAACTTAGAAAATGCAATTGGTCCCCTATAAGTATATTATTATCAACATCAAAATATTATTAAGGTTGTGATTGCACTTTCAGATGGTGTCCATGATCCTAGAGCATGTGAGTGGCGAGGATGGTTTCTATTAAAGTTGGAATATTCCGATCCTTGATTAGGTGTTGTTCAGGGAGGGAACGTGTGTGGGAGAGGCAGAGGTCACGGTGGAGGTCGCAAGCCGGGGGAGATGTTTGATTCAGAAGATCTAGACACAAATCTAAGTCAAGATGACCTAAACAGGTTAAAATCTAGGTTAGAGACATATCCAAAATAGGCTCACTGGGGGCATATGGGAGTTTGATATTGTCAAGTTCCACCTTGTTCGCTGCACCACTCGGCATTATGGAAAACAGTGTTTAAAAGTTGGAGTATGGAAGTGATCAATTCCTGGATGCTCCATTAACACAGTTTTGAAAGCTCAAGACAGTAGGAGAAATAAGAAATATAACGACGAAGAATATTTTGAACATGGAAACTCGAAATTGGCGGGATCTCACGTGGAGTACAGAACGTCCCAATGAATCTACTGTGCGGGATTGCCGCGCGGGGGGGGGGGGGGGGGGGGGGGGGAGGGGAGGAGGACAGTCAGACTGTTCGAGAACTGTTGACTCTTTCCACACCCAAACACCCCTAGCTGGTCTTCCTCTGTGAGACAAGGCAAGCTTCCGAACGGGTGGAAATGTTACTTGATCATCTTGTGTTTTGTCGGTTTTGTGGTGTTCGCACTGATGGTTTGAATTGTGGCTTCACACTATTCTGCGATGAGTCCCTTCATGTTACAATATTGGAATCGCGTCAATACTATATAGATGTCACCATGCTTGATCTAGAACACTAGTAGAAAATATGCCTTTAGTCCCGGTTCGCAAAGGCCATTAATCCCGGCTATGCAACCGGGACTAAATATGCGCGACTAAAGCCCCCCCCCCTTTAGTCGCGCCTCTTACGAACCGCGACTAAAGGCCCGTCCACGTGGGCGCCAGGAGTCCGTCGGGGCGGAGGACCTTTAGTCCCGGTTCTCGTGGCTAACCGGGACTAAAGGCCTCCTCCGCAGGTTTAGGGTTTTAGCCCCCCTAAACCTGGTTTCTTTTTAATTTGTAGTGTTTTATTTCTTTTATATTTTATTTTGTGTTTTATTTTAATTTTGATGAAGTTTCAGTACACATATTCTACGCTACTATATACATGCATATGAAATTTCAAACAAGAAGAATTCAAGAGGAATATATAATATATATTCAATCTCGGGTGACCATATACAACTTCGAACAAGTTTCCATACACAATTAGGATGGATGACCATATACAACTTCGAACAAGTTTCAATCTCGGGTATGCATATAAATTTCTTCGTCCTCGGTATAGTGTTCTCCTTTAGGATTGATGACTTCCCTCATGAAAAATCCTACTAATTCATCTTGAATTGGTCGGAAGCGAGCTTCTGGACTAAGCCTCCTCCGCAAGTTATCCGTCGCCTTCCGCACGCTATCCGATGCCTTCCGCTCAGAGGTGTGTCTCCGGATGTTCTCACAAACATAGTATCCACATAGAATGGTCCCCGGTGGCTGCTTATCCACATTAACTAACCTTCTAAAATCTAGCTCATGTTTGAATTCACCGACAATTTCTTCTGAGAACCGTCTCCAAACCCTACAGGGCAAAGAAAATTAAATGAACAAGGGAGTTATTAGTTACTTGATATTAGGAAATGAACGAAAGAGACCGATCGATATAGAGCTCAAATGATTGAAAATAATTACATTTGCAACATTTTTCTCATGTCGGCCCAACGCTTTGAATCCGAATCCATAGAGTCCATGATTAGAACTCTGGAGGTGTGAAGTTCAATATTTAGCAGAATCCAGTGGAACCTGCGGACACGTTACATGCACAGTCATGCATAACTCATCGATTAGACATACCATGCATGAAGTAAACAAAAGAGAATGGGCACAAGAGATAAACACTCACCCAAAATGGTAAGGAAATAGAATATGACTTTTGAGTTGATGCTTTCTAAGAAACTTGTACAAGTCTTTCTCCACGTCTTCGGGGTGATTTTGTAACACATGTCCATTAACGATATGTGGGTCAATGAACCCAACATCATGGATGTTTCTTATTTTGCATTCCCAAATCTTCAATCTGCATAATAGCGTACGCAACAATATAGTTAGGACAATATATATATAGTGCAGGCAATGAAGAACGAGATGAGGTAGAAATAAATCACTTACAGAACGTAGCAACTCAGGATAGATTTGTCGAGCTCGCGCAGATTGAACAGCTGGAACAATTCACTCATATGAACTTGTACAGAGTACCGTTTGGTGTGATGCTCCTCTGTAACATCCGCATAAACATATTCTTTGTCGGCCCATGTTATGAAATGCTTGTACCAACGTAGCAGATTTCGCATTTGTGGTGGTAGACTCTTTTCCCGCGCAGGCTCGACGAGAGGCCCATTCCGCACATATTGTAATGCTATCTCACATACTGGCGCATCCTCAAGGCCTAACGAGGCACGAAGAGTCAAACCCATCTCGGACGCTTGTTTCATGGCACTCGCTACAGTCAATCCAAGTGCTGCCACAGCTGCTATGATCTCGGGGTCCTCTTCCGGACCGGCTTTCACTATGAGCGGGGGGATCGATTGTTTATTCTGCATCCCGAGCTGGTCAACTTGTTTCCCGCTTTTTTTACTTTCTTCTTTCTCCTCCTTCAATATTTTTGCTTTCCTACGAAGTTCATGTCCATAGTCGTCAGGCATATTCAGCTCGGCTTGGGACGGTGTCGTCAAAAAATCCTTAGCCCACTTCTTTTGCTTCTCAGTGAATACTTGCTTGGGCTCAGGCTCTTTTATCGCCTTCGTATCCGCCTTCCATTTCTCATAATGAGCAGACGCGGCCAATTTGGTTTCAGCTTCACTAAGTTCCCAAGGCCTTGGGAGGAGAGGCTTCAGTGATGGCTCCGGTACCCTTGTGGTCTTAGGTACATAAGGGTCCGGGTTAATAGTCCAGGAGCGGGTTTCCTTGCTGTCTGCCTGCTTCTGCTTCTTCGCCGGAGGTGGATTGGGGGGCGTCGTACCCGCCGGAGGAGGATTGGGGGGCGTCGTACCCGCCGGAGGAGGATTGGGGGGCGGCGGCTGCTTACCCGCCGGAGGTTGTGGATCGGGGGACGGCGTCGAATGGCGTGAAGGAGGTGTAGGTGAACCACCACGACCACCACCACCGCCGCCACCACCACCACCACCACCATCGGAGGGGGGTGGACTTGTTAGCCTTGGCGCCTCGCCTGGAAATACTATGTACTTCTTTTTCCATAGAATGATCTGGCGCTTGACATCTCCAAGTCTTCTCTCCCCTTCGGGTGTAGCTTTGTCAATCTCCAGGTCCTCAAACTCTTGGACTATGTCTTCCACCGTGACACGAGCATAGCCATATGCAATGGGGTTGTTGTGGTGGAGTGCTCCAGGTGTACAGGGTAAAGCACTGCCGGTAGCTACCTTTGTGGAAACGTTCCCCACGGGATAATGCAGATCACATTCTTTCATCTCCTTTACATCATCCACGGGGTAGTGAGGCTCCGGTGCACGAATCTCGATCGTCGGTGCATTAGCACCAGGCGGGGCATCCGTGGAAGCCACGCTGCTTCTCCGCTGCTGGCTTCCGCGATCCGCTTCATGATCTTCATGCGGCCCTGCAGCCGATTTTTCTTTTACTAGTTCATGCACGGTCTGCTTCAACTCATGGAGTTCCGATGCAAACTTCGCCAAAAGATCTGCATCCCGGTCCGTCTTTCTCTTACGGCTTTTGTAACAGTACGGGTTATTGTCCTGGGAAAACCCTACTTTCCACGGAATTCTGCCTTTGCCTCGTACACGTCCTCCGTGTTCATCATTCCCGAGGGTTGTTGTCAGTGCGTCTTTCTCTCTGTTGAACTTGATCAAGCCCTCTTGAGCTTGGGTCATTGCGTCAATAAGGGCTTGGGTGGGAGCAAACTTTTTCTTCCGGTGAACACACCCCTGTCTCCGGGTCTAGCGATCCCCCATGCCCGTACCACCAGCTTTTGGCCCTTCGGTCCCATCCCTCTGTACCTAGAGGGATTCCTCGCACCCTCAGGTCCTCCTCCATCTTCTGCCACTTAGGCTCCGAAAGGCGGTATCCTCCTGGCCCCATAATATGATGGAACTTTTTCTTACTCGCATTATCCTTATTTTTTTCGATATTTCCTTGAAATGCTCCGATTTCTTTTGCCTCACAAATTCTGGCCAATCATCTTTCAGTTTCTCATGTTGTCCATTGAAATCCGGAGTCTTGCCCTTGTTGACATAGTCACTGGTTAATTTTTTCTTGAAGTTCCGGAATGCTTCGGCCATCTTCTGAAGAGCGAACTCTTTAACTAGCCTCCTCCTCTCACGTCCACCCGGAACCTCGTTACCGAATTCATCGACTTTGTTGTATTTCGGAGGTAGAATGAAATGTTCCATAAGCTTTCTCCAGCAATCCTTTTTCGTTCTCTTGTCGACAAAACTGAAACCAAGACGTGCCTTCTTTGGCTCCTTCCATTCCTGGACGGTGATCGGGACATTGTCTCTAACAACGACTCTGATTGGTTGATAAACTTTGACGTGTGATGTAGGGGCTTGCCGGTTTCACAGACAAAATCAATGGTATATGTTTCTCCTGTTTTCATCGCCTTGGATTTGCCACGCTTTGTCGTACTCGATCCGGCCGAGGGCTAAAAAAAGAAAGAGAGTCGCGTGCGTTAATACATATGTATTCACATTTCAGTAAGTTTGTATCACGAGAGGCTCAATGTATATATATACCTCGCCGGAGGTGGTTGCTACTTGCAATTCGAGATCGTCGTTTGTTGACGGTTGACCTCCGTCGACAATGTCCGTTCCTTCACCTTCTTGATCATCGACAATGTCTGTTCCACCGTCAAGGTTCAGAAAAGAAGAGACTACATCCTCTTCTTGCTCATATTCTGAGCCCGGCACATAAGGAATCTCGTTGTTTATGATGCCCATTAAATAACGTTCAGCCTCCGGATCCCTAAGCGGCTCGGCTCTATCGTCCGCCATATGTCACTCCTGCATGTAGTAAAAATTAATTAAGTATAAAGGAATTAAAAAATAAGATTAAGGGGACATAGAGGAGGAGCAGCGACAGTTGAATGATTAAGAGCTATTAAAAAATAAAATTGATGTTTTTTTGGTCAAATTTATACAATTATTCCCAAATAAATTTCCTTTTCTTTTTCCTTTTCTTTTTCCTCTCTGCTCTCTCTTTCCTTTTCTTTTTCCTTTTCAGTTTTTTATTGAGCACTAATTTGCATAGAAGTTTTTGTTTGAGCACTGCCAAGTATTTTGTTTTTCCTTTTCTTTTTTCTCCGCCGCCGCTCAAATTTAATGATTTATACAATTATTCCCAAATAAATTTCTTTTTCTTTTTCCTCTCTGCTCTCTCTTTCCTTTTCTTTTTCCTTTTCAGTTTTTTATTGAGCACTAATTTGCATAGAAGTTTTTGTTTGAGGAGGACGGCAGGCGGCGGAGGACGGCAGGCAGGCGGCGGCGGGCGACGGAGGACGGCAAGGCGCGCATCCAGTACGCGGCGACGAGGAGGACGGCAGGCGGCGGCGGGCGAGAAGACGACGGCGGCGGTCCCCTCTTCTTCTAGGCATGCGAGGAGGACGGAAGGCGGCGGCGGGCACCTACTGGAGACGAGGGCGGCGCGGAGAAGACGAGGGCGGCGCCGCGGAGAAGACGAGGTCCTGGCCGGATGCATTTGGTGGTTAGCGCGGAGAAGACGAGGGCCGCGGAGAATATATAGGGCAAGCCTTTAGTCCCGGTTGGGGACACCAACCGCGACTAAAGGGTACCTTTAGTCGCGGTTGGTGTCACGACCCGCGACTAAAGGTTCTTTCGCGCCGTTTTCGTTCCTGCGCGGAAAGAGCCTTTAGTCGCGGTTCGTGTCACGAACCGCGACTAAAGGTCCTTTTTCAAATACTTTTCATTTTAAAATCTTAAAAATACAAATAATATATCAAAAAATTCAGAAAAATAAAACTAATTCATTTTAAAATCTTAAAAATACAAATAATATATCAAAAAATTCAAAAAAATAAAACTAATTCATTTTAAAATCTTAAAAATACAAATAATATATCAAAAAATTCAGAAAAATAAAACTAATTCATTTAAAAATAAAACTAATTCATTTAAATTCAGAAAAATAAAACTAATTCATTTAATAATATATCAAAAAATTCATACAAATAATACTTATCATTTGGCAAGGACGAATGGTTCGTCAAGGTAACCAAGATTGTTGAAATCCACCATTGTCATTCCGTATTGCTCGTCCACCTTTACCCCACCTCCTGTTAGCTTGAACCATTTGCACCGGAACAAAGGGACCTTAAAGGAGGGTCCATAGTCAAGTTCCCATATCTCCTCTATGTAACCATAATATGTGACCTTTTGCCCATTCTCGGTTGCTGCATCAAAGCGGACACCACTATTTTGGTTGGTGCTCTTTTTATCTTGGGCGATGGTGTAAAATGTATTCCCATTTATCTCGTACCCTTGGAAAGTCGTTATAGTCGAAGATGGTGTCTTGGCCAACATGTACAGCTGATCTCCAACATCATTGTCATTCATTAAATGTTTTCGCAACCAATTGCCGAAAGTCTCCATGTGGGCCTTTCTAATCCAGGATTCAGGCTTCCCCGGGTTGTCCGAGCGTAAAATATTCTTGTGTTGCTCGAAGTACGGAGCCACCAAGCTGGAATTTTGCAGAACTGTGTGGTGTGCTTCAGTCATAGAATGACCGTCCATACATATCGTTGATTTCCTTCCGATCGTGCCTTTTCCACTTAGTCTTCCCTCGTGCCGCGATTGAGGAATGCCAATCCGCTTAAGGTCAGGAACATAGTCAATACAGAACTCAATTACCTCCTCATTTCCATAGCCCTTGACGATGCTTCCTTCTGGCCTAGCACGGTTACGAACATATTTCTCTAATACTCCCATGAACCTCTCAAAGGGGAACATATTGTGTAGAAATACAGGACCGAGAATGGAAATCTCTTCGACTAGGTGGAGCAGGAGGTGCGTCATAATATCGAAGAAGGATGGTGGGAACACCAACTCGAAACTGACAAGGCATTGGACCACATCGTTCTGTTGGTAGATCTTCTGGATTGATTACCTTCTGAGAGATTGCATTGAGGAATGCACATAGCTTCACAATGGCTACTCGAACATTTTCCGGTAGGAGCCCCCTCAAAGCAATCGAAAGCAATTGCGTCATAATCACGTGGCAGTCGTGAGACTTCTGGTTTAGGAACTTTTTGTCCGCCATGTTTATTATTCCCTTTATATTCGGCGAGAAGCCAGACGGGACCTTCATACTGCTCAGGCATTCAAAAAAATGACCTTCTCTTCTTTGGTAAGAGCGTAGCTGGCACGACCTTGAAACCATTCCGGATGCCGGTCATCTGGGTCATTCAAAAGTTGTTGGTCCTGCCGTGCTTCCTTTGTATCATTGTCTTCCCATACACGCCCAAGAAGCTTAGCAGGTTCACGCAAATATTCTTCGTAACATGCATCACGTCGATTGCAGAGCGGACATCTAGGACTTTCCAATATTCTAGCTCCCAAAATATAGATTTCTTCTTCCACATGGGTGCGTGCTCGTCAACTCCCCGCGGAACTGATTGTCCGCCAGGACCCTTTCCAAAGATGACTTTCAAATCCTTGACCATATCAAATATCTCAGCACCAGTACGTTTCGCAGGCTTCGGCCGGTGATCTGCCTTGCCGTTGAAATGGTTGCCTTTCTTTCTTACGTTATGATTTCGGGAAAGAAATCGACGATGACCCAGGTACACGTTCTTCTTACAATTACCCAAACGTACACTTTCAGTCTCATGTAAGCAGTGCGTGCATGCATTGTATCCCTTATTTGTTTGTCCCGAAAGGTTACTGACAGCAGGCCAATCGTTGATGGTTACAAAAAGCAACGCTCGTAGGTCAAATTCCTCTTCTTTGTGCTCATCCCAAACACGTACACCAGGTCTGCCCCACAACTGTAAAAGTTCATCAACTAATGGCCTTAGGTACACATCGATGTCGTTGCCGGGTTGCTTTGGACCTTGGATGAGCACTGGCATCATAATGAACTTCCGCTTCATGCACAACCAAGGAGGAAGGTTGTAGATGCATAGAGTCACGGGCCAGGTGCTATGGCTGGAGCTCTGCTCGCCAAAAGGATTCATGCCATCAGTACTTAGACCAAATCTTATGTTCCTTGCGTCAGCTGCAAAATCTTTGAACACTCTGTCGATCTTTCTCCATTGCGTTCCATCAGCGGGGTGTCTCAACTCCCGTCGGACTTACGGTCCTCTTTGTGCCATCGCAACGACTTGGCATGCTTTTTGTTCCTGAACAGACGTTTCAACCGTGGTATTATAGAGCATACCACATCACCTTGGCGGGAACCCTCTTCCTGGGTTTCTCGCCCTCAACATCGTCACCAGGGTCATCGCCTCTGATCTTATAACGCAATGCAGTGCATACAGGGCATTCATTCAAATTCTCGTATTCACCGCGGTAGAGGATGCAGTCGTTAATGCATGCACGTATCTTCAGAACCTCTAAACCTAGAGGGCAGACAACCTTCTTTGCTTCGTACGTACTGGCGGGCAACTCGTTATTCTTCGGAAACATATTCTTCAACATTTTCAGCAAATTTTCAAATGATGAGTCAGCTACACCTTCCCGTGCCTTCCATTTTAGCAAATCCAGTGTGCAGCCCAGCTTTTTCAGACTATTATCGCATCCTGGGTACAGCGACTTTTTGTGATCCTCTAACATGCGATCCAAATTCTCCCTCTCCTTGTCAGTTTCGCAGCGTCTCCGTGCATCAGCAATGGTCCGACCAAGATCATCAGCGGGCTCATCATGTGCCTCTTCTTCACCTTCACCTAACCCTTCCCCACCTTCAGCATCATCCTCCATGAAAGTATCACCGAAATGATCATGATAGTTGTCATCGATATCATCCCCTTCTTCATCTTCTTCCATTCTAATCCCTCTTTCTCCATGCTTGGTCCCACAATTATAGCTTCGCATGAAACCGTGCCGAAGCAGGTGCATGTGAACGTCGCTTGAGGAGGAGTAACCCTTCTGATTCTTACAGACAGCACATGGACAGATAATAAAACCTCGCTGCTTGTTCGCATTTGCCACTACGAGGAAATCTTTCAAACCCGTAGTGAACTCGCCGGAGAGTCGGGGACCGTACATCCATTGCCGATTCATCTGCATTATTATTATATAAAGTATATAATTAACCATCATGCATTTGTTAAACTAACTAGCTAGAAATAATACAAATTAAACAATGAACTACACACATGCATATTTTATCAATGACACATGAAAGGTTCAAGTTGCTAACCGCGATCGCGGAGGAAAAATAAATGAGAAAGCTCAAGTGTGGCTCGGACACTTCATATCATGTTTGTTTCATGCTCTCGGGCATTTCATCGAACACCTTGTGTGCATAGGAGGAACCAAAAGCAAACCCACCACCCCCCTTCTGAATTGTGGCTAAGTGAAGTGAGCTGAGTCCTATATATAGGGATGGGCCTTTAGTCCCGGTTGGCCTGGCCAACCGCGACTAAAGGCCTTCGGGCCAGCCTGAGGACCTTTAGTCCCGGTTGGCCAGCTGTCGACCGAGCGCGCTGGGCCCAGATAGTTGGTCGCGGGTCTCCTCCCGAACCGCGACTAAAGACCCCTTTGGTCGCGGTTCGATTATTTTAGCGACTAATGGGGGCGTATGGAAGCCTCTTTTTCTACTAGTGGAATATGGTGTTCAGTGGCGACCCAAATTGAGGCATGGCGAGCCTCGGGCTAAGAATTGCCAATTTATGTGAGAACACATGGTGAGATTGAGGGATTCAATGAGAAAACCATGGCTGGCCCGCGATGACTTTAATGAGGCGATACAAACACCTGTCAATGACTGCTAGGGTCGAGTCCCATATGCAACATTTCACGATTCTCTGACAACTTGTGAACTAACAAATTTGGATTTCACATGGGTTCCTTGTACATATGATAACCGACAGAGGAATAGGTGTAATGTAAAGGTTCGACTCGCCCGGGCGTGTTCGGATGAGACTTGTTTATCAGACCAGGTGCTACAACTAGTCTTGCATCATCGAGGCGGACTCCAACTTGGCGAAGCACGCTTCCAGATCGAGCTTCCACAGAGCCGGTGTCGATCTAGGAGGATTGCGCCTAGAGTTGCTTCAGTCTCGCGATCACGCGCTCATGGCCTTGGCTTTTGTCCTGGCGGTGTTGCTGCCATGGCATTGGTTGGAGACGTGCCATGGTTCCATTCCCTGCCATGGCAATGACCATGGAGTTATGTAAAAGCTAGAACCATTTTGACAACTGCTTTTTTGCTGAGACCATTTTAATGTACACATTAGACAAAAAAAAGTTTCTATCGCTTTAGATTATAAAGTAACTGCCAATTATAAAGTTGATACACCACAAGAGTTCACATGCATCAAGAAAATAACATAGTAACAATGTCTTGCCGGGGCTCAGCACAACACACCCTGAAACATGGCTAAGCAACTAATTTACGGTTCCCACATGAATAAGTTGCGCCATAGCTACAAAGTACGTAGAATAGACAAAAAAATAGGTCTTCATGGAGCTGGGCCTCAAAAGCAATTTCCGGCCGGTAGAATAAAGATATACAAACAAACTGATGCTCACGTAAGTACCCACGTAAATTGCACAATGTTTTTCTACTGCAATCAGATCACTGTATTTGCTGGACGGATCCAATTTAAGCTGCACATGGATGAATTAAGAGGTCGCGACGCGCCGACTCTAATCAAGCACGTACGTACTGTACGCCGTGCGGGCTCTGTTGGTACGCCTGGTTGGATGGATCCCTGGATCGATCACACGGCCACGTGCGGTCAGAGGGTCCGGCCGGTCAAAGCACGGATGGGCGGCTACCCCGCCGTACAGCTGTCAGACACGTGGTGGTGGTGGGCGGGTGCATGCGCGGGACAGCGGCGCGCGCTCTCTCTATCATCGATCACCACCGCGACACGGGCGCCACAGTCGAGTTTGCCCCATCCCGTGCTGATGGATGCGTCGCCTCGTCGTCGTCGTCGAGACGATCGCCGTCGGTTGGGCCGCCCGCCGCGTCGCCGGGAATCCGGAACGGAACGTGCATGCATGCATGCGCGGACGGCGTCAAATCAAGCGTGATCCCGTCCTGTTATCCCGGCTCCCGCACGCATGCGTCCACCTCCGTGCCTCCTCCCATTCCTCCTGCCATCGATGCAAGCTAGCTGTAGAGTCTAGAGCATATCCCAGCCAGCCGGCCTCCACTTGGTCTCTCTCTCTCTCTCTCTCTGGTCTGGTCATCCGTAGCTTGCACTGCATGCATGCATGGCGTCTAGTCTCCACTCTCCACCTCTCCCTTCCCATGCCCCCATGCTCCATTCTACCGCTGCACGCATGGCACGCAGAGGCCTCGCGATTCACGCCACGCACTCACTGCGTCGTCCATGCATGGCTATGGCCTGGCCTGCAGTGACATCGATCAATCCTCTGTACCAGGGCGCACGCGAGGCCTCTCGCCTTTCCACCCCCCTTTGATGTGCGCCTACTGTATCGTAACGTACAGAGCGCGCAGGCACAGCGATCAAACGGAACAGCGCCTCTCCCCCCTGTCGCTCACCGCACCTGCGTGGCTACATCTCAGCGTCTGCGTGCCAACGAAGTCGGCCAGGGCAGGTCGCTCGCGTCGCGTCGCGCGCACGGCCGAGTTAACAAATGCGAGCTGCAGGTCAAAGTACGCACAGGCACATCGACGTTTCTGCCTGCGTTAGCTCTGCTTTGGTTCCTACCAATTCGTAGTTAATCTGGGTGGGTGAGAATGTGAGATCACTTGACTGAAAACATTATCATCCTATATCTTGCAGCTGCCTGCCTACTTGCATAGCGGTAACCGTAGTTGATTGGTGTAGCCCCGGCTCCAGGAGCACATATATGCGTGCGTGCATGCATGAGCATGACCTCATGCCCTTGCTTTCTAGTACTATTTGCACCCTGTCAGTGCTTAATCTAATTAGCTACTACTCTGTAACTATATTATGCATGTCAGATCATATCATAGTCGCACAACTCTAGCTAATTCAATAAGGTTCGAATACCTGTAACTCCGGACTCACTAGCTCATCAGCCAATACTACTGTACAGAGCAAACGATAGCTAGATACTCCTAGCTAGCTAGACCGACGGGCGAGAGATTGGACCAGATAGGTTTCGAAGAAATTAAGGGGGGTGGACAAAGGCGCGCGTAGGGACGATGTCGATCTCCACTGGGCTTTACAATAGCAGTATTATTGTAAGGTGAGTATTAAAGCAACTCGAGCTAGCTGACGCCTGACGGTGTTGGTTTACCCAACTTAACCCCCATTGTTTATGTGTTCAAGCCTATGATTAACTTATCTTGGGGAGTATTGTATTGCATTGCATTGTATTGGAGGTTGAGCTAGATGCCCTGCGGTGGGGCTAACTTGGCTACACTTGTACGGCGACAAAAACTGCTTTACATGCTTTTGTTTTGGTAGCTTGTTTATTTACCGTGAGCGAGTTTCGTTGGTTGGTGGGTGAGAACGTACGCAGATATTTAAACGTAATGCTAGCTGTGGCAAATATATTAACAACTGCTCTACTATGATCAACATGGTAATTGAGAAATTGCATAGTATTCCTCAGCGATAGGAGCCGAGACACGTATCAGTTCAAGGCCGGATATGCCTAAATATGCAGTGGTAGATGCTGTCAATTGTCATACGTGCCAGACAGCTAGCATAACCAAGCAGCATGCATGCATGTGGCAACATGATGGTGCTCCACATATGCAGTCGTGCATGCAGCTGATTAATCAGAAATATATCGACAGATCCATGTCCTTTTGCCTCGATCCAACGCTTTGATTGTATAGCTGATAATTATCCTTTTTCGATCGAACAATAATTGATTAACTGGCTGATTGCCTTGACAAGAGTCACATACATATATAACTGCTTGAAAATGCAAGGTAATTAATATATACAAAGTTACAAACTAGGTCAACTATTATTCAATTTCAACATGCAAAGGTTCCAACAGCAAGCTAATTTGTTAAACTCAACTAGCTAACTATTTTAGGCATTCTATGAATAGTATTACTTTTGTTTTGAAGAAGTATATATCTAGCTTGTTGGATACTCATAAGCCATTCTTCAATAGTCCAAATCTGCATCCCAACTTGAACATGTATATTTTCTCTCCTGGCCTGCTTGGATACTGATCTTAATTATCAGGTCTTGCTTTATAACCAAAATCCAAACTGATGGAGGGCACTATTCTTTACAGCCTGTTGTTGGGTGCACTGTTGATGATCTTAAAGCACATTAGCCAGTGTACTAGCTGCTGCATGATGTGTGGCCCTACCTGTTTTAAGCGATTAAAACATCAGGAAAGCCTGTCACGACCCTGTGCTTAGACAGGGGAGGGCAATAATTAGTGCCACCCTTTAACGAAAAAGCTGAAACACATAGCTTTCGTTCATGTTTTTTCCAACACCCGATTCCGCCGTACGTGCGCGCATGCATGAAATATGGATGAATTGCAGATCAAACTATGAAAAGGTGTTAGCAGCAGAAATTGCAGACCGGTCGAGGCACTGACATCATGGGTTTGGTCATTTCGGGAAAACGAGCAGCGTCTATTCTGGGAGTTACTTCCTGGTACAAAGACAAGGTACCAGAGTAACTAACCTAATTAACATCATCTTCAGCTTTAAGTAATCTGAGCTCCTGCCTATGTGAAATGCACTGAGAGGAGCTGATTAGATCGGCGGACGGGACAGGCCACGACGTGATTAAAATAACGCAGCTTAGCTAATCATGCTAGCTAACTAGCGGGCATCCAATGACCTGCCGGCCGGTTGATTAAGAAACTGGCGATGGCGGGCTAAAGCCCGATTAAAGTAGCCTGGCACGCAAGTGGGCAGGGGATTAGATTAATTACATTAGATTAGATCGGACGATCTCTCAGAGCTGTGGGATTAAGATAATTAATCCCGCGCGGCGCTCTGTCCCGTCGATCGCCGGGCATGTGCCGTCGCCCGCGCTTGTCGCCTTGCGCCGTCGCCGTGGACGGCCCCTCGCGCGCTCCCCTGTCTAGTTGTTAGCTTAGCGAGCTAATGATAACCATATATAATCTTTTCCTTTGTTAATGCGCCTCTCTGACTTTAGCGCATCGATTGTTAACGACCCTTCCTCGAGCAGCCTAGCTAGGATCGATCGACAGTCTGTGTGCTGTGCGCATTATACTTTGCTTGATTGATTGGACTCCAATCCATCGAGATGAAGTGATGCGCCAAGTTGGCTCGCTGGCTGGATGGCCGGTCTTAACCTGTGTTCGCCTAATCCGGGCTAGATACATGCAACTTGGAATCAATGGCGGCCGGCTCCATGTTTGCATGCATCTCTCCTTGTCATTTCATGGAATTATGTCCCCCCGTTTTGAGATGTCCTGATCTGGAACCAGTACTACATCGCTCGCGTCCCCATCGGTCGATCTTTTTTTGGAAAATCAAGGAAGGCCATCGTCGATTATTGGCCTGGTTCGGATTAATTAGAGGGGTCTTGCTCGAGCTAAACCGACATCGAAATCAATCAGATAGGAGTACTACAAAATTGGTTGTTCAGGTGTATCTCTAACTTAAGATCCTCCTTCATTTTTAATACTGTCAACGAATCGCCAAGGATAGGATTAACAACAGGCGCGCAGTGGGCGCGGCGTTCAAGGCGAGGGCGGGAGCGAGGAGGACACTTGTCGAGCAGCGGGCCTTCAGACGCCCTTTCCTTCCCTGTTGGTGTGGGGAGCCGGTGAACAGCGGTTGCACTAGAGGCGGCACGTGGGATGGGGGAGCTCGTCACTGGGCAGTGGGTCCACGCGCACACGTGGGAGGCGGCCCCCGCGACGGGGACGCGCCGTGCGGTGCGGACGGAGCGGCGCAGGGAGGGAGAACCGGAGATGTCACGTCGAATCTTTGACGACGCCCCCGCGTGATGGGCCGGCCGGCGGGCCACGGGGAGCAAATGGCGGGCCGCGCGCCCACGTGCCGGTGCCGGCGACCATGCATGCAGGCACCCGTCGATCGTTGCTCCCCCCCGCGCGCGCGGTGCCGTCACGTCCGCGAGCGAACATGGCGACGGCGACGGCGACGAGGGAGGGGTCGGTGCCCGCCGCCGTCGTCGTCGATGCATCACCCGAACGTCTCGCGAGTTGGCCCGGGAATCATGGGCTCCGGCGTGTGCGGCGGTAGTGGAAATCTCACGGCCCACTAGCATCCCTTATGCCCTACTCTTTTTTTTTTCCGAGGGAAAAGAACCGGATGAAATGAAATAGTAGCCCGTGCTCGTACGGACATTTGGCAGAGCGTGGTTCGGTCCCATACATATTCCCGCGAAAGCGAGGTGCATTTTATATTTGAAAAGGAGCAAGAGAAAGGTAAATTCGAGTTGTTCCTGGCTAGTGCTGCTTGCCTGCTGCGTAAGAACCGGCATGGCATGGGCGGCAGGTATATTCGTTTGACAAACACAAAAAGTGCGCAGCAACTGGATTGACAGGAGATATTTCTAACCGAAATCTGCGAGCTCAAGGAACCAAAGCATATTTAACCTTTTTGAAATCCGTGTGCTGATTGATTGGAGTCGATGCAAGTTTTGACTCGTCTCGATCGGAAACCGACAGTGGCAACAAGCACAAGCATTGCCAAAACAGAAGGAAAACTAAATGAGGGAAGGCAGTTATGACATTTGAACTTTGAACTATTAGCATGGAGAGAGGCAAACTGAACATAAACACTGGTCTCTTCAAAAAGGACTGTAGCTCAATGTCAACCTTTTCTTTTAAAGGAAATGTCACCCATACACTGGGAACCTCATTTCGGGAGTGGGCTTTTGCAAGTTATCAAGATATTTCCTACCATTGCTTTAAAAGAGTTGTGGGTGATGGCTGCAAGCAGGGACGGAGACAAAACCCTTGCACGCCGAGTGTCTATACCTTGCTTGCTACAAGGTGTGTATGGGGCGCTCACTTGCAGGCCACCTCAAATGGGTTGGTCCAAAGTTTCCGTGTGCCGTACCATATACACATGGTACATCAATGGTATTCCAGAAAATATTTACTTAAAATTAAAAAATGTCGTGTGTTTAAAAAATGTTAGCATTGAAAAATGTTTCATGACATTTAAAACATGTTTATTGTTTGGAAAAGATGTTCATCACATTTCCTTAAAATCTTTACATAAATTCAAAAAAAATGTGCACAAATTAAAAAAGTGCTTCATGCCATTCATAAAAATATCACTTGTTTCAAAAGATATGTTCGTCAAATTTAAGTCAAATATTTATTAAGCATAAAAAAGTCCGGGTGGTTAGAAAACGCTTCATACCATTTAAGTTTTATTTTGTGACTTTTAAACTAATGTCACACGTTTGAAGTATATGTCAGTGACATTAAAAAAAATGTTTGCTACCATTCAGAAGAAATATATTCAATTAGTATTAGAAAATCTTTACCAATTTTAAAAATTTCAAAAATGTATTCATATATTTGAGAAATGTTTAACGTGTATAAAAATGTTACATGTGTATAAAAAATGTACAACATGTATTCAAAAAGTCAACATGTATTTGCAAATAAAAAACAGAAAGAAAAACATGTTGAAAACCGAAGAAAACATAAGAAAACCAAAGAAAAACAAATAAAAGCATGAAAACCTATCAGAAGAACACACAAAAAAAACATGGAAGCTTCTAAAACTAAACCTGTGCATAGAAACTTCCCAAAACTGCTCTATTGGGCCGGCCCAATAGGGCGAGCCATAGTCGAGTGCTAGACGAAGGTGAGGCTATCGTATGTCTTGTCTTGTCTTGGTATGGTTGAGAAATAGCTCCCATGCTCGACACATGTGCGTAGGGAGGTGTGGCTATGTGCAGCGTCTTGCGAGGCAGAAGCATGCCTTGCCTAAAGGGTGCCGCTGGTGTGCAGGCCCAGTAGGGCGTGTACGTCATGCTTGAAGGAAACATGCCCTAGAGGCAATAATAAATTTATTATTTATTTCCTCATATCATGATAAATGTTTATTATTCATGATAGAATTGTATTAACCGGAAACATAATACATGTGTGAATACATAGACAAACATAGTGTCACTAGTATGCCTCTACTTGACTAGCTCGTTAATCAAAGATGGTTGAGCTTCCTAGCCATGGACATGAGTTGTCATTTGATTAACGGGATCACATCATTAGGAGAATGATGTGATTGACTTGACCCATTCCGTTAGCTTAGCACTTGATCGTTTAGTATGTTGCTATTGCTTTCTTCATGACTTATACATGTTCCTATGACTATGAGATTATGCAACTCCCGGTTACCAGAGGAACACTTTGTGTGCTACCAAACGTCACACCGTAACTGGGTGATTATAAAGGTGCTCTACAGGTGTCTCCGAAGGTACTTGTTGAGTTGGCGTATTTCGAGATTAGGATTTGTCACTCCGATTGTCGGAGAGGTATCTCTGGGCCCTCTCGGTAATGCACATCACTATAAGCCTTGCAAGCATTGTAACTAATGAGGTAGTTGCGAGATGATGTACAACAGAACGAGTAAAGAGACTTGCCGGTAACGAGATTGAACTAGGTATTGAGATACCGACGATCGAATCTCGGGCAAGTAACATACCGATGACAAAGGGACCAACGTATGTTGTTATGCGGTTTGATCGATAAAGATCTTCGTAGAATATGTGGGAGCCAATATGAGCATCCAGGTGCCGCTATTGGTTATTGACCGGAGACGTGTCTCGGTCATGCCTACATAGTTCTCGAACCCGTAGGGTCCGCACGCTTAAAGTTCGGTGACGATCGGTATTATGAGTTTTTGTGTTTTGATGTACCGAAGGTAGTTCGGAGTCCCGGATATGATCACGGACATGACGAGGAGTCTCGAAATGGTCGAGACGTAAAGATCGATATATTGGATGACTATGTTCGGACACCGGAAAGGTTCCGGGAGGTTCGAACATTTACCGGAGTACCGGGGGGTTACCGGAACCCCCGGGGAGTTAATTGGGCCTCATGGGCCTTAGTGGGAGAAGAGGAGGGGCGGCCAGGGCAGCCGCGCCCCCCCTCCCCCTCTAGTCTGAATTGGACAAGGAGGGGGCGGCGCCCCCTTTTTCCTTCTCCTTCTCTCTCCCTTCCTTCCCTCTCCTACTCCAACAAGGAAAAGGAGGAGTCCTACTCCCGGTGGGAGTAGGACTCCCCCCTTGGCGCGCCCTCCTCCTGGCCGGCCGCCTCCCCCCTTGCTCCTTTATATACAGGGGCAGGGGGCACCTCTAGACACAACAATTGTTCTCTTGATATCATAGCCGTGTGCGGTGCCCCCTCCACCATACTCCACCTCGATCATATCGTAGTGGTGCTTAGGCGAAGCCATGCGTCGGTAGCAATATCATCACCGTCATCACGCCGTCGTGCTGACGGAACTCTCCTGTGAAGCTCTGCTGGATTGGAGTTCGCGGGACGTCATCGAGCTGAACGTGTGCTGAACTCGGAGGTGCCGTACATTCGGTACTTGGATCGGTCGGATCGTGAAGACGTACGACTACATCAACCGCGTTGTGCTAACACTTCCGCTTTCGGTCTACGAGGGTACGTGGACAACACTCTCCCCTCTCGTTGCTATGCATCACCATGATCTTGCGTGTGCATAGGATTTTTTTTGAAATTACTACGTTCCCCAACAGTGGCATCCGAGCCTGGTTTTATGCGTAGATGTTATATGCACGAGTAGAACACAAGTGAGTTGTGGGCGATACAAGTCATACTGCTTACCAGCATGTCATACTTAGGTTCGGCGGTATTGTTGGATGAAGCGGCCCGGACCGGCATTGCGCGTACGCTTACGCGAGACTGGTTCTACTGACGTGCTTTGCACACAGGTGGCTGGCGGGTGTCAGTCTCTCCAACTTTAGTTGAACCGAGTGTGGCTATGCCCGGTCCTTGAGAAGGTTAAAACAGCACTAACTTGACGAACTATCATTGTGGTTTTGATGCATAGGTACGAACGGTTCTTGCTCAGCCCGTAGCAGCCATGTAAAACTTGCAACAACAAAGTAGAGGACGTCTAACTTGTTTTTGCAGGGCATGTTGTGATGTGATATGGTCAAGGCATGATGCTATATTTTATTGTATGAGATGATCATGTTTTGTAACCGAGTTACCGGCAACTGGCAGGAGCCATATGGTTGTCGCTTTATTGTATGCAATGCAATCGCCCTGTAATTGCTTTACTTTATCACTAAGTGATAGCGATAGTCGTAGAAGCAATAGTTGGCGAGACGACAACAATGTTACGATGGAGATCAAGGTGTCGCGCCGGTGACGATGGTGATCATGACGGTGCTTCGGAGATGGAGATCACAAGCACAAGATGATGATGACCATATCATATCACTTATATTGATTGCATGTGATGTTTATCCTTTTGCATCTTATTTTGCTTTGATTGACGGTAGCATTATAAGATGATCTCTCACTAAATTTCAAGATAAAGTGTTCTCCCTGAGTATGCACCGTTGCCAAAGTTCGTCGTGCCGAGACACCACGTGATGATCGGGTGTGATAAGCTCTACGTTCATCTACAACGGGTGCAAGCCAGTTTTGCACACGCAGAATACTCGGGTTAAACTTGACGAGCCTAGCGTATGCAGATATGGCCTCGGAACACTGAGGCCGAAAGGTCGAGCGTGAATCATATATAGATATGATCAACATAGTGATGTTCACCATTGAAAACTACTCCATCTCACGTGATGATCGGACATGGTTTAGTTGATTTGGATCACGTGATCACTTAGATGATTAGAGGGATGTCTATCTAAGTGGGAGTTCTTAAGTAATATGATTAATTGAACTTAAATTTATCATGAACTTAGTGCCTGATAGTATTTTGCTTGTCTATGTTGATTATAGATAGATGGCCCGTGCTGTTGTTCCGTTGAATTTTAATGCGTTCCTTGAGAAAGCAAAGTTGAAAGATGATGGTAGCAATTACACGGACTGGGTCCGTAACTTGAGGATTATCCTCATTGCTGCACAGAAGAGTTACGTCCTGGAAGCACCGCTAGGTGTACCACCTGTGCTGGCAACTACAGACGTTGTGAATGCCTGGCAGTTGCGTGTTGATGACTGCTACCTCTTGAGCACTGCGTTGGTTTTCCCTTGAAGAGGAAAGGGTGATGCAGCAAAGTAGCGTAAGTATTTCCCTCTTTTTTTGAGAACCAAGGTATCAATCCAGTAGGAGGCCACGCACGAGTCCCTCACACCTACACAAACAAATAAATCCTCGCAACCAACGCGATAAGGGGTTGTCAATCCCTACACGGTCACTTACGAGAGTGAGATCTGATAGATATGATAAGATAATATTTTTGGTATTTTTGTGATAAAGATGCAAAGTAAAATAAAAGCAAAATAAAAGGCAACGGAAATAGCTAAGTGTTGGAAGATTAATATGATGGAAAATAGACCTGGGGGCCATAGGTTTCACTAGTGGCTTCTCTCAAGAGCATAAGTATTTACGGTGGGTAAACAAATTACTGTTGAGCAATTGACAGAATTGAGCATAGTTATGAGAATATCTAGGTATGATCATGTATATAGGCATCACGTCCGAGACAAGTAGACCGACTCCTGCCTGCATGTACTACTATTACTCCACACATCGACCGCTATCCAGCATGCATCTAGAGTATTAAGTTCATAAGAACAGAGTAACGCTTTAAGCAAGATGACATGATGTAGAGGGATAAACTCATGCAATATGATATAAACCCCATCTTGTTATCCTCGATGGCAACAATACAATACGTGCCTTGCTGCCCCTACTATCACTGGGAAAGGACACCGCAAGATTGAACCCAATGCCAAGCACTTCTCCCATTGCAAGAAAGATCAATCTAGTAGGCCAAACCAAACTGATAATTCGAAGAGACTTGCAAAGATAACCAATCATACATCAAAGAATTCAGAAGATTCAAATATTGTTCATAGATAAACTTGATAATAAACCCACAATTCATCGGTCTCAACAAACACACCGCAAAAGAAGATTACATCGAATAGATCTCCACGAGAGAGGGGGAGAACATTGTATTGAGATCCAAAAAGAGAGAAGAAGCCATCTAGCTAATAACTATGGACCCGAAGGTCTGAGGTAAACTACTCACACTTCATCGGAGAGGCTATGGTGTTGATGTAGAAGCCCTCCGTGATCGATGCCCCCCCCGGCGGAGCTCCGGAACAGGCCCCAAGATGGGATCTCACGGTACAGAAGGTTGCGGCGGTGGAATTAGGTTTTTGGCTCCGTATCTGATCGTTTGGGGGTACGTAGGTATATATAGGAGGAAGGAGTACGTGGGTGGAGCAACGTGGGGCCCACGAGGGTGGAGGGCGCCCCCTACCTCGTGGCTTCCTGGAAGCTTTCCTGACGTAGGGTCCAAGTCCTCTGGATCATGTTCATTCCGAAAATCACGTTCCCGAAGGTTTCATTCCGTTTGGACTCCGTTTGATATTGTTTTTCTGCGAAACTCTGAAATAGGCAAAAAACAACAATTCTAGGCCGGGCCTCCGGTTAATAGGTTAGTCCCAAAAATAATATAAAAGTGTATAATAAATCCCAATAATGTCCAAAACAGAATATAATATAGCATGGAGCAATAAAAAATTATAGATACGTTGGAGACGTATCAAGCATCCCCAAGCTTAATTCCTGCTCGTCCTCGAGTAGGTAAATGATAAAAACAGAATTTTTGATGTGGAATGCTACTTGGCATAATTTCAATGTAATTCTTCTTAATTGTGGTATGAATATTCAGATCCAAAAGATTCAAGATAAAAGTTCAATATTGACATAAAAATAATAATACTTCAAGCATACTAACTAAGCAATTATGTCCTCTCAAAATAACATGGCCAAAGAAAGTTCATCCCTACAAAATCATATAGTTTAGTCATGCTCCATTTTCGTCACACAAGAATGCTCTCATCATGCACAACCCCGATGACAAGCCAAACAATTGTTTCATATTTTAGTAATCTTAAACTTTTTCAACCTTCACGCAATACATGAGCGTGAGCCATGGATATAACACTATGGGTGGAATAGAATATAATGATGGGGGTTATGTGGAGAAGACAAAAAAGGAGAAAGTCTCACATCAACGAGGCTAATCAATGAGCTATGGAGATGCCCATCGATTGATGTTAATGCAAGGAGTAGGGATTGCCATGCAACGGATGCACTAGAGCTATAAATATATGAAAGCTCAACAAAAGAAACTAAGTGGGTGTGCATCCAACTTGCTTGCTCACGAAGACCTAGGGCACTTGAGGAGGCCCATTGTTGGAATATACAAGCCAAGTTCTATAATGAAAAATTCCCACTAGTATATGAAATTGACAAAACAAGAGACTCTATCATGAAGACTATGGTGCTACTTTGAAGCAAAAGTGTGGTAAAAGGATAGTAACATTGTCCCTTCTCTCTTTTTCTCTCTCCTTTTTGGGCCTTCTCTTTTTTATGGCCTTTCTCACCTTTTTTTATTCCTCACTTGGGACAATGCTCTAGAAAATGATGATCATCACACTTCTATTTATTTACAACTCAATGATTACAACTCGATACTAGAACAAAGTATGACTCTATATGAATGCCTCCGGCGGTGTACCGGGATATGCAATGAACCAAGAGTGACATGTATGAAAGAATTATGAACGGTGGCTTTGCCACAAATACTATGTCAACTACATGACCATGCAAAGCAATATGACAATGATGAGCGTGTCATGATAAACGGAACAGTGGAAAGTTGCATGGCAATATATCTCGGAATGGCTATGGAAATGCCATAATAGGTAGGTATGGTGGCTGTTTTGAGGAAGATATAAGGAGGTTTATGTGTGAAAGAGCGTATCATATCACGGGGTTTGGATGCACCGGTGAAGTTTGCACCAACTCTCAATGTGAGAAAGGGCAATGCACGGTACCGAAGAGGCTAGCAATGATGGAAAGGTGAGAGTGCATATAATCCATGGACTCAACATTAGTCATAAAGAACTCACATACTTATTGCAAAAATCTACAAGTCATCAAAAACCAAGCACTACGCGCATGCTCCTAGGGGGATAGATTGGTAGGAAAAGACCATCGCTCGTCCCCGACCGCCACTCATAAGGAGGACAATCAAAGAACACCTCATGTTTCAAATTTGTTACATAACGTTTACCATACGTGCATGCTACGGGACTTGCAAACTTCAACACAAGTATTTCTCAAATTCACAACTACTCAACTATCACGACTTTAATATCACTACCTCCATGCATCAAAACAATCATCAAGCATCAAACTTCTCTTAGTATTCAAAACACTCATAAGAAAGTTTTTACTAATCTTGAATACCTAGCATATTAGGATTATTTAAGCAAATTACAATGCTATTTAAGACTCTCAAAATAATCTAAGTGAAGCATAAGAGATCAATAGTTTCTATAAAACAAATTCACCACCATGCTCTAAAAGATATAAGTGAAGTACTAGAGCAAAAACTATATAACTCAAAAGATATAAGTGAAGCACATAGAGTATTCTAATAATTTCCGAATCATGTGTGTCTCTCTCAAAAGGTGGGTACAGCAAAGATGATTATGGTAAACTAAAAATCAAAGACTCAAATCATACAAGACGCTCCAAGCAAAACACATATCATGTGGTGAATGAAAATATAGCTCCAAGTAAAGTTACCGATGGAAGTAGACGAAAGAGGGGATGCCTTCCGGGGCATCCCCAAGCTTTGGCTTTTAGGTGTCCTTAGATTATCTTGGGGGTGCCATGGAATCCCCAAGCTTAGGCTCTTGCCACTCCTTGTTCCATAATCCATCAAATATTTCACCCAAAACTTGAAAACTTCACAACACAAAACTCAGCAGAAAATCTCGTGAGCTCCGTTAGCGAAAGAAAACAAAATATCACTTCAAGGTACTGTAATGAACTCATTCTTTATTTATATCGGTGTTAAACCTAATGTATTACAACTTCTCTATGGTTTATAAACTATTTTACTAGCCATAGATTCATCAAAATAAGCAAACAACACATGAAAAACAGAATCTGTCAAAAACAGAACAGTCTGTAGTAATCTGTAACTAACGCAAACTTCTGGAACTCCAAAAACATCAGCCAAAATATGAAGACCTAGAAAATTTGTTTATTTATCAGCATCAATTGGAATCAATATTTTATCACGTTCTGGTGATTTTTAACAATTATTTTCGTGAACAGAAAGTTTCTGGAATTTTCTGCAAGATCAAATAACTATCATCCAAGAAGATCCTATAGGTTTAACTTGGCACAAACACTAATTAAAACATAAAAACAAATCTAACCAGAGGCTAGAAAAAATATTTATTCCTAAACAGAAGCAAAAAGCAAAAAACAAAAAATAAAATTGGGTTGCCGCCCAACAAGCGCTATCGTTTAACGCCCCTAGCTAGGCATAAGATTTCAACGATGCTCACATGAAAGACAAGAATTGAAGCACAAAGAGAGCATCATGAAACACGTGACAAACACATATAAGTCTAACATACTTCCTATGCATAGGCATCTTATAGGCAAACAAATTATCATAGCAACCAAAAACTAGCATATGCAAGGAAGTGGAAAGAAATAATAGCAATCTCAACATAACGAGAGGTAATTTATTATCATGAAAATTTCTACAACCATATTTTCCTCTCTCATAATAATTACATGTGGGATCATAAGCAAATTCAACAAAATAGCTATCACAATAAATATTTTCAACACGATCCACATGCATGCAAAGTTGACACTCTTCCAAAATAGTGGGATTAACATTAGCTAAAGTCATGACCTGTCCAAACCCACTTTTATCAAAAACTTCATAAGATTAAACATTCTACAAATATGTGGGATCTAAAGTTGACACTCTTCCAAACCCACTTTCAATATTATTTCAAACACTATTATCAATCTCATATTCATCATGGGGCTTAAATAAATTTACAAGATCATAAGAAGAATCACCCCAATCATGATCATTGCAACAAGTACTAGACATAGCAAAACTAGCATCCCCAATCTTAGGGTTTTGCATATAATTAGCACAATTGACATCAAGAGAATCAAGAGAATTTATAATAACGCCATTGCAATCATGCTTTTTATTTAAAGATCTATCGTGAATCACTTTATAAAGCACTTCATCACAATTTTCAGATTCACGGATTTCAAGCAAAACTCCATAAAGATAATCTAGTGCACTCAACTCACTAGCAATTGGTTCATCATAATTGGACCCTTTAAAAAGATTAGCAAGTGGATGGGGATCCATAAACTCTTAGCAAGCGAAGATGCAAGCAAAAGAAGGCACATGGAGAAAAGGAAGCGGAAAAGAGGGCGAATAAAACGACAAGGGTGAAGTGGGGGAGAGGAAAACGAGAGGCAAATGGCAAATAATGTAATGCGGGAGATAAGGGTTTGTGATGGGTACTTGGTATGTTGACTTTTGCGTAGACTCCCCGGCAACGGCGCCAGAAATCCTTCTTGCTACCTCTTGAGCACTGCGTTGGTTTTCCCTTGAAGAGGAAAGGGTGATGCAGCAAAGTAGCGTAAATATTTCCTTCAGTTTTTGAGAACCAAGGTATCAATCCAGTAGGAGGCCACGCACGAGTCCTTCACACCTACACAAACAAATAAATCCTCGCAACCAACGCGATAAGGGGTTGTCAATCCCTAGACGGTCACTTACGAGAGTGAGATCTGATAGATATGATAAGATAATATTTTTGGTATTTTTGTGATAAAGATGCAAAGTAAAACAAAAGCAAAATAAAAGGCATTGGAAATAGCTAAGTGTTGGAAGATTAATATGATGGAAAATAGACCCGGGGGCCATAGGTTTCACTAGTGGCTTCTCTCAAGAGCATAAGTATTTACGGTGGGTGAACAAATTACTGTTGAGAAATTGACAGAATTGAGCATAGTTATGAGAATATCTAGGTATGATCATGTATATAGGCATCACGTCCGAGACAAGTAGACCGACTCCTGCCTGCATCTACTACTATTACTCCACACATCGACCGCTATCCAGCATGCATCTAGAGTATTAAGTTCATAAGAACAGAGTAACGCTTTAAGCAAGATGACATGATGTAGAGGGATAAACTCATGCAATATGATATAAACCCCATCTTGTTATCCTCGATGGCAACAATACAATACGTGCCTTGCTGCCCCTACTGTTACTGGGAAAGGACACCACAAGATTGAACCCAAAGCCAAGCACTTCTCCCATTGCAAGAAAGATCAATCTAGTAGGCCAAACCAAACTGATAATTCGAAGAGACTTGCAAAGATAACCAATCATACATAAAAGAATTCAGAAGATTCAAATATTGTTCATAGATAAACTTGATCATAAACCCACAATTCATCGGTCTCAACAAACACACCGCAAAAGAAGATTACATCGAATAGATCTCCACGAGAGAGGGGGAGAACATTTTATTGAGATCCAAAAAGAGAGAAGAAGCTGTTGGAAATATGCCCTAGAGGCAATAATAAAATGGTTATTATTGTATTTCCTTGTTCATGATAATTTTCTATTGTTCATGCTATAATTGTATTAACTGGAAACCGTAATACATGTGTGAATACATAGACCACAACATGTCCCTGGTAAGCCTCTAGTTGACTAGCTCGTTGATCAATAGATGGTTATGATTTCCTGACCATGGACATTGGATGTCATTGATAACGGGATCACATCATTAGGAGAATGATGAGATGGACAAGACCCAATCCTAAGCATAGCACAAGATCGTGTAGTTCGTTTGCTAAGAGCTTTTCTAATGTCAAGTATCGTTTCCTTAGACCATGAGATTGTGCAACTCCCGGATACCGTAGGAATGCTTTGGGTGTACCAAACATCACAACGTAACTGGGTGTCTATAAAGGTGCACTACAGGTATCTCCGAAAGTGTCTGTTGGGTTGGCACGAATCGAGACTGGGATTTGTCACTCCGTATGACGGAGAGGTATCTTTGGGCCCACTCGGTAATGCATCATCATAATGAGCTCAATGTGACTAAGGAGTTAGCCACGGGATCATGCGTTACGGAACGAGTAAAGACACTTTCCGGTAACAAGATTGAACGAGGTATTGGGATACCGACGATCGAATCTCGGGCAAGCAACATGCCGATAGACAAAGGGAATTGTATACGGGATTGATTGAATCCCCGACATCGTGGTTCATCCGATGAGATCATCGTGGAACATGTGGGAGCCAATATGGGTATCCAGATCCCGCTATTGGTTATTGGCCGGAGAGGTGTCTCAGTCATGTCTGCATGGTTCCCGAACCCGTAGGGTCTACACACTTAAGGTTCGGTGACGCTAGAGTTGTTATGGGAAATAGTATGTGGTTACCGAAGGTTGTTCGGAGTCCCGGATGAGATCCCGGACATCACGAGGTGTTCCGGAATGGTCCGGCGGTGAAGATTGATATATTGGACGAAGGGTATTGGAGTCCGGAAGTGTTCCGGGGGTACCAGGCTATGGCCAGCATGACCGAAAGGTGTTTCGGGAGCCCCGGCAAGTGTTGGAGGGCCTCATGGGCCAAAGGGGAAGGGGAAAACCAGCCCACTAAGGGGTGGTGCGCCCCCCACACCCTTTCCCACGTTACTTGGGGAGGTGTGGCGCCTCCACCTGGCTTGGGAGGCAAGCCTCCACCTGCTTGGCTTGGGGGGCAAGTCTCCCTAGGATTTTCCCTAGGGAGATCCAATCTGCTTGGCCGCCGCCCCTAGGGGAAACCCTAGGGCGCCTCCCCCTCTCCCCTTGCCCCTATATATATAGTGGAGGGGTGGGAGGGCAGCCGCACCTCTTCCCTGGCGCAGCCCTCCCTCCTCATACACCTCCTCCTCCGTAGTGCTTAGCGAAGCTCTGCCGGAGAACCACGAGCTCCATTGCCACCACGCCGTCGTGCTGCTGGAGTTCTCCCTCAATTTCTCCTCTCCCCTTGCTGGATCAAGAAGGAGGAGACGTCCCCGGGCTGTACGTGTGTTGAACGTGGAGGCGCCGTCCGTTCGGTGCTAGATCGGATCTTCCGCGATTTGAATCGCCACGAGTACGACTCCATCAACCGCGTTCTTGTAACGCTTCCGCTTAGCGATCTTCAAGGGTATGAAGATTCACTCCCTCTCTCTCGTTGCTAGCATCTCCTAGATTGATCTTGGTGACACGTAGGAAAATTTTGAATTATTGCTACGTTCCCAAACAGTGGCATCATGAGCTAGGTCTATGCATAGATTCTATGCACGAGTAGAACACAAAGTAGTTGTGGGCGATGATTTGTTCAATTTTATTACCGTTACTAGTCTTATCTTGATTCGGCGGCATTGTGGGATGAAGCGGCCCGGACCGACCTTACACGTACACTTACGTGAGACAGGTTCCACCGACTGACATGCACTTGATGCATAAGGTGGCTAGCGGGTGTCTGTCTCTTCCACTTTAGTCGGATCGGATTCGATGAAGAGGGTCCTTATGAAGGGTAAATAGCAATTGACATATCACCGTTGTGGCTTTTGCGTAGGTAAGAAACGTTCTTGCTAGAAACCCATAGCAGCCACGTAAAACATGCAACAACAATTAGAGGACATCTAACTTGTTTTTGCAGGGTATGCTATGTGATGTGATATGGCCAAAAGGATGTGATGAATTATATATATGTGATGTATGAGATTGATCATGTTCTTGTAATAGGAATCACGACTTGCATGTCGATGAGTATGAAAACCGGCAGGAGCCATAGGAGTTGTCTTAATTTATTGTATGACCTGCGTGTCAATGAAAAACGCCATGTAATTACTTTACTTTATTGCTAACCGTTAGCCATAGTAGTAGAAGTAATAGTTGGCGAGACAACTTCATGAAGACACGATGATGGAGATCATGGTGTCATGCCGGTGACGAAGGTGATCATGCCGCGCCTCGAAGATGGAGATCAAAAGGCGCAAGATGATATTGGCCATATCATGTCACTTTATGATTTGCATGTGATGTTTGTCATGTTCACATCTTATTTGCTTAGAACGACGGTAGCATAAATAAGATGATCCCTCGCTAAAATTTCAAGAGATGTGTTCCCCCTAACTGTGCACCGTTGTTTCGAAGCACCACGTGATGATCGGGTGTGATAGATTCTAACGTTCGCATACAACGGGTGTAAGCCAGATTTACACATGCGAAACACTTAGGTTGACTTGACGAGCCTAGCATGTACAGACATGGCCTCGGAACACAAGAGACCGAAAGGTCGAACATGAGTCGTATAGTATACGATCAACATGAAGATGTTCACCGATGATGACTAGTCCGTCTCACGTGATGATCGGACACGGCCTAGTTGACTCGGATCATGTATCACTTAGATGACTAGAGGGATGTCTATCTGAGTGGGAGTTCATTAAATAATTAGATGAACTTAATTATCATGAACATAGTCAAAATGTCTTTGCAAATTATGTCATAGCTTACGCTTTAGTTCTACTGTTTAAGATATGTTACTAGAGAAAATTTAGTTGAAAGTTGATAGTAGCAATTATGCGGACTGGGTCCGCAAACTGAGGATTGTCCTCATTGCTGCACAGAAGGCTTATGTCCTTAATGCACCGCTCGGTGTGCTGAACCTCGAGCGTGGTTTGTGGATGTTGCGAACATCTGACATACACGTTTTGATGACTACGTGATAGTTCAGTGAGTAATGCTAACGGTTTAAAATTGTAGCACCAAAGACGTTTTTGAAACGTCGCAGAACATATGAGATGTTCCAAAGACTGAAATTGGGATTTCAGACTAGTGCCCACGTCAAGAGGTATGAGACCTCTAACAAGTTTCTTAAGCCTGCAAACTAAGGGAGAAAAGCTCAATCGTTGAGCATGTGCTCAGATTGTCTGAGTACTACAATCGCTTGAATCGAGTGGGAGTTAATCTTCTAGATGAGATAGTGATGGTTCTCCATAGTCACTGCCACCAAGCTATTAGAGCTTCGTCATGAACTATAACATATCAGGGATAGACATGATGATCCTTGAGCAACTCGCGATGTTTGATACCGCGAAAGTAGAAATCAAGTAGGAGCATCAATTGTTGATGGTTAGTAAAACCACTAGTTTCAAGAAGGGCAAGGGCAAGAAGGGATACTTCATGAAATGGCAAATCAGTTGCTGCTCTAGTGAAGAAACCCAAGGTAGAACCCAAACCCGAGACTAAGTGCTTCTGTAATGAGGGGAACGGTCACTGAAGCAGAACTACCCTAGATACTTGGTAGATGAGAAGGCTGGTAAGGTCGACAGAAGTATATTGGATATACATTATATTAATGTGTACTTTACTAGTACTCCTAGTAGCACCAGGGTATTAGATACCGGTTCGGTTGCTAAGTGTTGGTAACTCGAAATAAAAAGCTACGGAATAAATGGAGACTAACTAAAGGTGAGATGACGATATGTGTTGGAAGTGTTTCCAAGGTTGATGTGATCAAGCATCGCATGCTCCCTCTACCATCGAGATTGGTGTTAAACCTAAATAATTGTTATTTGGTGTTTGCATTGAGCATAGACATGATTGGATTATGTTTATCGCAATATGATTATTCATTTAAGGAGAATAATGGCTACTTTGTTTATTTGAATAATACCTTCAATGGTCTTGCACCTAAAATGAATGGTTTATTGAATTTCGATCGTAGTGATACACATGATCATGCCAAAAGATATAAGATAGTAATGATAGTACCACATACTTGTGGCACTGCCATTTGAGTCATATTGGTATAAAACGCATGAAGAAGCTCCATGTAGATGGATCTTTGGACTCACTCGTTTTGAAAAGATTGAGACATGCGAACCATGTCTATTGGTATATATGCATGAAGAAACTCCATACAGATGGATCGTTTGGACTCACTTGATTTTGAATCACTTGAGACATGCAAATCATACCACATGGGCAAGATGACTAAAAGGCCTCGTTTTCAGTGAGATGGAACAAGAGAGCAACTTGTTGGAAGTAATACATTTGATGTGTGCAGTCCAATGAGTGCTGAGGCATGCAGTGGATATCGTTATGTTCTTACTTCACAGATGATTTGAGTAGATGCTGAGAATATTTATTTGATGAAACACAAGTCTGAATTATTGAAAGGTTCAAGTAATTTCAGAGTGAAGTTGAAGATCGTCGTGACAAGAGGATAAAATGTCTATGATATGATCATAGAGATATCTGAGTTACGAGTTTGGCACACAATTAAGACATTGTGGAAATTGTTTCACAACTAATACCGCCTGGAACACCATAGTGTGATGGTGTGTCCGAACATCATAACTGCACCCTATTGGATATGGTGCATACCATGATGTCTCTTATCGAATTACCACTATCGTTTATGGGTTAGGCATTAGAGACAACCGCATTCACTTTAAATAGGGCACCACGCAATTCCGTTGAGACGACACCGTATGAACTATGGTTTAGAGAAACCCAAGCTGTCATTTCTTAAAAATTTGGGGCTGCGACGCTTATGTGAAAAAGTTTCAGGCTGATAAGCTCGAACCCAAAGCGGATAAATGCATCTTCATAGAATACCCAAAACAGTTGGGTATACCTCCTATTTCAGATCCGGAAGCGAGGTGATTGATTCTAGAAACAGGTCCTTTCTCGAGGAAAAGTTTCTCTCGAAAGAATTGAGTGGGAGGATGGTGGAGACTTGATGAGGTTATTCAACCGTCACTTCAACTAGTGTGTAGCAGGGCACAGGAAGTTGTTCCTGTGGCACCTATACCAATTGAAGTGGAAGCTTATGATAGTGATCATGAAACTTCGGATCAAATCACTACCAAACCTCGTAGGCGACAAGGATGCACACTACTTCAGAGTGGTACGTAATCCTGTCTTGGAAGTCATGTTGCTAGACAACAATGAACCTACGAGCTATGGAGAAGCGATGGTGGGCCCGGACTCCGATGAATGGCTCGAGGCCATAAAATCCGAGAGGATCCATGTATGAAAACAAAGTATAGACTTTGAAAGAACTACTTGATAGTCATAAGGCTGTTGGGTACAGATGGATTTTAAAAGGGAAGACAGATAATGATGGTAAGAATCACCATTAAGAAAGCTCGACTTGTCGTTAAGATGTTTTCTGACAAGTTCAAGGAGTTGACTACGATGAGATTTTCTCACTCGTAGCGATGCTAAGAGTCTGCTGGAATTATATTAGCAGTTACTGCATTATTTATGAAATCTTGCAGATAGGATGTCAAAACATTGTTTCCTCGACGATTTTCTTGAGGAAAGGTTGTATGTGATACAACCAGGAGGTTTTGTCAATCCTGAAAGATGCTAACAAGTATGCAAAGCTCCATCAATCCTTCTAAGGACTGGAGTAAGCATCTCGGAGTTGGAATGTACGCTTTGATGAGATGATCAAAGATTTTGGGTTTATACAAAGTTTATGAGAAACTTGTATTTCCAAAGAAGTGAGTGGGAGCACTATAGAATTTTTGATGAGTATATGTTGTTAACATATTGTTGATCAGAAATGATGTAGAATTTCTGGAAAGCATACAGGGTTATTTGAAAAGTGTTTTTCAATGGAAAACCTGGATTAAGCTACTTGAACATTGAGCTTCAAGATCTATAAGGATAGATAAAAAATGCTTAATAGTACTTTCAAATGAATACATACCGTGACAAGATTTTGAAGGAGTTCAAAATAGATCAGCAAAGAAGGAGTTCTTGGCTGTGTTACAAGGTGTGAGTATTGAGTAAGACTCAAGACCTGACCACGGCAGAAGAGAGAGAAAGGACGAAGGTCGTGCCCTATGCATTAGACGTAGACTCTACGGTATGCTATGCTGTGTACCGCACCTGAAGTGTGCCTTGCCATGAGTTAGTCAAGGGGTACAATAGTGATCCTGGAATGGATCACATGACAGCGGTCGAACTTATCCTTAGTAACTAGTGGACTAAGGAATTTTCTCGATTATGGAGGTGGTAAAAGAGTTCGTCGTAAAGGGTTACATCGATGCAAACTTTGACACTAATCCGGATGACTCTGAGTAGTAAACCGGATTCGTATAGTAGAGCAGTTATTTGGAACAGCTCCAAGTAGCGCGTGGTAGCTGCATCTACAAGATGACATAGAGATTTGTAAAGCACACACGGATCTGAAAGGTTCAGACCCGTTGACTGGTAACCTCTCTCACAAGCGAGATATGAACAAACCCCATGGGTGTTGGATTCATTACAATCACATAGTGATGTGAACTAGATTATTGACTCTAGTGCAAGTGGGAGACTGTTGGAAATATGCCCTAGAGGCAATAATAAAATGGTTATTATTGTATTTCCTTGTTCATGATAATTGTCTATTGTTCATGCTATAATTGTATTAACTGGAAACCGTAATAAATGTGTGAATACATAGACCACAACATGTCCCTGGTAAGCCTCTAGTTGACTAGCTCGTTGATCAATAGATGGTTATGATTTCCTGACCATGGACATTGGATGTCATTGATAACGGGATCACATCATTAGGAGAATGATGTGATGGACAAGACCCAATCCTAAGCATAGCACAAGATCGTGTAGTTCGTTTGCTAAGAGCTTTTCTAATGTCAAGTATCGTTTCCTTAAACCATGAGATTGTGCAACTCCCGGATACCGTAGGAATGCTTTGGGTGTACCAAACGTCACAACATAACAGGGTGGCTATAAAGGTGCACTACAGGTATCTCCGAAAGTGTCTGTTGGGTTGGCAAGAATCGAGACTGGGATTTGTCACTCCGTATGACGGAGAGGTATCTCTGGGCCCACTCGGTAATGCATCATCATAATGAGCTCAATGTGACTAAGGAGTTAGCCACGAGATCATGCGTTACGGAACGAGTAAAGAGACTTGCCGGTAACAAGATTGAACGAGGTATTGGGATACCGACGATCGAATCTCGGGCAAGCAACATGCCGATAGACAAAGGGAATTGTATACGGGATTGATTGAATCCCCGACATCGTGGTTCATCCGATGAGATCATCGTGGAACATGTGGGAGCCAATATGGGTATCCAGATCCCGCTATTGGTTATTGGCCGGAGAGGTGTCTCGGTCATGTCTGCATGGTTCCCGAACCCGTAGGGTCTACACACTTAAGGTTCGGTGACGCTAGAGTTGTTATGGGAAATAGTATGTGGTTACCGAAGGTTGTTCGGAGTCCCGGATGAGATCCCGGACATCATGAGGTGTCCCGGAATGGTCCGGCGGTGAAGATCGATATATTGGACGAAGGGTATTGGAGTCCGGAAGTGTTCCGGGGGTACCAGGCTATGGCCAGCATGACCGAAAGGTGTTTCGGGAGCCCCGGCAAGTGTTGGAGTGCCTCATGGGCCAAAGGGGAAGGGGCAAACCAGCCCACTAAGGGGTGGTGCTCCCCCCACACCCTTTCCCACGTTACTTGGGGAGGTGGGGCGCCTCCACATGGCTTGGGAGGCAAGCCTCCATCTGCTTGGCTTGGGGGCAAGTCTCCCTAGGATTTTCCCTAGGGAGATCCAATCTGCTTGGCCGCCGCCCCTAGGGGAAACCCTAGGGCGCCTCCCCCTCTCCCCTTGCCCCTATATATAGTGGAGGGGTGGGAGGGCAGCCGCACCTCTTCCCTGGCGCAGCCCTCCCTCCTCATACACCTCCTCTTCCTCCTCCGTAGTGCTTAGCGAAGCTCTGCCGGAGAACCACGAGCTCCATTGCCACCACGCCGTCGTGCTGCTGGAGTTCTCCCTCAACTTCTCCTCTCCCCTTGCTGGATCAAGAAGGAGGAGACATCCCCGGGCTGTACGTGTGTTGAACGCGGAGGCGCTGTCCGTTCGGCGCTAGATCAGATCTTCCGCGATTTGAATCGCCGCGAGTACGACTCCATCAACCGCGTTCTTGTAACGCTTCGCTTAGCGATCTTCATGGGTATGAAGATGCACTCCCTCTCTCTCGTTGCTAGCATCTCCTAGATTGATCTTAGTGACACGTAGGAAAATTTTGAATTATTGCTACGTTCCCCAACAGAAGCCATCTAGCTAATAACTATGGACCCGAAGGTCTGAGGTAAACTACTCACACTTCATCGGAGAGGCTATGGTGTTGATGTAGAAGCCCTCCGTGATCGATGCCCCCTCCGGCGGAGCTCCGGAACAGGCCCCAAGATGGGATCTCACGGGTATAGAAGGTTGTGGCGGTGGAATTAGGTTTTTGGCTCCGTATCTGATCGTTTGGGGGTACGTAAGTATATATAGGAGGAAGGAGTACGTCGGTGGAGCAACATGGGGCCCACGAGGGTGGAGGGCGCGCTTGGGGGGGGGGGGGGTAAGCGCGCCCCCTACCTCGTGGCTTCCTGGTAGCTTTCTTGACGTAGGGTCCAAGTCCTCTGGATCATGTTCGTTCCGAAAATCACGTTCCCGAAGGTTTCATTCCGTTTGGACTCCGTTTGATATTCTTTTTCTACGAAACTCTGAAATAGGCAAAAAACAGCTCTGGGCTGGGCCTCCGGTTAATAGGTTAGTCCCAAAAATAATATAAAAGTGTATAATAAAGCCCAATGATGTCCAAAACAGAATATAATATAGCATGGAGCAATAAAAAATTATAGATACGTTGGAGACGTATCAATGACTACTCGGTAGTTCAGTGTGCCATGCTTTACGGCTTAGAACCGGGACTTCAACGACGTTTTGAACGTCATGGAGCATATGAGATGTTCCAGGAGTTGAAGTTAATATTTCAAGCAAATGCCCGGATTGAGAGATATGAAGTCTCCAATAAGTTCCATAGTTGTAAGATGGAGGAGAATAGTTCTGTCAGTGAACATATACTCAAAATGTCTGGGTATAACAATCACTTGATTCAACTGGGAGTTAATCTTCCGGATGATAGTGTCATTGACAGAATTCTTCAATCACTGCTACCAAGCTACAAGAGCTTCGTGATGAAATATAATATGCAAGGGATGGATAAGACAATTCCCGAGCTCTTCGCAATGCTAAAGGCTGCGGAGGTAGAAATCAAGAAGGAGCATCAAGTGTTGATGGTCAACAAGACCACCAGCTTCAAGAAAAAGGGTAAAGGGAAGAAGAAGGGGAACTTCAAGAAGAACAGCAAACAAGTTGCTGCTCAAGAGAAGAAACCCAAGTCTGGACCTAAGCCTGAGACTCAGTGCTTCTACTGCAAGCAGACTGGTCACTGGAAGCGGAACTGCCCCAAGTATTTGGCGGATAAGAAGGATGGCAAGGTGAACAAAGGTATATGTGATATACATGTTATTGATGTGTACCTTACTAGAGCTCGCAGTAGCACCTGGGTATTTGATACTGGTTCTGTTGCTAATATTTGCAACTCGAAATAGGGACTACGGATTAAGCGAAAACTGGCTAAGGACGAGGTGACGGTGCGCGTGGGAAATGGTTCCAAAGTCGATGTGATCGCCGTCGGCACGCTACCTCTACATCTACCTTCGGGATTAGTTTTAGACCTAAATAATTGTTATTTGGTGCCAGCGTTGAGCATGAACATTATATCTAGATCTTGTTTGATGCGAGACGGTCATTCATTTAAATCTGAGAATAATGGTTGTTCTATTTATATGAGTAATATCTTTTATGGTCATGCACCCTTGAAGAGTGGTCTATTTTTGTTAAATCTCGATAGTAGTGATACACATATTCATAATGTTGAAGCCAAAAGATGCAGAGTTGATAATGATAGTGCAACTTATTTGTGGCACTGCCGTTTGGGTCATATTGGTGTAAAGCGCATGAAGAAACTCCATACTGATGGTGTCGTGGTTTTGTCACGACAGATGTCCTAGAGAAAGGACTTAGTCTTGAAGCCATCACTACGGCTTAGCTTGAAGGGCTTAAAGCGGACAAGGGACGCAAGAGAGTTTTATACTAGTTCGGCCCCTTCGATGAAGGTAAAAGCCTACGTCTAGTTGTGACGGAATTGATGGGGTTTCGATGACCAGGGAGCGAATACGCTTTGCCTGAGTCTCGAGTTGTTGTCTGTTGTCCCTGAACCGCCGCCGGGTCGTCCCCTTATATACATGGGTTGACGCCCGTCAGTTTACAGACTCCGAGGCCGGCTCATAATCGTGTCCGACTCGGTCTCTGCTACGTATATCTTACAACACAAGTTTACATCTCAATGCCGGTTTGTGTCTACATGCCTTGAACCGGCTTTGGGCCCTGGGCCTTCATGGAGCGTCACCGTCTGTCTTCATGGGCTTTAGATACAGATGAACTACTTATGAAGTTAACCCGGCCTCTCCTGGCCGGTTTACGCCCAGTGGTAATATCCCCAACATTAGGCCCCAGATTGATTTGAACTGGTTCATGTCAATCCTCACTACTTGAGAATATTTCTTCTTCAACATATTCACACAATCTTGTAAACCGCCATCACATCATCTTCTAGGATCTTGGTAAACCGCCGTGACGTCACCTGTCATTTAACGAGCCTCCAACAATCGAGGCAACATCATTACCTTATCCAGAAATTCGGCTCCTCGATTTTCGCATCTGTTGTTTATCTCCTTATAAATAGGGCCAGGGGGTCTTTCCAGTTTCCCCCTCATGCCTCTTCGCTTCATCTTCATCCTCGCGACGCCCGAACCCTCGACCTCAGCCGCCGCCGTCAACCTTCGACCGCTGCACCAACTTTGGCCGCTGCATCGACCTGAACGTACCATAGCTCCTCCGCGCGCCGCCGCTGCTTAACAGCATCCGTAAGTCTCCCCTTTCTCTTACCATAGATCTGTGCTTAGGGTTTCCGTCGTTCATCGGTGTTCGTCACCGCCCTTCTTTTCCCTTGTTTATATCCGTGGGTTAGATCCAAAAACCACATAGGTCTCGTGCGGTAGTAGTTTAAACTACATAGATCTCGTGCTTTAGCAGTTTCAGCACCTGTTTGATATCCAACTCATCTCATCTTGGTGAACCTTCAGTACACTGGAATTTAGGTCAGAATATATTTCTTTTTTCCCATGCGCGGTAGATCTGAAATTACCATAGCAAGATGTGAAACTTGTTTCTTCCTTCTCTTACACCCTTTGAATACCAAATTGGCCGGTTTAACCTCACATAAAAAATGATGACCCAATAGATACCATTAGTCCCCTGTTGAACCGCCAATGCATTACACTATTCCATTGCCAGACTCCGGTTTACCAATATGCTAGTATCCTCATACCGTTGTATAGTTGTCCACTGTAAATCTTAAACCGGTAATACTCATGTTTCAGATTTTCCTTGTCATGGCTAAACAAGTTTATGAGTGCAACTGGGCTCCCTCTCGAGTAACCGAGGAGCAATTAAACAACCTTGCTAAGACGGGCGTCCTAGCCAAGAAGGATGTCATCCACTGGAGGGTCCCTGGCCCGGAAAATCCTCCTACACCCAAGGATGGAGAAGTAATCGTGTTTGCTGATCATCTCGGATGAGGTTTTAGCCCTCCCGGTTCAAAAAAATTCCGAGATGTGCTAGCCAATTTTCAGCTGCGCCCTCAAGACATCGGCCCCAACTCTGTTACCAATATCTGCCACTTCCAAGTATTCTGTGAAGCTTATCTGCAAGTGGAACCTACAGTCGAACTGTTTAGGGATTTCTTTCATTTAAACCGTTGCACCGAGTTCTCAGATGGACCCAATACGGAACTGGGCGAGATGGCGGTTCAGAAGAGAAAATAAGTCACCTTCCCCCATCCCAAACTCCACAGTCACCCCAAAGAGTGGAACTAAACTTGGTTTTACTGCATGGATACCTCTCCATCTGACGAAAACCACCTGCCGAGCTACCGCCCTGAACGCTTGAGCAACACACACTCGTTTCCTCAGAGGCTGACAGCAAGAGAATGGGCCAACTATGCTCCCCAACTTTCGAAGCTTAGAGCCTTCATGGCGAACGGTTTGACAGGAGTCGATCTTGCTCATTGCTGGATAAGCTAGAGCATTCTGCCCTTAAGCCGGCGCCCCAGTTTGATGTGTGAGTACACGGGGAGTTTGAAGGATGCTCAGCGGCACATTGACATTCAGCTTACAGATGACGAAGTCACTGAGGCTGTAAAGAAAATACTGAATGAACCGGAGGCCGTCTGTGCCCAAACCGGGCTACTCCCTTTCTGCACCTTCAATAAACCACCAGCTGTAAGAATCATATAATCCTTTGTGTCTGAATTTTCTTCTGTCCAAATATTCTCTGAAAGTGTGATTATTTTTCTGACGGGGTGATGATCCGTTCTGGAACAAGAAACCATCACAAGATAAACCGGCAAAACCGCAAGACAAACCGGTCAAGCCAGTTCGTCCAAAGACCAAGGTTGTCAAGAAACCTGCCAAGAGAAGGACCACTGCATCCTTCGATCTACCAGCTGATGACAATGTGCGTAATCCGGAATCAGATGTAGAACTTGACTCTCTTGGTTTATTTTTCGTACATCTCATTGACAATGATTATTATCAGGACGACGCTGAAGGCAGCCACGCTAAGGACATAGAGGTAACTATTCTTTCCTCCGATTCAGATCCTCTGCCAACATCGAAAATCCGTCAAGCAAACCGGAAAGTAAAATTTTCTCACCCTCTTGCTTATTTGGATCCAAACTTTCTTTTGAAGACGCAGCAGCACGAAGCTCGCCGTACAACCCGGCACAGCGGCCAGGTAGTTACCTCTGCCGGTTTACCGAATAGTCCGGATCGGAAACGCCGATCAGAGGTTTCTTATCCTATTGATACTTCATGCCCAAAAGCAGGTTGTTTTCGCCAGCCTCTTAACCCGTCTGATTCAAATTATCAGGGTACTTCTCACTCATCCTCTGGCGAGTCTTCGGCCACACAGCTTCCACCTCTCAAAACAGTTCCTGGGTGAGTTATGCACATGTCTTTATGCTTGATATGTTATCTTTTCATACTGTACTGATCCTTATGTCTTATCTTTTCGCAGCGCCAAACCAAGACCAAGCAAGAAAGCTCGGTTAAACAAACCGTCTGATGAAAATGTAGCCGCTGAACCGGAAACAACTCCAAAGCTGGAAGAAACCAATGCTGACGCCATGCTTCACGATCCGCCGCTTCAAGACAATGATTTCCATGCTGAACAAGTGCAAGTTGATACTACAAGTCCTTCAGACCAGCCAACCAGCCCTGTCCAAACTGGTGACAAACCGGTCAGTCCAGCGAAGGACACTGATAAACCGCCAACTCCGGCAAGAGCTGCTGATGAACAAGACGATGATATTATGATTACTGGCACTGGCCACTCCACTCTAGGCAACCCTGTAGCTTTGTCAAAGCATACTGCCAAGGATGATCTCTCTGCTATCGGCAAAGGCAAATGGAATGCCGATTTATCAAGCTTCGCCAACCTCAATGTTCAAGATATTCATTCTGGCTTCTTGAACCGTCTGTATACCAGCCGTGACTATGAAGCTAGTTTGGTAAACTTGATGAAGGAGGGGTATGAGGTAACTACCATTTTTCTCTTTTGTCCAATTGTAGTTTATCCATTCCTAGTAGCCCCCAAGTGACGGTTTATGACTTTTGTCACAACTTATCTTTGCATATTTTGCCTCCAGAGACCGGATTACCTCGTTAAGATGAACCGGTTCCTTAAAATTTGCCATACTATTCTTTCGCCGGTATAGTCCCCAAGGGCCGGTTTAACTTTATAAAGATGAACCGGGACTGTAGAAGAATTCCCATATCAACAGCTTTTCAAACACACATTAGCCCCCAAGTGCCAAGCTTAATACTTGTATTGTGTTTGGGACTTGTAAAAATTTCTGAGTAAATGCAAATATGCATTAGCCCCCAAGTACTAAGGGCATAACTTGTTATGTGCTTGGTACTTCAAATATGTACTGTCAACTCATTATGTATCTGTCTCTTTATAGGCGGAGCTGAGCAAGAAGGAACGCCAAACCGCTGATCTGCAGGAGAACATCAAAACCCAGCAATCTGAAGCCTCCAAAGCGAAGGAAGAGTTGACCCGCGCTCTTGGCGCTATGGAGAAACTGAAAGAGGGCTTCAACAAAGAGCGGGCGGATTGGGAGACTGAAAAAGCCGCTTTCATAAAGAGGGCTGAAAACGCAGAAGCCGCTCTTAAACCGGTGGTTGACGAGCTGACTGGAGTAAAGCGGCAAGTGCATACTATGACCTCTGCTGTGTTTGGTAAGCATCCTTCCTTTATGCTTTCAACATATCCTCTCATGCGTTGCCGGTTTACTGATGTTTGTAATGATACAGGAACCCGCATTAGCCATCTGGGCTCAGATGTGCAGAAGAAGTTGAAAGCTGCCTACACGCTGATAGAGCAACTTTATACCGGCGCACAACGGATTATCTGCACCGCTTCGCACAATAAGCCACCCCCGACGTTGATCAAGGATACCTTAGACATGCTATCTATGCTGCCTGCCCCGATAGAAGAGCTGAAGAGGTCTGCTGCAAGGGCTGGCGCTCTGACCGCGCTAACCCGGGCAAAAGCATGGGTGCCTGATCTTGATCCGACGGACGTGGCTAAGGGCTACCCAAGCTTGAAAGAGGACGGATCAGAATTTTGCACTGAAGATCTTCGCGCCATAAACTGGGAAGTACGTCCACTGGCTTGTCAACTTGCTGAAGAAGCTGATCTTTCACATTATCAGGCGAGTTATGATATCAATAACAAGCGGGTTGTTGCACCAGCTCTTGAAACTAAAAGCATGATCCCTCCAATCCGTAAGCACACTTATGCCCCTGATATTGAACCGTCCACCCTTATAAGCGACAAAGCTGTGTTCCAAGCTTTAACTGTGATCGACTGGTCAACTGTTGACTTCCAGCCGCTGGGTAGGGATGAAGAAGAAGAACCGGTGCAAGATGATCCGCAGCTGTCAGGTCAAGCTGCTCCGTGATCATAAACCGGTGGCCGGTTTAACCTTCCAAACTTCAATGTTTATTGAGAAACAATTATTCCTTTGAGTACTGAAACGCCTTGTAATAGGCTAGTTAAAACACTTGGTCTGTTATGCCTTCGTGTATATTTATCTGTGACTGATGCATGTTAATCCGCCATGCTTTGAGATATGATGTTCATAATCCATAGCTATTTATTCCAATTGTTCCTGCAGATAAAAAGCTTAAAATGCCCTGGCGGTTTACCACCGGGCGGGTCATGATACCCAACTATATATATGACCAAGTTTTATAACCAAGGTTGTAAAAGATAACCAAGTATGGAAATATATGATACCTGCGACCTTTAGGCATAGTGTTGGCTGACCAACCTTTAAATGAAGGTAATAACCTTAATCCGGAGTAAAAGTATCTCCTGTTATATAATGCCGGTTTACAACAAAACCGTTCCGGGTTGTGAAAAACACCGGCTTATTCCATACTGGTGACTATGAGTCAAAACCAGACCTGGCTGATAGTCTTCGGATTATAAGTTGGTCATGTACTGACAACTTGTAGCTGACAGCCCAACCGGGTTGATAAACACTGGTTTGAAAACATCACAAATCTTAGCAAAAGAAAAAGAAACTTAGCAAAAGGCAAACAAAACCGTTGTAGTCGAGGCTTTTCACGGGCTGCCAGGCCCCAAATTTGATCAAGAGGTGTTGCTATGGTTCGGGTTCGACCAAGCCCCCAAGTGATTCTGTGGCTTTACGCCGATCAAGAGGCGTAGTCATGGTTCGGGTTCGACCATGCTCCCAAGTGATTCTGTGGCTTTACGCCGATCAAGAGGCGTAGTCATGGTTCGGGTTCGACCATGCTCCCAAATGATGCTGTGGCATTGCGCCGATCAAGAGGTGTAGCTATGGTTAGGATACGACCAAGCCCCCAAGTGATCTGATATCAAGCTTTAAGAAGCTAAATCAAGGGGTAAACCGGACGCCGCTTTGCAAGCTCCATGTAACCACACATGATGTAAGAAAACAACAGATACCCTGCTTTAGCTGAGGTTCCGGTTTATTATATTGATCATAATATATACAATGTCATAATATGTACATAAGCAGAGCCTGTAGCTCAAGTATAGTAGGGCCGAAGATGAGCAATATTCCACGGCCGGTTGGTCTCCTCCTCCGATTTACGTGAGTCTTTGCGCTCTCGAACATCGATTAGGTAGTACGACCCATTGTGCAAATCCTTGCTAACCACAAAAGGCCCTTCCCAAGGGGGGGATAGCTTGTGCATATCCGTCTGATCCTGGATGAGTCGAAGCACCAGATCTCCTTCTTGAAAGGTTCTGGTTCTAACCCGGCGGCTATGATAACGACGCAGATCTTGCTGGTAAATCGCCGAACGGGCTGCCGCCATGTCACGCTCCTCATCTAACAGGTCAAGGGCTTCCTGCCGTGCCTTCTCGTTGTCCGCTTCAACATACGCCGCTACACGAGGCGAGTCATGACAAATGTCACTAGGAAGAACCGCTTCCGCTCCATAAACCATGAAGAACGACATGTAGCATGTCGATCTGTTGGGTGTGGTATTGATGCTCCATAACACTGAAGGTAACTCCTCAACCCAACAACCCGGCGTCCGTTGCAAAGGAACCATAAGCTGGGGTTTGATGCCTCTCAAGATCTCTTGATTGGCCCTCTCCGCTTGACCATTGGACTGGGGGTGAGCCACTGATGACACGTCAAGCCGGATGTGCTCACATTGACAGAACTCCTTCATGGCACCCTTTGACAGATTGGTACCATTGTCTGTTATAATGCTGTGTGGAAAGCCAAACCGGAAGATCACCTTTTTGATGAATTGAACTGCCGTGGCTGCATCACACTTACTAACTGGCTCTGCCTCCACCCATTTGGTGAACTTATCAACCGCCACCAAAAGGTGGGTCCTCTTGTCCTTGGACCTCTTGAAAGGCCCAACCATATCCAGCCCCCAAGTTGCAAACGGCCAGGTGATTGGAACCATCCTCAATTCTTGAGCTGGTACATGAACACGCCGTGAGAATTTCTGACAGCCATCACATCTTTTAACCAAGTCCTCGGCATCAGCATGAGCTGTCAACCAATAAAAACCGTGACGAAACGCCTTGGCCACCAAAGATTTTGAACTGGCGTGGTGTCCACAATCTCCTTCGTGGATCTCACGCAAAATTTCACGGCCTTCCTCAGGAGATACACAGCGTTGAAACACCCCTGTCACACTGGTATGATGTAACTCTCCATTGATAATAGTCATGGACTTGGACCGTTGGGTTATCTGTCTGGCCAAAGTTTCATCCTCTGGTAACTCGCCCCGGTTTATATACACCAGATACGGAACCGTCCAATCCGGGATAACATGTAGAGCTGCCACCAACTGAGCCTCCGGATCAGGAACAGCCAAATCCTCTTCACCAGGGAGCTTGACGAACGGATTATGCAAAACGTCCAGGAAAACATTAGGTGGAAGCGGTTTACGTTGGGAACCCAGGCGGCTTACAGCGTCTGTCGTTTCATTCTTCCGCTGGTCCACATGATCCACGTGATAACCATTGAAGTGACCTGCAACAATATCCACCTCACGACGATATGCTGCCATTAGTGGGTCCTTGGAATCCCAAGTGCCAGACACTTGTTGAGCCACCAGATCCGAGTCACCGAAGCATTTAACTCGGCTGAGATTCATCTCCTTAGCCATCCGTAGACCATGGAGTAAGGCCTCATATTCAGCTGCATTATTAGTGCAAGGGAACATTAAACGGAGAACATAACAAAACTTATCACCTCGTGTGGAAGTTAACACGACTCCAGCCCCCGAGCCCTCCAATTTCCTGGACCCATCAAAATGAATAGTCCAATAAGTGTGATCCGGCTTCTCTTCTGGCGCTTGTAATTCTGTCCAATCATTGATGAAATCCAAAAGTGCCTGAGATTTGATCGCCGTTCGGGGTATGTACTTCAACCCGTGAGGCCCGAGCTCGATAGCCCACTTAGCAATCCGACTAGTTGCCTCCCTATTCTGGATTATATCTCCCAAAGGAGTAGAGCTGACCACCGTGATGGGATGACCTTGGAAATACTGCTTAAGCTTCCGGCTTGCCATGAAAACCCCATACACCAATTTTTGCCAATGCGGGTACCTCTGCTTGGATTCAATGAGTACCTCACTAATATAGTAAACCGGCCGCTGAACCGGATATTCCTTTCCTGCCTCCTTGCGCTCCACCACAATAGCCACACTAACAGCCCAAGCATTAGCTGCCACATATAGCAACAATGGCTCTTTGTCAACCGGAGCAGCGAGAACCGGCAGATTAGCTAGCTGTCGCTTTAAGTCCTCAAACACTTCATTAGCGGCGTCACTCCAGACGAAGTTATCCGTTTTCTTCAGCATCTGATACAAAGGGATGGCCTTCTCACCAAGACGACTGATAAACCAGCTCAACGCGGCAATCCGGCCTGCCAGGCGTTGAACATCATTGATACACTTTGGTTTAGCCAAGGAGGTGATGGCCTTGATCTTTTCCGGATTAGCTTCAATGCCCCTGTTAGACACCAAAAAGCCCAAAAGCTTGCCTGCAGGTACACCAAAACGCACTTGGTCGGACTAAGCATCATTTTATAAACCCGCAGGTTATCAAAGGTTTCCTTCAAGTCATCAATCAATGTCTCCTTCTTCCTTGATTTTACCACAATATCATCCACATAGGCATGAACATTGCGGCTGATCTGTTTATGAAGACAATTCTGTACACACCGCTGATAAGTTGCCTGTGCACTCTTAAGCCCAAAGGGCATGGACACATATGTTGGAAATATGCCCTAGAGGCAATAATAAAATGGTTATTATTGTATTTCCTTGTTCATGATAATTGTCTATTGTTCATGCTATAATTGTATTAACTGGAAACCGTAATACATGTGTGAATACATAGACCACAACATGTCCTTGGTAAGCCTCTAGTTGACTAGCTCGTTGATCAATAGATGGTTATGATTTCCCGACCATGGACATTGGATGTCATTGATAATGGGATCACATCATTAGGAGAATGATGTGATGGACAAGACCCAAACCTAAGCATAGCACAAGATCGTGTAGTTCATTTGCTAAGAGCTTTTCTAATGTCAAGTATCATTTCCTTAGACCATGAGATTGTGCAACTCCCGGATACCGTAGGAATGCTTTGGGTGTACCAAACGTCACAACGTAACTGGGTGGCTATAAAGGTGCACTACAGGTATCTCCGAAAGTGTCTGTTGGGTTGGCACGAATCAAGACTGGGATTTGTCACTCCGTATGACGGAGAGGTATCTCTGGGCCCACTCGGTAATGCATCATCATAATGAGCTCAATGTGACTAAGGAGTTAGCCACGGGATCATGCGTTACGGAACGAGTAAAGACACTTTCCGGTAACAAGATTGAACGAGGTATTGGGATACCGACGATCGAATCTCGGGCAAGCAACATGCCGATAGACAAAGGGAATTGTATACGGGATTGATTGAATCCCCGACATCGTGGTTCATCCGATGAGATCATCGTGAAACATGTGGGAGCCAATATGGGTATCCAGATCCCACTATTGGTTATTGTCCGGAGAGGTGTCTCGGTCATGTCTGCATGGTTCCCGAACCCATAGGTTGTTATGGGAAATAGTCTACACACTTAAGGTTCGGTGACGCTAGAGTTGTTATGGGAAATAGTATGTGGTTACCGAAGGTTGTTCAGAGTCCCGGATGAGATCCCGGACATCACGAGGAGTTCCGGAATGGTCCGGCGGTGAAGATCGATATATTGGACGAAGGGTATTGGAGTCCGGAAGTGTTCCGGGGGTACCAGGCTATGGCCAGCATGACCGAAAGGTGTTTCGGGAGCCCCGACAAGTGTTGGAGGGCCTCATGGACCAAACGGGAAGGGGCAAACCAGCCCACTAAGGGGTGGTGCGCCCCCACACCCTTTCCCACGTTACTTGGGGAGGTGGGGCGCCTCCACCTGCTTGGCTTGGGGGGCAAGTCTCCCTAGGATTTTCCCTAGGGAGATCCAATCTGCTTGGCCGCCGCCCCTAGGGGAAACCCTAGGGTGCCTCCCCTCTCCCCTTGCCCCTATATATAGTGGAGGGGTGGGAGGGCAGCCGCACCTCTTCCTTGGCGCAGCCCTCTCCTCCTCCAACTCCTCCTCCTCCGTAGTGCTTAGCGAAGCCCTGCCGGAGAACCACGAGCTCCATTGCCACCACGCCGTCGTGCTGCTGGAGTTCTCCCTCAACTTCTCCCCTCCCCTTGCTGGATCAAGAAGGAGGAGACGTCCCTGGGCTGTACGTGTGTTGAACGCGGAGGCGCCGTCCGTTCGGCGCTAGATTGGATCTTCCGCGATTTGAATCGCTGCGAGTACGACTCCATCAACCGCGTTCTTGTAACGCTTCCGCTTAGCGATCTTCAAGGGTATGAAGATGCACTCCCTCTCTCTCGTTGCTAGCATCTCCTAGATTGATCTTGGTGACACGTAGGAAAATTTTGAATTATTGCTACGTTCCCCAACAGTGGCATCATGAGCTAGGTCTATGCGTAGAGACTATGCACGAGTAGAACACAAAGTAGTTGTGGGCGATGATTTGTTCAATTTGCTTGCCGTTACTAGTCTTATCTTGATTCGGCGGCATTGTGGGATGAAGCGGCCCGAACCGACCTTACACGTACTCTTACGTGAGACAGGTTCCACCGACTGACATGCACTTGATGCATAAGGTGGCTAGCGGGTGGCTGTCTCTCCCACTTTAGTCGGATCGGATTCGATGAAGAGGGTCCTTATGAAGGGTAAATAGCAATTGGCATATCACCGTTGTGGCTTTTGCGTAGGTAAGAAACGTTCTTGCTAGAAACCCATAGCAGCCACGTAAAACATGCAACAACAATTAGAGGACGTCTAACTTGTTTTTGCAGGGTATGCTATGTGATGTGATATGGCCAAAAGGATGTGATGAATTATATATATGTGATGTGTGAGATTGATCATGTTCTTGTAATAGGAATCACGACTTGCATGTCGATGAGTATGACAACCGGCAGGAGCCATAGGAGTTGTCTTAATTTATTGTATGACCTGCGTGTCAATGAAAAACGCCATGTAATTACTTTACTTTATTGCTAACCGTTAGCCATAGTAGTAGAAGTAATAGTTGGCAAATTATGTCATAGCTTACGCTTTGGTTCTACTGTTTAAAATATGTTCCTAGAGAAAATTTAGTTGAAAGTTGATAGTAGAAATTATGCGGACCGGGTCCGTAAACTGAGGATTATCCTCATTGCTGCGCAGAAGGCTTATGTCCTTAATGCACCGCTCGGTGTGCTGAACCTCGAGCGTCGTCTGTGGATGTTGCGAACATCTGACATACACGTTTTGACGACTATGTGATAGTTCAGTGCGTAATACTAACGGTTTAGAATTGAGGCGCCAAAGACGTTTTTTGAAACGTCGCAGAACATATGAGATTCCAAAGACTCAAATTGGGATTTCAGACTAGTGCCCACGTCAAGAGGTATGAGACCTCTGACAAGTTTCTTAAGCTTGCAAACTAAGGGAGAAAAGCTCAATCGTTGAGCATGTGCTCAGATTGTCTGAGTACTACAATCGCTTGAATCGAGTGGGAGTTAATCTTCCAGATGAGATAGTGATGGTTCTCCATAGTCACTGCCACCAAGCTATTAGAGCTTCGTCATGAACTATAACATATCAGGGATAGACATGATGATCCTTGAGCAACTCGCGATGTTTGACATCGCGAAAGTAGAAATCAAGTAGGAGCATCAATTGTTGATGGTTAGTAAAACCACTAGTTTCAAGAAGGGCAAGGGCAAGAAGGGATACTTCATGAAACGGCAAATCAGTTGCTGCTCTAGTGAAGAAACCCAAGGTAGAACCCAAACCCGAGACTAAGTGCTTCTGTAATGAGGGGAATGGTCACTGAAGCAGAACTACCCTAGATACTTGGTAGATGAGAAGGCTGGTAAGGTTGACAAAAGTATATTGGATATACATTATATTAATGTGTACTTTACTAGTACTCTTAGTAGCACCAGGGTATTAGATACCGGTTCGGTTGCTAAGTGTTAGTAACTCGAAATAAAAGCTGCGGAATAAACGGAGACTAGCTAAAAGTGAGATGACGATATGTGTTGGAAGTGCTTCCAAGGTTGATGTGATCAAGCATCGCATGCTCCCTCTACCATCGAGATTGGTGTTAAACCTAAATAATTGTTATTTGGTGTTTACGTTGAGCATAGACATGATTGGATTATGTTGTTCATTTAAGAAGAATAATGGTTACTCTTTTTATTTGAATAATACCTTCAATGGTCTTGCACCTAAAATAAATGGTTTATTGAATCTCGATCGTAGTGATACACATGTTCATGCCAAAATATATAAGATAGTAATGATAGTACCACATACTTGTGGCACTGCTATTTGAGTCATATTGGGATAAAACACATGAAGAAGCTCCATGTTGATGGATCTTTGGACTCACTCATTTTTGAAAAGATTGAGACATGCGAACCATGTCTATTGGTATATATGCATGAAGAAACTCCATACAGATGGATCATTTGGACTCACTTGATTTTGAATCACTTGAGACATGCAAATCATACCACATGGGCAAGATGACTAAAAGGCCTCGTTTTCAGTGAGATGGAACAAGAGAGCAACTTGTTGGAAGCAATACATTTTGATGTGTGCAATCCAATGAGTGCTGAGGCACGCAGTGAATTGCTCTTACTTCACAGATGATTTGAGTAGATGCTAAGTATGTTTACTTGATGAAACACAAGTCTGAATTATTGAAAGGTTCAAGTAATTTCAGAGTGAAGTTGAAGATCATCGTGACAAGAGGATAAAATGTCTATGATATGATCATAGAGATGAATATCTGAGTTACGAGTTTGGCACACAATTAAGACATTGTGGAAATTGTTTCACAACTAATACCGCCTGGAACGCCATAGTGTGATGGTGTGTCCGAACATCATAACTGCACCCTATTGGATATGGTGCATACCATGATGTCTCTTATCAAATTACACTATCGTTTATGGGTTAGGCATTAGAGACAACCGCATTCACTTTAAATAGGGCACCACGCAATTCCGTTGAGACGACACCATATGAACTATAGTTTAGAGAAACCTAAGGTGTCGTTTCTTAAAAGTTTGGGGCTGCGATGCTTATGTGAAAAAGTTTCAGGCTGATAAGCTCGAAACCAAAGCGGATAAATGCATCTTCATAGAATACCCAAAACAGTTGGGTATACCTCCTATTTCAGATCCGGAAGCAAAGTGATTGTTTCTAGAAACAGGTCCTTTCTCGAGGAAAAGTTTCTCTCGAAAGAATTGAGTGGGAGGATGGTGGAGACTTGATGAGGTTATTGAACCATGACTTCAACAAGTGTGTAGCAGGGCACAGGAAGTTGTTCCTGTGGCACCTACACCAATTGAAGTGGAAGCTTATGATAGTGATCATGAAACTTCGGACCAAGTCACTACCAAACCTCGTAGGTCAACAAGGATGCGTACTACTTCAGAGTGGTACATAATCCTGTCTTGGAAGTCATGTTGCTAGACAACAATGAACCTACGAGCTACGGAGAAGCGATGGTGGGCCCAGATTCCGACGAATGGCTCAAGGCCATAAAATCCGAGAAAGGATCCATGTATAAAACAAAGTATAGACTTTGGAAGAACTACTTGATGGTCATAAGGCTATTGGGTACAGATGGATTTTAAAAGGAAGACGGACAATGATGGTAAGTGTCACCATTAAGAAAGCTCAACTTGTCGTTAAGATGTTTTCCGACAAGTTCAAGGAGTTGACTACGATGAGATTTTCTCACTCGTAGCGATGCTAAGAGTCTGTTGGAATTATATTAGCAGTTATTGCATTATTTATGAAATCTTGCAGATAGGATGTCAAAAACCATTGTTTCCTCGACGATTTTCTTGAGGAAAGGTTGTATGTGATACAACCAGAAGGTTTTGTCAATCTTGAAAGATGCTAACAAGTATGGAAAGCTCCAGCAATCCTTTTAAGGACTGGAGTAAGCATCTCGGAGTTGGAATGTACGCTTTGATGAGATGATCAAAGATTTTGGGTTTATACAAAGTTTATGAGAAACTTGTATTTCCAAAGAAGTGAGTGGCAGCACTGTGGATTTTTGATGAGTATATGTTGTTAACATATTGTTGATCAGAAATGATGTAGAATTTCTGGAAAGCATACAGGGTTATTTGAAAAGTGTTTTTCAATGGAAAACCTGGATTAACCTACTTGAACATTGAGCATCAAGATCTATAAGGATAGATCAAAAACGCTTAATAGTACTTTCAAATGAATACATACCGTGACAAGATTTTGAAGGAGTTCAAAATAGATCAGCAAAGAAGGAGTTCTTGGCTGTGTTACAAGGTGTGAGTATTGAGTAAGACTCAAGACCTGACCACGGCAGAAGAGAGAGAAAGGACGAAGGTCGTCCCCTATGCTTTAGACATAGGCTCTACAGTATGCTATGCTGTGTACCGCACCTGAAGTGTGCCTTGCCATGAGTTAGTCAAGGGGTACAATAGTGATCCAGGAATGGATCACATGACAGCGGTCGAACTTATCCTTAGTAACTAGTGGACTAAGGAATTTTCTCGAATATGGAGGTGGTAAAACAGTTCGTCGTAAAGGGTTACGTCGATGCAAACTTTGACACTAATCCGGATGACTTTGAGTAGTAAACTGGATTCGTATAGTAGAGAAGTTATTTGGAATAGCTCCAAGTAGCGCGTGGTAGCTGCATCTACAAGATGACATAGAGATTTGTAAAGCACACACGGATCTGAAAGGTTCAGATCCGTTGAATAATAACCTCTCTCACAAGTGAGATATGAACAAACCCCATGGGTGTTGGATTCATTACAATCACATAGTGATGTGAACTAGATTATTGACTCTAGTGCAAGTGGGAGACTGTTGGAAATATTCCCTAGAGGCAATAATAAAATGGTTATTATTGTATTTCCTTGTTCATGGTAATTGTCTATTGTTCATGCTATAATTGTATTAACTGGAAACCGTAATACATGTGTGAATACATAGACCACAACATGTCCCTGGTAAGCCTCTAGTTGACTAGCTCGTTGATCAATAGATGGTTATGATTTCCTGACCATGGACATTGGATGTCATTGATAATGGGATCACATCATTAGGAGAATGATGTGATGGACAAGACCCAAACCTAAGCATAGCACAAGATTGTGTAGTTCGTTTGCTAAGAGCTTTTCTAATGTCAAGTATCATTTCCTTAGACCATGAGATTGTGCAACTCCCGGATACCATAGGAATGCTTTGGGTGTACCAAACGTCACAACGTAACTGGGTGGCTATAAAGGTGCACTACAGGTATCTCCGAAAGTGTCTGTTGGGTTGGCACGAATCGAGACTGGGATTTGTCACTCCGTATGACGGAGAGGTATCTCTGGGCCCACTCGGTAATGTATCATCATAATGAGCTCAATGTGACTAAGGAGTTAGCCACGGGATCATGCGTTACGGAACGAGTAAAGAGACTTGCCGGTAACAAGATTGAACGAGGTATTGGGATACCGACGATCGAATCTCGGGCAAGCAACGTGCCGTAGACAAAGGGAATTGTATATGGGATTGATTGAATCCCCGACATCGTGGTTCATCCGATGAGATCATCGTGGAACAGGTGGGAGCCAATATGGGTATACAGATCCCGCTATTGGTTATTGGCCGGAGAGGTTTCTCGGTCATGTCTGCATGGTTCCCGAACCCATAGGATCTACACACTTAAGGTTCGGTGACGCTGGAGTTCTTATGGGAAATAGTATGTGGTTACCGAAGGTTGTTCGGAGTCCCGGATGAGATCCCGGACATCACGAGGAGTTCCGGAATGGTCCGGCGGTGAAGATCGATATATTGGATGAAGGGTATTGGAGTCCGGAAGTGTTCCGGGGGTACCAGGCTATGACCAGCATGACCGAAAGGTGTTTCGGGAGCCCCGGCAAGTGTTGGAGGGCCTCATGGGCCAAAGGGGAAGGGGAAAACCAGCCCACTAAGGGGTGGTGCGCCCCCCACACCCTTTCCCACGTTACTTGGGGAGGTGGGGCGCCTCCACCTGGCTTGGGAGGCAAGCCTCCACCTGCTTGGCTTGGGGGGCAAGTCTCCCTAGGATTTTCCCTAGGGAGATCCAATCTGCTTGGCCGCCGCCCCTAGGGGAAACCCTAGGGCGCCTCCCCCTCTCCCCTTGCCCCTATATATAGTGGAGGGGTGGGAGGGCAGCCGCACCTCTTCCTTGGCGCAACCCTCTCCTCCTCCAACTCCTCCTCCTCCTCCATAGTGCTTAGCGAAGCCCTGCCGGAGAACCACGAGCTCCATTGCCACCACGCCGTCGTGCTGCTGGAGTTCTCCCTCAACTTATCCTCTCCCCTTGCTGGATCAAGAAGGAGGAGACGTCCCCGGGCTGTACGTGTGTTGAACGCGGAGGCGCCGTCCGTTCGGCGCTAGATCGGATCTTCCGCGATTTGAATCGCTGCGAGTACGACTCCATCAACCGCGTTCTTGTAATGCTTCCGCTTAGTGATCTTCAAGGGTATGAAGATGCACTCCCTCTCTCTCGTTGCTAGCATCTCCTAGATTGATCTTGGTGACACGTAGGAAAATTTTGAATTATTGCTACGTTCCCCAACAACATAGCAGAAGGCTCCAAAGGGAGTTATGAAGGCTGTCTTCTCCTGGTACTTAACTGCCATTTTGATCTGATGATAACCAGAATATGCATCCAAAAAACTTAAACGCTCACAACTCGCCGTAGCATCAATAATTTGATCAATACGGGGGAGGGCAAAAGGATCTGCTGGACAAGCTTTGTTGGGATCTGTGTAGTCCACGCACATACGCCAAGTGCCATTTTTCTTGAGGACCAGCACCGGATTAGCCAACCACTCAGGATGGAATACTTGAACGATAAATCCAGCTGCCAAGAGCCTGGCTACTTCTTCTCCAATAGCTTTGCATCTTTCTTCGTTGAACCGGCGGAGAAACTGTTTGACCGGTTTATACTTAGGATCAACATTGAGAGTGTGCTCAGCGAGTTCTCTCGGTACACCAGGCATGTCAGAAGGCTTCCATGCAAAGATGTCCCGATTCTCATGGATGAACTCGATGAGCGCGCTTTCCTATTTCGGATCCAAGTTAGCGCTGATGCTAAACTGCTTGGACGGATCGCCAGGCACGAAGTCAACAAGTTTAGTCTCATCAGCCGATTTAAACTTCAGGGCCGGATCATGCTCCGTAGTTGGTTTCTTCAATGAAGTCATATCTGCCGGATCACCATTTTCTTTGTAAAACTTCAACTCCTCTGTTGCACAAACCGACTCAGCATAAGCTGCATCACCTTCCTCGCACTCCAGAGCAATCTTGCAGCTTCCATGCACGGTTATAGTTCCCTTGTGACCCGGCATCTTGAGCTGTAGATAGACATAACAAGGCCGTGCCATAAACTTGGCATAAGCTGGCCGTCCAAATAGGGCATGATACGGGCTTCTGATTTTCACCACCTCAAAGGTCAAGGTTTCTGATCTCGAGTCATGCTCATCTCCAAAAGCCACCTCCAGGGCTATCTACCAACAGGATACGCCGACTTACCAAGCACCACACCATGGAACACCGTATTGGACGGTTTAAGATTTTTATCTGTTAGCCCCATGTGACGGAAAGTTTCATAATAAAGGATATTGATACTACTCCCTCCATCCATGAGTACCTTAGTGAACTTATAACCTCCCACCTGAGGTGCCACCACCAGAGCCAGATGACCCGGATTGTCAACCCGGGGTGGATGATCGTCTCTACTCCACACAATGGGCTGTTCGGACCCGCGCAAATAACGGGGCACCGCCGGTTCAACGGCATTCACCATCCTTTTATGAAGCTTCTGATCGCGCTTGTCCAAGCTAGTGGTGAAGACATGATACTGTCCACTATTCAACTGCTTCGGGTTGCTCTGGTAACCCGACTGCTGCTGCTGCTGCTGATTGCCCTGATGATTATTGCCACCTTGGTTACCTTGATTATTTTGATTGTTGTGTCCACCCTGATTGCCATGGAATCCCGAACCAGAATTTCCTCCGCCATAACCCGGCCCATGAGAGCCAGAGCCCGAACCGCCTCCTGATCCATGATCATACCAGAAAGAGTCAGAATTTTTGAACTCTTGCATGATATAACAATCTTTCTAGAGGTGTGTAAATGGTTCCTCCTTCGTCCCATGCTTTGGACAGGGCTGGTTCAACAGATACGACAAACGGTCCGGATTAGGATTCGGCATTCCATTCCGCTGGTGTGGTTTACCCTTACGCCGCTGGCCCTTGTCGTGCGTATTAGTGTTAGCCACAAAGTCTAAGCCGTGTTCCGCTTTATGATTGCCGCCGTTTCCATGACCCGCCGGGTTGTGGTGCTGCCCCTTGGCGTTGCCGCTCTTCTTTCCCTTCCCTTTCTTATCATCGTCAGACTCGGGATCCTTGGTACTATCAGAGTCGGCATACTTCACCAGTGCAGCCATGAGGGTTCCCATGTCATTACAATGACGTTTGAGCCATCCCAACTTCAACTTCAAGGGTTGAAACCAGCAATTGCCTTCCAATGTTAAAACTGCGGTGTCAGCGTTGATGCGGTCTGATGAATGCAAAATCTCCGAAACCCGGCGCACCCAATGGGTTGTTGACTCTCCTTCCTCCTGGACACAGGCAGCTAAGTCCACAATTGACATGGGCTGCTTGCATGTATCCTTGAAATTCTGAACAAACCGGGCTCTCAACTCAGCCCATGACCTGATAGAATTAGCTGGTAAACTCTTTAGCCAAGTGCGAGCCGTTCCTTCTAGCATCATGGTGAAGTACTTCGCACATGCCGCATCATCCACATCCAGCATCTCCATGGCCATCTCGTAGCTTTCAACCCATCTTTCAGGGGACAAATCGGCGGTGTAATTCGGCACCTTGCGCGGGCCCTTGAAATCTTTGGGCAGGCGCACATTGCGCAACGCCGGGACAAGACATGGCACTCCCAAGGAACTAGAGGTAACTCCTGGTTCCACCGATGTGGTTGGACGAACTGGAGTAAGCTGACGGGCCTTGTGCTGTGCTGCTAACTCGGCCTCTCTGCGTGCCCGAGCCCGGTCCACCACATCCTAAGCATCACCGGCACCACCCGCCGGGTTATGGCCACGGGGCGGATCATGGTTTCGCGCATTGCTTAACACTGCCGGTTCATCCATACGCCTGCTGTAACCCCGGCTTGGACGGGGAGTGGAATGAATCCGATCGCGACTATATGAATAAGCCTCCTGTTGAATCAAGGCTGTCTGAAGAAGCTCCTTGACCCGACGCGTCTCGACCGCTGCTGGAGAATCGCCTTCGATCGGGATGGCCGCCAGCCGTGAAGCGGCAGCGACAATGTTGTCCATTGGGTTAGAATAATGATCCGGTAGTGTGGGGACATGAGGTACCACAACGTTGTTCTGACGAGGCGGATCCACCAAACGTGGCTGAACCGGCGCCCCTGCTCTGGGTGCCTCTGCCCAGTTTACCACCGGCGGATTACTGGTTCCTGCCCCTGGGGTGTTAAAGAGATTTCTAGCATCGTAAACCGGCGGCAGGTGAGATCAGTGCCTCCTCTTCAGGACTTCATTCGACGCACTCTGATCCAGCACAATCCGGTAAGCTTGTGCATCCAAAGCGGCCCGCTCCGCGGCTATCCTGGTATCCTCAGCTGCTAAGTCGGCTTTTGCCTGGGTGATCTGATCTTTCACTTTCGTGACTTCCGCATTGTGTGTATCCTGATCCGCCGGGTTAACCTCCGCCATCAGCGTTGCCAACACATCAAACAAATCAGATAGAACCTGAGCTGGCAGTCGCACAGGGCCTCCTGCCCCAGCCGCTGCCGCCACTGCTGACCATGAAATCATCGCCGCTGCGGTTGAAGAGTGGAGCGCTGGTTGCGTGCCGGCCATGAAGATTGCCACCCGGTTTGGCAGATTGAAGGGGTCCGTAATACTGTCACCATCGGAACAGCCCCCAATCCGGCCATCTTGTAACTGATATAACGACTCGGTCTCTCCACTCGATGACTCGTCGCCGGAATAAACGACGATCTCACCACCAGATTCCGATCTATCCTCAGATTCACCTCCATGGATAACTCCCACGAAGGCACGCTTCATGACAGGCTTGACCCGGGCAGATCTCGCACGCTGAGCCATTTCGACGGGGTCGGTGCAGATGTCCGGCTCAGGGCCCGGTTCATCGATCTTGCCAATGAAGACGTGTATGCCACCAAAGGGGACCCGGTACCCATACTCGATTGAGCCAGCCTCGGGGCCCCAGCCTGCATCGCCGATGTAGAGCTTGCCGCGACGACTCTTGGTCATCCGGCCCATAGCGTAACCCTTGAGTCCTTCGAAGCTGCCCTCGAAGAACTTGAAACCATCATGCGATAGCCCCACGGTGGGCGCCAACTATCGTGGTTTTGTCACGGTAGATGTCCTAGAGAAAGGACTTAGTCATGGAGCCATCACTACAGGTTAGCTTGAAGGGGTTAAAGCGGACAAGGGACGCAAGAGAGTTTTATACTAGTTCGGCCCCTTCGATGAAGGTAAAAGCCTACGTCTAGTTGTGATGGAATTGATGGGGTTTCGATGACCAGGGAGCGAATACGCTTTGCCTGTGTCTCGAGTTGTTGTCTGTTGTCCCTGAACCGCCGCCGGGTCGTCCCCTTATATACACGGGTTGACGCCCGTCGGTTTACAGACTCCGAGGCTAGCTCATAATCGTGTCCGGCTCGGTCTCTGCTACGTATATCTTACAACACAAGTTTACATCTCAATGCCGGTTTGTGTCTACATGCCTTGAACCGGCTTTGGGCCCCGGGCCTTCATGGAGCGTCACCGTCTGTCTTCATGGGCTTCAGATATAGATGAACCACTTATGAAGTTAACCCGGCCTCTCCTGGCCGGTTTACGCCCAGTGGTAATATCCCCAACAGATGGACTTTTCAAATCACTTGATTATGAATCAATTGGTACTTGCGAACCATGCCTTATGGGCAAGATGACTAAAACGCCGTTCTCCGGAACAATGGAGCGAGCAACAGATTTGTTGGAGATCATACATACTGATGTATGTGGTCCGATGAATATTGAGGCTCGCGGCGGGTATCGTTATTTTCTCACCTTCATAGATGATTTGAGCAGATATGGGTATATCTACTTAATGAAACATAAGTCTGAAACATTCGAAAAGTTCAAAGAATTTCAGAGTGAAGTAGAAAATCATCGTAACAAGAAAATAAAGTTTCTACGATTTGATCGTGGAGGACAATATTTGAGTTACGAGTTTGGTCTACATTTGAAACAATGCGGAATAGTTTCGCAACTCACGCCACCCGGAACACCACAGCATAATGGTGTGTCCAAACGTCGTAATCGTACTTTACTAGATATGGTGAGATCTATGATGTCTCTTACTGATTTACCGCTATCGTTTTGGGGTTATGCTTTAGAGACGGCTGCATTCATGTTAAATAGGACACCATCGAAATCCGTTGAGACGACGCCTTATGAACTGTGGTTTGGCAAGAAACCAAAGTTGTCGTTTCTTAAAGTTTGGGGCTGCGATGCTTATGTGAAAAAGCTTCAACCTGATTAGCTCGAACCCAAATCGGAGAAATGTGTCTTCATAGGATACCCAAAGGAAACTGTTGGGTACACCTTCTATCACAGATCCGAAGGCAAGACATTCGTTGCTAAGAATGGATCCTTTCTAGAGAAGGAGTTTCTCTCGAAAGAAGTGAGTGGGAGGAAAGTAGAACTTGATGAGGTAACTGTACCTGCTCCCTTATTGGAAAGTAGTTCATCACAGAAACCGGTTCCTGTGACACCTACACCAATTAGTGAGGAAGCTAATGAAACTTCAGATCAAGTTATTACCGAACCTCGTAGGTCAACCAGAGTAAGATCCGCACCAGAGTGGTACGGTAATCCTATTCTGGAGGTCATGTTACTTGACCAAGGTGAACCTACGAACTATGAAGAAGCGATGGTGAGCCCAGATCCCGCAAAATGGCTTGAGGCCATGAAATCTGAGATGGGATCCATGTATGAGAACAAAGTGTGAACTTTGGTTGACTTGCCCGATGATCGTCAAGCCATTGAGAATAAATGGATCTTCAAGAAGAAGACTGACGCTGACGGTAATGTTACTGTCTACAAAGCTCGACTTGTTGCGAAAGGTTTTCGACAAGTTCAAGGAGTTGACTACGATGAGACTTTCTCACCTGTAGCGATGCTTAAGTCTGTCCGAATCATATTAGCAATTGCCGCATTTTATGATTATGAAATTTGGCAAATGGATGTCAAAACTGCATTCCTGAATCGATTTCTGGAAGAAGAGTTGTATATGATGCAACTAGAAGGTTTTGTCAATCCAAAGGGAGCTAACAAAGTGTGCAAGCTCCAGCGATCCATTTATGGACTGGTGCAAGCCTCTCGGAGTTGGAATAAACATTTTGATAGTGTGATCAAAGCATATGGTTTTATACAGACTTTTGGAGAAGCCTGTATTTACAAGAAAGTGAGTGGGAGCTCTGTAGCATTTCTAATTCTATATGTGGATGACATATCGCTGATTGGAAATGATATGGAATTTCTAGATAGCATAAAACGATACTTGTATAAGAGTTTTTCAATGAAAGACCTCGGTGAAGCTGCTTACATATTGGGCATCAAGATCTATAGAGATAGATCAAGACGCTTGATAGGACTTTCACAAAGCACATACCTTGACAAAGTTTTGAAAATGTTCAAAATGGATCAAGCAAAGAAAGGGTTCTTGCCTGTGTTACAAGGTGTGAAGTTGAGTCAGACTCAATGCCCGACCACTGCAGAAGATAGAGAGAAAATGAAAGATGTTCCCTATGCTTCAGCCATAGGCTCTATCATGTATGAAATGTTGTGTACCAGACCTGATGTGTGTCTTGCTATTAGCCTAGCAGGGAGGTACCAAAGTAATCCAGGAGTGGATCACTGGACAGCGGTCAAGAACATCCTGAAATACGTGGAAAGGACTAAGGAAATGTTTCTCGTTTATGGAGGTAACAAAGAGCTCGTCGTAAATTGTTACGTCGATGCAAGCTTTGACACTGATCTGGACGATTTTAAATCGCAAACCGGATACGTGTTTACATTGAACGGTGGAGCTGTCTGTTGGTGCAGTTCTAAACAAAGCGTCGTGGCGGGATCTACATGTGAAGCGGAGTACATAGCTGCGTTGGAAGCAGCAAATGAAGGAGTCTGGATGAAGGAGTTCATATCCGATCTAGGTGTCATACCTAGTGCATCGGGTCCAATGAAAATCTTTTGTGACAATACTGGTGCAATTACCTTGGCAAAGGAATCCAGATTTCACAAGAGAAACAAGCACATCAAGAGACACTTCAATTCCATCCGGGACCAAGTCCAGGTGGGAGACATACAGATTTGCAAGATACATACGGATCTGAATGTTGGAGACCCGTTGACTAAGCCTCTTCCATGAGCAAAACATGATCAGCACCAAGACTCCATGGGTGTTAGAATCATTACTGTGTAATCTAGATTATTGACTCTAGTGCAAGTGGGAGACTGAAGGAAATATGCCCTAGAGGCAATAATAAAGTTATTATTTATTTCCTCATATCATGATAAATGTTTATTATTCATGCTAGAATTGTATTAACCGGAAACATAATACATGTGTGAATACATAGACAAACATTGTGTCACTAGTATGCCTCTACTTGACTAGCTCGTTAATCAAAGATGGTTGAGTTTCCTAGACATGGAAATGAGTTGTCATTTGATTAACGAGATCACATCATTAGGAGAATGATGTGATTGACTTGACCCATTCCGTTAGCTTAGCACTTGATCATTTAGTATGTTGCTATTGCTTTCTTCATGACTTATACATGTTCCTATGACTATGAGATTATGCAACTCCCGTTTACCGGAGGAACACTTTGTGTGCTACCAAACGTCACAACATAACTGGGTGATTATAAAGGTGCTCTACAGGTGTCTTCGAAGATACTTGTTGAGTTGGCGTATTTCGAGATTAGGATTTGTCACTCCGATTGTCGGAGAGGTATCTCTGGGCCGTCTCGGTAATGCACATCACTATAAGCCTTGCAAGCATTGTAACTAATGAGTTATTTGCGAGATGATGTATGACGGAATGAGTAAAGAGACTTGCCGGTAACGAGATTGAACTAGGTATTGAGATACCGACGATCGAATCTCGGGCAAGTAACATACCGATGACAAAGGGAACAACGTATGTTGTTATGCGGTTTGACCGATAAAGATCTTCGTAGAATATATGGGAGCCAATATGAGCATCCAGGTTCTGCTATTGGTTATTGACCGGAGACGTGTCTCGGTCATGTCTACATAGTTCTCGAACCCGTAGGGTCCGCACGCTTAAAGTTTGGTGACGATCAGTATTATGAGTTTTTGTGTTTTGATGTACCGAAGGTAGTTCAGAGTCCCGGATATGATCACTGACATGACGAGGAGTCTCGAAATGGTTGAGACATAAAGATCGATATATTGGACGACTATGTTCGGACACCGGAAAGGTTCCGGGAGGTTTCGGACATTTACCGGAGTACCGGGGGGGGGGGGGGGTTACCGGAACCCCCCGGGGAGTTAATTGGGCCTCATGGGCCTTAGTGGGAGAAGAGGAGGGGCGGCCAGGGCAGCCGCGCGCCCCCTCGCCCTCTAGTCCGAATTAGACAAGGAGGGGGGGCGCCCCCCTTTTTCCTTCTCCTTCTCTCTCCCTTCCTTCCCTCTCCTACTCCAACATGGAAAAGGAGGAGTCCTACTCCCGGTGGGAGTAGGACTCCCCCCTTGGCGCGCCCTCCTCCTGGCCGGCCGCCTCCCCCCCTTGCTCCTTTATATACGGGGGCAAGGGGGCACCTCTAGACACAACAATTGATCTCTTGATCTCTTAGCCGTGTGCGGTGCCCCCCTCCACCATATTCCACCTCGATCATATCGTAGCAGTGCTTAGGCGAAGCCCTGCGTCGGTAGCAACATCATCACCGTCAACATGCCGTCGTGCTGACGGAACTCTCCCGTGAAGCTCTGCTGGATCGGAGTTCGCGGGACGTCATCGAGCTGAACGTGTGCTGAACTCTGAGGTGCCGTACGTTTGGTACTTGGATCTGTCGGATCGTGAAGACGTACGACTACATCAACTGCGTTGTGCTAACGCTTCCGCTTTCGGTCTACGAGGGTACGTGGACAACACTCTCCCCTCTCGTTGCTATGCATCACCATGATCTTGCGTGTGCATAGGATTTTTTTTGAAATTACTACGTTCCCCAACAATGCTGATGTCACTTGATATTTTAAAGGTAATGAACCCAACTCAACTCTCTCAGTTCAGACCTATAAGTTTATGCAATGTTCTATACAAGATTTCCTCCAAGGTTGTTGCGAACAGGCTTAAGCATATCTTACCAGATATCATTTCTGAGGAGCAGTCAGCCTTTGTCCCGAGGAGGCTCATAACTGACAATATTATCTGTGCCTATGAGTGTCTGTACTTTATGAAGAGGTCCAAGGCAAAAAACAAACAACTCTTATGCTCTAAAACTTGATATGATGAAGGCATACGACCATTTGGAATGGTCGTATCTGAAGGCTATCATGGGAAAGCTTAGTTTTGCTTCTTCTTGGGTTGACATTGTGATGAATATGGTTTCTTCGGTATCCTTCTCAGTCCTTTTTAATGGAGAGAAATTAGACCAGTTCAAACCTTCAAGAGGTATTCGACAGGGAGATCCTATTCCCCCTGACTTGTTTTTTATTGCAGCGGAAGGCCTTTCGTGCCTTTTAAAATCCAGTTCTCAGTCATCGATACTTGGCGGAATCAAGGTGGCACCCACAGCTCCGGCTGTTAACCACCTTTTGTTTGCAGATGATAGCCTGCTGTTTTTCAAAGCAAGTGTTGAGGGTGCGGATGCGGTATCAAACCTGTTGAGTATTTATTGTGGAGTTTTTGGACAGAGGGTAAACAATGAGAAGTCTTCTATCTTCTTTAGTAGAGGTTGCCCTTAGACGGTTCGGGATAGTGTTAAACATGCTGTGAATGTGCACAAGAGTCGTTGAGCGATAAATATCTGGGCATGCCAACTGATGTGGGACATTCAAAGAATGGGACTTTCATATACCTGCGTGATCGTGTGTGGGAAAAGATCAAGGGGTGGATGGAGAAGCTACTTTCAGCAGCTGGAAAGGAAGTACTGATTAAATCTGTTGCCCAAGCAATCCCAGTTTACTCAATGGCTTGTTTCAGACTACGTAGAGGCCTATGTGAGAATGTCACGTCCATTATCAGGCAATTTTGGTGGGGTAGCAAACAGGGACGTCGGAAACCAGCATGGGTCCCATGGGATATAATGACTAGACCAAAGCATATGGGAGGGTTGGGATTCCAGGACCTCGTGATCTTTAACCTTGCACTCTTGGCCAGACAAGCGTGGAGGCTCTTGAATAACCCTGAGAAACTTAGCTCTATGATCTTGAAAGCAGCATATTTCCCGGACTGTGGTATTCTACAGGCTGAGTTGGGATCGCATCCATCTCAGATATGGTGTGCTATGATGGATGGGAGGGACATAATGAAACGAGGTGTGATACGGAGGATAGGGACTGGGGAAGATACACCACAAAAAAAGACACATCCGTGACATTTTGGGCCGAACGAATTTTTTTCCTGTCATACTTATGACACTTCTATGACGATAATTGTGACAAAACCCGGCATCATCATAGATGTGGTGGGGTCCTACTTATATGACAAAAAATATGACAGAAAATGGGCTTTTCGTCCGGGGCGGGCCTGAGATGCAGCTGCATGACATTCTTTGGGCCGTCCATGACGGAAAAAACTGTGGTAGAAGCAAGGGCGAGGAAAATATCGGGGTGTTCCCGGTTACGGTGGGTGGTCGGGGCCGAGCGATGCGCGTTTCTCTCGTACATGCACGCACGTGGGTGCGAGGCATTGGGCTCTAACTAAACCCGAGCGAGGCGTTGGGCTCTAACTGAACCCGAGCGATTGCAGTGCAGGCTACGCGTTACTGAACCCGAGCGATCGATCGATGGCTGTTAACTGAAGCCGATCGAGCGATTCCTTCGCTACTGCTGCTAACTGAAGCCGATCGATGCTGCCTCTGGATGAACAGAGAGCGTTGCTGGGGGGGTTTGGATGAACAGTTTCCGGTGGGGGTGGATGAACAAGACCCCGTGGTGTTGCCTCTGGATGAACAGGACCCCGATCGATCGAGCCGGTTGGGGCTGGATGAATAGGACCCCGTGGAGGGCAGGATGAACAGGACCACCCCGTGGAGGGTAGGATGAACAGTAGACGGCGTAGGGCTGGATGAATAGTAGCCCATGGAGGGGTGGTTGAACAGGAGCCCATGGAGAGGGCTGGTTGAACAGTAGCCGGTGGAGTAGCGCGCAGTGGAGGCTGGATGAACAGGAGCCCGTGGATGAACAGTCGTAGGTGGAGGCTGGAGGAGGTCGACGGTGGATGAACAGTAGCCCGTGGAGGCTGGAGGGGGTCGACAGTGGAGATGAATAGTATCCCGTGGAGTCCCGTTTTGCGGTACGCCACAGCCCTCCCGATGAACAGGACCCCCGTTTCGACCGTAGCGCTCCAACACAAGTCCGTTTCCTCCGTTTTGCAGTACGCCACATCCCTCCCGATCAACAGGACCCCCGTTTCGACCGTAGGAGGTTCGTTTCCTCCGTTTTGCGGTATGCCAGACCCCTCTCGATGAACAGGATCCCGTTTCGAACGTGGCCGGTCGAACACAAGGCCGTTTCCTCCGTTCTGCGGTACGCCAGGCCTCATTTCCATCGGCTGTTCCGTCCAAGCCCTCCCAATGAACACGACGACGCATTCCGTTCCGACCCAGCCGGTTGGCTCCCCGTGAACACGACGACGACGCTGTTTTCCGTTCCGACCAAGCCATGTACACAAGCCCTGGCCGTACGTACGCGCGAGTAGGCGTTCGAGACCCCGCCCGTATGTACGTACGTGGTCGTATTTACTTTCTTGCACCCTGGCCGCTGTACATACGTGTACATGCTACGTGCGCGCCTCTACTATGACACGTGCGCGCCTCTACATCGACCAGTATGTACGTACACGTTCGCGACCAGAATGACAATGCTACGTACGCTTCGACCAGGTGGGTCCCGACTGTCACGCACTTCCTTGCGTGCGAAGATGTAGCTGGTGGGTCCCAGCAGTCAGGGGGCGAATCATTTTTTTCCTGGACGCACTTCCTTGCGTGCGAAGATGTAGCTGGTGGGTCCCAGCAGTCAGGGGAAATGTTTTTTTCATGAAATACGGTGGCCCGTCCGGTGGGTCCCCGCTGTTAGGTGGAGGAATGATTATTTTGCGCGTAATAAGGAGGCACTTCCTTGCTGCGGCCGTGGACCCAGCTGTCAGCCTCTACACGTACAGTCCACGTCCGATGGAAGCCGTTCCTTGACCACGTTGACCATGCCACGCCAAGAGCACCAGGGCGGTGGACGACGGCGAGGCCTAGGAAGGGGACGACGCGGAGCCAGGGAAGACGCGGCAGTGGAAACCCGCGCGGAGAGGAGTACGAGGGTTCACTGGTTCGGCTGCGGTGTGAGGCTGCCGTCGCCGCAGGGCCTGGCCAGCGGTGGGAATAGTTGGGGCAGTGAGGCCTCCGCGACAGCACAGCCGGCCACGGGAGGCAGGAGCATGCGGCACGACCGGCGCTGCTTTGGGCGGCTGGAGCAACAAGACCAGCGGTTGAAGAAGCACTACGGCCGTTGGATGGACATCGTACGGTCACTGGAGCTAGAATCGTTCATATTGACTAAGTTGACAAAGCACACCGTCCCCATCAACTTAGTAGGCCCACAAGTCAGCCTCCCACCAAGGTGGGTCCCAACCAGCAGGGGGAGTATTCATTTTTTTGTGCGTAATAAGGAGGCACTTCCGGTGGGTCCGAGCTGACAGCGGGGGGAACGTTTTTTTCGCGCAATACGGTGGCCCGTCTGGTGGGTCCCAGCAGTCAGGGGGCAAACGTTTTTTCGCGAAATACAGTGGCCCGTCTGATGGGTCCCTGCTGTCAGGTGGAGGAATCATTATTTTCCGAGTAATAAGGAGGCACTTCCTTGCTGCCGTCGTGGACCCAGCTGTCAGCCTCTCCATGTATAGTCCATGTCCGATGGAAGCCGTTCCTTGACCACGTTGACCACGCCGCGCCGAGAGCACCAGGGCGGTGGGCGACGACGAGGCCTAGGAAGGGGACGACGCGGAGCCGGGGAAGACGCGGCAGTGGAAGCCCGCGCGGAGAGGAGTACGAGGGTTCACTGGTTCAGCTGCGGTGTGAGGCTGCCGTCGCCGCGGAATAACAGGGGGTGTGGGTGAGTAGAGGGATGGCCTAGCCAGCGGTGGGAGTAGTAGGGGGCGGTGAGGCCTCCGCGGCATCACAGCTAACCACGGGAGGCAGGAGCACGCGGCACGACCGGCGCTGCTTTGGGCGACTGGAGCAAGAAGACCAGAGGTTGAAGAAGCACTACGGCCGTTGGATGGACATCGTACGGTCACTGCAGCTAGAATCATTCATATTGACTAAGTTGACAAAGCCCTTGGTACGCGTCAACTTAGTAGGCCCACATGTCAGCTTCCAAAACGGTGCGCCCCAGATGTCAGGGGGAGGAATCATTTTTTGGGCGGGTGAAGCTAGAATATCCGAGATTGAAGAAGAAGCACGGCATCCGTTGGATGGACATCCAACAGCCACTGCTGCTAGAACCGTGTGTTGACTATAATAAGTTGACAAAGCCTTGCATACGCGTCAACTTCCCTTTTTAGGGGACGCGTCAACTTAGTAGGCCCACAAGTGTGTGGGAGAGAACTTATAGCCCATTTGCGATTTGTAAGAATGTACAGCCCATTTTTGAATTCTAATGGAATTTACTACAGCCCATTTACAGTTTGTTAAAAGTACAACCCATTTTCTAGCTAGGACAACGATTAATAATTTCAACCAACCGTTCAAGACAGAGTTCAATAAAATTTCCCACATTTTGATGGGATCCGAAATATTTTTATCCCGAAATTTCTTGTCAGATTAAATATAAATTTGTATTACGTAAAAATCTAACAAAACATTGCGCGCGCAACAATTGAAAATTAAGATTTTCAAAATCCATAAATAATATTTTATAAACTAATTCCGTGCTTGGTGCATTTTTTATAGTTACTGCCCTGCTTTTATAATTACATCTCATTTATTATTTTTTAAAGCCCAGTTTCCTGTTAAGCCTAATGCATCCTTCCTAGGAAAGATTTGCAGCCCAGCGGGGTGGAGAATAACAAGTTGACCTTGCCTAGGTATTCCTAAAAAAACGTATAGCTGGGCTAGCCATTTTCATCTTGAAAAAAATTAATATCTGGGCTGGATATCTGTCCTGGGCTCGACGGGCCATAGCCCGCCCAGTTAATACCCTGCTCTCCTCTGAACAACAACGAAAACATCACCAAGAAAAACTCTGCAGTGCTCACACCTCAAAAACACAAATACAGCTCGCGCTGCTTGGTCCCAGCTGTCGGCCGCACCGTGTGCAATTCTCTCGTTTATTGACTACATAGGTTAACAATGGTGTGGGACCGTGATGTCAGGAAACCAGGAGGAAGCAAAAAAATAGTTGTACATAATAAGGAGGAACTTGCGTACGTACGGCTATGGCCCTAGTGGGTCCCTACCGTCAACCAGTCAAAATAAAGTCATCTCCTGAATCCTCATGTTCATTGACCATGTTAACAATGCTCGGCGCCACGGCGAGCGCAACAACCGAAGGACGACGGAGAGGGCCTCGCGGGCCCTACGAATGGTCTGATACAGTGCTCGCTGCTCATTCAGGAAGCCAGGATCATCGGACACCTATGAGCACCTTCGAGAGACCGAGACGGCATGAAACGGTAAGACCGCGCTTGGGAGCTCTGGTTTATTTCACAACTGTATTAAGATACAAGTGTAATTTACTCATCATCAAAAACAATGCGTAAAATACAAGCGTAATGAAACCGAGGGCCCGAGGTATGTAAGTAAAACCGGCGGGTTACGCGTGTAATTTGAGAGACCGGTGTATATTTTACTAGTCGAAATCGACCAACCAAGCGCTTCGCCCGAGACCATCTGCTTTTATTTACAAGCGTCAGTTTTACAAGCGGCTTTTGTTCGGAAATGACGATCCAATCACGGCCTAAGATGATGAGTTGGTCGGAAGATCATATGGTTTCACGTCTAACCTACCCGACTTGTCATATAGGCAATGAATGAAACATAAGACGATGAACTTCTTAAGCATGGAAACAACAGAAGAGGATGATCTTCCTAACAAGCAAATCACTGGCATTAGATCGACATGCAAAACAATATGAAGCATTATTCTCAGGAGGCACGGTGAACAGCTCGTGATGCCGCATGCCACAACATTCCAAGCTCAACTTTGCAATCAAACACAAGGCTTGGCATTACATAGACAATATTCAGAACAAACTCTTAAAATATCTTACATAAGTCAACATTCATGTGACTATGCATCTCAGTAGAGTAAATATTTACTTCTGAACTGAAGACAGGAATAGGAAGAAACGATCGACATTGCTCACAGCAAAGGGCGTCCCACTCAAAAATATCAAATGCATGTCTTCTGGCTAACATCAATCAGCAAAAATTGACAAGGTTTTCCAACTCCAATAGATTAAACTAATGTCAACTTTGACAAGCTTTTCCCATTCAAAATATGTAATGCCTATGATTGTGGAACGGGCAGGGTTTGTCATCAGTTTGTCATCTGATAGTCCGGTGGCTCAAGGTGACGACGACTGATTAGAGAACCATTCGATGTATTGTGCATGATGAAGTATTATTTTGGAGGACACGAACCATCTGAACATTTTGTGCAGTTCCACTAAAATCAAGCTGAGCATCCCTGTGGATTTCGTATTTATATGCTGCCAGAAAACAAAGACACATCAGCACACACATGAATATTGGCCCCAGTGTCAACCCACCAATCGGTGGACTAACAAACTGAAAGTACGGTAAACAGATTACCATACCCAGATGCCCCATCATTGTTGCTTAGAGTGACTTTGACAGACTTGGAGTCCTGTCCTGGCTTCTTGGTACTTGTTTGGGCACTTGTTTGCCCAGTGTTCCTCCGAACCACAAGTAAAGCAGCCATCTCTGCAGACTAGTCATGTCACCAGCGTCTACTAATACTCTGTAAAGCTTCGATCATTCCTTGTGTGATGTAGCGCAAACAGTGATTGCTTCTTTTTGCAAAGTGGTAAGACCAACTGGACCCACTAATGCAGCAGTTTGCCTTAGACACATTGGCTCCTTTTGTGCAGTTCAACTAAAATCAAAGTCGGAATAAAACCGAGCTTTAATTTTGATATCCCTGTAAGCAACAAAAGGTATAAGGAAACAATTACTGAGAAATAACGGTTGGTTTAACATCCCAAAAATTCTAAATTTTGGAATGTTATATTAAATAGATAGTTTTGATTGATTGTTTGATTGATTGACTGAAAGTGAGTGAATTCGAAACTTTTGAAAGTTAAATGAGAGGGTATAAAAGGACTTTCCCAAACTTTCATTTTTACATTTATGGTCTCCGTGAGTTCAAATTCTTTTCAAATACAAAACCCTAGAGAGAAGATGACATGACTTCTTCCATTTAATAAAATGAAAAGGGTTTTGAAAAGATTTGAATTCCATTTGGAAATATTTTCAAAATTCAGAAACTTTAAGCAACTCAATGATTTTCATGAGAGAAGATAAAATGACTTCTTCAAATTATATGAAATATGAGTTGGGAGTTTCAAAGAAATCCAATTTAACGTCCTTTTGAAAATTATTTTTCACTTGGGAGTTATTTGGGTTTTATTCAAATTATTTTTCTCCAAAAATAAAATATATTGAAATTACGGTAAAATGATTCCCTACATCAGAAAATTGGAGAGAAATAAATTTGAATTTATTTTAGTATTTTTAAAATGATTTTTATGAGGTTTTAATTGCAACAGTAGCACTCTTTGCTTTATTTGAATTTTTGTGGATTTTATTTGATGCTAGAATAATGTTCAGCTTGTAGGAAATCTTTTTCTGAAAATTTTGATATATAATATACCTATGTTTTATTTTTAGCTTTTTCGCTTTTATTTATTTTTGCTTTCTGCAAAATGTTTTTTTAATTCTCTTCCGACCGTACCGGGCCGGCCCAGCTAAACCAGCCAGGCGACAGCCCAGCCGGGCGACAGCCCAGCCGGCCCAACCGCCCGTTTCCTCCGCGCGTCCGACTCCAGGCGGGAGTCCGCCGCCGCCGTCTCCCTACCGGACTTCTCCTCCCTTGACCCCTCCTCCACGCCACGCGCCTTCCCCGACCCCCCATAAAGCCGCCGCCCCTCTCTCTCCTCCGCCGCGCATCGCGCCGCAGCCGCCACCGCACTCGCCGGAACCCGCCGCCGCCGGCGAGATCCGCTTGCCGCTCCCGCGCCGTTCCGACGCCGAAGTCGAGCGCCGCCACCACCTTCGGATCCGCCTCGCCGAGCCGCTTCACCCCGTGCCTACGCCCGATGCCGCCGGCCACCGGAGCCGCCGCCCCGGCCAAGACCGAAGCTGCCGCCGGCGTCCTCCCCGACTCCGGCGATCGCCGCAGTAACCGCCGCCTCCCGTCCGTTGGATCTGGATCCAACGATCCAGATCGCGTATTTCTTTTTTTCCAAAACGTTTTTTTGTGAGCGTTCACTAGTTCGATTTGTACAGCAAGCATATTCATTAGATTAGGTTCTGAAACGAACGTGCGTTGTTTAGTATTTTTCTTTTTCTTTTTAGTTTCGGCCAGGGACCTATTTGTAGCATTTCTTTTACAGTTTAGTCCTTGGACTTCAAACAATCACATCTTTTTGTTCGTTCATCCAAATCCAACGAAACCAACGCCCACTTCTTCGTTACGATCCCCTCTTTCTAGATAATCAACTTAAACATGTTTTTGAAAGTTTTAAAATTTGAATTTAAACAGATTTGTATTTGAACTTCCTTTGATCATAACTAGAGTTTTATAACTCCGTTTGAGTTGATTCTTTTTGCAAATTAAAGCTCTTGACCTAAACTTTCTGATAAGGCCAAATTCACATAATTTTGGTACTGTTAGAAATTGTTTTATGTTGCAAGAGTTATTTTCTTGCTTTTGATGCTTTTCGATTTGTTTTCTTCGTTCTTTCTGATCTTTTGAGTGATTGCTTATGTGTGGTTACTATTGCTAGCTCACGATAAATTGACCGGAGTGTGACGAGTAGAACTATCAGGAGTTATGAGTGCGAATCATCTTCATTCAACAGTACAAGGCAAGTAACACTTTGATCATACCCCTTTACTACCCAGTTTTATTGCATTAGATCAACCCTCAAACAATTGCATGATTAGGATCTGATTAATATGTGGGATTTGGGAAGTAGATGAGGTAGTACCTCTTACCTGTTTATTACCAAACCATTAGGAGTTACTTCTACATTTGCTTATATTGCTATGCCATGCTAGTAGACGTGGATTGGGTGAGTGTATCCATGACAGATCTGAGATTGTTAATTAATGGTTCAATTTAAGGTGGCTACTTAAACACACATCTGGGTGGATTGAGGCACCTGGGTATTCCAGCGATTGCCTTTTTTTATGGACCGCCACCCAGGCTCAAAGGGATCATGAGATTATTCATGCTCGAAACTTCCGTGTGCAGCCACAAGCTATTCTGGACTCTAGCATAGTTGATTAAGTTGTGTGAACTCTTAAAGTGGTAGACTAATAGATGTAGGGGTTGTAGGTGGTACTGTCTACCCGATCGTAAGGTGCAAACGCTTCTGAAAGACTATGTCTTGGTCATCCGTTTCTCAAACATCATGTAGTGCGAGAATCCCAACGGAGGAGATCGAGTCTGGTGGGTAAAGTGTGCAAACCTCTGCAGAGTGTATAAACTAATCATGGTTAGCCGTGTCCCCGGTTATGGACATCTTGAGTATCTGGTTCTTGGATTATCATGTTGATCTCATCATGTTACTTAATTTAATTTGATTGGGTATAATCACGTTTCTTAATTGGGATTGAGTTGGGTAAACCTTCTCAATGTTTAACAACCACCATGATAGTTAAATAAAATTTATTCCTTTGCAGTAGGGAAAAATTGGCTTTTCGCAAAACTGTAACCATAGAGCTTTCCACCAGCCATATATGCATGTAGTGATAGCATTTATCCTGTTCATTACTCTCCTGTGTTATCTTGCCAGTACATTCAATGTACTGACCCGTTTCGGGCTGCAACGTCTCATGTTGCAGGATTCTTACGACGAGTAAGTGATACGTTAGGGTTACGATTTCTACACTCAACTTTGCCGTTGGTGTTGATGGGAATCCACAACCTTGTTACTTCCGCTATTTGGATTGAGGTAATTGGTATTTATGTTATTTTATGCATGTGATTTACCTCTGTTATAAATCCTTCGAGTACTGTGTGGCAGCATACCTATCCAGGGATGACACTTAAGCACAGAGACTTGACCATCTGAGGTCGGGTCGCTACATGATGACTTGTACTCCTAGAAGAAAAACATCTACTGATCTACCTTATCTTAATGGGAAACAAAGCAGGAGAGTAGCAATTCTCAATCAGTGCGATTCATTCATATTAACTAGGACATTATCTTAACAATTCCTTGTTTCAACATGTATAAAGAACGACAAAGCAGAAAAGTATCATTCCTAAAACAATGCGACTGATTCATTTTAACAGAGACATTATCTTAATAATACCTTGGTTAAACATGTAGAAAGAACTACAAAGTAGGATAGTACTATTTGTAAAACACTGTAACTGATATATAATAACAGAGACATTATCTGAACAAGACATTTCTTAAACATGTACTCCGGCCGATCCCTAACATAAATGGTACTCCCGCCGATCCCTAACAAGTGTTGCAGTTTTGAACTAAGATTCAGTAGTTAATTCTGTGGAAAGTAGGTACTGACCTTTCAAGACCAAGATTTGAAACAACGCCTGAGGTGGATCTAAAAGAGATCTCATCACATATATGGAAATCCGGTCTCATTTTGTGCAGTTCCACCAAAATTAAGCGAAGCAAAATGTCGCAATAGCAACAAGTTGAATAGATATCCCTGTTTTAACAGAGGCAAAAAAGGAATCAATTACTGGCCAATAAAGGAGGATGAAACATGCGGCCACAAAAATGGTAATCCCGCCAATTCCTAACAAGTGTTGCAGTTTTGAAATAAGATTCAGTAGTTAATTCTGAGAGTGGCATTGCTTAATTTTACCTGCGGCATTAGATTAACAAAAGGCATAAACAGTTCCAGGGGAGAGTGGGCGCAACAACAACATGTGCTTCCATCTACTTATAAAGGGGGTGATGCAGAGTTTGTTGTAACAAAGCAACAAGCATAATGTCTAGGTTGGTCCCATTTTTGTTCACTACTTAATGGGAAAAGACAGCAATACACTAGCTTCAATTCAACATTTATTTAAAACAGTACCAATACAAGTAGCACAACATCTCAAAACACACTGCACGATCATGTGGATGAAGGAAAGTACCAACCTGTCATGACGCATCACGTACGAATCTGCCAACACGAATAGGAAATCCAATCTCGTTTTGTGCAGTTACTCTTAAATCAAGTAAAGTCGCCGGTGAGACATTTAAGTTTGCTATAGCAACAAGTTGAATAGATATCCCTGATTTAACAGAGGCAAAAAGGAAACAATTACTACTAATAAAGGAGGATGAAACATGCGGCCACAAAAAGAAGCATCTACCTTATCTTGATGGAAAACAAAGTATAGGACAGTAGCATTTCTAAAACGGTTGCATTGATTCATAATAACAGAGGAATTCTCTTAAAATAGTTCAGTAGTTAATTCTGAGAGTGGCATTGCTTAAAATACAATAGCTTCAATTCAACATTTATTTAAAACAGTACCAATACAAGTAGTCCAACATCTCAAAACACACTGCACAATCATGTGGATGGGACATGGGACATGCCAGCACCATGTGCGTCCACACCTATAAAGGGGTGATGTAGAGTATGTAGCCAAGCAGCATATCTGCGTTGGTCCCATATTTGTTCTCTTTGAAACTTTTTCCGACGTGAGGGCAGCAAATCTAGTCCTGCACAAACTACCCGACCCCCCAGTTTCTTTCCCTTTTCAACAAAGAGTTGGGTTCCTTACAGATGTGTGTACTGGGTTACCCCCTTTTTCCCTTTTCGACCAACAGAGCGGCTGGATAGCTAGTCTATACTACTTTCCCTCCCTCCTTTCCTCACTGAACCACATCCTAGATTCATGCTCCACCCCACCGCACCCTTCTTTCCTCTTTGAACCACGACCTAGATTCGACTACAGAATCGAAAAAGATCAGCATGCGGCTAGACCAATGACGGTTTCAAAGAAACTTATACCTTAGGGTCATCGGGATGTGGCAAGGCGTGCGGCTGGAGGTCGGATCTGCCCACACTACGTACGACAGCGAGGAAGAAGGGGTCGGTGGCCCTCCCGCACAGGCGCTGGGTGAAAGAGAAAAGCGCAGCCGGCAGTGGATTGCCTCCCTCGCCGAAGGCGATAGAGTGAACGCTACACCTCCTCCCCTTCCCGGTGCGACGGGATCCGGACGCCTCCTTCGCCAGCTGTCTGTGAGGGGGGTGAGAGAGACAGAGGCCACAACGCAGTCTTATTTAGATCTGGTGAAGAGGGTGAGAGACAGTGAATATAGCAAACCCTAGCAAAGGAACCCTGAGCCTCCAGCGTGTGTATATATATATGTAGTGCGGCGAGAGTGTGGAGAGTGCAAACCCTAGCGAACAAGCGGTGAGGCTCCAGCTTATATATATACTATAGTATGGACTGAGCTCCAGTGCCTTAACTGCACCTGCTTTTGGCTGTATGACAGGTGGGCCAGCCACATTTTGGGCCCACCTGTCATAAACCCAAAGGCAGGTGCACTAAAGTCAATGAATCTGCATCCATATAGTACTCATGTATACGACTAATATATAGTGGAGTGGTTTTCTTATTCTCTCCATAACAATAGTTTTAAATTGTGTAAGTACGAAACGAAACTCTTTATTTAACGTACCAGTGAAGAAAACTTCTACTCCCTCTGTTCCTAAATATTTGTCTTTCTAGAGATTTCAACAAATGACTACATACGGAGCAAAATGAGTGAATCTACACTGTAAAAAATGTCTATATACATCCGTATGTGGTAGTCCATTGCAAACCACTTGAAAGACAAATATTTAGGAACGGAGGGAGTACTTCCGATGAACTAACGATGCACGCGTCCTGGTCGCACTTCCTGTCCTTCACGTGCGGTACACTACCCTCCCTTAAGTGAACAACCACACATGCGCCAAATTATCGGAAACGTGTGAGAGTGTGTAAAAATAAAGAATTTTAATTTCAATTATCGGAAATGTTTGAGAGTATGTACAGTTTGCCCTCTCTAATAATTATGGTTTGTTGTGTTCGGCCTAAACTTGGTCAAACTTTACAAAGTTTGACTTCAGTCAAATCTAATATGCGGAGTAAATAAAAATGGAGGGCTACTACGTCCATCCGGGTTTTTAGTCCACACCACTTTTTTAATCAAAGTTAATAGCTGGACAAATAAAATTACAGGGGAGCTGGAGACAAAGTTGTGAGAAGGCTTAGAAATCAATACAAAACTTATGCTCTTAGTACCAACTTCGATCCTTCTTCGAGGAAACATTTGGTTCATAGCCAATTGTGTGATAAAATTGCACCAACATGAAAGACGACTGTGTCTCCAACGCAACCAAGGTGAACTGACGAAGGATATCATCTTTGTGGGTAACAAGCAAAGAGCACTGATGGAAGACAACTTGTTTTTCATTGAAAATCGATCAGCTTCACCAGCCGACGCAACCATGAGGCGCAACCATGAGCATCGATAGGTCATCGTGGTGATGCATCATCCATTTGGCATCAAGTTTGGGTGAGGCACCTATGAAGTTCGACAAATCCTCACTGTGGTCTGTTTCTTCTCAGTAGTCAAGCTCGAGGAAGGAAGAACCACGTGGCAGAGGACAGTGAGGCAGAACAACAATGGCCATCCAATTTTGTGCAGTTCCACTAAAATTGAGGAAGACATGCCCGGGTACGGAGATACGCATCACTGTTTCCAAAAATATAAAAAAGGGATATAGTGTTGTTACTTTGTTTTACAAGATTAACAACGACATCTCAATTGTCAATAAGAATTATGAAAAGTACACCAACAAACAGAAGCATCATGATTATCTTGATGGGAACTAAACCAGGATACCTGAGAAAAAAAACATTTCTTCATTTAACCAGTGATAGTATTAGATTAGCAGCAGCAATATGAGCATATGGACAATGACCGCACAACCACCATGTACTTTTTGTCGAAACAAAATGTATACCTCCACCGAGGCATAAATCATCACAACTTTTCGAGTGGCATTTCCTCTATAATAGTAGGTGATGTTGGACCAGCCGACGAACCCTAGCTACTATACATGGGGAGCTGGGAGTAGTCGCATAGAAGAAAACCCGCATGCAGTGACCTGGGGAGCTGGACCAGTACAAGAAGTTATACCTCAGGTGGGCGAGATGTCGCTTAGGCGGGCGGGCGGGATCTGCCCACACGGCGGCAGCGAACAAGGGCGCGGAGGACCTTCGTCCGCGCCAGCGCCGGCTCCGAGAGGACGGTGCGCATCGGCTTCCTCCATCGCCGACGGCGACAACGTCAACGCTGCACCTCCTCACCTCCCGCAGCGGACGAGATTCGGCCAGATCTGTGACCACCGGTGAGGAGAGAGATAGTGTGGACACTGTCATCTTGTTTTGATATGGAGAGGGTGAGAGAGCGAGACACGAGAAACTCTATCAAACAAGAGGCTATAATGGAGTAAAACAATCTCTCCATAGCAGTGGTTTTAAATAGAATACGCGCGTTCCCGGAAAAAGAAACGAAAACTGGCGACAATCTTTTAACGTACCAAGAAAGAAAACTCGATAAAAAACACGCCCCCGCTTCCAGGTCGCGAGAGTCGTCGCGCAGACACACATAGACATAGACATGCATATCCGTGTTTACGTAAAATTCCATTTCCATCTCCATCTCCAATCATATTTGTCCAACTGGCACATTATTTATGTTATTAATTATATACGCGGCAATATTAACGTACAACATCCCTTGTTTGCGGGCGTCCGGACCGCTGCCACGGCCGCTCCTGACCAACCCGAACCCTCTTCATCACCCGCGCGTGCTTCCCGCACGAAACGGTCCGTGCCGCATTCATGCCCGGCCAAAGCGGACGCGACCTCTCATTGGCGTCGGCATTGAAGTGGCGCGCCGGCCGAGAGAGCGTCGCCCGCGCCGCTTACTGGTGCACGTGACTACTCCGCGTTCAAAGGTCGCAATAGCCGGCCACAACATGCATGTAAAAAGTTCTTGGGAGTCCGTGCTACAGCTAGTTGTCCTCCCCAACTCGTCAATCTCTTCCAGTAGTACTAGTACTCCATGGCGCGATCCATCGACAAGCAGGCGGGAAAGTTATCGTATACTCGGTTTGCGGTGAGTGGCATGCCGAGCGAGCGTGTGGGGTCGAGCCGTGGAGGAGGGTGAGACACGAACGCAACAGACGTGATTTAAACGTTGGTTTTGCTCGATGGCGCGATCCAACGAAACGAAACGTTGGTTTCTCTCCGTTTCCATTTTTTCTCCGGAAAAACGGAACTTTCCACTCCATTTTCATTCGTACTCCATGGTTGCCCCGTTACAACATTCCATCAAATACAAAGGAAAACTAACACGCATGCTGATGCATCTCAATGATTCACAGATCATAGCCAATATTTACTTCACAACTAAAGAAAAAAGTTGTGAGAGCGTGTACGAAAGAAAAACTACTGATGGGGTCACTACGACTTAAACCCTAAACCCTAAACAGGATTTAATTTCCTGGCCAGGTAGAACCTATCGAAGGAAAGACGGCTGGCACCCTCGGATCATACGATGCTTTTGTGCAGTTCCACTAAAATCGAGCTGAGCATCCCTGATGGCAAAGATATTGAAGAAGTTGTGATTAGAATAATAGTACTGGCACAAGTTCATGAGACATAAACTCATCACAAGTAGAAGCCGGTAGAAGTAGAGAAAGTTCGACATGGAGATGGAGCTACGTGGGGAGCTGCGGCAGTGGAGCAAGCCGGCTCCAAAAGGAAGATGGACTACCTGGGACGTCGGGCTGTAGCTAGAAGGGCGGTTGGGACGCAGCATTGGCCCATACCGCAGTGACCCCCAATTGGGACGCACCGACTGTGGATTTTCTCCCTCGCCGATGTCGACCGCGTCTACGCAAAACATTGTTCCCTTCCCCCAGCTGCAGGATCAGGCTGGATATGTGACCAGCGGTGTGGCCACCGTCGTTCTATGCTTGTGAAGAGAGCAACCCAAGCAAGCAGGCTTGTAGCTTAGGCTCCTGCTAGTGTGTATATAGTAGTTTTCTTTTTCTCTCCATATCAACTATTTTATATTGCGTACGTGTCATTGAAGAGTGAAATGATGGTTGCTTCTTCCGACTAACTTACTGTGTGATTTGACTGCTCCTTTAGTGGCCCCTACACGTACTCCCCCTACGTGTATGCAACAGTCACACGTACACATGGACGCAAAAACGCACGCTACGCCCTAATGCATGCATGTCCGAGCACATGACGGAACACACACGGTCACGCTCAAGTGCTCAACCTACACATGCATGCACACACATACTCAGCCAGGGTGAGCTAGTGACCGTATAAACACTGGAAAATGTATATATTGAGCGCAATGAGCGTATTATGAAGTCCACTGACCGTATTTTTACAAATATATAGTGACAGACAGTGTATTTATCTCGTTAGAAATTAAGCCATATTAACCGGAGAGGGGGCAGTATGGACTAGCATTACTACTTTGCTGTGTCCCGTCAACTTGCCGAATGAGGAGAAGCTTGCAGGATGGGAGAAGCTTGCGCGCGGTGGCTCGCAGGACAAGGAGAAACTTTTGACTAATGCAATTTGTCCTTCGCTCAGGCGGTGGACGTGCAACAGTTAATTCGGTGTCAGATTGCCAGAAGCATACACTATACTAGTACTATTATTGTTGCACTTCCCGAAGAGGCGAACAGCCAAGTGCAAAGTTTACTAGTACTACTACTATAGTCTATAGAGGTACTATACTAGTACTAGGAACCGGATGGAGGAGCGTCTGCACTCTTATTATATTTTTAAAATGAGATAAAGCAATCTTCAACACATTTGGTTCTCTTCGAGGGTTCATGCATGTGATAATGGAAGTTGATTGCATGGAACACTCGCCACAATTCTCGCTTAATTCTGACTCATATCCTGTTACAAAGAGGAGCGCTCGGTAATATTTCCTCTTTTTTCGTTATTCAGCATGTAAACAGGTCAGCAAACCTTGCGGCGCATCTTTGTGCGAACCGTGCTTGCTGCACTTTGAATGTGGCCGAGAGCTGGCTTGATGAAACACCTCGCTTCCTACTTCTTTTTTTGCGGCGTACCTCGCTTCCTAGTGACCCGTGTCTTGGCTGATCGTCCTAAGAATGCTTATATATGAATAAAGCTCTCTCATTTACCTGCAAAAAAGATTAAGCCATATTAACCGGAAAGGAGGGAGTATGGACTAGCACTACTTGTTGGTGTGTCTCGTCAACTCGCAGAACGAGGAGAAGCTTGCAGGACAAGGTGAAGCTCGCTTACGCCTTTTGACTAATGCAACGTACCCTCGCCCAGGCGGTGGACATGCATCAGTTCATTCGATGTCAGATTGCCAGAGGCATATGCTACCTCTTGAGCACTGCGTTGGTTTTCCCTTGAAGAGGAAAGGTGATGCAGTAAAGTAGCGTAAGTATTTCCCTCAGTTTTTGAGAACCAAGGTATCAATCCAGTAGGAGACCACGCACGAGTCCCTCGCACCTACACAAACAAACAAGAACCTCGCAACCAACGCGATAAAGGGGTTGTCAATCCCTCAACGGTCACTTACGAGAGTGAGATCTGATAGATATGATAAAATAATATTTTTGGTATTTTTACGATAAAGATGCAAAGTAAAATAAAAGGCAATAAAAATAGCTAAGTGTTGGAAGATTAATATGATGGAAAATAGACCCGGGGGCCATAGGTTTCACTAGTGGCTTCTCTCGAGAGCATAAGTATTACGGTGGGTGAACAAATTACTGTTGAGCAATTGACAGAATTGAGCATAGTTATGAGAATACCTAGGTATGATCATGTATATAGGCATCACGTCCGAGACAAGTAGACCGACTCCTGCCTGCATCTACTACTATTACTCCACACATCGACCGCTATCCAGCATGCATCTAGAGTATTAAGTTCAAAAGAACAGAGTAACGCTTTAAGTAATATGACATGATGTAGAGAGATAAACTCGTGCAATATGATATAAACCCCATCTTGTTATCCTCGATGGCAACAATACAATACGTGCCTTGCCGCCCCTACTGTCACTGGGAAAGGACACCGCAAGATTGAACCCAAAGCTAAGCACTTCTCCCATTGCAAGAAAGATCAATCTAGTAGGCCAAACCAAACTGATAATTCGAAGAGACTTGCAAAGATAACCAATCATACATAAAAGAATTCAGAGGAGATTCAAATATTGTTCATAAATAAACTTGATCATAAACCCACAATTCATCGGTCTCAACAAACACACCGCAAAAGAAGATTACATCGAATAGATCTCCACGAGAATCGTGGAGAACTTTGTATTGAGATCCAAAGAGAGAGAAGAAACCATCTAGCTAATAACTATGGACCCGAAGGTCTGAGGTAAACTACTCACACATCATCGGAGAGGCTATGGTGTTGATGTAGAAGCCCTCCGTGATCAATGCCCCCTCCGGCAGGACGCCGGAAATTGCCCCAAGATGGGATCTCACGGGTAGAGAAGGTTGCGGCGGTGGAATTAGGTTTTCGTGGATGCTTCTGTTGGTTTGGGGGTACACAGGTATATATAGGAGGAAGAAGTACGTCGGTGGAGCAACGTGGGCCCCACGAGGGTGGAGGGCGTGCCCCCTACCTCGTGCCTTCCTGGTAGCTTTCTTGACGTAGGGTCCAAGTCCTCTGGATCACGTTCGTTCCGAAAATCACGTTCCCGAAGGTTTCATTCCGTTTGGACTCCGTTTGATATTCTTTTTGTGCGAAACACTGAAATAGGCAAAAAACAGCAATTCTGGGCTGGGCCTCCGGTTAATAGGTTAGTCCCAAAAATGATATAAAAGTGTATAATAAAGCCCGTTAAACATCCAAAATAGAATATAATATAGCATGAAGCAATCAAAAATTATAGATACGTTGGAGACGTATCAGCATACACTGTAGTACCGAACATCCGCAGTACCATCATTGTTCGACTTCACGAAGAGGCGAAGAGCCAAGCGCAAGGTTTAGTAGTACGAGTAGTACGAGTAGTACTACTACTAGAACCGCATGGTGGAGCCTCTGTACTCTTATTTTTCTTAATCTTTGATAAAGTACACATTTATTCCAGAGAAGGGCGGAAAACGGCAGCCCAACATGTAATGATGATATCGATCAACCATGCTCGAATATATCTTGGCCTTCGTGCGGGCCCGTCTGTGTGTTCTCGCTCCTTGTCTCTCTCAAGGAATGGCGGGTTGGCCATTTTGCCGTCAATTGAGATCGGTTTGCTCACACTCCGGTCCCACATGTCAGTGATATGCCAAGAGGAGGTGCGTTGACCGACTGGCCATGAGCGTACTTGGTTTTGCACCTTCATACTACTCCTCCCTCCGTCACAGTTTACAGGGCGCGCTTCATTATGATGCATTTCTCTCAATGCATTTCCACCACCAGAGAGACTTTAGACGCGTTTGGTTTAATGCTCAATTAATTAGGGCGTGGTAACCGCAATTTTCTCTCGATGTAGTACTACGAAGTGGAGTAAGTGCATGCATGTGTCCACTCGGGGTGGAAGCACTGCATGCATGTGTGTACGCATTATTTCCTCTAGTAATAGACGCCGTGCTATAACTACCAATGCTATTTTTCAGGCCGATCGCTAGTCGCCTTGGTCCCAGAGATTTTCTCTTTTTCTGAAGCGCGCTCTATAAACAGTGACGGATGGAGTAGTATGAGCGGATTCAAAGAAGAGCGTATTGATGGTTGCTTCTTCCGAGCAACTTATAGTGGGAAAGGTGGGGCTTATGATTTGACTGCTCATTACTCACTATTAATGCGGCGCAACGACCAGTCTGAGTCTCCCATGCGGCTGTGCATTAGCCCCTCGGTTCTTAAATATACTTTGGAGTATTTGTCTTTCTAGAGATTTCAATGAGTGACTACTCAAATATTTGTCTTTTTAGAGATTCAAATGGACTACTACATACAGATGTATATAGACATATTTTAGAGTGTAGATTCACTCATTTCGCTCTGTATGTAGTCACGTGTTGAAATCTCTAGAAAGACAAATATTTAGGAACGGAGGGAGTACACATACGAAGCAAAATGAGTGAATCTACACTCTAAAATATGCCTATTTGAAATTTGTAAAAAGACAAATATTTAGGAACGAAGGAGTATAATTTTGTGCATGGCACATGGACCCGGATGCCGAAGAGGCTTCTGGCAATGCTATCAAGCTTCGAGCATTTGTTTACATAATTGACGTACTATACAAATAATTTTCCAGCGACATGAAATTGTACAATGGTGTGAGCTTTCAGCTTTTGTTTCGTGTGTCTTGCCATCCATGCTCTTTCGGAAATAATAAAAAACTAACTTCCTTGCTAATTAGAGCTAATATTTACATCACAACTGAAGACAAAGTTGTGAGAAGGTGTTAAATTAAAATTGATCCATGCTTTCATTGGCAGCAACGTCCCCCCAGCTCTGTCTAAATCAACAAGGCATGTTGGGAAAAAAGTAGTTGTCTGGAGCATGCAACATTCCGATCATTTTGAGTTCCACTAAAATAGAGCTGAGCGTCCTTGTTCCAAAGATATTAAGTGTGATTACGATAATAGAGGACTGCTGATGAAACAATAAACACACAAATAGAAGCCGGTCACCTTTGCAGTCTCTCTTAAGACTAACTAGTTGGAGAAGATTAGGCTCGGAGTTGGATGAGGAGGATAGAGCAAAACCAATCTCCCTTTGTGCAGTCGCAATGAAATGTAGAGACGTTGCCCGTGTGACATTTTGGCAGAACTGCACAAAACACTCTTAAGAAAAAAGTGATTTGTACAGTTCACCAAAAGGTCGCAATAGCAACGAGGTGAAATGGTAGCCCTGTTTGCAGAAAAGAGGTAGAAAGGAAACAATTACTAGCCAATAACAGTTGATGACACATGCGACGACAAAAAAGAAGCATATTCCTTGTCCTAAGGGAAGATAACAACACGGTTGTGTTTGTCTAAAACGGTGTGAGGACGAGATTGCAATATGGAAAGTACGCCGGACGAGCTACGTTTTGGGCAAAGAACTATGGAAGATCCACATGCAGCGACGTGGGAAGACGGGCAGTGGAGCAAGGCCGGAGGGGATACCTGGAGGTCGTCGGGATGTAACTAGGTGAGCGGCGGCGGGCGGAATCTGCCCATACTGCGGCAGCGAGCAGGTGGCGTAGGCCCTACCACACCGGAGCTTGGTCAGAGAGAACGGCGTGTACCGCAGATCGGGACGTGCTGCCTCGGCGCCGTCGAACGGAGAAACGATGCACGTCCTCCGTTTCCGCCGGCAGACGGGATGCGGCCGGATCAGTGACCAACGGTGAGAGAGAGAGGCCACTGCAGCCTTGTGTGAGATACTCTGAAGAGAGACAAACCAGGTAGGCAGGCTCCATTGTATATAGTGGAGCGGACTACCTTTTTCTCCATAAAAATCGTTTTATATTCTGTGTACGTGCCATTGAGCGATATAACTTTATTTAGAAATAACGCGCCAATGCATCAAGTCGAACTTTGTTTCGTGCACACGTGGTACACGACCTCCGTAGGTAAACAACCGCTACACGCGTTCAAATTAGCACGTGGGCTGCCATTTTCGTACAGAAATGAGCTCCACCGTGACCCCGTGCGGGTGTGGCTGGGCACGAAGCGTGAGTACGTGCACGGTGCACCTATTATCTTCTTGTATATGTACACCACCTACGTGAGGTTGTGTGAGAGAGATACAAACGTAGAGAGATATAGTGTGTGGGTTCATGAGAGTTTGGGGGGGGGTGGGGTAAATCAAAAAATGTAACATATGCAATGTGTGTGAAATAGAGTCCTGGATATATCATATATATAGAGGGGGCGATCCACGAGAAGAGAGTGGAGGCATCATCGGCTTGAGGTGTCCATAGAATCGAAGAGAGGGATGATGTGTGTGTGCGCGCGCGTGATCGATAAAGAGTGCCATCAAATTTGTGTGTGCCCACGTCAAAGATATAGAGTGGCTGGCCTACTGGAACGTGAGAGGGGACAGGTGCAGTTTGTCTCTGTGGTATGGATACCTACCTACAGCGCTCGACTATCGGTGTGTGGTGGGGAGGGAGGCCTAATTAACTATAGAGGTACAATCGTTGGTATATGTGTGGAGGAGGAGAGAGGCCTACCTCATGTATTAAGGGAGATCGATCTACCTCATGTATTAAGGGAGATCGATCGGCGTCCATGCATATGTGTAGGAGAGGAATAAGGTTGGGAGAGAGACAGAGCTAGAGTGTTGGAGGGGGTGGTAGTGGAGGTTCTTCTAACAAATGGTGGGATAGGCTTGCTAGACAACCGGAGGGCACGCCTGCAATATCAATAAGAGAGGGGATGGCTGCCTGTCTGTGCACGTGCGTGTGAGAGACGGGTCAGGAGGCATGCACGAATGATGAGGGGGGCGATATGGATGTGGTAAGCAGACATAACTACATAGGAAGATCAATTATCCTTTGTCAGAGAAAGGAGAGACATAACTTGTGAGGTACGTCGATCGATGGGGGGGAATAGTTAAAGTCGACCTACGTATATGTTGGGAGATCGATCGGTATACATGCATGTGTGTGTTAGAAGCAAATGAGGCACGGGGAGAAGGATAGAGAGAGAGGGATGCATCTAGGAGGTGGTGCGAGAGTCATACTATATCGAGGGGGGAGAAGTGTGCGAGTACGAGATCGATGAAAAGAGTGGTGGGAGTGAGGCATGGACGGTGATAAGAGAAGAGGGGAAGCTTGTGTTTTGTGCTAGGCACACCTGGCTAGAGAGGCATATCGATCGATGTGTGCCGTAAAGAAGGAGCTGGGGGGCCTACACATCATGGGTGAACGACCTAAAGTGAAAAGACGAATTTGCGCGATGGAGCTAGAGAATGCTGAGGGAGGGTTAGAGGGATGCGGGCGTCTGCATGCACGAGAGAAAGTTAGCGCTAGCTAGCTACAAAGATAAGAGGATTGTGTGGGTGTAAAAGACGAACAGAGATCATACTTCATTATAAAAAGCGAATTCGGATATTTGAAGAATTTATCATAGTGTTTTAAACCGACGCATATGTGAATATATATAATGGTGATACACATGGTGTGGTTATGAACATGTTATACTACATATAATATATTTTGACTCTACTCTTATAAAAAAACGGAGTTGTTGATGATGGTGCCATCCTGCAATATAGGCCGTCCGATTTATATCTGACGGATAGGAAGGAAACTATGGCAATTTTGAAAAAAGATACCCACACCCCTCTCCATATTTGCAAATTAGGCCTCCCCTTGATCATGTTGATGTTCTGTGGAACGCATGGGCATCTTGCTAGTACTACGTATAACATATAGAACATTGATCATAATTTGGGCTAATGTGTGGCTTTTGCAGCTCAGGTCTAAATACTTGTCATAATGTAGGGGGCGGGGCACTATACTATGTGTGATAAACACGGTGTACACGTATGGAACATGGTTTAGATTATGAATATGTAGTTAGTACATCAAATGTACTATTATTTGGAATCAACATCAAGTGTATTCAAGAAATAGAATTCGAGTTCATGTAGTACACATAGTTCATATCTATCTCTATAGTAATCATGTGGTGTGTTATTAAGGTAATACACAAATGATGGTTGAAGTTGGCAACAATCATTATTGTAGATTTGTTATTGAAATAGAGAAACGAATTCAAATTCAGTTCGAATTGCAGCGGTAGTATAGACATTTGGAATGCACTAAAATGTTGGTATGAGTAGGTTACATGCATTATACAGCAAGCGAAAAAATTTAACTGGACATAACATGGATTCATACTACCGAATAGCATTTAATTGCACTAAATTATTGGTATGAGTAGCTTTAAATAGCATTTTATAGTAAAACGGGGCAAGACTCTCTCTTTGTGTGGTGTGAATAGTTTTATTTTTTTCGTTTTCTTTTTGGTTGAGGGAAGTATGAATTGATTTGGTACGTACAAGTACAATATTATACGTTAGGATTGTCCCTAAAATTCAACCCGTGCCTTGTTATATCTCGAAAATTCAGATATCGTGCTCCCAAAACTGGCGCCATCACAACCCCGCGCCTTGCTATCCCGAAATTACAACGCGCGCGAAAACTCCCTCCAGCTGCCAAATCCCGACACGCGAAATCCCCCTTCTAACCCTGAGCCGAAAGGGCCGCTAGTTCAAACCAGTGCGGGGTACTTTCGTAACATACCCTACATTTTGGACAAGTGCGTCCCTAAGTCATGGTTCACCCCCTCCCATCGCCTCCTTTTTGCCATTCGAAATCCCAGGCCGCCATAACCTCTCTGCTCCAGCTGCGAAACCCGACCCTCCTCCGTCCGCCACCTCACCACTGCCCAGCCGGAGCCTCTTCCCCGACGACGTCGTCCACCGCAATAGCTCGATGTCCCTCGTCCACCTCCCCGGATGAGGATCCGTCGTCCATCTCGTCGTCCCGCCGGTTCAGCCGCCCCATCCTCCACCTCCAAGGAGCTGCTCCGACGATCGCCTCGTCTATCGCGGATGCTTCATCCCCACAGCGCCGCCTTAACCTGCTCCACCGGAACCGCAACATCCTCACCGACTCCTTAGACGAAGCCGAGGCCTACTCGGCGCCACCAAAGAGGTTGTACACTCATCGCATCGCACTTTCTCCTTAGCTCGACCTCCCGGCGCCGACGGTGCTTCATCCCGCACCCCCATGGAGCGGCTACCTTGAAGCCGGCGCCGCGGGCGACATCTCCATGGCGGCTCTCTCCCAGTGCGAGGCCCCTTCGCCAGTGGCGTCCATACCAGCCGGATCTGCTGCTGCTGCTCCGGCTCTCGCTCGCGCTGCTGCTGCTGCTCCGGCTCTCGCTCGCTCGCTCGCGCTGCTGCTGCTCCGGCTCTCGCTCGATCGCTCGCTCGCCCAGCTGGTGCTGCTCCGGCTCTCGCTCGCTCGCTCGCGCTGCTGCTGCTCTCCCCCTCGCTAGTGCTGCTGCTCCGCTCCGATTTAGCTACACTTCAGTCGACTGAATCGACTTTTGGGTCAGTCGATTTTCAGGGGGTGGGGCGCTCGCCGGAGTTAAGGAAGAACCACCGACAGCGGGGACGGGGGCTCGCCGGAGAGGTACCCCACTATCTATCTTAGGGTTCAGGGTGGGGGTGGGGGCCTATAGGGCTCGGGGCGGCGAGGCGGCGCTGGGGCCGGCGGTTCAGTCGGTGGTGGCTGGCGGCTCAGGGGAGTGCAGGTTGAAGATGAACTGCAGGTCCTCCCTAAACTACATGTCAAGCGCCTCTCTGCTACCATGCGTTCAGTTTCGACAGTAACATTCAGATTCCATAGTAAATTTCAGTTTCGGCAGTTAAGTTCAGAGTCAACAGTTTTTACCTCATCTGTTGTAGTCAGGTGGTTTTTGGTGATGTAAATTTTACATCTATTTTACATCATCTATTGGAGATGCTATTAGAATCCCACTTGAGATTGACGATGTCTGTCTTGTGCTGCTTCAGCCTTGACGTCTTACGACTCACCGGGGCTGCTTCAGCCTTGACGTCTTACGACACATGTCGAGGAAGCAATGAATAGTATCTCTGTCTAATATCTGGTTCACCTAGGGTATGCCTATATTGTTCATCTTGGGTGGGAAACAAATAGTAAAGCAATCATCATATGTCTTTTTATTAAATTAAAGCAATCATCAGCCTGCTATCATTATTTTTGGATCCATCCACTAGTTGTTACCATCACTCTAAATTTCTGCATGCTCTCCTTACATAATCTCACCATATTTTTTTCGTATGCATGTCAGATATTGTACACAGTCATGCTGAACATGTAGAGAAAAAGAGAAGAGTTTTGCGCGGCAATACAATGTCATGCAGACATCGCTCCATGGTGGGTTCAATGGCAAACCCTCTCCCACCCCTCTCCAGATTGTAATCCAGAGGAAGATATCTGTTCTGAGGCAGATTCAGACGCCGCTGACCACTCCTATTTACCCCCCAAGGTGTTTGCTCTACCTTGGCATGATGATGTTAGTCATATCATGCATATGTTGCCTTGCAGTGCCTACTTTTGACATCATATATGTCATCTGCTTAGTTTAGACATGTTCTGTAATGCCACATGTTTAGTTTCTATATCATATATGGGAATTGTGCAGTCTCATGTCTTTTAGCCAGCCATAATATACGTGAAATGTGCAATGCCATCCTGTATAACCAGGCATCATATATTTGAATAATATCTTGCACATCCTTTTCTTCATTACATTTCCATTTGTCGATAATGTTTGTACATTAAACTACTCTTCCTGTGAATCAGCCATTTGGGTGGGAGATTGAAAAATCTGGAGTGAAAACAAGGCCTTCAGCGCAGACAGTGCTACCTGTCGAAGCAGATCTCTTGTTGGGTCCCGATAGCTCCTCAGAGATGGATTCAGAGACATATGACCAGTCCTATTCCCCCACCAAGGTGTATGCTCTAACTTGGCATGGTTATACCGCTCATATCATGCATATGGTGTCTTGCATTGCATAGATTAGACATCATATACACAATATTCAACACCATGTTCTTAGTTCAGACATCATATCTAATGCCCTCTGTTTAGCATATAAATCACATATGTGAATTAAATGATGCGATCCTGATTACTTAGATAACATGTAGGTGAATTATGTCATGCGATCCTGTTTAGTTATTCATCATATCTTTGAATTATGTTATGCTATGCTATCCAGTTTAGATAGACATCATATATGTGAAATTATGTCATGATATCCGTTTTAGTTAAACAATATACATGTCAACTATTTCATGCCCTCTTTTTTCCACACTATATATTGCATCTGCCTCTCATACAATGTCTGTACATTCAACTGTGTTTCCTGTTTATCAGCCATTTGAATTGGAGCGGGTGATGCTAGCATCTAGCGGACTAAAAACACGGTCTTCAAATAAAACAGTGCTACCTCTTGGTGGAGATAGCACCCCGGTTGTACATGCACGAGAACCAGCCCTACCACACATAACCCAAACTCTCGCAAATTGTACCCCTACTGCGATGGACAGAGAACCAGCTTCATCCAATCTAACCCCAACCCCAGCAGATAGTAACCCAGTTCCTGTTGACACAACACCATCTCCACCATAGAGCTCCCAAACAAGAGCAGTTAGTAAGGCAGCTCCAGTGCCCAAAGGGCTAGTACTACCACAGCGAACCCAACTCCACCAGTTAGTACGCCTATTCCTGTGGAGGAAGCACAACCAGCTAGTCGTAGTTTAGCATCTATCGCATTTGATGTTGTTAAATCGTATGTGCGTATCTTCCCATCTTGGAAATATTATACTAAAGATGAAGGAAAATGCTAGTTGCAGGTGTTTGTTCAGGAGTTATGTGTAAGTAATGTTATTCATGGCAATTACTTTGCTTTGTCCCATACATCCTACCTCCATGATGGTTATAATACATCAAATTTTCCCATTTTTCTCTATAGAGAAGGACCGATTTGGAAACTCAGGATGAGGTAACCTGTGCTAATACCTCTGCTATCTTCAAGAATGCTTGGTGGCAGTATCGGAATTATCTGAAGAAAACGTACTTCACCGGCAAAGAAACTCATCAAATTCCCTTACGTTCTCCTGAGACACATTTACTGGACGATGACTGGGAACGCCTTGTTCCGTACTGGACCCGAACCAAGAACGTGGTAAGGTCTATGAGCTCATTTCTATTTTTAAGTACTATATTCGTGCGTCTTACTGTACTCTGTTCATGTAGAACAAGTGCCTAAACCTGAAGAACAACTATTCTAATTTAAGATTCCATTGCTATCATAGTTCAAAAAAGTGCTAGGCGTTAATTGTGCGTTTTGCCACCGCCTTGCGCTTTACTGACCAAAGCGCATGCTTATGCGCAGTTATGCACAGATTAAGCGTAGTTATGCGCAATGCGTTTCGCCAACGCCTAGAGCCTAGGCGCGCTTAAGCGCTCGCTTAGGCGCGCCTTTTTAACTATGATTGCTATCGTGCATACTGCTTTGCTCTTGTATCACTGTATTTACTCATACAAACTTATTTTTAAATTGAAGGATCCAATCAAGACTTCAATGGCACAGCAGGTATGTTCACGCATGTTTCTTTAACAGGCTTGCTCTTATCAATAGCTCTGTTGATTTCAATTTCAATTGTGTATACAGTTGACTTCTCATATCATGCACATTACTAGCATCACAACAGAGCCAATAGTGTTGTTGTACATGTAGACCCGTGGTACCCATCTGAAATCTTGTTGTGCCGTGTAGTTTCCCACGCTTTGTATTCTTTCACTGCTGCTTTGTCTTGAACTGATATGATTTGAACCGTGTCTCTATTTTGATTTGGCAAGACAATGCAGTGACCATAGGACATAGATATATGTTTGTTTGATGCTTTTATTATGTACTAGTACTTGGCAATAGAAGACTTGGTATTTTAATCCTGTCCACCTTACTAATGAACTGGTTCACCGAAATGAGTTTCATATACTAGTACATGCTAAACTGTTATGTGTCTGCTTGTTTCTTCTTTTAGAATGCTGACAGAATATTGGGGAAGAGTGCCTTATTAAGCAATGGTAAAGGAAGTAATGCAGATAAGGTTCAGGATAGTGACACATCCTTGTTGGTCTCCAACAAAGCTGATAAAACAGCTAAGGAAGTGTCGGAGTAAATAGCCACGGGTAGCCTAACCGACTGCCCCTGGCTATTCAAGAAATTATCAGGCCATTTGGGCCTTTGAGCATTTCAAGCATTGGGCCGCCTTCCCCGGCCGGCTACCTCTGAAGCCGACTCTCAGAAGGCGACCCAGCCTCAGCAACCTCCCCCCCCCCCAAGATAACCGCGGGATGGCCGACTCCAGGAAGCTAGCCATAGAGGACGCCGACTCCCCAGAGCCGGCCATGAAGAACGCCGACTCCCCAGAGCCGGCCACAAAGAACGCCGACCCCTAGAAGCCGGCCAAGACCGCACCCACCAAAATAACGGTGACAAGACGGGGTGTGGCCACAGTGCGACCCACTACCCCCGAAGCCCGAGGCAGGCATGGCCACAGGACGCCGTACGGGACGACCATCTCCCGTCCGGCTCGGCACTGTAGCCATGCTGGCCTCAACGTCATCCACGACAGACGCCAGTACGGCCCACGGGCGGCGGGCCCCTTTAGCCAGAGAGAGGCACGAAGGCGGCCCGGCCTCCCCTAGTCGGCCAAGGGCGTAGCCGGCCCCCAGAAGCCGGCTACCCCCTCCCTCGAAGCATGTGCCACATTAAGGAGACAAGACGAGGTAAGGCTACAGTGAGAGCCCTCGAGGCGGCACACTGTAGCCACGCTTACCTCGACGGAGCCCTCGTCATCTGGGGCGAGGCTACAGTAAGCAGCCGCCGACAAGACCCTAGGCGGTAGGGCCGGCCTGTCGGCCAAGAGGCCAGCAGCCGGCGGGACCCACCAGTCGGCGGGCCCCAACGGCCGGCGGAGAAGCCGGCGAGCGTAGACACTGACGGCTGGGACCAGCACCCAGCCGGAGTACAATTGTACCCCCGGGGGGTAGGCCTATATAAACCCCCCGGGGCACCCATGCAAAGGGTTGGCTTCTTAGAGTTACACACACACATAGAGAGAGGGAAGCAAGAGCTAGCCTTGTTCTTCTTCTCCCTTGAACCTAACAGCTCTAGGAGCATTTGTAGCTACTCTTTCTGATCTAGTGATCATGCGGAGACCCCGCAGAGCAGGACTAGGGGTGTTATCTCCTCGGAGAGCCCCGAACCTGGGAAAGATTTGCCGGCGTGCATGTCTTCGCCTCATCCCGTTTCCAGGCACCGGCGACGTCTTACTGGCACCCACCATGATAAGCCACCTGTTGGCATATGTCACACCTACCACCCGACATTTGGCGCCCACCGTGGGGCCAGGTGCACCGTCGTCCGGAGACCTGTTCTGGACGGGAACCCTCTTCCTCCCCCGCGAGCGCAGCCAGCCTCCTGTGCCCGGTGGCGCTTGCCTCGACGCGCTGCAAGGCGTCGACGACGCCTGCGCAGCGAGCTACCTCGCCGATCTGCTCGGCGAGACTCGCATCTCCGACGAGCCCGCGTCCGACGCGGGCACGGACTACCCCGAGAGCCGCCTCGTCAGCCTCCTCGACCAGCTTCACGTCTGCAGCGAGCCTGCTGCAGACTTGGAGTCAGTCGGCTCCACCGACCCGGTGCTTGTCGACTCCGACACGGCATCGCTCGACGCCTACCCCTCCGACATGGTGGTCTTCGACGACCCTCTCCCTCGAGCTGACAGTGGCAGCAGCGCTGTCATCGAAGTGTTGGTCATCAGCCATGTCGACAACTCGGGCGAGAACGCCCACGACGCCCTGCAAGCAGCGATGCACGACCTCTCCGTCCCCATCCCGGCCGACGCCGACGCCGAGACACTGGAGGCACGTCGCCTCGCCCTCGTCGCGGAAGGCCAGAAGATAGCCTCCATGAGACGCCTCATCGAGGCCCACCAGCACGAAGTCGATCGCCCCGCCTTCGGTACGCCGCCGCCTAGCGGTCCGAGCCGAGCCGGTTTCGTCCAGAAGCGCGGCGCGGCTATCGCCAGCATGCTGGGGGCAGATCTCCCCGCCTACGCCACCCCGCTCGAGAATCTGCGAGCCGCTCAGGCGGCCGCAGAAGAGCTGAATGGGCTGGGAGCCGATGAGCTCCCCTACATGACAAGACGGATCCAGCAGCTGATCGACGCGGCTGCAGAACGGCACGAAGCCGGTGCCCGCGCCGATAGTCATCCCCCGCGCCGGGAGCACGCCGCGACGTCCCGCTCGCCGACTGCGAGCGGCGCCCGCCAGAAGAAAGACAAGGAGTCGGCTGCTAGCCGCAGCCGGACTCGCATCACCATCGAGCGCGACGCGGAAGGCCGCCCTCGAGCGGTGGAGCGCCAAGGAAATCTGCCTCCTCCCCCGCCTCGAAGAGAAAGACGTCTCACCCCGCCGCCTATCACACACCCGAATCTTGGTGACCGACTAGGTCGCCGAGAAGGAGTCGGCGGGAACGACGCCCGCCACCGGATCGACCGCCTTGCTCGATCCCTGGTGTTAGAAGAAGAAGACGATGTCGGCCCGCCATGCTTTGGCCCCCGCATCCGCGACGAGCCCTTCCCCAAAGGGTTCTCGCTCCCCAGAGACACGCCCAAGTACAATGGCTCAGTGAAGCCGGAAGATTGGCTCATCGACTACTCCACTGCTGTCAGCATAGCCAATGGCAATCGGCGCGTAGCCGTGAAGTACGTCCCCCTCATGCTGCAAGGCACGGCGCGCACCTGGCTCAACAGCCTCAAGCCCTACAGCATCAACAGCTGGCTGGACTTCACGGAAGTCTTCGTCCGCAACTTCACCAGCACGTACAAGCGGCCTCCCAAGCCTCGCCAGCTCTCCCTGTGCGTCCAAGGACCCAATGAGTCGACCCGCGACTACCTCACACGGTGGGCCGAGCTCCGCAACTCCTGCGAGGGGGTGCACGAGGTCCAGGCCATCGAGTACTTCACCGCCGGGTGCCGAGAGGGCACCCTCCTCAAGCATCGACTCCTCTGCGACGAGCCGGCTACCCTCGACGAACTCCTGATCATCACGGACAAGTACGCTACGGCCGACTCCTCGATGAAGACCAAGCTTCGAGTAGACGCCTCCGGGAAGGTGATTGCTTCGGCTCCCAAGACGCTGGCTGGCGACTCCAATCGGCGCCCCTACCAGAACGATCACAAGCGCAAGGCCCCCATGCCAACTACCACCAGCCGGCAGGTGGCCACAGTTGAAGATGAGCAGCCCGAAGAGCGGCCCGCTCCCAAGAAGAAGGGTGGCAGGCCGGCTTGGCAGCCGGCTTTCTCTTACGAGCAGACTCTCGACGCCCCCTGCAAGTTCCACAGCGGCGCGAAGCCGTCCAACCACACGACCCAAAAATGCCACTGGCTCACACGAATCTCCAAGGGCGAAGGGTTGGTGCCACCTCCGCCTCCCGGCCCGCCGCCTCCAGCCCCCCAGCAACCGGCGGCTCGGCCGGCAGTAGGAGCCATCCAAGATGAGTTCCCTGAAGAGCACGCCGCCTACGTCGTCTTCACCAGCCAAGCCGATGACAAGCGTAGTCGGCGCCGTCAGCATCAAGAGGTCAACGCAGTCGCCTCTAGCGCTCCCGAGTTCATGCACTGGTCAGAGAAGCCAATCAGCTGGAGCCAGGCCGAGCACCCAGAGGTGATGCCATCCCCTAGCTCCTATGCACTGGTCTTGGATGTCACTCTCGCGACGGAGAGGCGAGCTGCCCGATTCTCCCGCGTCCTAATAGATGGCGGAAGCAGTATCAATATACTGTACCGCGATACCATGTAGAAGCTGAACATCAAGGCGAAGCAGCTTACGCCAAGCCGAACCGTGTTCCATGGTATCGTCCCCGGCTTGTCTTGCTCCCCAATCGGCAAGATTAAGATGGATGTTCTCTTCGGAGACAAAGATCATTTTCGCCGAGAGGCGATCTGGTTTGAAGTGGTGGATCTGGAGAGCCCCTACCATGCTTTGCTTGGCCGACCTGCTCTGGCCAAGTTCATGGCTGTGCCCCACTACGCCTACCTGAAGATGAAGATGCCGAGCTCGAAGGGGATCATCACGGTAGCCGGCGATTACAAGAAGTCCATCGAGTGTGCCATGGCCAGTAGCCGGCTGGCCGAGTCCCTCATGGTGGCAGAAGAGAAGAAGATGCTGGAGCGGGTTGTGGCCATGGCCAGCAAGCAGCCGGCTCTGTCCCCCAACCCTAAAGATTGTGATGCGCAGGGCTCCTTCCAGCCTGCCAAAGAGACGAAGAAGATACCTCTGGACCCGGAGAATCCGGAGAGGTTTGTCGTCATTGGGGCAAACTTGGACAGTAAATAGGAAGGCGAGCTCGTCGACTTCCTCCGTGAGAATCGAGACATTTTTGCATGGTCCCCAAAGGACATGCCGGGTGTCCCGAAGGATTTCGCCGAGCACAAATTACATGTCCGAGCTGACGCGAAGCCGGTCAAGCAGCCCCTCCGCCGACTGTCAGAAGAGAAGCGAAGAATCGTAGGAGAAGAGATAGCCCAGCTCCTTGCCGCTGGCTTTATTATGGAAGTGTTTTTTCCAGAGTGGCTTGCCAACCCAGTTCTGGTGCTGAAGAAGAATAACAAGTGGCGTATGTGTATAGACTACACCAGCCTGAACAAGGCCTGCCCCAAGGATCCGTTTGCTTTGCCACGGATTGACCAAGTGATAGACTCCACAGCCGGATGCGAGCTGTTGAGTTTTTTGGATGCCTACTCAGGGTACCATCAAATCAAGTTGGACCCAGCAGACCACCTGAAGACTGCCTTCATCACACCATTTGGAGCTTTCTGTTACCTGACTATGACATTCGGCTTGAGGAATGCCGGTGCCACTTTTCAGCGTTGCATGCAGAAATGCCTCCTGAAGCAACTCGGCAGAAATGCCCACGTCTATGTAGACGACATTGTGGTGAAGACAGAGAAGCGCGGTACCCTGCTGGAAGATCTCAAAGAAACATTCGCCAACTTACGCCGATTCCAAATCAAGCTCAACCCCGAGAAGTGCGTGTTCGGAGTACCAGCCGGCCAGCTGCTAGGCTTCCTGGTCTCCGAACGCGGCATCGAGTGCAACCCTGTGAAGATCAAGGCCATCGAGAGGATGGAGATTCCCACCAAATTGTGAGATGTGCAGAAGTTCACCGGGTGCCTGGCCTCCCTGAACCGCTTTATCTGCCGACTAGGAGAAAAGGCTCTCCCCCTGTACCGACTCATGAAGAAGTGCACTCACTTCGAGTGGAATGACCAAGCCGACCAAGCCTTCCATGAGTTGAAGAAGATGCTGACGACTCCACCTGTCCTGGCAGCGCCGACTGAGAAGGAGCCCATGCTCCTCTACATTGCCGCGACTAGCCGAGTAGTCAGTACAGTTGTTGTGGTCCAGCCCCCGGAAGAAGGCCGAGCCCAGCTAGTCCAGAGGCCGGTGTACTATCTAAGCGAAGTGCTATCCAGCTCAAAGCAGAACTACCCGCACTACCAGAAGATGTGCTATGGAGTGTACTTCGCCGCCAAGAAACTGAAGCCCTACTTCCAAGAGCATCCCATCACGGTCGTGTGCACCGCCCCGCTCGCCGTGATCATAGGCAGCCGGGATGCATTCGGCCGGGTGGCTAAGTGGGCCATTGCATTGGCACCATACACGATCTTCTACCAACCCCGCACTGCCATTAAGTCCCAAGCACTGGCCGACTTCCTCGTCGACTGGGCCGAGACCCAGTACCTACCGCCGGCTCCCGACTCTACCCATTGGCGGATGCACTTCGACGGGTCCAAGATGCGCACCGGCTTGGGAGCCGGCATCGTCCTCACCTCTCCCAAAGGCGACAAGCTCAAATACACACAGTAGATCCACTTCGCCGCCTCCAACAACGTGGCCGAGTACGAGGCGCTCGTACATGGGCTCCGGCTAGCCAAAGAGCTCGGCATACGCCGGATCCTATGTTACGGCGACTCAGACTTGGTGGTCCAGCAGTCGTCTGGCGACTGGGACGCCAAGGACGCGAACATGGCGAGCTATCGATTGCTCGTCCAGCAGATCAGCGGGTACTTCGAAGGGTGCGAGTTCCTTCACGTGCCAAGGGCCGACAACGACCAAGCAGATGCCCTAGCACGGATCGGCTCCACCCGACAAGCCATACCGACTGGCGTCTCCCTCCAGCGCCTCCTCAAGCCGTCCATCAAGCCGTCTCCAGAGTCGGATTCTATCTTCGTACCGCCTGTGCCAGATGCAGCCGGATCCGACTGGAGGAACCCCGCAGGCGGCACGGGGACTTCGACAACTGGCCCGGGGACTACCGTAGTCGCACCCGGCCCGGGGACTTCAGAGCCCGGCCCGGGGACTGCAGCGGTCGGCCCGGGGACTACAACGACACAAGAAGCGGTGGCCGACTCCAACTCCACGCCACCCAACCCACCCACCCGAGTCATGGTGGCTACGCTAACAGAAGAAGAAGTCGCAGCTCCATCATGGGCCCAGCCCATCCTCAAGTTCCTAGTCAGCAGAGAGCTGCCGGCTGATGAGATCTCAGCAAGACTAGTGCAACAACGAGCCGGAGCATATGCAATAATCAACAGAGAGCTTGTGAAGCGCAGCATCACTGGAGTCTTCCAGCGTTGTGTCGAGCCAGAAAAAGGAGTGGCAGTCCTCAAAATATCCACCAAGGCGAATGCGGCCACCACGCAGCCTCAAGATCACTTGTGGCCAAGGCTTTCCACCATGGTTTCTTTTGGCCGACTGCCTTGGAAGATGCCAAAGAGATAGTCAAGAGCTGCAGAGGATGCCAAGTCTTCAGTTCCAAGCAACACCTGCCGGCTTCTGCACTCAAGACCATTCCCCTTACCTGGCCCTTTGCCGTCTGGGGACTGGACATGGTGGGCCCTTTCAAGACAACCCGCGGCGGCTTGACACATCTGCTTGTCGCCGTGGACAAGTTCACCAAGTGGATCGAAGCGAAGCCGATCAAGAAGCTGAACGGGCCGACTGCCGTAACATTCATCACCGACATCACTACTCGGTACGGCGTACCGCACAGCATCATCACCGACAACGGCACGAACTTCGCCAAAGGAGCACTGGCACGTTTCTGCGCGACGCAGGGCATTCGACTGGACTTAGCGTCCGTTGCCCACCCGCAGTCAAACGGCCAGGTCGAGCGAGCAACCGGCATCAAGCCCCGACTGGTTGTACCACTGGAGCGATCGGCCGGCTGCTGGCTCGATGAGCTGCCGGTTGTCCTCTAGAGTCTGCGCACTACACCCAACAAGTCAACTGGCTTCACTCTGTTCTTCCTTGTATATGGTGCCGAGGCTGTCATCCCAACCGACATCGAGTTCGACTCGCCTCGGGTCACCATGTACACGGAGGCGGAGGCCAAGGAAGCAAGAGAAGACGGCGTCGACCTACTAGAAGAAGGCCGGCTGTTAGCACTCAGTCGGTCCGCCATCTACCAGCAAGGACTGCGCCACTACCACAACCGCAAGGTTAAGCCAAGATCCTTCCAAGAGGGCGACCTTGTGCTTCGGCTGATCCAGCGAACAGCCGGCCAACACAAGCTCTCGGCCCCTTGGGAAGGTCTCTTCGTTATCAGCAAAGCACTAGGCAACGACTCCTACTACTTGATCGACGCGCAAAAACCAAGGGCACGCAAGAGAGATGACTCCGGCAAGGAGTCGGAGCGACCATGGAACGCGAACCTCCTGAGAAGATTTTACAGTTGAAAGCAGTATGTATCATGCTACCCTTTTGTATTAAGTACGAACCAACAGGCCCCCCGAACAGTACTCGGGGACTGCCTTCTTTTATCTATGAATGACGAGTGTCATATCCATGAATGTATTATTACATTTGATTTCTTGTCTGGCACCGGGTTCGACTAGTCGGCCCGGGGACTGGCCGCCTTGAGCTATATTAAAAGTTCTACCAGAAGTCAGACAAGTAGTGTGCCGGCTCCCGAGTCCTCTCTTGTTGAAAGTCGCAGCTCGAAGAACCGACTGTCTGACTAGCAAGAGACAAGGCAGAAAGGATGCCCACACGAAAAACGGCTAAGGACTAACGAACTTATATAGCAAAAAGATGGCCTCCAACCACGCTTGCCGGCTGTCAGAACAGCCGGCTGACCGGCTTCCTAAACACTTAGCTCTAATCCAACAAAGCTAGAGTACTTGCCCTCCCAACTGGCCAAGCACTTTTCCAGCCACAGATTGCAGAGCAACTGTCTAACTGGGGAGGCGGCAACCAAGGGAGGGCGGCAAAGGAAACAGCAGAAGGATGAAAAGCAAAGTACGAGGAAAAGCCAAACGCGTGCATAAGTCGTATATACATATAAAGCCCCCAACAGGCCGGCAATAGACATAAGTTCGAATACACCCCCAGTGGGTGGAATTGTGCAGACTTAACAGAATATTGTTCCAAAAGTGACAAGACAGGAAAATAAAAGATAGCAGACTAGACTAAGGCGCGGTGCGGGAGCCAGGCTGGTCGGTGGAGATGGCGTCGCCGGCTGAAGGAGTGGCCGGCTGGCGGGTCTCGGCTTGGTCACCACCGGTGGCAGGCGACGCACCCGCGCGTGACGTGGTGCTGGAGGCGCGGTCAGGCTGAGGCTGGTCGGCCGCTCCACCATCCGTCTCGACGTCTTCACCCTCCTCCTCCTCCTCCTCCTCGCCCTCGTCGCTGGAGTCGATCTCCTCCGTCGAGTCTTCACCGTCTCCCGGGTTCAGCCCGAACCACTCCTCCGGCTGGGCGACACCGTTGTCATCTACCTCAGGGGCGAAGACGCTGGTGTCGGTGTAGTCGGCGATCGCCGAAGCCCGCCGGATGATAGCCGGCCGCGCCGGCTCCAGCTCCGTGTCGGCTTGCTGCCGCCAGGTAGCCAGCTGGTCCAGGCTCAGGCCGGGGTACCAGGCCTTGACGAACTCCAGCGCCCGCCTGGCGCCGGACCGAGCCGCCGAGGCCTTCCAGGCTTTGAAGCGACCGACCGCCACCTCCAGCCAGTCGGCAGTCCGACTGGGGGTACAGGGAACCACTTCGCCGGGCCAAAGGGCGGCCAGTACTTGCGCCCCGGCATGCTGAAGCCGGCGGAGCAGTCGGTGAGCCGGCTGGAGACGGGCCTGGATCGCCAAGAGCTGCTCCTCCAGCGAACGGCCAGCGCTTGGTGCAATCTCGAAGCCAGCTTGCCTTCACGCTTGGCGGCGGGCCTCGATGATCTGGTTGGCGGCGGTAGAGTAGCCAGGGAAGTACTCTGCGCAAGAAAGAAAAAGAAGAGAAAACACCAAGTCAGAAAACGAGCCAAAAGCGGCAGACGGCAAGAAAGGACGAAGAAGTAGGCGGCTTACCGTCAACCAGATCTTCGATCTGACCATAGCCATTGATCAGAGTCTGCCTTGCTTCAGGCCAGCTAGCCGCTTATGTCTCGTACTCGGCCTGGAGGGCGGCTTCGCGGTCCTGCACCGCCTTCAGAGCCGCCTTATGGCCCTCCTCCTGGTCGGCCAACCTCTTGGCCAGGCGGTCACGTTCCTGCACCAAGGCGGCAAACTCGGCCTCCTTGGCACGAAGGGCAGTCTGAGACTCTCCCAGTTGTGCCCTCAGACTGGCGTTGGCCGCTGCAGGGACGGCAGAAAAAGAAGAAACAATAAGAGGAAGTCGTCAAGGAAGATCCGACCCGACTGCTCAGCAGTCGGCCCGAATCTCAGGGACTACACCCAGTGGATGCGCTGACGCGCCCCCACGTGAGATAAAGAACAAAGCACCCACCCCGGCTCTCAGTTAGGTCGGCGGTCTTCTGGGTCAGCTCCCGAGCCTGGGAGTTGAAGGCAGCCGCGCGAAGATTGTGGTAGTCCTGCAAGACAGGCAGAAGATCGAAGTAAGAACAAGGATAGCAAAGCTAAATCCACTAAGAAGTTCCAAGCCGCCTGCTCAGCAGCCGACTCGGAACTCAGGGACTACACCCAGTGGGTGCGCTGACGCGCCCCCACGGAAGAAACCAAGATCAAGAAGAAGCAACATAAGAAGACTAACCCGGATGGCCGCCCGCGTCGCAAGGAATTCGTCGGTGTATTGCCTCAGCGCCGTAGCCTGGGCCTGGAGCCGGGTCCGGACGTCCTGCGCGGCCACGTTCATCACGGCCGTCCCTCCGCCCGGCGTCCACCCCGAGGTAGCGCTGGCCACCTCCACGTCCTGGGCCGACGAGCTGGAGCCCGCGGCCGGCTGCGGCTCCGACGCAGCCTTCTGTGGCTCTGACGCAGCCTTCCCCGTGCGCCAGCTCGGCGGCATCCGGACCGCCAGCTCAGTCGTTGCGGCCGGCTCGCCTCCCGCCGACTGCGCAGGCGGCAGATCAGGCCAGCCGCCTTGAGACGCCCCAGTCGGCGGGGTCGGCACCGGCGCCCTCTCCAGGATGACGACGTCGTCATCCCTCTCCAGTCCCGGCTGGTCATCCCCGGCTTCTTTTGGTGGGGCCTCCGGGGCCCCAGGCGCTGCGACGCGCAGTGGGGTGACCAACAAGGCCCCCTCCGCCATCGCCGCAGCTGCAGCCTCCGCTTGGGCCTTGGCTGCGGCGTCGGCGCGCGCCTTCGCCGCCTCCTCCTCCTGCGCCGCCTGGGCGGCGGCCGCCTTCCGCGCCTCTGCCTCCCGCTCCTCCCGCACCTCCCGCGTGTTCCGTTCCGTCGCCGCCTGAAGGTCGGCACGGGGGTCCACGCGGCGAGTGGTGCTCCCAGATCCCCTCGGCGACTCAACGACGGAGGCGGCAGCCGCCCGCTCGAGCGACAATGGAGCTCTGGTCGTTTTGAGAAAAAGACAAGGATTCAGGAGCCACCAGAGAAAAGAAAAAAGAGTACACGAAGGAGTTTGAACTTACGCCGACACCGTCTATGGTTGCTTCACCGTTTTGCGGAAGCGAGCCGCCTTCGTGGCCGCCTCCTCCCGCCTAGTCGCCGCTGCCCCGCCTCGGGGCTTCTTCGTCCGACTACCGAACAAACCCTGCACGGCATGACGCTTTTGCCCGCCGCCCCGAGCAGGCGGTGCAGCGGAGGAACCCGCGCCGCGGCCAGACACCGGCTGACGGCGCGGGACGACTTCGGCCTCGTCGTCGTCCGGCCAGTCGTCGAAGCTGACTCCATGCCCGGAGCCGCCTGCTTTGCCGCCGACTCGGTGTTGTCGTCCATAGCAGCCGCCCCCAAGTCGGGGTCCTCCAGATCGTGCTCCGTCCGGTCGGGGACAAATCGGCGCTCTGCGTCCGGCCCGCCGGCCGGCCGAAGAAGAGGGCTCTGTCAAAGACAAGCCAACTAGTCAGAGTCGGCCAAAGGAACTCGGCGATAAAACTGAGAGAAGAAGAGACAAGGAGAACATACCGTGGGCGGCGGATTGGCTCGGCTATATGGCTCCTTGCCGAACTGCCACTCTGCAGAGAGTTTGCAGTTCGTGAGGTAGTTCACCATATAGGCCACCTCGTCGTGCGGCATGTCCTTGGTACACATCCGGCTTGGATCGAGCTGGCCGCTCATCTGACAGATCAGATGAGGGCGGCTCTGGAGCGGGAGTACCCGGCACGTGACGAAGGCGGCCAGCAGGTCGGACCCCGACAAGCCCTCCGACTGGGTCATCGCTCGCACTCGGGCGACGGCTGCGGTTCCAGCCGGCGTCAGCGTCACGGCCCGGTAGGACCACTGGGGCCGCCTGCCCGCCGGTGGGCCGGCTACGTAAGCCGGCAGATTGATGTAGTCGCCCCGCGGGGCGACGTTCTTCACGTAGAAGTATGACTTTTGCCATAGCTTCACCGACTGGATCAGCGTGATAATGGGGAAGGGGTTGTCGGCGGCCACCCTTCGCATCGCGATGAAGGCGCCGCTCTGAGCCGGCACGCCTTGCGTGCGCGTGCCCAGCTTGGACTGGAAGAACTCCCCCCAGAGCTCGAGGGTAGGGAGGACGCCGAGGTAGCCTTCACACAAGGTGACAAAGGCAGACAGCAGCACCACCGCGTTCGGGGTAAGGTGGTGCGGCTGGAGCTGGTAGAACTCGAGCCAAGAGCGGAAGAAGGCGCTCACGGGCAGGCCGATGCCGCGCAAGAAATGCGAGCGGAAGACCACCCGCTCGCCCTCCCGCGGCTCCGGCGTAATCTCCTTCGCCGGCGTGAGACGGACCTCCACCTTGTCCGCGCCGGGCAGCCGCCGCGTCTTGCGGAGGAATTCGACGTGATCCTCGTGGACGTTGGAGCCGTCCCAATCCCCGCCGTACTGCTCCGTGGAGGGAGGCATGGCGAAAACGAGCGCGGCGGCGGAGCAACGAGTGGTGGAAGAGCGCGGCGGCGAGGCGCTGTTGCAAGAAAGGGCAGGAGGAAGAAGATGGTGGAAAGAGGAGCGTGCGAGAGCCTGCCGCTCTCCCCCCTCCCCCTACTTATAGCTTCGCAAGGTGAAGCCGGGGAGGCCAGACGTGGGGTGAGACGTGGGATTAACTGCACCCACTCCCCCCACGCCTCGCGATTATTGCGCCCTAAAAGCGTGTCGAAACTGCCGCAGGGAGACGTGCGGCGGTTTCGGGCTACAGAGAATCCACGCCTGGGCCCAGGCGTGGGCGTGGCGGACCCCCGCCCTGCGGCGACGTCCCGTCGCGCGCGTGGGCTGGCAGGCTTTTTTTAGCCTAGAGAGGCCACGTGGTTCGCAGGCGGCAAGTGGTCGGCCCGCGGCCCGGTGCACGCGCTGGCGAGCTCCCGCCCTCCGACTCCAAAATTTGTGGCCGAGACGGCGCGCCCAACCAAAGCCGGCTCCCAGCTGCCGGCTTGTCGAGATAGGAAGCTGATCGAGCTTCTCGACTCCTACCCAACCTCGAAGCCCAATCAGCTTCGGGGACTACTGTCGGAGTAAATAGCCATGGGTAGCCTAACCGACTGCCCCTGGCTATTCAAGAAATTATCAGGCCATTTGGGCCTTCGAGCATTTCAAGCATTGGGCCGCCTTCCCCGGCCGGCTACCTCTGAAGCCGACTCTCAGAAGGCGACCTAGCCTCAGCAACCTCCCCCCCCCTAAGATAACCGCGGGATGGCCGACTCCAGGAAGCCAGCCATAGAGGACGCCGACTCCCCAGAGCCGGCCATGAAAAACGCCGACTCCCCAGAGCCGGCCACAAAGAGCGCCGACTCCTAGAAGCCGGCCAAGACCGCACCCACCAAAACTACACCCACATAACGGTGACAAGACCGGGTGTGGCCACAGTGCGACCCACTACCCCCGAAGCCCGAGGCAGGCATGGCCACAGGACTCCATACGGGACGACCATCTCCCGTCCGGCTCGGCACTGTAGCCATGCTGGCCTCAACGTCATCTACGACAGACGCCAGTACAGCACACGGGCGGCGGGCCCCTTTAGCCAGAGAGAGGCGCGAAGGCGGCCCGGCCTCCCCTAGTCGGCCAAGGGCGTAGCCGGCCCCCAGAAGCCGGCTACCCTCTCCCTCGAAGCATGTGCCACATTAAGGAGACAAGACGAGGTAAGGCTACAGTGAGAGCCCTCGAGGCGGCACACTGTAGCCACGCTTACCTCGACAGAGCCCTCGTCATCAGGGGCGAGGCTACAGTAAGCAGCCGCCGACAAGACCCTAGGCGGTAGGGCCGGCCTGTCGGCCAAGAGGCCGGCAGCCGGCGGGACCCACCAGTCGGCGGGCCCCAATGGCCGGCGGAGAAGCCGGCGAGCGTAGACACTGACGGCTGGGACCAGCGCCCAGCCGGATTACAATTGTACCCCCGGGGGGTAGGCCTATATAAACCCCCCGGGGCACCCATGCAAAGGGTTGGCTTCTTAGAGTTACACACACACATAGAGAGAGGGAAGCAAGAGCTAGCCTTGTTCTTCTTCTCCCTTGAACCTAACAGCTCTAGGAGCATTCGTAGCTACTCTTTCTGATTTAGTGATCATGCGGAGACCCCGCAGAGCAGGACTAGGGGTGTTATCTCCTCGGAGAGCCCCGAACCTGGGTAAGATTCGCCGGCGTGCATGTCTTCGCCTCATCCCGTTTCCAGGCACCGGCGACGTCTTACTGGCACCCACCATGATAAGCCACCCGTTGGCATATGTCGCACCTACCACCCGACAGGAAGACTATCTCAAAGACAGTGAGACAACCCCAAAGTCCTGTCTTGGTTTAGTGTTCGAGTTACTGGCCACTACCGCTTGCACAAGCTATTCAAACTCACTGTCTGAATCAGTTCGGTTTTTTGAGTGTTAACTACAAGCTGAAAGACATCGATCAGCTGCGTTGCGACAAGAAGCGGAAGGACTGCGGAAGTCCCTGGAGCATTCAGATGCATACTTTCTGGTGCAACAGCAAGCGTTGGAGGATTTTAGCGCCAAACAGGACAAAGCTAATAAGCTTGCTAAGCTTATTGCCAGCATGGTGGATACCACGTTTCTTGAGCTCTTATGAAGTTGTTTCAGTTATGCTCGTGTTTTGCTGCCGTGTTTATTTGCACTTGTGGCCAATTTTGACGGCTAGTGTATGTAATATGCTGCTTTGTTCCCTATATTTGCACTGGTGGCGAACTTTGATGCCCAGTGAATGTAATATGTGTAATAGCGGTAATAGGCTAGCGTTAATTGCTTGCTTATTTATTTCCTTATTATCTTGTTTAGTTGTTTGCTTCTAGTCACTGCAGTTCTTTTTCTGTGTTTTTCTAGTGGCCACAATAACCTATTTTTAGAAACTAGGCCAAAATAATCATGGCAACACACGGACTGTTGTAACCATGGGCCTCCTGCCGGCCGTATGATCCATGGGCCTTCTACGGGCCGTAGGATCCATTGGCCTTCTATACGGGCCGTAGGATCCATGGGCCTTCTACGGGCCGTACGATCCATGGGCCTTTTACGGGTCATAGGATCCATGGGCCTTCTACGGGGCGTATCGTCATTTCGCCAATCATGGGCCGTACTATTCGTGGACAATAACGGGCCGTTTATTGGCCGTATTAACTCTATGAAAACAGCCCAACGGGTTTTTTTCGACATGAAAACGGCCCAACGTATTAACGGGCTACAAACGGGCCGACTGTACCACGGGCTAAATTTGGCCCACAAGCAGAAAATGACAGTAACGGGCCGTAAGTAACCGAATGCTGGAAATGAGCCCAAGAATAAATGGGCCCTGAGAAGGCCGAAAGATATCATGGGCTGGAAACGGCCCAACGGAATAATGGACCGTTAATGGTATAAAGTGATACACTGTTCATTACGGGACAGTTTTACCATGGGACGTTAAGGGGCCGAGGGTTATTAAGGGACTCATATGGGCCGAAAGGCGTTATGGGCCATACATGGGCCGGAAGTTAAAACGGGCTGGAATTATATTGGACGGCCCAGATGACGCTACTGGGCCTAATTCGGATAGGCCGTAAACGGGCCCTGGGATAGCGCGCTGTAAATGGGCTATATGCGAACAGGCCGTTAACAGGCTTGCCGTGGGCCGGCCCGCCACTTTTTGACCAAGTCAAACGGGCCGGCCTTTTCACAGGAATGGGCCTCTGTTGGGCTGTGCCACGTATCGGCGTATCATAGGCGCTTTGGGTCCAATGAGTGGATGACATCTGTCCCAACGGTGAGCCGACACGTGTTTCCTCCAGCCAATGATGATTTTACACGTGGAAAATCCCCATTGGCCGGGGCTGTTAACGGGTTATCGGATCCAAAACCGGACCCGATAGCTTAACGGCGTTCCGTTACGGTGGATGCCACGTGTCGGTCACCCTTGACGAAAGCACTTCTGTGACGCGCGATTTATCGTCATGGAAGTGCACACTTCCGTGATGATAATTTTGGTAATGTCATGGAACACTTCTACGACAGCACAGGTATGACTATCTTAATTCTGTCATAAATTTGTCATGGATGTACATGCATGACAGAAAACGTGACCTACTGTGACAAACACGTATCATCACGGAAGTGTATTTTTTTAGTGATACACTTATATGGGAGCATAACTGGATTCTGGGACAGGACATACTTCGGCCGATCACATCTCTAGTTGCTGATCCACCAACACGGGTACATGAACTGGTAGAACAATCCACTTCGTCTTGGCGGGAGGAGCTAGTAAGAGCAGTTTTTATACCTATTGATGTTGAAGCAATTCTCAAAATACCTTTGTGTACAATGCGAGTTGATGATTTCTGGGCCTGGAGTAAGGAGAATCGAGGAAACTTCACTGTGCGTTCTGCCTACAGGATGATTCAGAATACTAAGTTGATGAGGGAACACTGGCTGTATCAAACGGGGGGCCCATCCAGTATTGCTGAGAGCAACGGCTGGACTTCTTTGTGGCGCACACACGTTCCAAGTAAAATTCGAGTGTTCCTCTGGTGTCTAGCGAGGGAATCAATCCCCACTAATGATCTCCTCCATCATCGCAACATGGATGACTCGCAGGCGTGCCGGCTGTGTGGTGCGGCGGATTCGTGGAGGCACGCACTGCTCGAGTGCAATATGGCGAGGAGCATCTGGGCTTTAGCCCCAGAATCGCTGGTTGAACATATAAGCATCGACACTAATCCAAATGCCACGAGATGGTTGTTTAATATGCAAAGCCTGCTGAATCACACTGAGTTCACGCGCCTGTGTGTCACTCTTTGGGCGATTTAGAGTTCTAGAAGGAAAGTGATACATGAGGATATACACCAGACTCCCTTTGCAACCAATGCATTTGTGAACTCTTTCATTAATGAAATGCAGGTGTTGACGCAGCCCCGAGGCGTGCAAACGGCAGCCCAGCCAAGGTCCACCCGTTGGATAGCTCCACTGTAGAACTTGGTCAAAATCAATGTAGACGCTACACTTACAAGGAGCAGGAACGAGGGCACCGTCGCAGCAGTTTGCAGGGGGCGCGACGGACTGTTCATGGGCGCTTCCACTGTCACATTCATCGGAACCACTGATCCCACAACATTGGAAGCTCTTGCAGTTCGGGAAGCACTAGCGTTTTTTTTTAAGCACTAGCGTTGGCAGATGATTTATATGAACGCAGGATCTTTGTAGCTTCTAACTGTAAGATTGTCATTGATGATATCAAGCAAAGGAGTGCGACGAGCTATGGAGCTATAATCCGAGAGATAATAGACCGTTCTAGTTCTTTTTTAGTTTGCTCTTTTGGTCATGAGTTTAGGAGCTCAAATACCGAGGCTCACAATTTAGCGAAGCATGCTATATCACTTGGGGTTGGCCGCCGTGTGTGGTTAGGCAATTCCGGTGATCTTTCTTTCGTCCCTGTAAACATTGTGACGAGTTAAATAAAAACTTCGCGAGATCGTCTAAAAAAACTTGATATTTTAAAAAATGCATATATTAAAAAAGCTTAAATTAACTTCAGAAATTTGAAACTATGAATCTGAAAAAAATGGTATAATGTATAAAAAATTGTCATTGCGGTTTAAAACAAGTTGATAGCCTAAAAAAATGCTAATGACAATGAAAAAAGTTCCCACTTTTTTGAAAAAATGTAGAAGTTTCAAAAAATGAATATTCAATTGTAGTAAAAACTGTTTGTATAGTTTAAAAAATCATACTATTGAAAAATATACGTTGCATTTTATTTAACTATTCATGTATTTCAAAAATGTTCATGAAATTATCAAGAATATTGTATACATATAAAAATGTTTGCATATGTTAATATTTTTTCTTTCCATTAAAACATCAATGTGTTATTTTACCGAAATAATAACGAGATCCAAAAAAGTTCAACATTTTTTCTTTTTTTTTAATAGAATGTATAGAAATATTCGTGTAATTTTACGAAAATGTTTATTGCCATTGTACAATGTGCTTTTGGAAAATGTTGCTGTGTATTCAAAAAAATGTATTTAATGAAAATCTTCATCATGTATTTGAACAATGCTCAAGGTGTATTTTAAAAAACATTCATTTTGTACCGAGAAAAAACATAGGCATGTGTTAGAAAAAATAGATAAAAACCGACAATGAAACAAAAAGAAAACCAAGAAAGAAGCAAAAAATATAAAAATATATAAGGAAGAAAGAAATCAAAACTTAAAATATCAACAAGAAAATAAATAAAACCAATGTAAAATGAAGAAAAAAGAAAAACCGTGAAAAACAAAATAAAACTAAATAGAAAATAAAATAAAATGGACAAAACAACTCGATGAAAACTAGACCGAGCGAATCTAGAGACCACAATGAGCGGCTGCGCCTACCGTACTAAATGTGCTAGGTCACTAGTGATATCTCGGATTAATCGCTAACACGCGCGATGAATAACGGAGTTTTTTTTCCCTCTAGTTAGGGTTTTGTTCCTCGAGGGGCGATCTCTGCCGCCGTCGAGACCTGTCCTTCCCCGCCCGCGACTCCTTCCCGGCTGGCACTCCTGGATCGTAGGGGACCGCGCCCGTCTCCTCATCCGAGGCGTTGGCTGCTGGTGGGTTCGGGGCATAGGGTATCTGCAGAACCCGATCGCTAATATCGGGTTAGGGTTTCAACATGGCGGCCGATGGATCCCCGTGTCCAGAGGGGGTCACTGACGTTGAGAAGATGATGCAAGAGCTGGGTTTGAAGGAGGAAGACCTAGACGACGTGGTCTTCGACGAGAAGGATGCACCGGAGGCAGCACGGTGGATAGCAGTCGCTAGGGTTAATTCTGAAAAACCCTATAGCCAGTTTTGGTTCTTTCGGAATATGAGAGCTGCTTGGGACCTCGCGCAAGAAGCCAAGTTCAAGCCCCTGGAAGACAATCTCTATACCATCCAATTTTCCTGTTTAGGGGATTGGGAGAGAGTCATGCACGAGGGACCGTGGCACTTCCGGGGGGATGCAGTCATACTGAAGGAGTATGACGGAGTGACGAAGCCATCAAACGTCAAGCTGGACACAGTAGACATCTGGATTCAAATACATGACATACCAATCCTCTACGCCCACCTGGGTCCTTCTCTTGCGTCAAAGGTGGGAGAGGTTCTTTTCATGGAACCCCAGTCACATGATTTCACGGGAAACTTCCACCGTGTATGGGTGAGGATTAATGTTACTAAACCCCTCAAGAATGCCGTGTCCATGATATGGGGTGGCGAGAGGCAGATATACAAGGTCAAGTATGAAAAGCTACCGGATTGGTGTGCTGTGTGCGGTATGCTGGGCCATCTTTACAAGGAGCACGGGACAGGTATCCACCCTCCGTCAGCTCTCGTTTTCAAGGAGCTCAGGGCGTCTTGGGTGATGAGGAACGGCAGCGGCCCGGGAGGAGGCCGCGGACGCAGGGGGGTCGCAGAGGAGGACGGTCCGGTGGAAGCGGGCGCTCACGCTCCCAGCAAGATGAGGATGTTGGGAAGTACAGCGAACAAGATATGGAGATGGCTGATGCTGAGAAGGTCAGGAAGAGAGGATCGGAACAAACGCCGCATCAAGGCCTGAAGGTGCACTCGGAGGAGACAAAGGGGACTATGCTTGCACTACCCCCTCCCCCCAATCCGTCGGTGGCCCTAAGCCCAAGCGCGATACAAGAGTCAAAGAGAGCAAAGACAGTGCCGGAGACAGACAAGCTTTCAGCAGCGAAAAGTTTGTTTCTTAGCAAGAACGATTCAAAGCAGGAGGGCCCGAGTGACGGGCACCGCCGAGCCCAATGAGTGTTTTCTACTGGAACTGCCGCGGCGTGGGCAAAGCCGCGACAGTCCGTGAACTTCGCAAGTTTGCGAAGAAATTTGCCCCTACCCTTTTGTGTATTGTAGAAACTCAACTTGAAGACTCGTGGGTAGAAGCGTTAGCAGGAACACTTGGTTATGATAATAGTTATGCAGTTAGTAGGCGTGGTAGAAGTGGAGGCATTGGTTTGTTTTGGAACAATGAAATAAATATCGAGCTTTTGGGTTATTCTGATTACCACCTTGATTGCTCGGTCCTTGAACAGGGTGAAGATCCATGGAGATTGACTGTAGTTTATGGAGAAGCTCAGACCCAAATGAGATACCAGACTTGGGATATGTTAAAAAACATCAGTACTTTGAGCAGTCTCTCGTGGCTTTGTGTTGGTGATTTCAACGAGGTGCTACGTCCGGAAGAACACGTGGGAGTCGGTCAGCGAAGCAATGCGCAAATCCAAGCTTTCAGAGATGCCGTTGACGTGTGCATGCTGCTAGATATTGGCTATACGGGCATTCCATGGACCTTTGAGAAGAAGGTCACGGGAGGAACTTTTACAAGGGTGCGCCTTGACAGAGCCTTGGCCTCGGTGGAGTGGCAAGCCCGCTTCCCTTTGGCTGACCTCACGCATCTGGTGGCAACCACGTCCGATCACAGTCCTATATTGGCGAATTTGAACAGAGAGCAAAGACACAACCAGCGGCATAGCACTTTTAAGTACGAGGTCATGTGGGAGGGTCACGAGTCATGGAGCAGCAAGATTGCGGAAACATGGGCAAATACTGGTGCAGCCACCAGGTTAGAAGAGCTCAGGGCTAAACTTTCGGCCGTGTCACAAGATCTGGGGTGATGGAATAGGGACACTTTTAGTAGTGTGCGCAAGGAGATTAAACAGCTAAAGGGGGAACTTGAAAAATTGAGATCGGACGCAAGCAGAACAGCACCAACACATGCTGAACTTAAAATCAATGAAAAGCTTGTGGAATTGTACCATAGGGAGGAGGTCATGTGGAAACAGAGATCCAGGGTTCAATGGCTCTCTTCGAGAGACAGGAATACCAAATTTTTTCATCTACGGGCAAGCATCCGGCGTAAGAAGAACATGATCAAAGCATGCATAACTCGCTTGGGGTGCTCACAGATGACCCGGACGAGCTGAGGGCCATGGTGAACGACTTCTACAAGACATTATACACCACGGAGGGGGTAAGCAACATGGAGACTGTCCTAAACAGCGTCCCAGTGAAAGTAACATCGGAGATGAATGAGTTGTTGTGTGCACCATACACAAACGAGGAGGTCAAGGCAGCCTTGTTCCAGATGTTCCCGACCAAGGCGCCCGGACCGGATGGTTTTCCGGCACATTTTTATCAGCGACACTGGGAGCTTTGTGGTACAGAGGTGTCTGAGGCAGTGTTGAGAATTGTGAGGGGGGAGGAGAGCCCGGAGTGCATAAATGACACCATCCTTGTTCTGATTCCCAAGGTAACAAACCCCACTGTCTTGTCCCAATTTAGGCCTATTAGCCTTTGTAATGTCCTACACAAAATTGCCTCCAAAGTCATTGCAAACAGGCTCAAGCAAATTCTACCGGATATCATATCTGAGGAGCAATCGGCCTTCGTACCGGGCAGACTCACGGATAACATTATCAATGCATATGAATGTCTTCATTTTATGAAGCGGAGAAAAGCTAAGGCTAACCGTTATTGTGCACTTAAGCTTGATATGATGAAGGCATATGACAGGCTGGAATGGGACTATTTGGAAGCAATCATGGGAAAACTCGGTTTTGCCCCCCCTTGGATAAAAACAGTCATGAGCATGGTGCGGTATGTATCCTTCTCAGTGCTTTTTAATGGTGAAAGTCTTGATCAGTTCATGCCGAGCAGAGGTATAAGGCAGGGAGATCCGATATCCCCCTATCTCTTCTTAATTGTAGCGGAGGGCCTTTCGTGCCTCCTGAAAACTAGTTCTTCGTCATCAAATATTGTTGGACTAAAGATGGCACCACGGCCCCGGCCGTTAACCACCTTCTTTTCGCAGATGACAGCCTGCTGCTTTTTAAGTCAGGGAATGAGGGGGCAGTAGCGGTATCAAACCTACTTGAAACGTACTGCTTGGCTTCGGGTCAGAGGATAAATCATGATAAGTCTTCGATTTTCTTCAGCAGAGGATGCCCACAAGCGGTAAGAGATGATATGAAGAATGTTCTGAATGTGCATAACGAGTCCCTCAGTGACAGGTATCTGGGAATGCCAACGGAGGTCGGTCACTCGAAGAACGGGACCTTCAAATATTTGAGGGACCGAGTCTGGGAAAAGGTTAAGGGATGGATGGAAAAGCTATTATCTTCAGCAGGGAAAGAGGTACTGATTAAAGCAGTGGCTCAAGCAATTCCAGTATATTTGATGGCATGTTTCCGGCTGCCACGGGGTCTATGTGAAAGCATTACTTCGCTGATCAGACAATTCTGGTGGGGAAGCAAGCATGGGAAACGAAAACCGAGTTGGGTGGCATGGGACGTGGTGACCCTGCCAAAGCATCTTGGAGGTCTTGGCTTTCGGGATATGGAGATGTTTAACTTGGCCCTCCTAGCACGGCAGTCCTGGCGCATGTTGCAAAACCCACTGTCTCTGAGTGCGAGGATCCTGAAAGCAGTATATTACCCTAACTCGGACATATTTGGCGCAACACTAGGGTCTCATCCCTCGCAGATTTGGCGGGCTATTTTGGACGGCCGGGATATCATGGTTCAGGGGCTGGTGCGTAGAATCGGAGACGGTGAATCGACAAATATATGGGAGGATAATTGGTTGTCGAGACCAAACATGAAGAAGCCGGTCACCTCTCTAGTGCAGAATCCACCAACTACAGTGGCTGAGTTGATAGACCATACTTCATCATCCTGGAAGGAGGATCTAGTCCGGACGGTGTTTATACCAATCGACGCAGCGGCAATATTGCAAATACCCCTTTGTACACGCCAGACTGACGATTTTTGGGCTTGGTCCGAGGAGAGGAAGGGCATGTTTACCGTACGATCGACGTACCGGATGATCCAGCGAACGAAGCTAAGTCGCGAGGCATGGTTGTATGAAGATGGATCCTCTTCCGACTCCATTGGTGCTGACCAGGGTTGGACCGAACTGTGGCGGATCAAGGTTCCCTCAAAGCTGAAATTCTTCTTATGGAGACTCGCCAAGCATTCTGTCCCCACAGCAGCGCTACTCCACCATCGAAATATGTCAACCTCACGAGCTTGCTGTCTTTGTGGGGCTGTTGACACCTGGCGCCATGCCCTTGTGGATTGCTTGGTCTCCAGGAGCACCTGGGCGCTGTCTTCAGAGGCGATCCTTGACAAGATGAGCACATGCATTGAGGAAAACGCAAAAAGATGGTTGTTCGTCATGCACGAAGCGCTCAACCAAGATAATTTCCTTGTCTTCGTCGTCACCCTATGGGCGCTATGGGGCGCCCGAAGGAAGGCAATACACGAGGATATCTTTCAGACACCTTATGCCATCAATGGGTTTGTATATTCCTACATAGCAGATCTCAAGGCTATCCAGAAGCCGAATGTCGCTGGTGTTAGGGTGCCACAACCTCGAATTAATCACTGGATTGCACCGCCATTGGGGATGGTCAAAATCAATGTAGATGCCGCAGTAGGCCGGGCGCGGGGTGCAGCGGGAGCAATCTGTAGAGACCAAGACGGAGTCTTCTTGGGAGCTTTGGCGGTGGTTTTCTCCCATCTCTCAGACCCCGACACCTTGGAGATGCTCGCAATCAGGGAGGCTTTGGCATTGGCAGATGACATATATGTCAGGAGGGTACATGTTGCTTCGGATTGTAAAGTGGCCGTCGACGACATCCAACAGCAAAACAAAGGAAGCTACGGGGCAATTGAACATGAAATCAGACAACATAGGTCTGAATTTGAGGCTTGTAATATACTTCATGAATTTAGGAGCTCGAATATCAAGGCTCACAAACTAGCAAAGCACGCTTTATCTCTCGGGGTTGGCCGCCATGTTTGGTTAGGCCAGCCCAACGATCTTGATTTCGTCCCTGTAAACATTGTGACGACGTAATAAAGCTTTGCAGTTTGTCTCAAAAAAACTAGTGATCTCTCGTAGGTGATTGCTGTTAGGAATCGGTACGGGGGAAACATAGCTATCACAGTGCGCAAGCACCAGCGCTTTAAGGCGTCCGTACCGATGCGTAATACGGATCGACTACAGGCGATGCCTTAGCTAGTTCGGTCCTGTTTCTTTGTTGTTTTTTCTTCATTTTTCCACCTTTTTTTTCTTTCTTCTTCTTTTATGCCTCGGTTTTCTTTGATTTTTCAACGTTTTTTAGTTTATCTTTCTTCTCCTTTATGCTTTGATTTCTTTGTTTCTTTCTTGGTTTCTTTGCTTTTCTTTTAGTTTTTTTGTCGTTTTTCATTTGGTTTGTCATACATGTATACTTTTTTCATACACATTCTAAATGTTTTGTATACATTTAATTTATTTGTTTTATATCAGTTTAACGTTAACCGAATACATGTTCAATATTTTTTACAGAAATATGTTTTGATTTGTTTTCAAATATATGTAACACATTTTTTTAATACATGTTGAAACATTTTTTATTGATAAAAATATTTGTTGGAACTAGGCTACATTTTTGTACATTGTAGAAATATTTTTTTAAATGTCACGAACACATTTTAGAAACTCGTCAATGGTTTTCAAAACATAGTTACACATTTTTTGGATGTACTCCCTCCGTTCCAAAATAGATGCCAACTTTGTACTAACTATGAGTTAGTACAAAGTTGGCTCATCTATTTTGAAACAGAGGGAGTAAAACATATTTCTACTGTATCACTGAATATTTATTTACATTTTCATCAACAACTTTAAATGTCACGCACATGTCTTTTGAAACGTGCGGCATTTTAGAATTATCATAAATATTGTCGTGCATATGATTAACTATTTTTATATACATGATTAACATTTTTCTGTTCTTTACATTCACATTTATAAATTTTCATATACAACAGAAACATATTATGTACATGTTTCAACATTTTTAATGCAATATTAAGATTTTTCAAAATTTATGTAAAGTATTTTTTAATACTTAATTATTTACTTATTTTTGAAATATAAATACATGTAAAAAATAATTTAAAAATGTTATGAAAAAGATATGGACAAACACGCATGGCATCATCATGACATTAGCACGGAGCAGCAGCTTGTCACTGGGCCATCCTAATTCTGGTTCCCTGCAGGCCGTTCCTTGGCGTCGCAGCGGCTGGTACATAGCTGCGCCCATGCGCAGGCTTCCGATAGGAGCACTGCTATACCTTGCTTCTAGTGAGACCGAGGAAGCCTAGGCTGAAGGGATTAGCGAGACGGGCCGATACAGGGGTGTGGGAGGCCACAACCTCCTTTTTATTTTTTAAGGTTATTTTGTTTTTTTACTTTGTTTATATTTTCAAATATTCGAGATAACTATATAACAATAGCACTTTACATAAAAACATTTGAAAAATTGTTTATAGAGAAAATGTTTCTCATGTATACAAAAAATACAATGTGTATGAAAAAAGTTGATCGTGTATTTAAAAATGTTAATCAAGCATTTGGAAAATAATGTTAATCTTGTATTTATAAAATATTAATCAAGCTTTTGAAAAATGTTATGTTTTTATAAAAAAATGTTGACCATGTATTAAAAAATGTTAATTTTGTATTTGAAAAAGTTAATCAAACGTTTGAAAATGTTAAATGTATATGCAAAAAATGTGATCTTGTATTAAAAAATGTTAATCTTGTATCTTAATGAATCATTTAAAAATGCTAAAAATGTGTATGGAAGACCATGTATCCTAAAAGGTTAATCCTATATTTGAAAAATGTTAAACTTGTATTAGAAAAATGTATTAGCTCTATACCAAAAATGTACAATATGTATGGAAAAAAGGACATAGAAAAATATAAATTTTCAAAAAAGTTAAACATGTATTTAGCAGGAAAGACAAAAATACAATCCGGCCGGCCCAACCTGCGGACTCTTCAGGCGAGACAAGAGCTATACTCGCGATAAGCGAGATATAGCTCTCGTAGGATTGTAGAACTTCTTGTATCTACGTTACAATGAAGCAGGCCCAGGGCCTGGCCCAATTCCGTCTCTGCCCCTGGGTGCAAGTAAAGATTTTGGGAGGATGTCACAGATCAACCTCCATGTCTGCTTCAACTAAAAAAAAAACCCTCCATATCTGCTTTTCCCTAGACTTTACAACTTGATCTTTAGTCAACATGTTAATGCCGCCAAAGATTTTAGGCACGATTTTGATTGCATTCTGTTCAGAAGATACTTGCATTCTGACACGTTGGATATGTGGAATAAGTTTTCAGATTTATGTGGTCAGGTGACTCTAAACAATGAACCAGACAAGGTTGTATGGCTTTTTTTTTTGAAAGATCCAGTGTTCACTGGCATTTCATAGATTGAGCAGAATGGCTGTATGGCCTTTAACCAAGTGAAATGTTTTCCCGGTGAAGTCTCTCTATGATTATTTGATTGCATAGGCAGGCTCAATTTCCTTGTAACGAAATTTGGAGGATGAAAATGCATCTAAAAAATCAAAGATTTCTCTTTGCTAGTTGTTAAGAATAGCAACCTTCTAAAGACAATCTTAAGAAAAGAGGATGGGAGGATCAGGTAAATGTGGGTTATGTTGTATGGAAGAAAGCATTGATCACCTTTTATTCTTCTACTATCCTCTGGCTAAATTTCTCTGGAGTGCAGTGGGTAGGAAATGCTAGAAGTCCTAATTCTATTTTTGACTTACTGTTCCTGAATTCTGCTAGTTTAGTTATACCGTTCCTTTTTATTTTGAGCTGTCAGTTTTACTGTTCCTGGATGTAGTATGTGGTACTGTGCTAGTCTCTCGCTGTGTAAGAGTTGATTTCTTGCGTTGGCCTCAGGTTAGCTTTTGCAAGTTATTTTGCAGCTTATGAAAAGATTTTACACTCAGCTTGGTGGGTTAGCACCTTGTGGATGTAGGCTGTTTTTATTTGAAAAAAACACAAAAAGATATAGGATATTTTGACAGGTACTCTCTCCATGTGCTAGATACATCCGTTTGAGCGGCAACTAAATCCGGACGGAGGAAGTATCTCAGTATAATGGAAATGGGGCTATGAAGCTCCTTTCCTCCAGACAAAATGTAAAATCTAGCATACTGCATAGAGAGAACAGTAACATCAATCACAAGCTAATCTGATATTCTGATCTGCTGCTATCTCAAACAACTGAAGAAAAAACATGTCTAAATGGTTACACAAGAAAACATAAACATCTGCAGAGCTACACAAACAAAAGTTACAATCAGAAACTGCACGATAGGTCAGGTGTTTTCTCCTTCACAAATTATGCTCGCAATACAGGTCGCATCTGGTTTCTGATGCCTGCGATCCGAAGGGAACCTAAACAGGACTCGCTCGCTTAATCAGCAGTATGTACAGGCAAGTCTCACTACTCTGCTAATTTGCTAGTCTCCTGTCTCAACACGGTAAGCACTGGATGGATCCCAGGGGGCTACTCACGAAGCAGCATTCGCAACATCTTTACTCGATCGATTGTACTTCATGTGGCTCTTCACAAGCTGACCAGCGGCTAGAGCAGCGAGGAGAGAGAGCTCGCCGGCAAGCACACTGCCCGCTACAATGGTAGCCAAAAGTCTAGCATTCGCACCTGGCGAGCCATGATTTGGGCCCTTCACACCAAGCAGGTTCAAACACGCGGCCTGTGAGGTGAGAGAGGTGCCCCCTCCAATTGTACCAACCTGAGAAATACAAACTGAAGTCATTATAATGGACATATTAATATGAGAAGAACAGTAGAAATTTAGGATTGATCGAATTACGGATCAGAAAGCATAACACAAAAACAAATGATTCAGCAAAGACTTATTGGCTAATAATTTTAGTCACTGAAGCCTGGCGATTACAGACTGCACTACAATCTACATAGAGAAGGAACTTGATTCCAGCTACCAAGAATGGAAAGGAAAATGGGATCACCTCGATGGACGGCATGGTCACAGAGATGTGGAGATCTTTTCCCTCATTCACTGCCTCCAACATGGTGATGCACTGTGAGCTTTCGACATTTTGCGCAGGATCCTGGCCAGTAGCAATGAATAGTGCAGTTACAATATTGCTTGCATGAGCATTGAAACCTCCAAGAGCTCCAGCTACAGCTGACCCAGCAAGGTTTTTGATAATGTTAAGCTCGACAAGTTTTTCCACAGTGGTTTTCAGAACACTCTGCACAACTCTTCCTTTAATTGTAGCCTCACAAACAACAGATTTCCCGCGACCATCTATCCAATTTACAGCAGTAGCCTTCTTGTCTGAACAGTAGTTACCTGATATAAGCAAAAAATTAAATCATTTTCAAATGCTGGACAAAGAACAATGGTGATATTGGGTACTACTATACATCCAGGGAAAGTGCTGAATTGGTCCACTACAACATATATCATAAATAGGACCATGATAAGTATTTATTTTTTTGATAAAAGGACTACGGTAAGTTTGCTCCGGGTCAACAGAAAACTAGCAGATCTATTGTTTGCTTTGATCAGCAAAGCAGTGCATTAGTTATCTGCTAAAAGGATGTATTAGTTTTTAGAGAAAGAATGCAAGTCACAGTTTGCAAGGAAAGAGTTTAAACCAGATATGCTGATGACATCCATGTCGGGGAAGTTGTTCCGCAGGTAGCCCAAGACATTTTCGACACCTTTTGACACCATATTCATCCCCATAGCATCTCCAGTACTACAGGTAAACCTCATGTAAAGGTTTCTTCCAGCTAGTGCACACTGAATACCTTGTAGCCTACCAAATCTGCTTGATCTGTGGATATACCAGACAATGCAAACAACTTGGTTGTTACAATTGCTACAGAGGTTTACCCTTACATTAACTGTATTAATTAATTTAGTTAAGAAAGGATGCATATTACACAGTGAATCAAGCAAGCGGGTTAAATTATCTAGGGGTAGAAGTACTTATACAGTATACATATACTTCATACAGAACTAAATGTGAGCCATGGAATATAATAAATAAGAGGCTAACAAACTTGGGTACTCATGAAATAAATCACACATGGAGTAAAAGCTGTTTGAGAAAATGCAATCCGTGTTTAAACATTAGCACCAAAGCAGCAAGCATCACATTAGCACCCTAACAACAGACCATGTACCTAAACTCTGAGTAATTTGACAGTATACGATGCACCAAGAATCAAATGCTAAAGCACAAGCTAACAAAGATGCCATTTGTTAAACTTATTACCAACTCTAAAGTACCCATGGAAGTTAACCAATGCAAAAACTGCTAAGGAATGACCTAAGCTAACATCTGCCAATGGCAACACATGTTACCATGATTTCTCTAGACTTTGAAAGAACAGAAAATAACAACGTAAAGAACGCCACAACTATGAAACGGTGTGAACGAACAATACCCCAATTATAAAGAGTACTAAAAATGACAATATTAAAAACTTCTACACATGGACCAAAAGTCCCTCTATGTTCGAAAAAAGGGAAATAATAACTGCCTAAGCATCTACACAGTATAGACTGACACATAGGTATAGTAACTAGGCCAACAATAAAACATTACAAACAGCAAGTAACAAGCTGAGTCTAAACGCCATGAACCGACAGAACATATGTGACGTGCATCCTGAACCTCTGAAAGAGGATACGCCAGCACATGCTAACGGTTTAAAGTGCACAAGATGACATCAATTTCAGATCCTCTAAAATTCAAGAAGCGAAAACCGACACACGTTTGAGGAGACTCGCTAACGGTTTAAAGTGCACAAGATGACATCAATTTCAGATGCTCTAAAATTCGAGAAGCGAAAACCGACACACGTTTGAGGAGACAGCGACACTTTGTCGCCGTTCCCGAGGTTTGAGGAAACACAAAGCGACACTTTGTCGCCGTTCCTCAAGGTTTGAAGAAACACAAAGCGACACTTTGTCGCCGTTCCCCGAGGTTTGAGGAAACGCAAAGCGACACTTTGTCCCCGCTCCCCGAGGTTTGAAGAAACGCAAAACAACAATTCATGGTCAAATAATGCAGAAAAGGTATACGCTGGCATTTATCGCAGTTAGCTAGTAGCAATCAGATGAATCAGGCAATATAATTCTAATGATGCCTCAATATGTGGTTAAAGACGTTGTAGTTGCCTTAACAGAGTGCATGTGCAATATGGCAATAATACCCTGTAGCCACTACCCCATCATCAACAAAATGAGAAAGGGACTTGCTTTGGTGTGCAATCACCTGACTACATGCAGAACTACTTCTAGCTATGAGCATCACACCAATACTGAAAACATCACATGACAGCAAAAGAAGGCATTTTTCAATCATCACTCACACTATACTAGATCATCAGAGAGTGAGAGGCCTACTTATTGAAGACAGCAGCCAGTGCCTCAAAATTGGCAGGCGCCTCAAGAAACATCTTGAGCTCCGCTGCCCGCTTGGCGCTAGGTAACTTGACGGCGGGTGCGCGGGACATGGCGTCACGGAGCAGCACGCTGAAGGCACCCCCGGACGCTGCAATGGCCCTGCAGCCGCGGTTAACGCTGGCAACGAGGCATCCCTCAGTGGTGGCCATGGGAACATGGTAGTCGCGCCCGTCCAGGAGCAGCGGGCCGGCGACCCCGACCGGCAGCTGCACATACCCGACGGGCATCTCGCAGCATTGCCCGAGAATGGCCTCATAGTCGATCCCGTCGAAGGGGAGCCCCTCCACGCCCCGCCCGGTTATCCGCCGCAGCGCCTCTCGCCTCAGCCTGGCCGCGCGGCGGCAATCCCGAAGCCGCGACTCCAGGCGGTGCGACGGGAGCTCCCCGGAAACCACCGCGGCGACGATCTCCTCGTCCCCGTCGTCCGGGCAGTCAGGCATTGGCGCGGGCGCGACGGCCGCCGGCGAGCGGCGGGAGCCGTCCTGCCCCTCCTCGCGGCGGGCGCTGGCGGACTGCGCGAAGGGCACGGCGAAGAGGCTGAGGAGGTAGACGACGGAGGCGAGCTGGCAGACGACGGTGGCGAACTCGCGGCCGCCGAGGGGGAACCTGAGGGGCCGGCCCGGGTCGCTGCAGAGGCGGAGCAGGTCGCAGGAGGAGAGCACGAGCGAGACCATCGCGAGGCCGTTGGTGATCCGCACCGGGAGGGGCAGCGCGCCCGCGCCCGCGCCCGTGAGGGCCCTCCGCGCCGCCGCGATGCGGCCGCCGACCCGGCGCGCGTCCATTGGTCTAATCGCCGGGCCGCCGCGCGCGGGGGTCGGGGCGAGATTGCGGGCAGTTACAGGACGGGGCCGAGCGAGCAGGAGCAGGAGCCGGAGCCGCCTGTGCGACCGTGCTGCAATGTGTGTCTGCGTTGCCGCTGCTGGCTCGGGAGGCGCGTGTGCCGTGTGCGGGGAAGAGTGGTCGGTTGGGTCGATCCAAGGACGGGGAGGCGTCGGGTCCGGGGATCGGACGGCGAGGAGCGCGGCGTGGAGGGTTCTTGGTGTGCACGGAAAATGCAGCTGCCGAGGTGCAGGTCAGATGTTCGGCGTGACACGGATCAAAGCGACAGAGCTTCTTTCTTTTCTTGCAAGCAGAGGACCAAGAGGTTTGGTCGTATCTAGTGGACGAGAGATGGCAAACAGAACCAGTCCACGGCCTCCTAGACATGTCGGCCAAAACAATCTTCCCAGCACCCCAACCCCCTCAAAAGCCCGTGCGTACCCCCGGCCACCATACCTGGCCATGAAAACCCGGTCCGGTCGAAATAGCCCGACCTGGCCCGGCTCGGTCTTGCCCATGGGCCAGGGCTGGGCCCAAGTTTTGAGTCTGGAGGCTGGGCCGGGCCAGGCTTGGGCTTGGGCTTGGCATATTTGTGTTTTAAGAAAGCGGCCCGACTCAAGGCCCGATGGGCTTTTTCATTGATGGGCCGGGCTTGGGTCTGAAATCTAGGCCCGATGGTCGGTTTAGGCCTGGGTTTTTTTGCTGCGGGCTTTGTTGGGCCTGGCCTGGTTAGTTCGACTTATGGCCAGCTATACTGGTCACTGACCAGTAAAAAAAAATCGACCCAGACAGACGCCTCAAATGGACCTCGAACGTCCGGGCTAACCGGCACTCCTCATATCCAGCCCAAAAATGAAGCAGATAAGAGGATGCCCGGGCACGTCCACCACGTCGGACCCGACAGGCCTACCCTGTTGGGGAACGTAGTAGAAAACAAAAAAATCGCGCCTACACACACCCAAGATCAATATGAAGATACATAACGGGTTGAGATCACGATCGTTACCGTCACCGAGTTGCGGCAGAAGAAGAACGTGTCGGTGTAGATCGTACTTACTCCCTTCAACCGTCAATGAACGATCGCGCGGACCGCCCATGAACAGTCCCTCAAACCGAAGACCGAAAGCACGACCTCTCTACTTGGTTGCAAGCATGCAGTCTTCACGATCCGACAACGCTTCGATGTCCAGAGCTAATTGTCGCCGGAGAATTAGAGGGAGAAGATTAGAACCACACTAGGCTTCTAATTATGAGGATTAGAGAAACTAGACCAAGCTCTAATTAGTTAATTAGGACCAACTAGAACTAGGACTGGATGAACTAGAGGAGGCTCCAAAACTTGTGTGTCTCAATAGAGAAAAAACCCTAGTATATATAGGTTAGAGGAGAGGGAGAGAGGGCAGCCACCAAGGAGGGAAGGAGCCTCCTTGGGGCACCGGCTAGGAGGGAAGAGTCCAACTCCTCCCCCGGTACAATTCGGCCTCCCCCTTCCATAAGGGGGGTGGCCTTTTAAGGCCCGTTTGTATTAAATTAAATATAAAAGTGTTCTAAATATTTTCAGACCCTTATATATATAATTTAACAGCCCTCAAAACATTTTCCACCTATATATTAATTATTGGTAATACCCGCTATTACCCAATACTCTTTGAAACCCTTCTGGTGACCTCGAAATGCTTTCGGATCCTCTCGGAACTATTCTGAACATTAATGAAAATATTCCAAAAATATGTTCTCATCACTCCCGTCCTACTAACACTCAGCAGATCGTGATTGCCTTAAGCTTGGGACCCCGTAGGTTCGGTAACTCATAGACATGAATGAAACACCTTCGTTCAATGACCGACAGCAGAACTGTGGACGTCCATATCGATCCCTATGAGCACATGAATGATATTCGAGTGAACCTTTGTTTATCATGTGATGTTCCCTTTGCTTCACGATACTTCACAAAACCAGGGATGCATCGGTATCCTCCCGAGTCATCACATGCTCATTATACTATTATCCTCGCTACCGGTTTGTTCTTCTTTCTCATTATTGTGTTCCGGCATCCCCGTGACGAAGTCACCTGTGTCTGGCCAGACGATGAAGGGCGGCGTTTGTGAAGACCATATCCGAACCACAAGGCAACAAACAAAGACACTTTGCAACAACGCAGGAAACAAATAGGAAGGATGTGGAGAGGGCATTTGGAGAGGGCATTTGGAGTGCTTCAACCTCGTTGGGGAGTTGTTCGTGGAGCTGCAATGATATGGGAATCAAAAACTTTATGGCAGCTGATGACATGTTGTGTTATTTTGCACAATATGATTGACGAGGATGAGGGCGATGGTGTAGCCCAAACCAATGATTTTGAAGCGCTTGGAGAACAAGTTGAAATCTCGGGAGATCAAGATGCAAATTAGCTTATGAACTTCCTGCAGATGCATCAAAATCTTCTAGATCATTAGATGCACGCACAACTACTCAATGATCTTGTGGAGCATATGTGACCCACAATGTAAACCAAAGAGCTAATGTCTGAGTTGTGCACTTAAAATAAAATTTATGTAAGAACTATGTATTTTCGGTGCCAACAATTGTTATTTATGTGCGACATTGGTGTGTATGATGGACGTGCATGGATTTGCATGTATTTGAGAATTCGGATTTGAGGTATGTGGATGCCAAGCATGCCATATGAGGGGGCCGTTCGGCTGGGTCTGTGGGCGTGCCCGGGCGTATACGTGGATGTATAGGGGGGCGGATTTGCCAAGTACGGTTGTAAATGCTCTTAAAGCATCTATATCAATCCCAAAAGGTTAATTTTCCCATATTTGCCTAAGGTCTAGTCCAGGGTGACGTTGCCGGCTATGGTGTCCCCAGCGAGGCCTTGCCAGGACTGTACCTGAGATGATGTTAATGACGGCGACGTTGGGTGTAGAGAACCGGTAACGGGTTGACTTAGTTCAGATGATGGTGCGTGGTTGTCCATGATAGATTTGGTGTGGGGAGATTTAGAGGGATGGCAGGGGCGGCGACAACATGTCAGGGGCGTGGCTCGTGCAAAGCGGGGCAGCGAAGTGTGCCCACTCTCCCATCCTACCTCCTCTTCAAATGCCCTCTGGGGCCTCGGATTTTCGGATGAACTCTCATCTTTGACGAGCAGGGGCTCCTTCGTGGCGCTCCTCCTCCCCTCAGTGCGATATGGGTGCGGGTACTCATCTCCTGCCTCCCCCTCTCTCTCCCTCTCTCTCCAATATATATACTTTGCATTTGGGGTTCACTTGAACCATGGATTTTTCCGGTAGTGAGTAGATCGGGTAGAGAGTTGTGTTTCTTATGCCGAACAGGGAGTTACAGTGCCCGAGCTCAGAGGGACCCTGAATCCTATCCATTGTTTCGGCTCTCGGGATCCGTGAAATGATTAGGGCCAACTCTGATACAGGCTGCGCAAAAGTCGCGTGTTGTAGTGTGGAGGTACAGAATAGTGGCATACGGTAGGGTAACATGGAGTAGTGCCATGAGGATTTGAAGCGAGTGCGTCATCTCCGAGTGCCAATAGATTCTGGTCTGTGGCCTAGGAAAGGATCTTGTAGGTGAGCCATTGATAACCCACAAGTATAGGGGATCAATTGTAGCTTTTTCGATAAATAAGAGGGTCGAACCCAACGAGGAGCTAAATGTAGAATTTATATTCTCTTCAAGTTCTATCGACCACCGATACAACTCTATGCACAATTAACGTTCACTTTACCTAAAATAAGAATAAAACTAGAAGTACTTTGCAGGTGTAAAGGGATAGGTTTGCAAGATAATAAAGAACATGGAAATACAAGTTAGGTGCTATTTTACTAAAAGTACAATTAGGTTAGTATAGCGAGTGTGGAAAAGTGGTGGTAGAATTTACGAAATTGTCCTTAAGCAATTGGCTAAGTTATTAGACCGATAACAAGTTTTTATGTGGGAGAGGCCACTGCTAGCATGTCATCCCTTACTTGGAATTCTATGCACTTATGATTGGAACTATTAGCAAGCATCCGCAACTACTAATGTTCATTAAGGTAGAAAAATTCCAACCATAGCATTAAGATATATTGGTCCCCCTTCAATCCCGTATGAATCAATTTCTATGGTAGGAAGAAGCTTCTGCCACTTTTTGAAGGAAATATGCCCTAGAGGCAATAATAAAGTTGTTATTTATATTTCCTTATATCATGATAAATGTTTTGTTGGGAATCGTAGCATAATTTAAAATTTTCCTACGCTCACCAAGATGCATCTATGGAGTATACTAGCAACGAGGGGAAAGGAGTGCATCTACATACCCTTGTAGCTCGCGAGCGGAAGCGTTCCAATGAACGTGGATGACGGAGTCGTACTCGCCGTGATCCAAATCACCGATGACCGAGTGCCGAACGGACGGCACCTCCGCGTTCAACACACGTACGGTACAGCAACGTCTCCTCCTTCTTGATCCAGCAAGGGGGAAGGAGAGGTTGATGGAGATCCAGCAGCACGACGGCGTGGTGGTGGATGTAGCGGGATGCCGGCAGGGCTTCGCCGAGCATATACGAGAGAGAGAGGTGTTGCAGGGGGAGAGGGAGGCGCCCAAGGCTGTCGTGTTGCTGCCCTCCCTCCCCCCTTTATATAGGCCCCCTTGGGAGGGGGGGGCGTCGGCGAAACCCCATCTAGGGTGGGGGGCGGCGGCCAAGGGGGGTGCCTTGCCCCCCAAGGCAAGTGGGAAGCCCCCCACCCTAGGGTTTGCAACCCTAGGCGCATGGGGGGAGGCCCATGGGGGGGCGCCCAGCCCACTAGGGGCTGGTTCCCTTCCCACTTCAGCCCACGGGGCCCTCCGGGATAGGTGGCCCCACCCGGTGGACCCCCGGGACCCTTCCGGTGGTCCCGGTACAATACCGGTAACCCCCGAAACTTTCCCGGTGGCCGAAACTTGACTTTCTATATATAAATCTTCACCTCCAGACCATTCCGGAACCTCTCGTGACGTCCGGGATCTCATCCGGGACTCCGAACAACTTTCGTGTTTCTGCATACACATATCTCTACAACCCTAGCGTCACCGAACCTTAAGTGTGTAGACCCTACGGGTTCGGGAGACATGCAGACATGACCGAGACGCCTCTCCGGTCAATAACCAACAGCGGGATCTGGATACCCATGTTGGCCCCCACATGTTCCACGATGATCTCATCGGATGAACCACGGTGTCGACGATTCAATCAATCCCGTATGCAATTCCCTTTGTCAATCGATATGTTACTTGCCCGAGATTCGATCGTCGGTATCCCAATACCTTGTTCAATCTCGTTACCGGCAAGTCTCTTTACTCGTACCGCAATGCATGATCCCGTGACTAACGCCTTAGTCACATTGAGCTCATTATGATGATGCATTACCGAGTGGGCCCAGAGATACCTCTCCGTCACACGGAGTGACAAATCCCAGTCTCGATCCGTGCCAACCCAACAGACACTTTCGGAGATACCCGTAGTGTATAGTCACCCAGTTACGTTGTGACGTTTGGCACACCCAAAGCACTCCTACGGTATCCGGGAGTTGCACGATCTCATGGTCTAAGGAAAATATACTTGACATTGGAAAAGCTCTAGCAAACGAAACTACACGATCTTTTATGCTATGCTTAGGATTGGGTCTTGTCCATCACATCATTCTCCTAATGATGTGATCCCGTTATCAATGACATCCAATGTCCATAGTCAAGAAACCATGACTATCTATTGATCAACGAGCTAGTCAACTAGAGGCTTACTAGGGACACGTTGTGGTCTATGTATTCACACATGTATTATGATTTCCGGATAACACAATTATAGCATGAACAATAGACAATTATCATGAACAAAGAAACATAATAATAACCATTTATTATTGCCTCTAGGGCATATTTCCAACAGTCTCCCACTTGCACTAGAGTCAATAATCTAGTTACATTGTGATGAATCGAACACCCATTGCGTCCTGGTGTTGATCATGTTTTGCTCTAGGGAGAGGTTTAGTCAACGGATCTGCTACATTCAGGTCCGTATGTCTCCATTTTGAACACTTTCACGAATGGAGTTGAAGCGACGCTTGATATGCCTGGTCTTCCTGTGAAACCTGGGCTCCTTCGCAAGGGCAATGGCTCCAGTGTTGTCACAGAAGAGAGTCATCGGGCCCGACGCATTGGGAATCACCCCTAGGTCGGTAATGAACTCCTTCATCCAGACTGCTTCCTGTGCTGCCTCCGAGGCTGCCATGTACTCCGCTTCACATGTAGATCCCGCCACGACGCTTTGCTTGCAACTGCACCAGCTTACTGCTCCTCCATTCAAAATATACACGTATCCGGTTTGTGACTTCGAGTAATCCAGATCTGTGTCGAAGCTAGCGTCGACGTAACCCTTTACGACGAGCTCTTCGTCACCTCCATAAACGAGAAACATATCCTTAGTCCTTTTCAGGTACTTTAGGATATTCTTGACCGTTGTCCAGTGTTCCATGCCGGGATTACTTTGGTACCTTCCTACCAAACTTACGGCAAGGTTTACATCAGGTCTGGTACACAGCATGGCATACATAATAGACCCTATGGCCGAGGCATAGGGGATGACACTCATCTTTTCTATATCTTCTGCCGTGGTCGGACATTGAGCCGTGCTCAATTGCACACCTTGCAATACAGGCAAGAACCCATTCTTGGACTGATCCATATTGAACTTCTTCAATATCTTGTCAAGGTATGTACTCTGTGAAAGACCAATGAGGCGTCTTGATCTATCTCTATAGATCTTGATGCCTAATATATAAGCAGCTTCTCCAAGGTCCTTCATTGAAAACCACTTATTCAAATAGGCCTTTACACTCTCCAAGAATTCTATATCATTTCCCATCAACAGTATGTCATCCACATATAATATGAGAAATGCTACAGAGCTCCCACTCACTTTCTTGTAAACACAGGCTTCTCCATAAGTCTGTGTAAACCCAAACGCTTTGATCATCTCATCAAAGCGAATGTTCCAACTCCGAGATGCTTGCACCAGCCCATAGATTGAGCGCTGGAGCTTGCATACTTTGTTAGCATTCTTAGGATTGACAAAACCTTCCGGCTGCATCATATACAACTCTTCCTTAAGGAAGCCGTTAAGGAATGCCGTTTTGACGTCCATCTGCCATATCTCATAATCATAGTATGCGGCAATTGCTAACATGATTCGGACGGACTTCAGCTTCGCTACGGGTGAGAAAGTCTCATCGTAGTCAACCCCTTGAACTTGTCGATAACCCTTAGCGACAAGTCGAGCCTTATAGATGGTCACATTACCATCCGCGTCCGTCTTCTTCTTAAAGATCCATTTGTTTTCTATGGCTCGCCGATCATCGGGCAAGTCAGTCAAAGTCCATACTTCGTTTCATACATGGATCCTATCTCGGATTTCATGGCTTCTAGCCATTTGTCGGAATCCGGGCCCGCCATCGCTTCTTCATAGTTCGAAGGTTCACCGTTGTCTAACAACATGATTTCCAGGATAGGGTTGCCGTACCACTCTGGTGCGGAACGTGTCCTTGTGGACCTACGAAGTTCAGCAACTTGATCTGAAGCTTCATGATCATCATCATTAACTTCCTCCCCAGTCGGTGTAGGCACCACAGGAACATTTTCCCGCGCTGCGCTACTTTCCGGTTCGGAAGGGGTGACTATCACCTCATCAAGTTCCACTTTCCTCCCACTCAATTCTTTCGAGAGAAACTCCTTCTCCAGAAAGGACCCGTTCTTGGCAACGAAGATCTTGCCTTCGGATCTGAGGTAGAAGGTATACCCAATAGTTTCCTTAGGGTATCCTATGAAGACGCATTTTTCCGACTTGGGTTTGAGCTTTTCAGGTTGAAGTTTCTTGACATAAGCATCGCATCCCCAAACTTTTAGAAACGACAGCTTAGGTTTCTTCCCAAACCATAATTCATACGGTGTCGTCTCAACGGATTTCGACGGAGCCCTATTTAAAGTGAATGCGGCAGTCTCTAAAGCATAGCCCCAAAATGAGAACGGTAAATCGGTAAGAGACATCATAGATCACACCATATCCAATAGAGTGCGATTACGACGTTTGGACACACCATTTCTCTGAGGTGTTCCAGGCGGCGTGAGTTGTGAAACTATTCCACATTTCCTTAAGTGTACACCAAATTCGTGACTTAAATATTCTCCACCATGATCTGATCGTAAGAATTTTATTTTCCTGTCATGTTGATTCTCAACTTCACTCTGAAATTCCTTGAACTTTTCAAAGGTTTCAGACTTGTGTTTCATTAGGTAGACATACCCATATCTACTTAAATCATTAGTGAGAGTGAGAACATAACGATATCCTCCGCGAGCCTCAACACTCATTGGACCGCACACATCGGTATGTATGATTTCCAATAAGTTGGTTGCTCGCTCCATTGTTCCGGAGAACGGAGTCTTGGTCATCTTACCCATGAGGCATGGTTCGCACGTGTCAAATGATTCGTAATCAAGAGACTCCAAAAGTCCATCTGCATGGAGCTTCTTCATGCGCTTGACACCAATGTGACCAAGGCGGCAGTGCCACAAGTATGTGGGACTATCGTTATCAACTTTACATCTTTTGGTATTCACACTATGAACATGTGTAACATCACGTTCGAGATTCATCAAAAATAAACCATTGACCAGCGGGGCATGACCATAAAACATATCTCTCAAATAAATATAACAACCATTATTCTCGGATTTAAATGAGTAACCATCTCGAATTAAACGAGATCCAGATACAATGTTCATGCTCAAAGCTGGCACTAAATAACAATTATTGAGGTTTAAAACTAATCCTGTGGGTAGATGCAGAGGTAGCGTGCCGACGGCGATCACATCGACCTTGGAACCATTCCCGACGCGCATCGTCACCTCGTCCTTCGCCAGTCTCCGTTTATTCCGTAGTTCTTGTTTTGAGTTACAAATATGAGCAACCGCACCGGTATCAAATACCCAGGAGCTACTACGAGTACTGGTAAGGTACACATCAATTACATGTATATCACATATACCTTTGGTGTTGCCGGCCTTCTTGTCTGCTAAGTATTTGGGGCAGTTCCGCTTCCAGTGACCACTTCCCTTACAATAAAAGCACTCAGTTTCAGGCTTGGGTCCATTCTTTGACTTCTTCCCGGCAACTGGCTTACCGGGCGCGGCAACTCCCTTGCCGTCCTTCTTGAAGTTCTTCTTACCCTTGCCCTTCTTGAACTTAGTGGTTTTATTCACCATCAACACTTGATGTTCTTTTCTGATTTCCACCTCCGCTGATTTCAGCATCGAATATACCTCAGGAATGGTCTTTTCCATCCCCTGCATATTGTAGTTCATCACAAAGCTCTTGAAGCATGGTGGAAGCGACTGAAGGATTCTGTCAATGACCGCGTCATCCGGGAGATTAACTCCCAGCTGAGTCAAGCGGTTGTGCAACCCAGACATTTTGAGTATGTGCTCACTTACAGAACTATTTTCCTCCATTTTACAGCTAAAGAACTTGTCGGAGACTTCATATCTCTCGAACCGGGCATGAGCTTGGAAAACCAATTTCAGCTCCTCGAACATCTCATATGCTCCATGTTTCTCAAAACGCTTTTGGAGACCCGGTTCTAGACTGTAAAGCATGCCGCACTGAACGAGGGAGTAATCATCAGCACGCTGCTGCCAAGCGTTCATAACGTCTTGGTTTTCTGGGATTGGTGCTTCACCTAGCGGTGCTTCTAGGACATAATCTTTCTTGGCTACTATGAGGATGATCCTCAGGTTCCGGACCCAGTCCGTATAGTTGCTGCCATCATCTTTCAGCTTGGTTTTCTCTAGGAACGCGTTGAAATTGAGGACAACGTTGGCCATTTGATCTACAAGACATAGTGTAAAGATTTTAGACTAAGTTCATGATAATTAAGTTCATCTAATCAAATTATTTAATGAACTCCCACTCAGATAGATATCCCTCTAGTCATCTAAGTGAAACATGATCCGAGTTAACTAGGCCGTGTCCGATCATCACGTGAGACGGACTAGTCAAGATCGGTGAACATCTCCATGTTGATCGTATCTTCTATACGACTCATGCTCGACCTTTCGGTCCTCCGTGTTCCGAGGCCATGTCTGTACATGCTAGGCTCGTCAAGTCAACCTAAGTGTATTGCGTGTGTTCCGAGGCCATGTCTGTACATGCTAGGCTCGTCAACACCCGTTGTATTCGAACGTTAGAATCTATCACACCCGATCATCACGTGGTGCTTCGAAACAACGAACCTTCGCAACGGTGCACAGTTAGGGTGAACACTTTCTTGAAATTATTATAAGGGATCATCTTACTTACTACCGTCGTTCTAAGCAAATAAGATGCAAAAACATGATAAACATCACATGCAACCAAATAGTGACATGATAAGGCCAATATCATTATGCTCCTTTGATCTCCATCTTCGGGGCACCATGATCATCTTCGTCACCGGCATGACACCATGATCTCCATCATCATGATCTCCATCATTGTGTCTTCATGAAGTCATCACGCCAACGATTACTTCTACTTCTATGGCTAACGCGTTTAGCAACAAAGTAAAGTAAATTACATGGCGTTATTCAATGACACGCAGGTCATACAAAATAATAAAGACAACTCCTATGGCTCCTGCTGGTTGTCATACTCATCGACATGCAAGTCGTGATTCCTATTACAAGAATATGATCAATCTCATACATCACATATATCATTCATCACATCTTCTGGCCATATCACATCACATAGCACTAGCTGCAAAAACAAGTTAGACGTCCTCTAATTGTTGTTGCAAGTTTTTACGTGGTTTGTAGGTTTCTAGCAAGAACGTTTTCTTACCTACGTATGACCACAACGTGATTTGCCAATTTCTATTTACCCTTCATAAGGACCCTTTTCATCGAATCCGTTCCGACTAAAGTAGGAGAGACAGACACCCGCTAGCCACCTTATGCAACTAGTGCATGTTAGTCGGTGGAACCTGTCTCACGTAAGCGTACGTGTAAGGTCGGTCCGGGCCGCTTCATCCTACAATGCCGCCGAAACAAGAAACGACTAGTAGCGGCAAGAAGAATTGGCAAACTCAACGCCCACAACTGCTTTGTGTTCTACTCGTGCATAGTAACTACGCATAGGCCTGGCTCATGATGCCACTGTTGGGAATCGTAGCATAATTTAAAATTTTCCTACGCTCACCAAGATGCATCTATGGAGTATACTAGCAACGAGGGGAAAGGAGTGCATCTACATACCCTTGTAGCTCGCGAGCGGAAGCGTTCCAATGAACGTGGATGACGGAGTCGTACTCGCCGTGATCCAAATCACCGATGACCGAGTGCCGAACGGACGGCACCTCCGCGTTCAACACACGTACGGTACAGCAACGTCTCCTCCTTCTTGATCCAGCAAGGGGGAAGGAGAGGTTGATGGAGATCCAGCAGCACGACGGCGTGGTGGTGGATGTAGCGGGATGCCGGCAGGGCTTCGCCGAGCATATACGAGAGAGAGAGAGGTGTTGCAGGGGGAGAGGGAGGCGCCCAAGGCTGTCGTGTTGCTGCCCTCCCTCCCCCCTTTATATAGGCCCCCTTGGGAGGGGGGGGCGTCGGCGAAACCCCATCTAGGGTGGGGGGCGGCGGCCAAGGGGGGTGCCTTGCCCCCCAAGGCAAGTGGGAAGCCCCCCACCCTAGGGTTTGCAACCCTAGGCGCATGGGGGGAGGCCCATGGGGGGGCGCCCAGCCCACTAGGGGCTGGTTCCCTTCCCACTTCAGCCCACGGGGCCCTCCGGGATAGGTGGCCCCACCCGGTGGACCCCCGGGACCCTTCCGGTGGTCCCGGTACAATACCGGTAACCCCCGAAACTTTCCCGGTGGCCGAAACTTGACTTTCTATATATAAATCTTCACCTCCAGACCATTCCGGAACCTCTCGTGACGTCCGGGATCTCATCCGGGACTCCGAACAACTTTCGTGTTTCCGCATACACATATCTCTACAACCCTAGCGTCACCGAACCTTAAGTGTGTAGACCCTACGGGTTCGGGAGACATGCAGACATGACCGAGACGCCTCTCCGGTCAATAACCAACAGCGGGATCTGGATACCCATGTTGGCCCCCACATGTTCCACGATGATCTCATCGGATGAACCACGGTGTCGACGATTCAATCAATCCCGTATGCAATTCCCTTTGTCAATCGATATGTTACTTGCCCGAGATTCGATCGTCGGTATCCCAATACCTTGTTCAATCTCGTTACCGGCAAGTCTCTTTACTCGTACCGCAATGCATGATCCCGTGACTAACGCCTTAGTCACATTGAGCTCATTATGATGATGCATTACCGAGTGGGCCCAGAGATACCTCTCCGTCACACGGAGTGACAAATCCCAGTCTCGATCCGTGCCAACCCAACAGACACTTTCGGAGATACTCGTAGTGCACCTTTATAGTCACCCAGTTACGTTGTGACGTTTGGCACACCCAAAGCACTCCTACGGTATCCGGGAGTTGCACGATCTCATGGTCTAAGGAAAATATACTTGACATTGGAAAAGCTCTAGCAAACGAAACTACACGATCTTTTATGCTATGCTTAGGATTGGGTCTTGTCCATCACATCATTCTCCTAATGATGTGATCCCGTTATCAATGACATCCAATGTCCATAGTCAGGAAACCATGACTATCTATTGATCAACGAGCTAGTCAACTAGAGGCTTACTAGGGACACGTTGTGGTCTATGTATTCACACATGTATTATGATTTCCGGATAACACAATTATAGCATGAACAATAGACAATTATCATGAACAAAGAAACATAATAATAACCATTTATTATTGCCTCTAGGGCATATTTCCAACATGTTTATTATTCATGCTAGAATTGTATTAACCGGAAACTTAGTACATGTGTGAATACATAGACAAACAGAGTGTCACTAGTATGCCTCTACTTGACTAGCTCGTTAATCAAAGATGGTTAAGTTTCCTAGCCATAGACAAAGAGTTGTCATTTGATGGACGGGATCACATCATTAGAGAATGATGTGATTGACTTGATCCATCCATTAGCTTAGCACTATGATCGTTTAGTTTAGTGCTATTGCTTTCTTCATAACTTATACATGTTCCTATGAGTATGAGATTATGCAACTCCCAAATACCGGAGGAACACTTAGTGTGCTATCAAACGTCACAACGTAACTGGGTGATTATAAATATGCTCTATAGGTGTCTACGATGGTGTTTGTTGAGTTGGCATAGATCGAGATTAGGATTTGTCACTCCGATTGTCGGAGAGGTATCTCTGGGCCCTCTCGGTAATGCACATCACTATAAGCCTTGCAAGCAATGTGACTAATGAGTTAGTTACGGGATGATGCATTACGGAACGTGTCAAGAGACTTGCCGGTAACAAGATTGAACTAGGTATTGAGATACCGGCGATCGAATCTCGGGCAAGTAACGTACAGATGACAAAGGGAACAACGTATGTTGTTATGCGGTTTGACCGATAAAGATCTTTGTAGAATATGTAGGAACCAATATGAGCATCAAGGTTCCGCTATTGGTTATTGACCGGAGATGAGTCTCGGTCATGTCTACATAGTTCTCGAACCCGTAGGGTCCGCATGCTTAACGTTCGATGACGATCGGTATTATGAGTTTATGTGTTTTGATGTGCCGAAGGTAGTTCGGAGTCCCGGATTGGATCACGGACAGGACGAGGACTCTCGAAATGGTCGAGACATAAATATTGATATATTGGAAGGGTATGTTTGGACACCGGAATGGTTTCGAGTAAGTTCGGGCATATATCGAAGTACCGGGGGGTTACCGGAACCCCCTGGGGAGTCAATGGGCCTTATTGGGCCTTAGTGGGAGAGAGGAGGAGGCGGCCAAGGTGGGGGCGGCCCCCCAAGCCCAATCCAAATTGGGAGGGGGCGCCGGCCCCCCTTTCCTTCTCTCCTTCTCCCTCTTCCTTCTTCTCCTACTCCAACTAGGGAAAGGGGGGAGACCTACTCCTACTAGGAGTAGGACTCCCCCTTGGGCGCGCCATAGAGAGGTCCGGCCCTCCCCTCCTCCCCTCCTTTATATACGGGGGAGGGGGCACCCCATAGACACACAAGTTGATAGTTGTCTTAGCCGTGTGCGGTGCCCCCTCCACAGATTTTCACCTCAGTCATATCCTTGTAGAGCTTAGGCGAAACCCTGCGTCGGTAACTTCATCATCACTGTCACCATGCCGTCGTGCTGATGAAACTCTCCCTCGGCCTCAGCTGGATTAAGAGTACGAGGGACGTCACCGAGCTGAACGTGTGCAGATCGCGGAGGTGCCGTGCGTTTGGTACTTGGGTCGGTTGGATCGCGAACACGTTCAACTACATCAACCGCGTTACTAAACGCTTCCGCTTTCGGTCTACGAGGGTACGTGGACACACTCTCCCCGCTCATTGCTATGCATCACCTAGATGGATCTTGCGTGTGCGTAGGCAATTTTTTTGAAATACTACGTTCCCAACAGTGGCATCCGAGCCAGGTCTATGCGTAGATGTTATATGCACGAGTAGAACACAAAGAGTTGTGGGCGATAATAGTCATACTCCTTACCAGCATGTCATACTTTGATTCAGCGGTATTGTTGGATGAAGCGGCTCAGACCGACATTACGCATACGCTTACACGAGACTGGTTCTACCGACGTGCTTCGCACACAGGTGGCTAGTGGGTGTCTGTTTCTCCAACTTTAGTTGAATCGAGTGTGACTACGCCCGGTCCTTGTTGAAGGTTAAAACAACAAACTTGACGAAAAATCGTTGTGGTTTTGATGCGTAGGTAAGAATGGTTCTTGCTAAGCCCGTAGCAGCCACGTAAAACTTGCAACAACAAAGTAGAGGACGTCTAGCTTGTTTTTGCAGGGCATGTTGTGATGTGATATGGTCAAGACGTGATTATATAAATTGTTGCATGAGGTGATCATGTTTTGTAACATAGTTATCGGCAACTGGCAGGAGCCATATGGTTGTCGCTTTATTGTATAAAATGCAATCGCCATGTAATTGCTTTACTTTATCACTAAGCGGTAGCGATAGTCATAGAAGCAATAGTTGGCGAGACGACAATGATGCTTCGATGGAGATCAAGGTGTCAAGCCGGTGACGATGGTGATCATGACGGTTCTTTGGAGCTGGAGATCAAAGGCACAAGATGATGGCCATATCATATCACTTATATTGATTGCATGTGATGTTTATCCTTTATGCATCTTATTTTGCTTAGTACGGTGGTAGCATTATAAGATGATCTCTCACTAAATTTCAAGGTATAAGTGTTCTCCCTGAGTATGCACCGTTGCTACAGTTCGTCGTGCCGAGACACCACGTGATGATCGGGTGTGATAAGCTCTACGTTCACATACAACGGGTGCAAGCCAGTTTTGCACACGCAGAATACTCAGGTTAAACTTGACGAGCCTATCATATGCAGATATGGCCTCGGAACACTAAGACCGAAAGGTCGAGCGTGAATCATATAGTAGATACGATCAACATAGTGATGTTCACAATTGAAAACTACTCCATCTCACGTGATGATCAGACATGGTTTAGTTGATATGGATCACGTGATCACTTAGATGATTAGAGGGATGTCTATCTAAGTGGGAGTTCTTAAGTAATATGATTAATTGAACTTTAGTTTATCATGAAATTAGTACCTGATAGTATTTTGCGTGTCTATGTTGTTGTAGATAAATGGCCCGTACTGTTGTTCCGTTGAATTTTAATGCGTTCCTAGAGAAAGCTAAGTTGAAAGATGATGGTAGCAATTACACGGATTGGGTCCGTAACTTGAGGATTATCCTCATTGCTGCACAGAAGAATTATGTCCTGGAAGCGCCGCTGGGTACCAAACCCGCTGCAGGAGCAACGCCAGATGTTGTGAACACCTGGCAGAGCAAAGCTGATGACTACTCGATAGTTCAGTGTGCCATGCTTTATGGCTTAGAACCGGGACTTCAACGACGTTTTGAACGTCATGGAGCATATGAGATGTTCCAGGAGTTGAAGTTAATATTTCAAGCAAATGCCCGGAATGAGATATATGAAGTCCCCAATAAGTTCTACAGCTGCAGAGTGGAGGAGAATAGTTCTGTCAGTGAGCATATACTCAGAATGTCTGGGTACCACAATCACTTGACTCAGCTGGGAGTTAATCTTCTAGTTGATAGTGTCATTGATAGAGTTCTTCAATGACTGCCACCAAGCTACAAAAGCTTCATGATGAACTATAATATGCAAGGGATGGATGAGACGATTTCCGAGCTCTTCGCAATGCTAAAGGCTGCGGAGGTAGAAATCAAGAAGGAGCATCAAGTGTTGATGGTCAATAAGACCACTAGTTTCAAGAAAAAGGGCAAAGGTAAGAAGGGGAACTTCAAGAAGAACGGCAAACAAGTTGCTGCTCAAGTGAAGAAGCCCAAGTCTGGACCTAAGCCTGAGACTGAGTGCTTCTACTGCAAAGGGACTAGTCACTGGAGGCGGAACTGCCCCAAGTATTTGGCGGGAAAGAAGGATGGCAAAGTGAAAGGTATATTTGATATACATGTTATTGATGTGTACCTTACTAATGCTCGCAGTAGCGCCTGGGTATTTGATACTGGTTCTTTTGCTAATATTTGCAACTTGAAACAGGGGCTACGGATTAAGCGAAGATTGGCTAAGGACGAGGTGACGATGCGCGTGGGAAATGGTTCCAAAGTCGATGTGATCGCCGTCGGCACGCTACCTCTACATCTACCTTCGGGATTAAATTTAGTCCTGAATAATTGTTATTTGGTGCCAGCGTTAAGCATGAACATTATATCTGGATCTTGTTTGATGCGAGATAGCTATTCATTTAAATTAGAGAATAATGGTTGTTCTATTTATATGAATAATATCTTTTATGGTCATGCACCCTTGATGAGTGGTCTATTTTGACTAAATCTTGATAGTAGTGATACACATGTTCATAGTATTGAAGCCAAAAGATATAAGTTTAATAATGATAGTGCAACTTATTTGTGGCACTGCCGTTTAGGTCATATTGGTGTAAAAGCGCATGAAGAAACTCCATTCTGATGGGCTTTTGGAATCACTTGATTATGAATCACTTGATGCTTGTGAACCATGCCTCATGGGCAAGATGACTAAGACTCCGTTCTCCGGAACAATGGAGCGAGCAACAGACTTGTTGGAAATAATACATACTGATGTATGCGGTCCGATGAGTGTTGATGCTCGTAGTGGGTATCGTTATTTTCTGACCTTCACAGATGATTTGAGCAGATATGGGTATATCTACTTGATGAAACATAAGTCTGAAACATTTGAAAAGTTCAAAGAATTTCAGAGTGAAGTGGAAAATCATTGTAACAAGAAAATAAAGTTTCTACGATCTGACCATGGAGGAGAATATTTGAGTTACGAGTTTGGTCTTCATTTGAAACAATGCGGAATAGTTTCGCAACTCACGCCACCCAGAACACCACAGCGTAATGGTGTGTCCGAACGTCGTAATCGTACTTTATTAGATATGGTGCGATCTATGTTGTCTCTTACTGATTTACCGCTATCATTTTGGGGTTATGCTTTAGAGACGGCTGAATTCACGTTAAATAGGGCACCATCTAAATCCGTTGAGACGACGCCATATGAACTGTGGTTTGGCAAGAAACCCAAGTTGTCATTTCTTAAAGTTTGGGGCTGCGATGCTTATGTGAAAAAGCTTCAACCTGATAAGCACGAACCCAAATCGTAGAAATGTGTCTTCATAGGATACCCAAAGGAGACTGTTGGGTACACCTTCTATCACGGATCCGAAGGCAAGATATTCGTTGCTAAGAATGGATCCTTTCTAGAAAAGGAGTTTCTCTCGAAAGAAGTGAGTGGGAGGAAAGTAGAACTTGACGAGGTAATTATACCTACTCCCTTATTGGAAAGTAGTTCATCACAGAAATCAGTTCCAGTAATTCCTACACCAGTAAGTGAGGAAGCTAATGATGATGATCATGAAACTTCTGATCAAGTTACTACCGAACCTCGTAGGTTAACCAGAGTAAGATCCGCACCAGAGTGGTACGGTAATCCTGTTCTGGAGGTCATGTTACTTGACCATGACGAACCTACGAACTATGAGGAAGCGATGATGAGCCCAGATTCCGCAAAATGGCTTGAGGCCATGAAATCTGAGATGGGATCCATGTATGAGAACAAAGTGTGGACTTTGATTGACTTGCCCGATGATCGGCAAGCCATAGAGAATAAATGGATCTTCAAGAAGAAGACTGACGCTGGCGGTAATGTTACTGTCTACAAAGCTCAACTTGTTGCGAAAGGTTTTTGACAAGTTCAAGGAGTTGACTACGATGAGACCTTCTCACCGGTAGCGATGCTTAAGTCCGTCCGAATCATGTTAGCAATTACTGCATTTTATGATTATGAAATTTGGCAAATGGATGTTAAAACTGCATTCCTTAATGGATATCTTAAAAGAGTTGTATATGATGCAACCAGAAGGTTTTGTCGATCCGAAAGGTGCTAACAAAGTGTGCAAGCTCCAGCGATCTATTTATGGACTGGTGCAAGCCTCTCGGAGTTGGAATATACGCTTTGATAGTGTGATCAAAGCATATGGTTTTATACGGACTTTTGGAGAAGCCTGTACTTACAAGAAAGTGAGTGGGAGCTCTGTAGTATTTCTGATATTATATGTGGATGACATATTGTTAATCGGAAATGATACTGAATTTCTGAATAGCATAAAAGGATACTTGAATAAGAATTTTTCAATGAAAGACCTCGGTGAAGCTGCTTATATATATTGGGCATCAAGATCCATAGAGATAGATCAAGACGCTTAATTGGACTTTCACAAAGCACATACCTTGATAAAGTTTTGAAGAAGTTCAAAATGGATCAAGCAAAGAAAGGGTTCTTGCTGTGTTAGAAGGTGTGAAGTTGAGTCAGACTCAATGCCCGACCACTGCAGAAGATAGAGAGAAAATGAAAGTCATTCCCTATGCTTCATCCATAGGTTCTCTCATGTATGCAATGCTGTGTACCAGACCTGATGTGTGCCTTGCTATTAGTTTAGCAGGGAGGTACCAAAGTAATCCAGGAGTGGATCACTGGACAGCGGTCAAGAACATCCTGAAATACCTGAAAAGGACAAGGATATGTTTCTCGTTTATGGAGGTGACAAAAAGCTCGTCGTAAATGGTTACGTCGATGCAAGCTTTGACACTGATCCGGATGACTCTAAGTCACAAACCGGATACGTATTTTTATTGAATGGTGGAGCTGTCAGTTGGTGCAGTTCCAAGCAGAGCGTCGTGGCGGGATCTACGTGTGAAGCAGAGTACATAGCTACTTCGGAAGCAGCAAATGAAGGAGTCTGGATGAAGGAGTTCATATCCGATCTAGGTGTCATACCTAGTGCACCGGGTCCAATGAAAATCTTTTGTGACAATACTGGTGCAATTGCCTTGGCAAAGGAATCCAGATTTCACAAGTGAACCAAGCACATCAAGAGACGCTTCAATTCCATCCGCGACCAAGTCAAGGAGGGAGACATAGAGATTTGCAAGATACATATGGATCTGAATGTTACAGACCCGTTGACTAAGCCTCTCTCACGAGCAAAACATGATCAGCACCAAGACTCCATAGGTGTTAGAATCATTACAATGTAACCTAGATTATTGACTCTAGTGCAAGTGGGAGACTAGGAAATATGCCCTAGAGGCAATAATAAAGTTGTTATTTACATTTCCTTATATCATGATAAATGTTTATTATTCATGCTAGAATTGTATTAACCGAAAACTTAGTACATGTGTGAATACATAGACAATCAGAGTGTCACTAGTATGCCTCTACTTGACTAGCTCGTTAATCAAAGATGGTTAAGTTTCCTAGCCATAGACAAAGAGTTGTCATTTGATGAACGGGATCACATCATTAGAGAATGATGTGATTGACTTGACCCATCCGTTAGCTTAGCACTATGATCGTTTAGTTTATTGCTATTGCTTTCTTCATAACTTATACATGTTCCTATGACTAAGAGATTATGCAACTCCCGAATACCGGAGGAACACTTAGTGTGCTATCAAACGTCACAACGTAACTGGGTGATTATAAATATGCTCTACAGGTGTCTCCAATGGTGTTTGTTGAGTTGGCATAGATCGAGATTAGGATTTATCACTCCGATTGTTGGAGAGGTATCTCTTGGCACTCTCGGTAATGCACATCACTATAAGCCTCGCAAGCAATGTGACTAATGAGTTATTTACGGGATGATGCATTACGGGACGAGTAAAGAGACTTGCTGGTGACGAGATTGAACTAGGTATTGAGATACCGACGATCGAATCTCGGGCAAGTAATGTACCGATGCGAAGGGAACAACATATATTGTTATGCGGTTTGACCGATAAAGATCTTCGTAGAATATGTAGGAACCAATATGAGCATCCAGGTTCCGCTATGGGTTATTGACCGGAGATGAGTCTCGGTCATGTCTACATAGTTCTCGAACCCATAGGGTCCGCACGCTTAACGTTCGATGATGATCGATATTATGAGTTTATGTGTTTTGATGTACTGAAGGTAGTTCGGAGTCCCGGATTTGATCGCGGACATGACGAGGAGTCTCGAAATGGTCGAGACATAAAGATCGATATATTGGAAGGGTATGTTTGGACACCAGAATGGTTTCGGATAAGTTCGGGCATATATCGGAGTACCGGGGGGGGGGGGGGGGGGGTTACCGGAACCCCCCGAGGAGTCAATGGGCCTGATTGGGCCTTAGTGGGAGAGAGGAGGAGGCGGCCAAGGTGGGGGCGCCCCCCAAGCCGAATCCGAATTGGGAGGGGGGCCGCCCCCCTTTCCTTCTCTCCTTCTCCCTCGTCATTTTTCTCCTACTCCAACTAGGGAAAGGGGGGAAACCTACTCCTACTGGGAGTAGGACTCCCCCTAGGGCGCGCCATAGAGAGGGTCGGCCCTCCCCTCCTCCCCTCCTTTATATACGGGGGAGGGGGGCACCCTATAGACACACAAGTTGACAGTTGTCTTAGCCGTGTGCGGTGCCCCCCTCCACAGATTTTCACCTCGGTCATATCGTTGTAGAGCTTAGGCGAAGACCTGCATCGGTAACTTCATCATCACCGTCACCATGCCGTCATGCTGACGAAACTCTCCCTCGGCCTCAGCTGGATCAAGAGTACGAGGGATGTCGCCGAGCTGAACATGTGCAGATCGCGGAGGTGCCGTGCGTTCGGTACTTGGATCGGTTGGATCGTGAAGACGTTCGACTACATCAACTGCGTTACTAAACGCTTCCACTTTCGGTCTACGAGGGTACATGGACACACTCTCCCCGCTCGTTGCTATGCATCACCTAGATGGATCTTGCGTGTGCGTAGGCAAATTTTTTGAAATACTACATTCCCAACACTTTTGCCCTCCAATGCACAGTCCTATCAACATAAAACTAACCCTATGGTGTGATCCACACGCGCACTCATATGATGGGCACCAAAGGACGGCAACATAACCACAAGAAAATTAAACCAAATCATAGCAATTCACCAATTACCCCAAAGGATAACAAAAATCTACTCGACCATCATAGGATGGAAACACATCATTGGAGAATAATATGAAGCATAAAGCACCATGTTCAAGTAGGGGATACAACGGGTTGCGGGGAGTGGACCCTTGAATATAGATGAGGTAAGGTGATGGAGGTGTTGGTGAAGATGACGGAGTTGTTGGAGTAGACCGCCGTCACACGATGATTGCCCCGGCGGTGTTTCGGCGCCACCAAGAGAGTGGGGGAGAGAGCCCCCTCCTTCTTATTTCTTGATCTCCCCCTAGATGGAAGGAGGGTTTCCCCTCTGGTCCTTGATCTCCATGGCTCCCGAAGGGCAGGAGCCCTCCGAGAGTGGATCTCTCTCTCTGTTCTCTTTTGTTTCGCATTCCTGTTTTCTGGCCTTTCACCGTTTCTTAAATCCCTGGAGATCCATAAGTCCGCTTGGGCTGAAAATTTGAGTGGATTTTCTTCCGTATATTATCTTTCTTGCGGTGAAAGAAGGGCACCAATCACCTTACAGGGGACCCACAAGCCTACCAGGCGTGCCCTCTAGGCTTGTGGCCCCCTCGAGCATCGTCTCGCGTTGATTCTTTTTCCCAAAATTCACATATATTCCAAAATAAATCTCCGTAATTTTTTATCGCGTTTGGACTTCGTTTGATATGGATTTTCTGCGAAACAAAAAACATGCAACAAACAGGAACTGGCACTAGATCAATATGTTAGTCTAAAAAATAATATAAAATGTTACCAAAAGTATGTGAAAGTTGTAGAATATTGGCATGAAATGATAAAAAATTATAGATACAACTAAGACGTATCAGCATCCCCAAGCTTAATTCCTGCTGTCCTCGAGTAGGTAAATGACAAAAAAATATAATTTTTGATGTGGAATGCTACCTAGCATAATCTTGATGATATAATCTAATTATGTCATGAATATCAAGACACGACTGATTCAAAGGAATAGTCTATAATTTGACATAAAGACATCAATACTCAGGCATACCAACAAACAGTCATGCCTTTCAGAATAAAAATGCTAAATAACGCTATCCCTACATAATCATATAGTCTTGTCATGCTCCATCTTCTTAACACAAAGTATTTATCATGTACAACCCTGATCACAAGCCGAGCAATTGGTTCATACTTTTTAACGCGCTTCAGCTTTTTCACCCCCAGGCAATACATGAGCGTAAGCCATGGACATAGCACTTTTGGAAATATGCCTTAGAGGCAATAATAATATGGTTATTGTCATATTTCCCGTTCATGATAAATGTTTATTATTCATGCTAGAATTGTATTGACCAAAAAATTAAATACATGTGTGAATACATAAACTACATCGTGTCCCTAGTAAGCCTCTACTAGACTAGCTCGTTGACCAAAGATGGTTAAGGTTTCATAATCATGGACATGAGTTGTCATTTGATAACGGGATGACATCATTAGGAGAATTATGTGATGGACAGACCCAACCGTAAGTTTGGCATCAGATCGTTTAGTTATTTGCTATAGCTTTCTTCATGTCAAGTATCAGTTCCTTAGACCATGAGATCATGCCACTCCTGGATACCAGAGGAATTCCTTGTGTGCTGTCAAACGTCACTTCGTACCTGGGTGATCATAAAGGTGCTCTACAGGTATCTTCGAAGGTGTCTGTTGGGTTGCATGGATGGAGACTGGGATTTGTTGCTCCGTGTGATGGAAGATGTCTCTGGGCCCTCTCGGTAAAGCAACATCATAAGAAGCTTCATGTGACTAATAAGTTTAGTCACGGGATCTTGTATTACGGAACGAGCAAAGAGACTTACCGGTAACGAGATTGAACTAGGTATGTGTAAGTGCATCTAGTGCCCCTTAGTGATTTTGGTGTATTGAAGACTTATAAGTTAAGGGACTAATGTATTAGTGACTGTACACAGGTCTAATAAGCCTATGAGGAGTTTGATATTTACGAAGAAAGTTGACCCCTAAAAATGAATGTCTTCAGTTGAAGACTTAGAAAATGAGGAAATTGGTGTGACCTTGAAGATATTGATATTGATGCGAGGACTATGAAGTGTGAAGACTTTTGTTTACATAGTTTCATTTTCCTTTCTTGAGTCATAGGAAACATCATACTGTTAAAGGGGGTCGAGGTAAAACTAAGGAAAAGTTTCCAAGTGATGCTCATCTCAAAGCCTACACATACCCAATCCTTAAAGTGAAGCCTTTGGAAATCTCATACAGTTCAGTCAATTTCTTCAGTGACAGAGACGAAGATCTTCTATTCTCTAAGGAATTTGTTCTAACTGAGGAGTTAGGAATTCGCCAGTGCAGATTGCCTACTGATACGTCTCCAACGTATCTACTTTTCCTAGCACTTTTCCTCTTGTTTTGGACTCTAATTTGCATGATTTGAATGAAACTAACCCCGGACTGACGATGTTTTCAGTAGAACTACCATGGTGTTGTTTTTGTGCAGAAATAAAAGTTCTCGGAATGGAATGAAACTTTGCGAGGATTTTTTTATATCAATAAAGAGAATTTCTGGAGCCAAGAGTTACCTGAGGGGGGCACCTGGGTGGGCACAACCCACCAGGGCGCGCCTGCCCCTCCAGGCACAACCCACCAGAGCGCGCCCGCCCCTCCAGGCGCGCCCAGGTGGGTTGTCCCCACCTGGTGGCCCCGCAGACCCTGAAACCGACGCTATAAAATCCTATTTTTCCAGAAAAAAATCAGGGAGAAAGAATTATCGCGATCCACGAGACGGAGCCGCCGTCACCTCCCGTTCTTCATCGGAGGCCAGATCTGGAGTCCGTTTGGGGCTCCGGAGAGGGTGATCTTCATTCTTTGTCATCACCAACGCTTCTCCATTGCCAATTCCATGATGCTCCCCACCGGGAGTGAGTAATTCCTTCATAGACTCGCTGGTCGGTGAGGAGTTGGATGAGATTCATCATGTAATCGAGTTAGTTTTGTTAGGGCCTCATCCCTAGTATCCACTATGTTCTAAGATTGATGTTGCTATGACTTTGCCATGCTTAATGTTTGTCACTTTGGGCCCGGGTGCCATGAATTCAAATCTGAACCGTTTATGTTATCAACATCTATGTTCTAGATCCGATCTTGCAAGTTGTAGTCACCTACTACGTGTTATGATCCGGCAACCCCGGAGTGACAATAGTCGGGACCACTCCCGGTGATGACCATAGTTTGAGGAGTTCATGTATTCACTATGTGTTAATGCTTTGTTCTGGTTCTCTATTAAAAGGAGGCCTTAATATCCCTTAGTTTCCAATTGGACCCTGCTGCCACGGGAGGGTAGGACAAAAGATGTTATGCAAGTTCTTTCCATAAGCACGTATGACTATTTACGAAATACATGCCTACATTATATTGATGAACTGGAGCTAGTGTCGTATCGCCCTAGGTTATAACTGTCTCATGATGAATATCATCCAACAAGTCACCGATCCAATGCCTACGAATTTATCTTATATCTTTCTTGCTAAGTTACTACTGCTATCGTTACTGTTGCACTTGTTACAACACTACCGCTATCACTGTTACCGTTACTATTGCTGCTACTACTATTGTCAAAACTATCATATTACTTTGCTACTGATCACTTGCTGCAGATAATTAATCTCCTGGTGTGGTTGAATTGACAACTCAGCTACTAATACTTGCAAATATAACTTTGGCTCCCTTGTGCCGAATCTATAAATTTGGATTGAATACTCTACCCTCGAAAACTGTTGCGATCCCATATACTTGTGGGTTATCAAGACCTTTTTCTAGCACCGTTGCCGTGGAGCATACCTATATTTGTCGAGTCACTTGGGATTATTATCAATTTATCACTATGAAGAATGTGAAGGATGCTAAGACTAAGATTTATCCCTCTAAGACGAGGGGAGGTAAGGAACTGCCATCCAGTTCTGCTTTAGATTCACCTTCTGTTATAAGTAAACTGGCAACACCACCACATGCTATTAGTCCTGATATGTCGCAAGTTATTGATGATGCTACTTCTGCTATGAATTATACTTATGAGGATGCTAGTACCTTGCTTGATGACAATGATGTGCCACTTGGTGACTTTCTTGATGAACAAATTGCTAGAGTAATACAACATGATGTTGTTAAATCTGATGATGAGCTTGAAACTAAAACTCCTGAAACACCTGCTAGAACTACCCTTCCCAGATATGAATTGCCTAAGGTATCGGAAGGTTATGTTATGAATGAGGAGACAACTAGAGACATTCTTGCTTGTAAGGATCGAGATGATCTAGAGAAATTATTATGCAAGTATAAAGAAAAATCTCTAAATGCTAGAATGCAATATGATCCTAAGTTTGCTACTTCACATATCTTTATTGATGATAAGGATTATGAGTTCTCTGTCGACCCAGAGTTAATTACTTTGGTTGAATCTGATCCTTTCCATGGTTATGAAACTGAAACTGTTGTGGCACATCTTACTTAGTTGAATGACATAGCCACCTTTTTTACTCATGATGAGAAAACTCGCTATTACTTTATTCTCAAGTTATTTCCGTTCTCATTAAAGGGTGATGCTAAAGCTTGGTACAATACTCTTGCTCCTGGTTGTGTGTGTAGTCCCCAGGATATGATTTACTACTTCTCCGAAAAATATTTCCCTGCTCATAAGAAACAAGCTGCTTTACAGGAAATATTTAACTCTGTGCAAATTAAAGAAGAGAGTCTCCCACAAGCTTGTGGGAGGCTTTGCCAATTACTTAATGCTTTGCCTGATCATCCTCTTAAGAAAAATGAAATACTTGATATCTTCTATAATGGACTAACTGATGCTTCTAGGGATTTCCTAGATAGTTGTGCTGGTTGTGTTTTCAGGGAACGAACAGCTGGGCAAGCTGAAGAATTATTGAATAACATATTGAAAAATTATGATGACTGGACTCTTCCTGAACCACCACCTAAACTCACTCTGAAGAAGAGGGGTATATTATATCTTAGTCCTGAAGATATGCAAGAGGCAAAGAAATATATGAAGGAAAAAAGTATTAAAGCCGAGGATGTTAAAAATTTACCTCATATTGAAGAAATACATGAGCTTGATACACCACCACCATCTAAGGTGGTAGAGGTAAATTCTCTAATGAAATTTAATGATAATGACAATCCTCACAACATGCACCCTAGCCAATGCCTTTATGAGTTTGAAAACTACATTAGAAAACAAGATCACTTCAATGCAAATGTTATGAAACAATTGAAATAAAAGTTAGAACAAATTGCTAAATCTCAAAGAGAGTTGCTAGATGAAATGAACAATAATATACATGACTTTGCTGTTAGAGTAGCAACTAGAGGAGGTAAAATGACTCGGGAACCACTTTATCCTAAGGGACACCCAAAACGAATTGAACAAGACTCACAAAGAAATAACACTAGTGCACCTAGTTCTTCTAGAAAGAAAAAGAAGAAGAAAAATGATAGGACTTTGCATGCCTCTAGTGAACTAGAAGTAGAAAAATCTCCTGATAATGATAATGAAGTTTCTATCTCTAATGCTGAAACTCAATCTGGTAATGAACACTCACCTTCTGATAATGAAAATGATAATGATGAGGTTCATGAAAATACTCAAACAAATAATAAAGAACCAAACAATGATGTTGAGATAGAACCACCAGTTGATCTTGATAACCCACAACCTAAGAATAAAAGGTATGATAAAAATGACTTTGTGGCTAGAAAACACGGTAAAGAAAGAGAACCGTGGGTTAAAAAACCTATGCCCTTTCCACCTAAGTCAACTAAAAAGAAAGATGATGAAGAATTTGAATGCTTTGCTGAAATGTTGAGGCCAGTCTTTTTGCGTAGTCGCTTGACTGATATCTTTAAAATGCCTCCTTATCCAAAGTATATGAAAGACATCATCACCAATGAGAGAAAAATACCGGAAGCTAAAATCTCCACTATGCTTGCTAATTATACTTTTAAAGATGGAGTACCTAAGAAACCTGGAGATCCAGGGATACCAACTATACCTTGCTCCATCAAAATAAATTATGTGAAAACTGCTTTATGTGATTTAGGAGCTGGTGTTAGTGTTATGCCTTTCCCTTTATATAAAAGACTTGATTTGAATAAACTCACACCTACTGAAATATCTTTGCAAATGGCTGACAAATCAACTGCCATACCTATTGATATCTGTGAGGATGTGCCTGTTGTTGTTGCTAATGTTACTATTTTGAGTGACTTTGTTATACTTGAGATGCCCGAGGACGACAACATGTCGATTATCCTTGGTAGACCCTTCTTGAATACTGCAGGGGTTGTTATTGATTGCAATAAAAGCAAGGTCACTTTCCATATAAATGGTAATGAGCATACGGTGCACTTTCCGAAGAAACAATTCCAAGTGAATGGTATTAATGTTATTGAAAAATCTTCGATAATCACTATTGGAAGTTTTCAAATACCTCTACCTACTGTCAAAAAGAAGTATGAAATGCTTATTGTTGGGGACATTCATATCCCCGTTGAGGTAACTTAGTGATTTACGAGAGTTCTTCGGTTTCATGCTAATCAAAAGTGGTTGTTAATAAGACTTGATCAACCTTATAATGGATCATTTTTGACAGGTATGAAGTTGATGAATTCAGTAAGCACTACCTTATGTCCCTACCTTTTGTTTTCCGTTTTTATTAGCTAAATAAAATAAAATGCCATGTTTTGTCTGTTTTCTGAATTTTCCGTGCAATAAAAAATGACCCAAAAATAAAAGTTCTCAGAATGCTCTGAAAATTTAATATGATTTTTCTGAATATTTTAAGAATTTCAGGTGCAAATAATATTAGAGGGAGGTGCACTAGGTGGGCACAACCCACCTCGGCACGCCAGGACCCCCAGGCGCGCCCTGGTGGGTTGTGGTCCCCACGTGGGCCCCTTCACTTATCTCTTTACACCACATCATCACCTACCTCCAGAAAAAATTCACCTTTGCTCTCTCTCTCTCTCTCTCGTGTTCTTGCTCTCAAACCCGGGGGTTTCGATCTCTTTACTCGAAGCTCCGTTTTCGAAACTATTTCGGGGGATTGTTGCTTGGTATGTGACTCCACCGTTTGTCCAATTAGTTTTCGTTTTAGTGGTTTGTATTTTGAATAATTAGCTACTCTTGGTGCTGTTGTAGATGAGCTTGCATGTTGAATTCTTAGAGTTCTAAGTAGTTTGAATGCTTGCTATGGCTTCTATGTATCCCTATGAGTAGTTGCTATCAATTGTATAAAGTTTTCTTGATAAATTTTTGTCAGTCAAAAATTTTCAGAAAATTGTACGTGAACATGATGAACCTTTTTGGAAGGAGTTCTTCGAGGAGGAGATCCTCGGGGGCATCTTCTGGTGACAGTCTGGCTCGCCAGTCTTATGTTGAACCAAGCGAAAGTTCCATACGAGATGCCGCCACCAAAACATGCTTATGGCCTTGCGATGACTATATGCAAGGGAAGGTATTTTTTTCTTTAGAGCGAGGCCCGAGCCCACAACTCGGCGGTTGAGGCAGCACGGCAGGCCGAGGAATCCACACCGAGAGCCTACGTGAGCTACCACGCCGACTACTATCCAGACTACTGATCGATTACCAAGCTAGGCCAAAAGCCTAAGCTAGGGGGAGTATGTGTTTCCCACCGATATTACATTCATGTTCACACATTTCATTCCAGTTGTCGGTGTCCACACTTTTTCATTGTTTCATCCATGCTTAAATTTATTTTCTCGCTTTCTTCTTGCGTGTTTGAAAAACTTTAGAAAAACCAAAATAATTAGTTGTAGTTAGTTTACTTTCTATGCATGCTTAGTTGTAGTACTAAAAAAAACCAAAAAGATTTCCTTGTTCTTCTTTTGCTTGTTGGGAATCTTCCCGTGTAAATAGTTTTTCTCGTTTTTGCTTTTCCCTTTTATTTGCTTGTTCAAAAAAACCAAAAACTCCAAAAATATTTTAGTGTGTTTCTCTGAATTTCTTTTATTTTTATTTTGAGTCGTACCAAGGAGAAGACCACGATGAAAATGTTGAGTGGCTCTCATTTGCATAATTGATTGATCTAACAAAGAGCCCATTTTACCTTGTCTTCTCCTGTTGAATAAAATGTTTGCAGATTCCAGCTGAGTCCACGACACTCTTGCACTATTATTATTTTCATATCATTCGGTCGTGCAAGTGAAAGCCAATAATGACGATGTTCGATGAACTGACCGTGGCAGAGAGAAACGGGTATGAACTCGACTTGTTCTGTCTATGTAAATATGTTTAACCTAGTATCCATGATTCAGCCCATTATGATTAAACATGTTTGCAATGACAATTAGAGATTATAACTTCTCATGCCATGCATAAGTAGCTAGGAGTCGATAATGATTTATCTTGGATATCAACATTGCGTTAAAATGATTGTGATGTAGTATGATGATATGGTATCCTCCCCTGAATGTTCGAGTGGCTTGACTTGGCACATGTTCATGCATGTAGTTGAATCAAAACCAACATAGCCTCTATGATATTTATGTTCATGGTGTTGATATCCTACTCATGCTAGTGTCCAATGTTACTTATGCGTAATGCATGTTCATGACCGTTGTTGCTCTCTAGCTGGCCGCTTCTCAACCTATTTGCTAGCCTTCGCCTGTACTACGTGGGAATTCTGCTTGTACATCAAAAACCTTAAACCCAAAGTTATTCCAGATGAGTCCACCATACCTACCTATATGCGGTATTACCCTGCCGTCCTAAGTAAATTTGCATGTGCCACCTCTAAAAACTTCTAATAAATATCATTTTTGTGTGCCTGGATCGTTCATGGAATGACAGGAGGTGGTCAGTATCTTCCATGCTAAGCGGGTTATTCTTAGGTCGAGTGTTTATTCACTCGCCATCGCAGGAGAAAAGGGCGGTAATAGGGATTCCCAGTCCCGAACTCAAAATGCAAATAATTAAACAAAACTCCCCCGGGACTGTTGTTGGTATGGACGACGCCCATTGTTTCGGACAAGCCGTGTAGTGTGATTGATGGTGGAGGGGGAGTAAACCTTTACTTTTATCGCTTGGGAACCGCCACTAGCGTGCTTAGCATGGAAGATATTGATAACTGATAGTCGTGAAGTAAATGAGAAGGGTCCATGTCTCAAAATATCATTTACCTATGTTTTAAAACTTGAGCTCTGGCACCTCTGCAAATCACTGCTTCTCTCTGCGAAGGGACTGTCTATTTACTTTTATGTTGTGTCATCACCTTCTAAAATAAGCGCCAGAACCTGAGAGCACTACTGTCATGCTGATGCATTGTGTGTAGCTAATGTTGGGTGCATCATGACTGGATCTTTTCTACCATGAATTACAATGTTTAGTCGCTGCTTGAACTTTGGGGGTGCTCTGCATTTATGTTGTGCAGTCTCAGAAAGGGCTAGTGAGATACCACTATTGTCATATTATATCATGGTTGTTTTGAGAAAAAAGTCCATTTTACTACCCTGAAAAAAGTTGGTGGTTCACTGTAACGCCCCGAACACACCCGCCGGTGGTCGTTACTCCTGGCGGGATCTAGACTAGCCCCACAGATCAATACTAGTCTTTTCTGTGCACTTTGTCCTCACTCGTGCACACCCGGGAGCAACTTCCCGGTCGGTCACCCATCCTGAAATTACCCCAAGCTGAGCACGCTTAACTTTGGAGTTCTGTCCGAATGGGCTTCCGGAAAAGAAGGAATTCCTTATTGATATGAGTAGTCTATCATCCCTAATAAGCCAGACTATCACATACACCCCCACTCAGAGGAACTGACATCCTCGTCGGGGCACAGGAACGTTCCCTCTTGGCACATACGTCTGTGCTTCTAGTCCGGCACATGTGCCATGCCGTGTGCCACGACGGGTCACAAACGTCATGCACAACATGACCACGCACCTGTCCGCAAACATCCGTGTAACCGCGAGGGTCGGCTCTGATACCAACTTGTAACGCCCACGATGCGGCTATATCTCCCACGTGTCGAGGCACGACTTAGAGGCATAACTGCATAGTGGTTTTGTCGCAAGAAGGGTCATCTTCACACAATCCCATGTAATGAACAAGAATGGGATAAAGAGTTGGCTTACAATCGCCACTTCACACAATACATAAATATCATTCATACATCATCCAAAATACAATCATATAGACCGACTACGGTCAAAGACCAGATGAAAATAAGACAACCCCAAATGCTAGATCCCCGATCGTCCCAACTGGGCTCCACTACTGATCATCAGGAAATGACACATAGTAACGACCACATTCCTCGTCGAACTCCCACTTGAGATCGACGCCATCATCTGCACTGGCATCGTCGGCACCTGCAACTGTTTTGGTAGAATCTGTGAGTCACGGGGACTCAGCAATCTCACACCCGCGAGATCAAGACTACTTAAGCTTGTAGGAAAAGGAGGAGTAGTGAGGTGGAGCTGCGGCGGCAAAAGCATATATGGTGGCTAACTTGCGCAAATGAGAGCGAGAAGAGAAGCAACGGAACGGACGTCATCTAGCCATGACCAAGAAGTGATCCTGAACACCTACTTACATCATTCATAACACAGACCGTGTTCACTTCCTGGACTCCGCCGAGAAGAGACCATCACGGCTACACACGCAGTTGATGTATTTTAACTTGGGTCAAGTGACAAGTTATCTACAACCGGACATTAACAAATTCCCATCTGCCTCATAACCGCGGGCACGGCTTTCGAAAGATAATACCCTGCAGGGGTGTCCCAACTTAGCCCATCATAAGCTCTCACGGTTAACGAAGGATAAACCTTCTCCCGGAAAGACCCGATCAGTCTCGGAATCCCGGTTTACAAGACATCTCGACAATGGTAAAACAAGACCAGCAAAGCCGCCCGAATGTGCCGACAAATCCCGATAGGAGCTGCACATATCTCGTTCTCAGGGCACACCGGATGAACACTACGTACAGCTAAAACCAATCCTCGAGTTTCCCCAAGGTGGCGCTGCAAGTGGCTCTAGTTTGGACCAGCACTCAGAGGAACACTGGCCCGGGGGTTTAAATAAAGATGACCCTCGGGCTCGCGAAAACCCGGGGGAAAAGGCTTAGGCGGCAAATGGTAAAACCAAGGTTGGGCCTTGCTGGAGGAGTTTTATTCAAGGCGAACTATCAAGGGGGTCCCATAAATCACCCGACCGCGTAAGGAACGCAAACTCAAGGAACATAATCCCGGTATAACAGTAACTAGGGCGGCAAGAGTGGAACAAAACACCAGGCATAAGGCCGAGCCTTCCACCCTTTACCAAAATATATAGATGCATTAATTAAATAAGAGATATTGTGATATCCCAACATATCCATGTTCCGACATGGAACAAACTTCAACTTCACCTGCAACTAGCAACGCTATACGAAGGGCTGAGCAAAAGCGGTAACTTAGCCAAACAACGGTTTGCTAGGAAAAGATGGTTAGGGCTGACATGGCTAAAATGGGAGACATGATATAGCAAGTGATAGGTAGCGGAGCATGGCAATAGAGCGAACAACTAGCATAGCAAAGATAGAAGTGATTTCGAGGGGTGGTCATCTTGCCTGCAAGATTCTCAGAGTTGTCGAAAGCTTGATCCTCGTAAGCGTACTCGACAGGTTCCTCGTTCACGAACTCGTCTCCCGGCTCTACCCAAGACAAGAACACAAACAAACGGAACCACAATCAACAACGGGAAATGCGCAAGCAACATGATGCAAAACATGTATGATATGCAAGATCTGATATGCGATGCATATGCGTGCTCCGGAAGGAAAATGATGAACATGGAAGTAACTTGGCAAACCAAGCATGCCACTGGAAAGATGAGATGATTTCGGTCGAAATCGATATAAAGATCACCGGTATCGGATGCACGGTTTGCAAATGGCAAGCAAAACAAGAATGACACCAAGATAGCACTTAAAATGCAACAAGCAACAATGCTACAGCACCCCAACATAGCAACAAAGCACATGGCAGTAATCTACAGGAGATGCTTGACAAAAGATGAACACTGAGCTACGGCTAGTTCACAACATATCAAGCTCAAACAAGCATGGCAAAAGTGCAAAAGATTACAGGTTCGCAGACTTGGTGAAAAACTGGACATGGCAGAAAACAGCATCAGGTAGCAATGTTCAGAGCACGAAATCAACATGCTACAGGAACTTAACATAGCAAAACAAGGAATGGAAGTGTTCTACTAAATGCACATGACAAAAGTCCCTTACTGACCATAAGCCAAAAAGGACCAGAAGATATGATGGCAAGCATGTAAACATAGCAAGTTTTGTTATCAGGTTTCAGACTTAGCAGAAAACAGAGCATGGCAGAAATATTAATATGTAGGCCTCTTTGTGAGCTTTATGCACTCAGCAATGCATGACAAACCAAGCATACCTACAGCAATATGGCATGTTTATGAAGCTAATCATGGCAAGAACAATAGCATAGCATGCATGGATCAACTACAATAAGCTTGGCAAAAATGCATGTCATGTTAAGAATCTGCCAGAAATATTTTATAGCAAAAGTAGAGCAATATTGAGTCATGCTATGTCACTCCATAATTGCAAAAAATTGCAGGAATGGATCAATTACAACTATAGCTACAAAACATCCTTACTGAACATCTCCAAAATATGCATGGATCTCTCTGTAGCATCAAGTTTACATGGCAACAAAATTACAGCAGACAAGGACTTGGAGAAATCACTAAGTCCCTGAAATCAGAAATATTACGGGGCCTACTTTGCATGCTTGTGCTAGTCACCACAGAGGTCACAAAAATACATGGACTACACCACTAGAAAGATGGCATGGCATACTTCAAAACACATGTAGAGCTCATGCTCAAAAGATGCACAGAATAAATGATACAAAAATGACAAATCTCCAAGTTCTGATAAGAACCAGAGATTAACAGCAACTAGCCCTCTTCCAACGAAGATTTGGGCATCAAGATGACCTCTAATGAACATGGTGCAATTGAACAAAATGTAAAGCATCACGATATATTACACGCGCGAATCGGAGCTACATGCACAAAGTTACGGCATCGGGAACAGAGGCACATGCTGATGAATTTCCAGGACTTAGAGAAAAAAGGGGGAGGTGAGAAAGTCAACGGGCACGTACGTTCCAGATCGGATCGAGCGTTGCTCGCTCGAGCTCGGGCTCGGGCCGGTGATGGCGCCCGTGGCCGGCGACGGAGGAGGCGAGGGAGATGGCCGGCGGGGGAGCGGCCGGAGGAGGGGCACCGGCGACGGAGGGGGGTGCGCCGGCGGGCGGCGGAGGCCGGCGACACAGGAGATGGCGGCGACGGCGGCCGGCGCGGGAGGCGAGGCGGCGGCGGGCGCGCGCGGCGCGGGCGGCGGCGATGCGGGCCGGCGCGGCGGCGGGAGGTCGGAGGCGGCGACACGTGGCGGCGGCGAGGCGGTTGGACGTGTCCGGCTCCGCCCGGACGTGTCCGGCGGCGGAGTGGGACGAGGGCTAGGGTTAGACTGCGGTTGTATTTCGGGATGCCCACATATTTATAGGTAGAGGGAGCTAGGAGACTCCAAATGAGGTGCGGTTTTCGCCCACACGATCATGATCGAACGACCTAGAGCATGGAAGAGAGTTTGGTGGGTTTTAGGCTGGTTTTAGAGGGGGGGTTTTGCTGGACACTCAAAAGGACTTTGCGGATGCCCGGTTAACCGTTGGAGTACCAAACGACCTCCGAATGGAATGAAACTTGACCGGTAGTCTCCGGGTGGTATATTAAGGCCACTTGACAAGCCTCGGTCCATTCCGAGAAAGTTTGACACACGCACACGAAAGAAAACAAGAGGGGTGCACCGGAGGAGATAGGAGCGCCGGATTGCAAAACGGACAACGGGGAAAATGCTCGGATGCATGAGACGAACACGTATGCAAATGCAATGCGCATGATGACATGATATGAAAATGCATGACATGACAAAATACAAAACGAAAGACAAAACCCGACAACGGAGGGAAAATCATAACACATAGCCGGAAATGGCAAGAGTCGGAGTTACAAATATGGCAAGTTACATGCGGGGTGTTACATTCACATAACCCCCTGATCTTTATTTCTGTTACCTTCACCCCCTAAACAATCCCATACCGGACAAAATAGGTCCCTATGGTGGTTTGACTCAAATGGTTGCTGATGTGGCAGTGGTCAACAGCGGTTTTGACCACGGGTGGGCCTTCCTCATCAGGCTGGGCTGAGATAGAGGAGCTCCTACCAAGCCCCCCCTTGCGCCCGACCCGGCCGCCACCGGCCGACGCCGGTGACCGCCGGAGTTCCAAGCCGCCACCCCGAGCGCCATGATTCTCCTTCCTCCCTTCTCTTTCCTCTCCCTTCCCTCTTTTCTAACCCAAAATATGCCTCATATCCCTTGTTCGTCGCCCGAAGCTCATGGTCGCCGTCACCGCGTCGATCCCGCGGCCCCCGGCCTCCCCTCGTCACGCCAAGACGTCCAGTAGCTCCGCCATCGTCGTCTCCTTCACTCTCGCCGAAGGGCTCGAGCTAGGAGGCCACGTAGGCTCGCCATCGCCGTCACCTTCGTCCACGGCCGCCGCATCTCGTCGCCGATTTCGTCCTGTCCGTCGACACCTGCGCTCGCTAACCTCGTCCACGAGCTCCGGGGTGAGCTCCTCTGCCGATTGCCCCTTCGATCTGTGCCCGTGTGTGTCGCAGCTGCAACTACCCCCGTGCGCTCGCCCGCTGCTGCTTTGCTTTGTTGCTGCTGCTTTGCTTGTTGCTGCTGCTTGTGCCGTTGTTGCCTTGCTTGCTGCTGCTGCCGGGGGTACGCGCTGCATCGCGGGGGTCAATCCGTTGGTCGTAGCTCCGCCGGGGGTGGCCTGTGCCGCCGAGGCGAGCGCCCGAGCTCCTCTCTGTTCCGCGGGCGAGCGATGGAGGAAGGAGACAGACCTGTCAAGTGGACCCCGCCTCCTCTAGGCCCCACCCGTCAATCTAAGCCGCACCTGCCAAGGGAGGCCCACCCGCAGGTCAAAACCACTGTTGACCAATGCCACATCAGCAACAAGTGGAGACAAACCACCCAGGGGGTTCTTTCATTCGGTATGGGTTTGTTTAGGGGGTGAAAGGAACATAAAAATAGATGAGGGGGTAATGTGAACCACCAACTTTATTTAGGGTAGTAAAATGGACTTTTTTCTTGTTTTGATAACGTGTTGCCATTTGAGATATCTTATTATTGCTTGCTAGCTGATTATGCTATTGATATGAGTTAATATAATTTTTAAGAATTATTGTCGGCATGGTTAGATATAATGTTGACTGAAAACCTGGGTGCTGTTTAAGATTATTTATCCAAACAAGAGCAAACGAGTTCATAAAAGTTTTTCTTTTTCACTTTCAGTTTATCAACTGAATTGCTTGAGGACAAGCAAATGTTTAAGCTTGGGGGAGTTGATACGTCTCCAACGTATCTACTTTTCCTAACACTTTTCCTCTTGTTTTGGACTCTAATTTGCATGATTTGAATGAAACTAACCCCGGACTAATGCTGTTTTAGCAGAACTACCATGGTGTTGTTTTTGTGTAGAAATAAAAGTTCTCGGAATGGAACGAAACTTTGCAAGGATTTTTTATATCAATAAAGAGAATTTCTGGAGCCAAGAATTACCTGAGGCGGGCACCTGGGTGGGCACAACCCACCAGGGCGCGCCTGCCCCCCAGGCGTGCCCAGGTGGGTTGTCCTCACCTGGTGGCCCCGCAGACCCTGCAATCGATGCTATAAAATCCTATTTTTCCAGAAAAATCAAGTAGAAAGAATTATAGCGATCCACGAGACGGAGCCGCCGTCACCTCCTGTTCTTCATCGGGAGGCCAGATCTGGAGTCCGTTTGGGGCTCCGGAGAGGGGGATATTCGTTCTTCGTCATCACCAACCCTTCTCCATTGCCAATTCCATGACGCTCCCCACCGGGAGTGAGTAATTCCTTCATAGGCTCGCTGGTCGGTGAGGAGTTGGATGAGATTCATCATGTAATCCAGTCAGTTTTGTTAGGGCCTGATCCCTAGTATCCACTATGTTCTAAGATTGAAGTTGCCATGACTTTGCCATTCTTAATGCTTGACACTTTGGGCCCGGGTGCCATGAATTCAGATATGAACCATTTATGTTATCAATATCCATGTTCTAGATCCGATCTTGCAAGTTATAGTCACCTACTACGTGTTATGATCCGGCAACCCCGGAGTGACAATAGTCGGGACCACTCCCGGTGATGACCGTAGTTTGAGGAGTTCATGTATTCACTATGTGTTAATGCTTTGTTCCGGTTTTCTTTTAAAAGAAGGCCTTAATATCCCTTAGTTTCCAATTGGACCCTGCTGCCACGGGTGGGTAGGACAAAAGATGTCATGCAAGTTCTTTCCATAAGCATGTATGACTATTTACGGAATACATGCCTACATTATATTGATGAATTGGAGCTAGTGCTGTATCGCCCTAGGTTATAACCGTCTCATGATGAATATCATCCAACACCTACTAGTGAGAAACATGATAGCCCTGAGGAATTTGAGAGCTCAAATTTCTGATCGTTGCTGTGCTTTGCGCCAGCTGTGCCAAATATCTTATCCACCTAACGATCATATCATTAGGGGCATTTATGTCTTATCATGTCGGGCTGCTCCCCCGCTATAAATACCCGCCCCCCTTCAACCACTAGCTGGTTGGCTGCTCCAAGAGAAACTGACACTTGTCATTTAGAGCATGCCATCCTCTGAGGACTTTGAGAGAAAATCATCAGTGAGGAAAAACCCAAAACCCCAACACCTAAAACCCAAAGTGACTGAGCATCACTGAAGAGATTGTTCCTGTGTGGAACCGATATTTGTTACCTTTGAAGATTCTGCATCTTCCAGATGGTTAGGTGTCATGGTCTAGAGTATCCAAGACGAATTGTGGATCGCCGGGTGACCAAGTCCGTGAAGGTTTGGAAGTCACCTTGAAGACTTACCACGAGTGATTGGGCGAGGTCTGTGTGACCTTAGCTCAAGGAGAATACTGTTAGGACTGTGTGTCCTTTGGTTTAAATACCAAGACGCTCCAACCAGATGTACAATTGTCACAGCAGTTGGAACTGGTCTACCAAATCACTGTCTTCACCGACGTACTAGTTCTATTTCCTCAACCCTTTCATTTCCTCGCTCATGTATTGATGAAATTGATCGTTACTGTTCAAAGACTTTGACTGAAGACTTTCTCAATTTCCTCAATCCTATTTCTTTATTCATCTTGTCTTCTGCCTGCTTATCCTGTTTACACGCTACTTGTGCTCTGTGTATGTTTCATTTCATCATGATGACCATGCTACTGTCTTGTTATGCATGCACCTGAGTACTTATTCGCTGCTTGTATTTCGTCACTTAGCAAATTCCTCAAGTAGAAATTCCTCAGTGATGAATTTGTAAATATCGCGTATTCACCCCCTCTAGTCGATATAACACACTTTCAATTAGTATCAGAGCAAGGTGCTCCCTTGTTCTGTGTGATTTTGGTTTAACCACCTGGAGTTTTAGTTATGTCGACTGCAGGCATGATCAAGGTCTCGGCTGAGTGTCCTACCTTCTATGGGGCGGACTACCCCTACTGGAAGAACAAGATGCGCATGCATATTGAGGCAATTGACAACAATCTCTGGTACGTTGTGGAAAATGGCGTTCCCTCCATCCCTCCTTCCGTGAATGCTGCTGAAGAGGTTCAAGCAACTCAACTCTCAAGCGAAGAATATCATATGTGGCCATCTGAGCAAAGGACAATACGACAGAGTGAGTGCTTTGGAGTCTCCAAGGTCAACGAAGGAATCTCAACCCAACGTGATTCTCGAGTTGACATTCTTTGCAATCTCTTCAACCGCTTCAAAAGGCTCGACAACGAAAATGTTCAGCAAACTTTCGGTCGCCTCATTGACATCTCCAATGAGCTTCAAGCACTTGGTGCCACTAACATCATCGACCATGAGGTGGTGAAGAAACTGCTGAGATCACTCGATTCCTCATTCGATACACTGGCACTGATGATTTAAGAACGTGGAGACTACAAGTCACTAGATCCAGCTGGTATCCTAGAGAGACTGAATACACATGAGTTCCAACAAGATGAGAAGAGAGACCTCTACGGGCCAAGCTATGGAAGATCACGTGCGCTAAAGACCAAGGCAATTTCCTCCTCTGAAGAGGAAGATTCTGACAGTAGCCTTAGTGATCCTAAGGAACTAAGCCAGGAGCTAGCAATGCTCGTGAGAAAATTTTAGAAGTTCTCAAGGCATGGCCATTTTGGAAAATCTTCAAGAGGTGATGACATCAGATCAGATTCCTCATTCTACGACAATAAGAAGAGGACTTGCCACAAATGCAAGAAGTCTGGGCACTTCATTGCTGATTGTCCTTAGTGGGTGAAGGAATCAAAGAAGAAAAAGTACAAGGATGGCAGATCAGATGACTCAAAGAAAAAGAAGAAATCTTCAAGGTCCTCATCATCAAAATCCTCAAAGTCTTCATCTCATAAGAAGAGCAGTTCTAGAAAGGTTCATGCATTCATTGGCACGAAAATGGACTCTGAAGCTGAATCTGAGGAAAATGAGGAAGAGGAGGAATCTGAGGAGTCGGACTCAGGTGTGGCAAGCCTAGCTTTCACTACTGCTTTCGTTAGCAAGTCCATCTTCAACACTGAAGAAAATCATGACTCCAACACTGCTGACAATGGCAATGATGACTTCGCTCCCACCTATTGCTTCATAGCAAAAGGTGCCAAGGTACTCAAATATCTCTCCTCTGAATTGAGTGAAGATGAATCTGATGAAAACCTCAAACCCAGCTATTCCAAGCTTGCTAATATTTCCACTAAACAACAAAAAGCTTTTGAAAGGGTTCAAAATCTGCTAGACAAAAGCGATGAACTGTTGGGTGAGGAAATGGATCAAACTCAAACTATGACTGATGATCTTAAACGACTTCAGTCCAAGTTTGATAACCTTCAAGGTCGTCATGAAACACTCTTAGTCGATCACGAGAAACTTTCTTATTAATTTCTTCAAAGAAAGCAAGATCTTGAGAAACTAAGGGTCAGTCATGAAGATCTTCAAAGGGAAAATGATTCTTTACTTTTTCAACAAATCAGTACCGCTCAAGAAGAATTTATTGCACCTTGTCTGAAATGCATCGAATGTGAATCTGCTAATTCTTCACCTAAAAGTTCAAATGCTTCTATTGTTGTAACTTCTTCAATTGTCTCGGTGGTTACAAATTCCTCATCTGAGGATACCACAAGTATCACTGACGAAAATGCAGGGTTGAAGGAATTGTATGTGACAGGAATGTACAAAAGTCTCAAAGGGCATCAGGCTCTTTGTGATGTGCTCAAAAAGCAGATCTTGAACAGGAACCCTAGGAAGGAGGGTATTGCCTTTGTGAGGAAACTCAATGCGGATGGGACCTACTGGAAACCTGAGCAGTATCCCACAACCTCATGGGTTGCTACAAAAGGACCTCCCGTAGATCCTTCTACTTTATCTGGCTTTACATGTGAATCTTCATGTTCATCTAATGAGTCATTTGACTCCAATTATAAGTTGTTCAAAAATCAGAATGGTGAAGTATTTGCTAGATATGTTGGAACTAACTGTAGGAACGGTTCCCCTATGAAGAAAATCTGGGTTCCCAAAAGGTGCCTTGAAATTCTTCAGGTGAATGTCCTCATGACACCACCTGTGAAGAATAGGAACCCCAGATCAAATTCTTCATATGGATCAAAGTCTTCATATGGATCCAAATCCTCATATGAACATCATCGTGCTAATGCTTCTGTTTCGCAGGGAAAATCTAAGAGTTGTGTATATGTGCATTATAATCATTATGTTCATAAGTCCTTGAAGAATTTCTCTGCTTATTCATATGCATACTCTAACCCCTCTCCTGTGAAACGAAGTGCGCTGGCTTCAATGCCACCATTCTCATATGGAGCTCGCAGAATGATGAACTCTTTGCCACCCCTCCAAATGTGGGTGGTGAAAAAAAAGAACTAATCTATTATGCAGGGTCAGGTCTCCAGACGAACTTCAACGTCTGAAGAATTTACTCGAGACCCGAGAATGCTTGAAAGGACGCAAGCTAATCATGAAGAAATGAATGACTCATTTCTCACGTCCTTATACTGCTATGTTTACCGCACTACTTGATGAAATTATATTTGATGAATTTGATGTCATATTCTTCACTATGAAGTATATGACTTCGTGAGATGCACCAATTCATCTGCAGGATGAATCTCTCAAAGCTACTGAGTGGGTCCTTGACAGTGGATGTACAAACCACATGACTGGTGACAAGAACTTACTGATAGACTCTACTCTATCTCCATCACATCTAAAGCATATTAATTACCTACGCTGACAAATGACAAAAAGCAAGGTATTGGGTCCAGGTAGGGTTGCAATCTCAAAGGATCAACACATGGACAAAGTCATGCTTGTCGAGTCCCTCAGATTCAACCTCATGTCTTGTCTCAATGCTTTGTGATCTTGATATGGTTATCGTCTTTGGCAAATATTGCTGCATAGTACTCATAGAATCTGACAATTCCAAAGTCTTTGAAGGCTTTAGGAGAGGAGACTTGTATATTGTTGATTTCTCTACAGGACCACAGTCTGCCACATGTCTACTTGCAAAAGCTTCAGAACGCTGGCTATGGCATCGACGACTAGGTCATGCTGGGATGAGTAACTTGCACACTTTGGCGAAGATCGAAGAAGCACGTCATTGGCATCGAGGGTGTCAAATTCCTCAAAGACCATCTTTTCTGGGCTTGTGAGGCTGGAAAGATGACCAGATCCAAGCATCCATCGAAGACTATCATGACTACCACTCATCCGTTTGAATTTCTTCACATGGACCTCTTTGGCCCCACTCATTATGCCACACTAAAAAATTCAGCATCTCTATATGGCTTTGTTATTATTGATGATTATTCTCGTTACACCTGGGTGCATATCATCACTTACAAAACTGAAGTGCAGGAAGTCTTCAAACAATTTTCCTCAAGGGCCTCGACGAATTTTGGTGTGCAGATCAAGCATATCCAGAGTGACAATGGGACCGAGTTCAAGAATACTAGTCTTGATGACTATTGAAAGGATCGATATCGTTGACTAGAGGGGGGGGGTGAATAGGAAACTAACAATTTTTAACTTTTCTTTACCAATTTAAACTTTGCATCAAAGTAGGTTGTCTAGATATGCAACTAGGTGAGCAACTTATATGATGCAACAACAACAAGCACACAAGCAAGCAAGGGATATAACACAAATAATCTTGCATAAGTAAAGGCACGAGATAACCAAGAGTGGAGCCGGTGAAGACGAGGATGTGTTACCAAAGTTCCTTCCTTTTGAGGGGAAGTACGTCTCCGTTGGAGCGGTGTGGAGGCACAATGCTCCCCAAGAAGCCACTAGGGCCACCGTATTCTCCTCACGCCCTCACACAATGCGAGATGTCGTGATTCCACTATTGGTGCCCTTGGAGGCGGCGACCGGACCTTTAGAAACAAGGTTGGGGCAATCTCCACAACTTAATTGGAGGATCCCAACGACACCACGAAGCTTCACCACAATGGAATATGGCTCCACGGTGACCTCCACCGTCTAGGGTGCTCAAACACCCAAGAGTAACAAGATCCGCAAGGGATTAGTGGGGGAATCAAATTTCTCTTGGTGGAAGTGTAGATCGGGGCCTTCTCAATCAATCCCTAAAGAATCAACAAGTTTGATTGGCTAGGGAGAGAGATTGGGCGAAAATGGAGCTTGGAGCAACAAAGGAGCTTGGGGATGGAAGAGGTGGTCAACTCGGAGAAGAAGACACGCCTTATATAGTGGAAGAACAAATCCAACCGTTATCCACCAACTCAGCCTGTGAGACACGGTACTACCGCACCGGAGGCGCGGTACTACCGCGAGGGCACACGGTACTACCGCACGGAACTGCGGTAGTACCGCCCATGCAGCAGTATCCAAACTAGCCCTGATGCGATGAAGCAGAGGGCGGTAGAACCGCTGGCGCGGTACTACCGCTCCCCCTTGCGGTACTACCGCAAGGAAGGGATAGACTAGATTTGGGAAGGCACGGACATATAAAAATACATCCGTGGCAACTTCCGCTAAGTTGGGATCTATGCAAAAATGCGACACGGTAGTACTGCAAGCCAGGAGCGGTACTACCGCGCGGGTAGGAAGTAAAAAATTACATCTGCCCCTACTGCCGCGCATGCTGCTGAGCCTGGCCAGAGCGCACGGTACTACCGCTCCATGGGTGCGGTACTACCGTGGGCACTTGCGGTACTACCGCGCCAGAGGCCGATACTACTGCAAGGGCCTGCGGTACTACCGCTCTGAGGAGCAGTACTACCGCATGCCCCAGTTCAGCAACATGACATTTTGCATAGACAAGGAAAGACGGAGGACGCTCCAAAGGGCCAAAGGAAAGATGGTGCAAAAGGAGTAGACGTGTACGTGATGATTCCACCCAAACCTTTCCAAAGCGGACCCCCTCTTAATAGTACGACTTTCCTACGACTCAAATCCACCGAAAAGAAACGTAGAGAAACGCCGTCTTCAATAGTCTTCGAGGGGCACCAAATCGTCTTGTGCCTAGTCATGATATGTCTGGAATACTCAATGCACACGATTAGTCCGCAAAAGCATTGTCATCAATCACCAAAACAACTAAGGGATAAAGATGCCCTTACAATCTCCCCCTTTTTGGTGGATTGATGACAATACGGGATTTGCACAAAGGGAGATAACATAGAGCATGAGCAACCCCACATCTCTAAAATATAGACGGGCCCCCCTAGATATGTTCTGTCTAGATAAGTGCTTTGGAGTGCACGGCACACATACTAGGATCAACACTCCCCCTATATTTTATAGACAAGGCATATCTTGCAACAATAAGGCTAACACTAAGCAAGATAATAACTAAAAGCATAAAGTAAAGATCACAAGATAGCATAGGCTCAATAAGGTACGCTAGAGTGCATATGTCTTACACCATATGATAGAAAGGTCTCACAAGCACAAACCAAACCAAAGCAAACGAAGTTCAACGAAACGAAAGCAAAGCGACACGATGAAACACGGCACACGACTCACAAATCCTACACTCTCTCCCCCTTTGGCATCGAGACACCAAAAAGGCAGAGAGGACACCTACGACACATGTGGTGGCTCAAGCTAAAGTGATCACTCGTCATGCTCCTCGTCGGTCTCAGCAGCTGGGATGGGCTCCTCCTCAGAATTAGCCCACTTGTAGCCCTGTTTTGCCATCCATGCAGCCTCTGGAGTGATGTGCTTCTCGGATCCGCTGGAAATGTCCTCTCCAAAAGTCCTCAAGATCCTCTTGTCGCGGCGGCGACTCTCCTTGGAGGCAACGTGAGTCCGGTACTGCCCCTTTGCTTGCATGCAGAACAAGGCCTTCATCTTGGCCTTCAGATTCTTAGCCCATGAGGGCTCAGTAGAGGGAGGAGCATACCCAGCAGAGCTGTTCTCATCTGCGTCCTCCTCCTCAATCTCCTCCTCATCAACATCCATCCTAGCAGCCTCAGCCTCAGCACGAGTAGTAGTGTTAGCCCACTGAGGCTTGATGCGGAGCTTGATGGGGTCGTGACGGATCCAGTCAGGGGCAACGAACTCCTCATTGGGATAGAGCTTCTCCCACGTCTTCGTGATCAAGAGAAACAGACAAGGACCATAGATGGGTACCTTATGGTTGAACACCGCAAACCGAAGCTCGCACCACATGATGTGTGAGACGTCAAGTGGTTGAGTCTGAGTGAGACGCGCCTCCTCACATATGAGCATCATATCCACAAGATAGGCATGCACCTTGTCCTTGTCCCCAATGCATGGAAAGAGAGAGTTGCGGAAGATCCGGTGCATAATGTCAAGGAATGGGTTCAGCACCCACGCCTTCTTGCCACTGGGAAGAGTCTTCTCAACATAGAATTGCTGAAGCTTGTTCTTGTTGGCGGACTCGGCGTTGGCATGAGGGCGGACACCAACGGGCATGTTGGGCCCCTCATCAGGCACCTGCAGCAGAGCCATGAAGTCCTTCCACTTAGCAGTCATCTTTTGTCCATTGGTCATCCAGGTCATGGACCGTTCCTCATCAGTGTGAAAGTGGACCGAGGCAAAGAACTGGGCCATGATCTGAGGGTCATAATCTAGATGGAAAGAGATCACATCCTCAATGCCAAACTGCTCCATGAGGTCCAAAGCCTCACCAAAGTAGGCACGGTGCTTATCCTCCCTCATGTGATTCATGTCAATCCAGTGCACGTCCACATATATGTTCTGCTTGGCCTTGTTCACATCCAGATAAATGAGATTCTGCTGCTTGGTCCAGAACAGATCATTCCCTCTAAAGTTGGCACGAGGATTCACATAAGGGTTGATCCTTCGAGTGACAAACTCAGCCAGTGGTATCTCCTCGATGCCCATGGAGGGCTCCTTGTTCTTGGTGGCGGTGGTCTTGGTCCTGCGTTGGGGGGCATTGGAGCCCTCTGGAGCTTCATCTTGGTTGCGCAGACGCTTGGAGCCCGTGTCACGGCCGGGATTGGAACGGCGTGCAGGGGCACCGGAGCCACCACCTATGACACATAACACGCAAGAGAAGCAAGAAGGATCAATGCAAAGACCACATCAAAACAGGTGAAACAAGTAGAACTAGCATTGGGAAAGTGCTACTTGAGAGATTTGATACCCACGGTAGTACCGTAGGTAGGCGCGGAACTAAAATTTTAGTGCCGCTCCTAGTCAAGGTAGTACCGCGCCAGGATGGCACGGTAGTACTGCGCCTTGGAGCGGAAGTAAAATTTTAGTGCCGCGCACCGCGCGGTAGTACTGCCCCTGAGGAGCGGTAGTACCGCACGGTTGGAGCGGAAGTACCGCACGTGGCTAGATCCAAACCACAAATGGATCTGAGCACAACTGCGACAACGAAGCGGTACTACGGTTGATCAAATCTACCAAGGAGCAACATACCAAGTACCATTTCTACGCATTACTACTGTCCTACATCCTACTCTTGCAAAGATTTGGCCTAAAATCTCGAGAACAACATGCGTCTCCCCAAAAACCTAGAAATGAAAGAACAAACCAAAGAGAGAGGGATTTGGGGAGAAACTTTGTTCCATGGCAAGAGGATGTGTTGGGGAACGATCCCACCGGACGGAATGCGAGGAAAGCGGCCGGAGACGGAGATCCGGCGAGGTTCTCCGGCGCCGTTCTTGGGCAGGAGAGAGAGAGAGACGGCATGGGGAAAAGGAGTTGAATGGGTATGGGGGAGTTGGAACTCCCCCTGCCCGCTCTTAACCCCCACGCGCTCTCGACTGCGCGGTAGTACCGCGTGTCATCGCGGTAGTACCGCCTGGGCGGAAGTACCGCATCGAGGGCGGTAGTACCGCTCCCCCAGCGGCAGTAACAAATTACTGCCGTGCTGGGTGCGGTAGTACCGTGCGCAGTTCCCGCGGTAGTACCATGGTGAGCCACGGTAGTACCGTAGAACCAATAAGATGCATGTTTCAAAAAAGAGAAGAAAAGGGGCCTTTGCAAAGCAACCTTCCAGCGAACGGACACACCAAAGAGCTGACCCACGAGACAACACACACATGCTCGGCACGAAGAAAGGGAGGCAAGAGGCAAGACGGACTAAACACGCAACTCAACCTCTCCAAAGAGAGGGCGGTGGCCGGAGCCACCTATGTTTGAGTCAATTGGTATGGCACCGCGAAGAATTATCCTTGGGCCCATGACCAAAACTCGTCTTTGAGGCACAAGTACCAACAACAATGGCTAATGTGAAAGAGTTGATCAATTTATGCATAATGGGGGGAGGGAGAGTTCATTGAGAGAACAACACTCCCCCTATGTCCATGCTTACACCTAAACAAGATAACAAGTTGAGTATGGTGGGGCGTGCATGGGTTCAAGTAACATTGCTCGAATCAATGATATTTAGCTCATGCCTTAACTCGCGAAATCTTGCTTCATCCAAGGGCTTCGTGAAAATATCTGAAAGGTTGTCATGAGTGTTGACATAGTTGAGCTCGATCTCCCCTCGCCTAATGTGATCCCGGATGAAGTGATACCGAATCTCAATATGCTTCATCTTGAAGTGTTGAACCGGGTTGAGAGAAATCTTGATGGCACTTTCATTATCACACCAAAGAGGCACTTTGTCACAAATGACACCATAATCCTTTAAAGTTTGCCTCATCCAAAGAAGTTGTGCACAACAACTATCGGCGGCCACATACTCCACTTCGGTGGACGAGAGAGACACACAACTCTGCTTCTTGGAAGTCCAACTTACCAAAGAGCAACCAAGAAATTGGCACCCTCCGGAAGTGGACTTCCTATCCACTTTGTCTCCCACCCAATCGAAATCTGAATATCCTGCAAGCTTGAAGTTTGCACCTCTTGGATACCATAATCCAAAGTTTGGGGTATGAGCCAAATATCAAAAGATTCGCTTGACAGCCACAAAGTGGCTTTCCTTAGGTGCGGCTTGAAACCGTGCACAAATTCCCACACTCAACATGATATCCGGTCTAGATGCACAAAGGTAAAGCAGGGAGCCAATCATGGAGCGATATACCTTTTGATCCACTGCTTTACCATTGGGATCTATGTCAAGTTGGCATTTGACGGGCATTGGAGTGGAGGCCGGCTTGACATCACTTAGCTTGAATCTCTTGAGCATGTCTTGAGTATATTTGGCTTGGTTGATGAAGGTTCCTTCTCTTCTTTGCTTGACTTCGAACCCGAGAAAGAACTTCAACTCTCCCATCGATGACATCTTGAACTTTGAGGTCATGAGAGCGGCAAATTCCTCATTGAAAGCTTTGTTAGGGGAACCAAAGATAATATCATGAACATATAGTTGGCACACAAACAACTCCCCTTTGACCTTCTTAGTAAAAAGAGTGGGGTCGATTTGCCCAATTTCAAAACCGCGATCTTGCAACAACTCGGTAAGGTGGTCATACCACGCACGTGGGGCTTGCTTAAGGCCATAGAGTGCCTTATTGAGTTGGTACACATGATCTAGGAAATAGGGATCCTCGAACCCAGGGGGTTGCTTGACATAAACCAACTCATTAATAGGACCATTAAGAAAAGCACTCTTCACATCCATTTGTTGCAACTTAAAGTTATGATGAGAAGCATAAGCAATCAACATGCGAATGGATTCAAGGCGAGCAACGGGAGCAAAGGTTTCACCGTAGTCGATACCCTCGACTTGGGAGTAGCCTTGTGCTACCAAGCGAGCCTTGTTGCGAATGATAATTCCATGAGCATCTTGCTTGTTCTTGAATATCCACATGGTTCCTATGACATTATGGTTCCCCGTTGGCCTTGGCACCAATCTCCACACCTTGTTGTGCTCGAAGTTGTTGAGTTCTTCATGCATGGTGATAAGCCAATCCGGATCCTCGAGCACCTCATAGAACTTTGGGGTTCAACACAAGAGACAAAGGCGTGATGTTCACAATAGTTTGCCAATTGTATACGAGTGCTTACCCCCTTTCGAATGCTTCCAAGCACATTTGTCAGAAGATGACCCTTGGTTGTGAGCTTGGATGCGATCTTGGCGGCACGACGCTCTAATTCCTTCTTCGGAGTGAGTTGAGGAGCGGTCACTTGATCAGCTTGAGCGTCGTCTTGAGATTGTTCTTGATCATGAGCTTGCTCTTGATCTTGAACTTGCTCGGATGAGAGAACTTGACCTTGGGCATCACTTGGTGATTCAACACCATCTTGAGGTAGATCTTGCCCTTGGTCTTTTTCATGAGGTTGAGGGCCTTCACTTTGTTCTTCGGAAGCGTGTGGGCCTTGGGTTGGTGATGGCTCCACATGAGTGGAGCATTGTCCTTCTCCTTCGGCCACAAGGGGTTCCTCAATGGGTAGGATAAAACCAACTCCCATTCTTCTTATGGCTTGGGGAGGAAATTCATCACCTACATCACAAGTGCTACTTTGCTCCACTTGGGAGCCGTTATTCTCATCAAACTCCACGTTACATGTCTCCTCAATAAGTCCCGTGGACTTATTGAGGACATGGTAAGCATGAGAGTTTGTAGCATAACCAACAAATATGCCCTCTTGAGCTCTAGCCTCAAATTTAGACAAACGAACACCTTCCTTGAGAATGAAACACTTACACCCGAACACCCGGAAGTACTTGAGGTTGGGCTTGTTACCGGTGAGTATCTCATATGGAGTCTTGTTCAAACCCTTGCGGAGGTAGAGCCGATTGGATGCATGAAAAGCGGTGTTGATGGCTTCGGCCCAAAAGTTGTAAGGAGACTTGAGCTCCGCCATCATGGTCCTTGCCGCATCCATCAACGTCCGGTTCTTCCTCTCCGCTACACCATTTTGTTGAGGGGTGTATGGTGCGGAATATTGATGCTTGATCCCCTCATCACTAAGAAACTCATCCAAGGTGTAGCTCTTGAACTCGGTGCCATTGTCACTTCTTATTGTCAAGATCTTTGCATCGTGTTGACGTTGGGCTTCATTTGCAAAGTCAATGATGGTTTGTTGGGTCTCGCTCTTCCTCTTGAAGAAATATACCCAAGTGTATCTTGAATAATCATCCACAATCACCAAGCAATACTTTCTACCCCAAGGCTATCAAAGGATGGAGGACCAAAGAGATCCAAGTGAAGGAGCTCCAAAGGCCTCTTCGAGTAAATGATAGTCATGGGAGGGTGAGCCTTTTCATGTAGCTTTCCTTCGATACAAGCACTGCAAGCACGATATTTAGCAAAACTAACATTTGTTAGTCCACGGACATGGTCCCCCTTGAGAAGACTTTGCAAGATCTCATATTGACATGGGCTAAACGGCGATGCCAAAGCCATCCCACGTCGACTTTAGCCATTAGGCATGTCGCGGTCTTAGTGGGTCGCTCCGAAAAGTTAATCACATAGAGACCATTCTCTACATACCCAACAAAGGCTACTTTAAGAGTCTTGCTCCACAAGAGGGCCACGGTATCAACATCAAAGTAAGTGGCAAAGCCCATGAGTGCAAGTTGACAAACGGAAAGTAAATTGTATGCAAGGAATCAACAAGCATGACCTTCTCGATCGTGAGATCATGAGAAATGACAACCTTGCCAAGTCCCAATACCTTAGAGGATGAGGCATCACCCCACTCGACATTGGTGGGCATAGATGGAATCTTGTGAACGTCCACAACCAAGTCCTTGCTTCTGGTCATATGATTAGTGGCTCCACTATCGAGCAACCATGATCCCCCACCGGAAGCAAACACCTACAAGAGATCAATGCTTGGTTTTAGGTACACATTTTGTAATGGGTCCTTTGATGTTAGTAACAAGGGTCTTAGGAACCCAAATAGACCATTCAATGTACTCATAAGAAGAACCAACAAATTTGGCATAAACATGTCCATCACTAGCACGGCATAACACATAAGAAGGGTTAAAGTCACCGGCTTTGTTGGGAGGGGTAGCATTGCCCTTCTTGGCATCACTACCCTTCACATTGTTCTTCTTCTTCTTCTTCTTCTTCTTCTTCTTAGAAGCACCCTCTCCCTCCTTCACAAAATTTTGCTTGAGAGGGGGAGGTCGTTTGGCCTTGTCATCCTTCTTCTTGTTCTTGGACTTGGGTGTGAACCCAATTCCTTCCTTGGCCACAACTTCCTTTTGATTGCTCAAAAGGTCGTTGAGGTTCTTCTCATCTTGTATGCATGACACAAGGCCTTTCTCAAGTTTCTTCTTCAACTTAGCTTTCTCCTCAACAAGATGCACATGCTCACAACATGGGTTAGTAGCACTTGCATTATCAGTTAAGACCATATGAGGAAAGGTGGCTTTCTCCTTGGTTAGATTTACTTGGAGTTGATCATGAGACTCCTTGAGGCTAGCATGAGCACCCTTCAAGAACTTGTGAGCCTTTTCAAGTAAATCAAACTCCTCTTTGAGCCTAGCAAGATCAACCCCAAGCTTGGCCTTCTCGGAGTTTAGCACACGAGATACAACAAGAGCATGATCAAGATCTTTCTTTAATTTAGCGTGGTCATCGTTGTATGACTCCTCAAGAGCCAAACGAAGACCTCGCTCTTCCTCAAGAGCATTGGAAAGATCCGAAATCTCATCGACATAGTCACGACTATGCCCCTCCATCTTAGAGATGGTATCTTCGTGAGCCTCGATCATGTCATTGGCTTCACCAAGTTGTTCCAAGAGAGCAACGAAGTGCTTCTTGGATTTACCCTTGAGTTTACTCATAAAAGACTCAAATTCATTCTCCTCCACATTGGACCCCTCATGTTCATCAATGCAATCCATCAAGGAAGGATTATTAATGATGGTAGTTTTGATGTTGGGAGTTACCTTGTTGGTGGCTTTAGCCATGAGGCACTTGGCGGTGATGTTCTCATTGGGTGAGTTGAAGAGAGACACCCGCGGAGTTGTCGCAATGGCAACGGAGGCCATGGCAACCGACTCACCGTCTTCATCATCATCATCATCCTCATGGTACTATTCTTGTGCCACCAACCCCTTGGGAGGAGTCTTCTTGGTGAAGTTGCTCTTGTTGGGGAAAGACTTGGCCTTGTCCTTTTGGATGGGCTTGCCACCATTGTCTTCCCTCTTCTCATAAGGACATTCCACAACAAAGTGGCTCACGTTGCCACAATTATAGCAAGTCCTCACTCTTTGCTTAACCTTCGCGCCACTTGAGTTGTTCTTGTTGAAGTTGGGCCTTGTGTTCTTCTTGCTCCAAAATTGCCTTGAAGCAAGAGCCATGTGTTCATGATAAGCATACTTTGTATCTTCGGGATTGCTCTCCTCTTCTTCCTCTTCGTCCTCTTCTTCCACACTAACCTTGGCCTTCAAGGCAAGGTTGGGCTTCTTTGCTCTTTGAGAACGTAACACTGCATTGTCGGCGGTCTTGTCCAAGTTGCTCATAGCCACAAACTCATCCAACACTTCACTTGAGGATAAGGTGTGGAAGTCCGGCCTTTGATGAATGACGGAGGACATAGCCTTGTGGTAAGGCATCATGGCCTTGAGGAATTTGCGCTTGATCCAATTTTCATCCGTATCCTTGCTCCCATGATCTCGAAGTGAGACCGCGAAAGTAGTTAATCTCCGATAAAGCTCACGAGGTTCTTCATATTCTTTCATTGCAAACTCATTGGCTTCGTCTTGCACCACTTCATAGTTGGAGCGCTGGATGCTTGCGCTTCCCCTGTAGAGGGAAACAACATGGCGCCAAGCATCCTTGGCCACGGTGAAGGGCCGGAGATGAGCAAGTTCTTCGGATGGAATTGCATCTTGGATGATGAAGAGAGCATTCTCATTGAACTGATTATCCGCGGCCTCTCTAGGAGTGAAGTTGCTTCGGTCATGCGGATAGAAACCTTCTTCAATGATTCTCCAAAGATTAGTATTAACATGGTTTAAATGACGCTTAAAGCGATAGACCCAAGAATCAAAGTCCTCATTTTTCACAATCTTAGGGGGTGGACCGGCATGATTCAAATGTGTGGAAGGAATCGGTCCACCATAAGAAAGCGGAGGTTCCACATGGGCAAAGATGTCGTTGCCATTTTTACCACTAGAAGAAGGAGCCTTTTCACTAGTAGCTCCCCCTAGTCGGAATTAGCATCTGTCACCTTGTTAGAGGGATCACCCACTTTCATTGGTGCGGTGGATAATTTAAGGCCTTCTAAGAATTTGTTAAACATGCTTTCAACCTCGGTCGTCATGGAGGTTTTCAATGTGTCCAAAGCCACATTGAATTCCTCACGAGAGACCGTGGTTCCGCCATCGGCCGTAGACGAGAACGGATTCACACTGGAGTGCTCCTCCCCACCGTCTACGGTGTAAACCATACTCTTCGGACGACAAAGTCCTTAATAGAGAGACGAGGCTTTGATACCAATTGAAAGGATCGATATAGTTGACTAGAGGGGGGGGGGGTGAATAGGCAACTAACAATTTTTAACTTTTCTTTACCAATTTAAACTTTGCATCAAAGTAGGTTGTCTAGATATGCAACTAGGTGAGCAACCTATATCATGCAACAACAACAAGCACACACGCAAGCAAGGGATATAACACAAATAAGCTTGCACAAGTAAAGGCACGAGATAACCAAGAGTGGAGACGGTGAAGACGAGGATGTGTTACCGAAGTTCCTTCCTTTTGAGGGGAAGTACGTCTCCGTTGGAGCGGTGTGGAGGCACAATGCTCCCCAAGAAGCCACTAGGGCCACCGTATTCTCCTCACACCCTCACACAATCCGAGATGCCGTGATTCCACTATTGGTGCCCTTGGAGGCGGCGACCGGACCTTTACAAACAAGGTTGGGGAAATCTCCACAACTTAATTGGAGGCTCCCAACGACACCACGAAGCTTCACCACAATGGAATATGGCTCCGCGGTGACCTCAACCGTCTAGGGTGCTCAAACACCCAAGAGTAACAAGATCTGCAAGGGATTAGTGGGGGAATCAAATTTCTCCTGGTGGAAGTGTAGATCGGGGCCTTTTCAATCAATCCCTCAAGAATCAACAAGTTTGATTGGCTGGGGAGAGAGATCGGGCGAAAATGGAGCTTGGAGCAACAAAGGAGCTTGGGGATGGAAGAGGTGGTCAACTCGGAGAAGAAGACACGCCTTATATAGTGCAAGAACAAATCCAACCGTTATCCACCAACTCAGCCTGCGAGACACGGTACTACCGCACCGGAGGCGTGGTACTACCGCGAGGGCACACGGTACTACCGCACGTAACTGCGGTAGTACCGCCCATGCAGCAGTATCCAAACTAGCCCTGATGCGATGAAGCAGAGGGCGGTAGAACCGCTGGCACGGTACTACCGCTCCCCCTTGCGGTACTACCGCAAGGCAGGGATAGACTAGATTTGGGAAGGCACGGACATATAAAAATACATCCGTGGCAACTTCCGCTAAGTTGGGATCTATGCAAAAATGCGACACGGTAGTACTGCAAGCCAGGAGCGGTACTACCAGGCGGGGCGCGGATGTAAAAAATTACATCCGCCCCTACTGCCACGCATGCTGCTGAGCCTGGCCAGAGCGCACGGTACTACCGCTCCATGGGTGCGGTACTACCGTGGGCACTTGCGGTACTACCGCGCCAGAGGCCGGTACTACCGCAAGGGCCTGCAGTACTACCGCTCCGAGGAGTAGTACTACCGCATGCCCCAGTTCAGCAACATGACATTTTGCATAGACAAGGAAAGATGGAGGACGCTCCAAAGGGCCAAAGGAAAGATGGTGCAAAAGCAGTAGACGTGTACGTGATGATTCCACCCAAACCTTTCCAAAGCGGACCCCCTCTTAATAGTACGGCTTTCCTACGACTCAAATTCACCGAAAAGAAACGTAGAGAAACGCCATCTTCAATAGTCTTCGAGGGGCACCAAATCGTCTTGTGCCTAGTCATGATATGTCTGAAATACTCAATGCACACGATTAGTCCGCAAAAGCATTGTCATCAATCACCAAAACAACTAAGGGATAAAGATGCCCTTACAACTATCTTGATGAACTTGGTATTACTCATGATTTACCTGCCCCATACACTCCTTAGCAGAATGGCATTGTGGAGGCAAGAACAAGACTCTTGTTGAGATGGCTCGCAGTATGCTTGATGAATACAAGATGCCTCGTCACTTCTGGCCTGAGGCTACTGATGCCGCGTGCCACATCATCAATAGGGTATATCTTCACAATTTCTTCAAGAAAACTTCATATGAGCTCCTCACTGACAAGAAACACAATGTGAGTTATCTCAAAGTCTTCGGTGCTAAATGTTGGATTAGAGATCCTCATCACAATTCTAAATTTGCATAGAAAGCACATGAGGGTTTTATGCTTGGTTACGGAAAAAACTCGCACACCTACAGAGTCCTCAACACCTATCACCACAAGGTTGTTGAAACTGTAGATGTGCGGTTAGATGAGACTAACGGCTCGCAAAGAGAGCACCTACCTCCTGTGCTAGATGAAGTACCTCCTGAAGAATCCATTAAGCTCAAGGCTACTGAGGATGTCATACCCACTGAAGAACCTGCTGAAGAAGTTATTCCAGACCATGAAGAAAATCATACTGGTGCTTCTGAGGAAAATGGTGCTGAAGAAAATGCCCAGCCAATCAAAGTCGTCAAGCTGCTCATCCTCGTGTGGCAAATGAAGTGCAGATTGACAAAATCCTCAACAACATCAATGCACCGGGTCTTCTCACATGCTCAAAAGCTTCACATTTGTCTAACTATTGTGGGCACTTCGCTTTTGTCTCAATGACAGAGGCCACCAAAGTTGATGAGGCATTTTTGGAGCCTGAGTGGATTCAGGCAATGCAAGAGGAATTGCATCAATTCAAGCTCAACAATGTGTGGGAGCTTGTAAATCGACTAGATCCTCGCAAGCACAATGTCATAGGTACCAAGTGGATCTACCGCAACAAGCAAGACGAAAATGACCAAGTGGTGAGGAATAAGGATCGTCTTGTAGCTCAGGGCTACACACAGGTTGAAGGAATTGACTTCGATGAAACTTTGCACCTGCTGCTAGACTTGAAGCTATTCGCATATTGCTTGCTTATGCTAACCATCATAATATCATCTTATATCAAATGGATGTGAAAATTGCATCCCTCAATGGTAAGCTTGAGGAAGAAGTATATGTTGCTCAACCCCTAGGTTTTGAAGATCCTAAGCATCCTGACAAAGTCTTCAGACTCAACAAGGCCCTCTATGGCCTCAAGTGGGCCCCTCGAGCGTGGTATCATACACTGAAGGAATTCCTCATGAAGAAAGGCTTCAAACCCGGTTCACTTGACCCAACTCTTTTCATAAAAACTTATGATGATGAATTATTCGTGTGCAAAACTTATGTGGATGATATTATCATTGGCTGTACTGACACACGTTACAGTGACGAATTTGCCTATATGATGAGTGAAGAATATCAAATGTCTATGATGAGAGAATTGAAATTCTTCTTAGGTATCCAAATTCATCAACAACGCAATGGCATTTTCATATCTCAAGAGAAATACCTCAAAGATGTACTAAGGAAATTCGGCATGCAAGATTGCAAAGGCGTAAAAAACCCTATGCCCACAAATGGCCATCTATGCACTAATCAAAATGGTAAAGACTTCGATCAAAAGGTATACCGCTCCATGATTGGCTCTTTATTGTATCCATCTAGGCCAGATATTATGCTTAGTGTTTGAATGTGTGCCTGATTTCAAGCTACACCGAAGGAATCACACCACAAGGTTGTGAAACATATTCTTCGATATCTGGCTCACACTCCAACACTTGGATTATGGTATCCCTAGGGCTTGGCTTTTGATCTCATCGGATATTCTGACTCTGACTATGCTGGTGATCGAGTGGATCGCAAGTCAACATCAGGCACATGCCATTTCCTCGGACAATCCTTAGTATGTTGGTCCTTGAAGAAGTAGAACTACATATCACTCTCTACTACTGAAGCTGAGTACATTGCTGCTGGTTCTTGCTGTGCTCAATTGCTGTGGATGAAGCAAACCCTCAAGGACTTTGGCATCAACATGAAGAATGTGCCTGTCTACTGTGATAATGAGAGTGCCATCAAGATTGCTCATAACCCATTTCAACACTCGAAGACAAAGCACATCCAGATTCATCATCATTTTCTTCGCGATCATGTGTTGAAGGGCAACATCTCCATCGACCACGTGAAGACTAAAGAATAGCTAGCGGATATCTTCACAAAGCCCTTGGATGAAAAGAGATTTTGCAAGTTGTGGTGTGAGCTAAATATCTTAGAATCTTCAAATGTTCTTTGAAAGGACACGCATCCTATCACTTATGCAAAATTGATGACTTAGATGTGCAACACACGAAGTAACGTTTTTCTTCAATCAATGAAGACTAACCCTCTAAGTGTGAAGAAATTAATGAAGATTTTGTTTCTCAGAGCCCTACAATAATTGTACGTGGTGTCTGAAATCATAATTCTTATACGGTGGGTCACGCCACCAACTCAAGTTGAAAATCTTAAAATTTGAGTTTTTCTTCATTTTGCAAATTCTTCAATTTTGAAATTCCTCAAGTTTGCAATTTCCTCAAACTTTTCGACTGGTGTTTTTCATTGACTATACACACACACACACACACATATATATATATATATTTGAGTTTTCAATGTCCTCAACAGCATTCACTTATTGCTAATTCTTCAAGTTGATTTTCATCTAAGTGAATGTAATCGGACCCGTTCCCCCTCTGTGCTAAACTCAACCCAGTTTGTTCACAAATTCTTCATGTGCGTTCTTTTTTAAACCCGTTCAAAGTCTTCACTATGTCCTTGACAGCTGAAGAATTTGCGAACAAAACTTTAAAAATGTCACATCTGAATTTTTGGTTGTTGTCGATCAAACCGTTCCACTTCCCACGATGGATTAAAATACTCACCCATGATCCCCCATGATCTCCACCTTCAGTATGTGGGTGACACATGTCAATAGGATAGCAAGGTTTAGGGGCATGTTCGTCCAAAATCTTTGGGCAAGCAGTTTTTCACCGCGGCTATAAATACCCCTCACCCTCATCAGACTTCATTTACTCCTATGACCTCAACTCCCCTCACTCGAGCTCTCAGACCTAGCGTCGCCGCTATACTCCATCGTCGCTGGTGAGGAAGATCTTCACTGCCTCAACCTCGTCGCAGTAGTACTCGCGCCGGCCGCGGAAATCTTCACTCCGCCGCGGCCTTAGCTATCTTCCGCCGCTGAGTTAGGGCGTAGGAGATCTGAACTGACGAACTTCTCCATCTCAACTCCCAGTTCATCGTGTTCTTTGTCGAGGGTAATTAAAATCTGATTTTACTACCCTACTTTGATTTTTATGATTTTCACAAAATCTTCAAAAGGTGTTTATTCTTCAACAATCCACTCCTTAAACACCCCAATGCTTCTTTCCCTTAATTTGTTTCTCTAAGCTCTGATTCCTCAAGATTCCTCAACTGTGTGGATTTTCTAATCTTTACAACTCTGGAACTTGAGTCAAGAACGCTTAGTGAAATTCCTCAAGACATCTATGGTCAAATTCCTGAACTTGATACTTTTTGAAAAATTTCTAAGAACACATATGACCTCTCCAAATTCTTCGCACCTATACTATGTTCACAGGTACAAAATGTCTGCCGATGAATCACTAGGTTCTCATCAACTTAACTCATTTGTAGTGTTTCTAGAAGAAAAAAATGCATACTTCCTCAAAAACATCAAAAGTTCAAAGTCCTCAAGTGAAGAAAATGGCAGATGGAAAAAGACCTCATAAAGGAGGAAAGAGGCCAGAGACAAACACTGCATTTGAAATCCCTGAGGATATCTATCATGAATATTGGACACCTGATGAACTCATGGCAAAGAGACCAAGACTCGGCGCAAAGTGCGCATACAGAGGATTGAGAGAAGATGGGCAAAGGAATGGAGGGAATACCACTATGTTACTCCAAAGTAAATGAATAAATTTGCGGTGAATCCTCCTTGCCCTAGACCTCCTCTAGCTGCTAGTCAACGAGCTGCCCCACAAGCATCAAACGTGGTGAGGAATTTCCAAAGGAATCGGCCAAGCACCAAGCTAAGCTTCAGAAAGTTGCTGCAGAAGTAGTGAGGAAATTCAATGTGGATTCTCAAGCTGCTGCTGCTGAGACCTCTGCTAGTAAGCCAAAGAAGGCTATGCTGAAGAAATTTGTTGTGAAGCCAAGTTCCTCAACAACAATGCCCTCATGGCCAAGTCCTCAACAGCAAAGTCCTCAAGGCAAATTCCTCAGGCAACTTCCTCAAGGGCAACCCGATTCCCTTAGTTGCTGCCACCAAATCCTCAACACCTGTAAACCTTGCAACGCGTCGGCGGACTGTAGGATTCTCAATTGCATCAAGAGCTTATGCTAGTTCCTCAGCTCAACCACAATCCTCAGGTAGTCCAACTATACTGAAGGTCAAGTCCACTGTTGGACGTGGAAAGAGGCCAAGTCCTCATAAGAAGCAAGTGGCATTCCAAGTTCCATCTGATGATGAAGAACTTGCTGAAATCATCAGGGACAGACAAGAAAGGGCTGCTAGAGCTAAAGGCAACACTGTGCCTCTTATGTTGGATCCGAAGAAGACCCTGGACTTTATTGATCTATGGCACAAGGATCCCAACACTCCACTGCCCGACCTGAATCTGACTCCTAGTCAAAGTCACATGCTGAATGCCTTCATAGGCGAAGAGAAATGGAAATTCAAGAAGGCCAGGCGCGTCAAGAAGGACCAATAAATTTTCCCATAAAAGAAAGAAAGATTTCCGAGGAACAACGTTCTTACACTGGTCCCTGAAGAACTTGTCACTGTTCAGAAGGAGATCAGAGACCTTAGTGATGAATTTGACAGATATTATGCAGATTGGCTTGGTGCCAAGGTTAGATTTGTCAAGATTGCTAAGAACCTCAAGGCAAATGTTGCAGCACCGTCGCAATAACAAATTCCTCAGGCGGAAGCATCTGCTCAGCCTACTGATGAAAATCAGGCTGCTGAAGAAGCTACCAGGGCAGCTGAAGAAATTCCTGCTCCTGAAGACAATGGTAGGGCAACCATCAATGTCACGCCTGAAGAACAACCCAGGCCAGTTGAAGAATTTGCTGTACCTGAAGAAACTGCTCCGACTTCATTTGCTCCTCCTGCAAACTCTTCAAAGGTGAAGAAAATCATATTTGCTTCTGCGTCAGAAGTGAAGAAAACGAAAGCTGCGGAGAAGGAAGCCGCGAAGAAAAGGAAAGCATCAAACTCTGCAGAGTCCTCAGCTCCCAAGAAAGTGAGTACTTTGACGAGCTCTTTCAATGAACCAATTGATGAAGTTCTGATTTCAATGGTACCATCAAAGGAACTAGTCCCGTTTGGTGAAGAGTATGTCATCCCTGATGATGACATTGATGAACATAATCCTTCTGCTGCTTCCTCAGAGCAGTTGGATGAAGAAATTGAAGTGGAAGATGTTATTTCCACACCATTGGTATCATTCCCTGTGCCTCAGTTCATTGCTGAAGAGGCGGGCGTTGAAGACATTGAAGAAGAGATGGACATTGGCTCTACAACCCCTATGCTGAATGATGATTATTGGGAAAATATTCACCCCAACTCTCTGTCACAGCCTAATTTTTGGCCCTTTCTTTTGATTTTGATTTTCCGAGATTTTTGCTTCAGTTTTGTTTTTTCGTGGCTATGTGGTCTGGAAACTGAAGAAGACGACCTCTTCTTTCTTTCCAGAGTGGCTTGTCATCCCCAAACCCTTCCCAAGACCTCGCCATTTTCATCCTAGCCCAACCCCAATATTCTTTTGCTAGGGAATATTCCTTTTTCTATTAAAGGAATAACCCCATTTGCCCTAGGTTGTGAAGCAACCTATATTTCCATCACTCCTAAAATTCCCAAATAATTCTAATAAATTGTTTGGGTCATATCTTCCTCAAATATGGCAAAATATTTTATTTGTCAGGTTCCTCATCATGCTCAATTAATTCCTTTCCTATTTTGTCCTGGCTGGCAGTTTGTGAAGCAAGTGCCATTTACCTTTGCCCAATTGACCTCAAACTTTTTGGACACCTTTTCATGCCCATATAATTCCCTCATGCCAAAATTAAACTCCATTTGCCTAGTAAATATTTCTGAGCAATTTTTCAAAGTTCCCGTCTGAGGGAATTCATTGTGAAGGAAATACTAGCTAGGTTAATCCAATTGAGTTGAATTTTTCATGGCCCTTCATATCCCAAATCATCACCCTCCTAAAGATTTGAGCTCATGCAATGCATCCATGTGAGCATACCTCCAAATCTTTGTTTCTGTCCAAATTTTCAGTTAGTGAAGCAAGTATATTTATATTGCTCCATTAGTGCTGAAAATTTTCAAGGACCTTCTCCTACCCATATAACTTACCTCCACAAGATTTGGGCTCATTTCATTCAACCATTTTCCCTCAGGATTTTTCCTAAGTTTCTGTCCAGAGAAGTGTTGTATGAAGGACGTACCATTTTGGCTTGGCCAAATGGCATGAAATTTTTATGGCACTCTCATATGCCCAAATCATCCTTCCATGTTCATTTTCAGCCCAAGTCATCACTCCTAGTGAGTGCTTCTTCCTGTTTTTGACTCTGGACCAAATTAAGTAGTTGTAAAGCAACTATATTAATTAGTGGACTAAATCCCTTCATAATTCACAGGACTCTTGTCCCTTCTACCCTAAACATCCCAGACATGAGCTCTGTCTCTTATCTCTTCTCTGTTCTTGACAGTTTCATGCAACAGTTTGCAACAACAAACTTTAGTGGAGTAATCCCATCGATCCACAGCCTTCCTTGTTGATCTAACACCTCCTGTATGCTCATGGGAGAAGGCACTACACCTTAGATAGCGTTCTCCTGCCTATCTTGTCCTCGTCATGCAAGTCTGCGCGGTGACCACCGTTTTGGCATGCTGTGAGCGTGTCCAGGACGTCGCTTTGCTCTGGCCCGGCTCGTGATCGTCGCATTCACTCGCTCGTGCATGTCCATCGTGTTCCCCTCGTTGTCGCCGTCCTCCTGGATCCATTTCCTCCTTCGTTTGCGTTCCCAACAAGCCGCCCCCGTCGTGAACAGAGCACGTCCATGGGCGATCTGTAGCCGACCGTCTCTGTTCGCGCCGCGACGTCTTCCTCCCCGTGCTCTTCGACTTCTTCTGCCCTGTGAGCCTGCCCTCTGCTCCCTCGCATCGCCTACCATCAAGAAAGCTCGCGTGCCCATGCGTCCGCGGCTCTGGCGACATGTCACGCGACCATGCTCACCCACCCGCGTTACCCCGGCTATTTATAGCCAGCCCCGAGCCCCTCCGAGCACTCCATCGCCTCCACCTCACTCCCAGGACCCCGCCCAGCCTCTCGCCCGAGCTCCAGGAGCTCTCCACTCTCCGGTTCGTCGCCATGTCCGCCGCTCCCTGCCGGCCAAAGTTTCTCAAGCCGAGCCCTCCATCTCCTCATGGCCACCACCAGAGATCTCCACCACAACCCTAGAGCCTCCCCGCCGTTCCCCTCCTCCTCTGGTAGCCTCTGGCCGCGGTCCCCATCTCCGGCCGAGACCGCCCTCCGCTCTCCGCCACAGCCTTGGCCCTGCCCCCTCCAGCACTCTCCGACAAAAACGGGATTGTCCAGGCGGGAGGTCCTCGTCCTCGCGGTCGCTCCGGTGGTTCGAGCTCCACCGAAGGTGGCCAGAGCCACCCGGGAGCCTCACCGGCGCCGCGCGCTCAGCCTCTGCCTCGCGGGCAGGGGCGAGGTTGAGGGCGACGACCCAGCTGGTGGGCCCCACCTCCCGCGGGCCCCTCCAGTCAGTCGGCCAGCGCATTTACTTGGACCTGCCGAGGTGGATAAGTGAAGGCGTATTCCTATGAATACGTCTTCCACCACCGAAAGCGCCTTTCAGATCTTCTTCGGGCGTAAGTACGCTTCATCTAATATGAAAGCGTATTTTCCTCCTCCATCGGCCAAGAATACGTTTTCCCTGTTAGTAAGCATATTCACAGCTTTTACGCTTTCTGTTTTCAGTCAGGGGCTGGTTTGTGAAGGTTTTATTTGCAGATGGGTCCCTGGAAGAAAAACTATCATAACTTTTTGCTCGTAACTCCGATTGAGGTGATTCCAACTCCCACATCTTCGTCTCGTCGAGCCCGTTCTATTCACATCATTTTCACTATGGTTTGACATACTGGAAATGACCTTATTGCCCTTGCCCTAATCAGCCCCCTCCGAGGGACAACCTTTTTTGGTGATTCCTTCCGCGATCATTCCGCACATCTCCCCGGTGTATTCTTCATCCCAGGCAAGCCACAACAACCACTTGCATGATGGCCATGCAGTAGCCATGGTTTTAAACTTGAATATTTAATAAATGTCTGCTTGTTTTGACACGGTTATCGTTGTTTCGGTGATGCTTATGGATATGTGTTCACTTTCATGCGATGCTAGTATGCACTTGGTTATCATGTATTATTGCTAGTATTATTTTCGTATGGCATGCTCGGTAGCAGTACCTGTTCGTGTTGGTCATGTTCTTCGGTGCATGACTATCGTCTGTTACCGAGTACCGTTGTTATGCATGTTCCTTCGCATCTAGCTGGTTATATGCTTACTTGGTAGTAGTATTGTTAGGTTCTTACATGGTAGTTATTTCCGATGCTAGTGGTCATGTATGTTATGAGTAGTGTTATACTTGTGATATTCATGCCGTTAGTATGCCATGCTCATTCGGAGATATGATTTATTGTTGTTGATATGCTTGATGATTATGTTGCGCCCCATGCTCATGTTGATATCATGCTCATGCATATAGTTGCATCATGTTACTTTTATTATGGCTCAGCTCATTGCACTCAAGTTTAACCGGATAATAATGAACTTGAACAACTGTTGGCTGAGTCATGGTGCCACCATATCGAGCTGACCAGTGCAACCACATTTGCCTTTTATGGGAAGGTCCTAACTGGGTCTATTGTCATGCCTCTCGCCGGTGCCTCCAACGAGGGAAGGTTATGCGCAAGCGCTACCTTGGCCGGGTAGGACAGCATAAGCCTTATGTGCCCAAGTTTTTTGCGCGCTTTTGTTCCATTTGGGACCGTTTATGTTTTGCCACGACGGTGGCCGTTGATGCCTTTTGTAGGCACGGGGCCACCCATGACTTATCCCAGAGGGGAGTTGGTCGGAGTGGCCGGGAGAGTGTCATGGCAGTAGATTGGTTTTGTCGGAACGCCATTGGTCCACACGTATGGGAGTGCGAGACCATGGGTTCTGTGGTGTGGGTATAGTGTGCTAACCTGTGCAGAGTGTGTGTTAAATCTATCGATAGCCGTGCCCGCGGATAAGGGCCCAGTTCGTAGTTGGTCACACTATGGGTCAACAGTAATAATAATAATGTGCTTAATAACAACCCTGGTTTGATGATGAGAAAGAGGTTGATTGTGATTGTGAGATGATCACCGTGGTATTGAGGATACCGAGTTGATGGATATTTGTGATGTTGTGCGAGAATCACGGGTAAAGGTCAAGCTCCTTGTGGTCATGTAATGATTACTACGGTATGGTAATACCAAGCTTGATTGGATCCTGAGATGATCATGCAATGTCCGTGATGGTAAGCTTATGCATGTGATGGTTACGAGGTAACCCGAGCAGAGTAAGTTGATGCATGATAGCGTCATCATGTTGCATGCTAGTATCATCATGTTCATATGTTCATGTCATGCTCATATTGTTCTAGCTGTATCATGTTCATCTTCTTCATGCTATGATTGATAGGTTAATATCATGTTAATCCTTGTTAACCTGTAATTGCCATGCTATTGTTTGTCTTGATTGCTCTTGGTTGCTGTGGGCTTGCAAGTACATTCAATGTACTGACCTGGCGTGTCATGCTAGTTTGCAGGTCATGCCGGATTTGATTGCTTGTTTTTCATGGATTCCTTGTTTGTGAGCTAGGATAAGTGTACCAGCCAGAGTCCCTACGGAGTGGAGTTCATCACCGTCATCGCTGTTCCGCTGCTAGAAGTCATTCTGCTGCTTCGTGTTGTTCTGCTGCTTGCATGGAGCAACCGTGGCAGGCGTAGTGTCGCCATGCCAATGCAATCCCCTTGTATCCATATAGCTTATAATAAAGAGTTGATTTGTTCTATGCTAAGCAGTGCCATATTCCAGAAGACTTCTCCTCGATCTCTGGGCTGGAATATAGGCGTTCCGGTTTCTTTGAGCCGGGGTGCCACATGCTTGGTATCAGAGCAGGTCTGGTTGTAGGAGGCCCTAGCCCGCGCGAGCGTTAGAAAGCGGTAGTATAGAGCCCAGGTTGTTTGTTGCACTTGATTGCTGCATTTGTTTGTTGCATAGCATGCATATAGATTATTATCTGGTCACTGATAGTAATCTTGCGTGTGTAGGTGGTATCGGTTTCGATCCACTGCTTGCACCCTCCCTCTTTGCACGATATATTCGAATTCAACATAACATGGATTGAAAAATTGAAATTCGAGATCCTGGCATTTGTAATCATATAAAATAGTACATGACTCTTTCTTGTGGTGGGAATTGATTTGTTTTTTTGTTGTTGTTGAGGGAAGTGCGAATTGATTTGGTAGTGTACAGGCTAATCTTGTTCTCCCAATTTTTTTTAGATTTTTCTTGTAGTTTTTTCAATGGAATTTGTAGCAATATAGTAAAAGGGGACATCCTCGCGAAAAAAGAAGTAAAATGGGACATGACTCTCTTGTGTCTTGTATGAATTGTCTTTTTTGTACATGTTAAGATTCTTCTGCCAAATTTCAAGCAGCGCCTTGTTATGCCGAAATTTCAAGCTAGCATCTCTGTCTATTATGCTATGAAACTCCCGCCACTTCAAGCCGCGCCGCGCCTTGTTATCCCAAAATTTTGACGCGCGCGAAAACTCCCTCCTCATCCGAAATCAGTCGCGCAGCCCAGACACGCGAAATCCCCCTTCTACCCCTCAACCGGAAATGTCGCCTCGACGTCGCGTGGTCAAATCTTGTAGGGGTACGTGCGTGACTTACCCCACATTTCGTACAAGCGCATCCCTAAGCCATGGCTCCCCCTACCTTCCCCTTCGCCCCCATTCATACACCGAGGCTGCCAAAACCCGCGAAACCCCACGCTCCTCCGTCGGCCTCCCGACCGCCGCCCAGCCGGAGCCTCTTCCCCGGCGATGTCGTCCACAACAATAGCTCGATGTCCCTCATTCGCCGCACCGGACGAGGATCCTTCATCCCGCCTGTTCAGCCGCCCCGTCCTCCACCTCCAAGGAGCGTCCCTGACGTTCACCTCGTCTATCGTGCCACCTCCACCCCCACAACATCGTCTTCACCTACCCGACCGAAACCGCGGGCGGCACCCTCACCAATTCCACCGATGAAGCCGAGGCCTACTCGGCGCCACAAAGGAGGTTCTGCACTCACCACTGCATTTTATTTTGTATCCGACCTCATGGGGCTGCCAGTGTTTGATACCGAGCAGCCATGGCGGGTCTCCATCGACGGCGCCGTCACCGACCACTTCCTCCATGGCATGTCTCCCCCATGTCATTGCTTCCTCAGCGACGACTTCCACACCAGCACTAGCTGCTACTGCTCCAGCTCTCGCTCGCGCTCCGGCTCTGCTCTTGTTTTCGATCACTTTGCTACTCTGCTCTTGCTTTTGTGCGTGTTGCTGCTCTGTTCTGTTCTTGTTGTCGATCGCACTGCTGCTCTGCTCTTGCTCTTGTTCGTGCTGTTGGTCTGCTCTACTCTTGCTCTCGCACGCGCTGCCGGTGCTGCTACACGACCTACGGCAGCTACAGGAGTTGCTACTTTAGCACTCGCTCACGGTGCTGCTGCATGACCTGCTCTCTACTAGTGTGTTCCCTGCTCGAGCGGCTGCTGATTTAGATCAATGCTTCTCTGCTACCAGTGCTCGAACGACCTAAACTTCCATTGCGGTGCTCTGCTACTAGTTCAATCTGTTTCATCAGTAAAATTCAGTTTCCACAGTAAAATTCAGTTTCGACTCTAAAGTTCAGTTTCTTCAGTTAAGTTCAGTGTCAACAGTATTTACAGCATCTGTTAGAGTGGCCGCGGCTGATGCATTTTACATCTAGCACTTTTTGGTGATGTATTTTACATCATCTATTGCAGATGCTATTAGAATCCCACTTCAGATTAACGTTGTCTGTCTTGTCCTGCTTCGGCCTCGCCGTTGTACACCTCACCGGAGCTGCTCCAACAATGTAATTGTCCATCACAGCAGGGCAGTACCCTCAGCGCCGTCTCTAGAGGCCTCAGATCTTCTTCCTCGCCTCCGAGGGTCACACCAGCATCACCATCCTCCACGTCCAACCTAATGATGCTGAGGTCGACAAGGCTACGCCAAAGAGGTTGTACACTCATCGCATCACTTTTTTACTCTACATTCATGTCGATCCCTCAGGGATCCTTTGGTTCAAAGAAGTTGCAAATCTAGGAAGAAATGAATCATGGTCACAAAGTTAACAGGGAGAAAACTAAATGCTCTTTTGAATCACAATTTGAATCGGTTTAGCAAGATAGCCATTACATGATATTCATGTGGACCAAATAAGCTCACAAAAAATTTCGAGGGCAGGCTTCAGCCTGTTGAAGACTACCTGCTTGAATCGCCACTGGTTCAAAGAAAAAGTGAAGGAAAACATAGGAATTGGAAACTTTCCTATGGTACTACTATTCATGCATTTGGTTAGAAGGAATGGAGCAAAGAAAAACTGCAGGATTTTTTCCTTTGGTGTCTCTTTCAAAGAAAAAGCGTAGGATTTTTAATATCCACTTGGATGTCCTTTTCAAATTAATATGCATGAAGAACAGGACTAAGTTCATTACTGGCATAAGAAGATTCTTATTTTAATTTTTCATGTGGTTTGACTTTAATTTGACCATGTTTCTCCTTTCCTGTGTTCTTCCAATTCATGTGAACGCACCCAGGTTGACAGAAATCCTGTGTTTGCAAATGCTTTGTTTTGCACGTGCTTTCCTATCATATTCCTATGTTTTTCCTATCCCTGCATTTTTAGAATCCTCCAATTCTAAGGAGCCCTTACAGATTTACTTCATTTTCAGATAGGTGTCAAAGAAAACTATGTGTGTTTTGTCCCGCTCCTGCCGTGCCGTCATCCACCCCACCTAAGGTGCACCATCAACGGAAGCGTCCAACGTAGCAGAGATCCCCCCTGCAGACCTTCTTTTGCCACCTCAGATCATCTTCCCCCTTGCCGATAGCAACACCAACTGCATTACGATCATCAATAGAGCAGATGAACCTGAGGACTACACAGTTCTGGAAGAGAGGTCGCACTCTTTTGTGTTTGCTTACGTTATACATCGATTATTATAACCTACTACTTTATCATCATGTTCACCTCTTAGACTCCGAGTCAGGTCCAAATAATGTTCAAACTTCAGTTTTAAAATGCATGTGGGACACATATCACGACAGCAACGAATAGTATCTCTGTGTACTATCTGGTTCATATCGAGTCTTGTATGTGGTTCATGTTGGGCGGGCAAAAAAAAGTAGACGAGCCATCAACTATATTTTTAAACTGAAGCTATCATCTGCCTGCTATCATTAGTTTTGGATCTATCCACTCATTAGCTACCATCAGTCTTGATTTCTGCATGCACCCCTTAGGCCTTGATACATCTCCAATGTATCTATAATTTTTGATTGTTCCATGCTGTTATATTATCAATCTTGGATGTTTTATAAACATTTTATAGTCAATTTATATCATTTTTTTGGTACTAACCTATTGACATAGTGCCAAGTGCCAGTTGTTGTTTTTTTCCATGTTTTTACATCATAGAAAATCAATATCAGACGGAGTCCAAATGCCTCAAAACTTTACGGAGAATTTTTATGGGCCCGAAGGAACACAACGGGCCCTGGCTGCGCCTGGGGGTGCCCCGAGGGGGGCACAACCCACCAGGGCATGCCAGGAGTCCCAGGCGCGCCCTGGTGGGTTGTGCCCACCTCGGGTGCCCCCCGGACCGCCTCTTTGCTCTATATATACCCCAATATTCCATAAACCCTAAAGGCATCGACGAAATATTCATCCAGCCGCCGCAGAGTCCAGAACCACCAGATCCAATCTAGACACCATCTCGGATGGGGTTCACCACCTCCATTGGTGCATCTCCAATGATGCATGAGTAGTTCTTTGTAGACCTTCGGGTCCGTAGTTAGTAGCTCGATGGCTTTCTCTCTCTTGCTGGATTGTCAATACAATGGTCTCTTCGAGATCCATATGATGTAACTCTTTTGCGGTGTGTCGGAGTAAATGGCCACGGGTGGCCTAACCGACTACCCCTGGCTCTTCAAAAAGTTACCAGGCCATTCGAGCCTTCAAGCATTCAAAGCATTGGCCGCCTTCCCCAGGAGCCGACTCTCAGAAGGCGACCCAGCCTCAGAAACCTCCCCCAAGATAACTACGAGATGGCCGACTCCAGGGAGCCGATCATGGAGAATGCCGACTCCCAAGAGCCGGCCACGAAGAGCGCCGACTCCAAGAAGCCGGCCAAGACCGCACCCACCAAAACTACGCCCACATAATGGTGACAAGATGGGGTGTGGCTACAGTGCGGCCCACTACCCCCGAATCCCGAGGCAGGCATGGCCGCAGGACGCCGTACGGGTCAGCCATCTCCCGTCCGGCTCGGCACTGTAGCCATGCTGGCCTCAATGTCATCCACGACAGACGCCAGTAAGGCCCGCAGGCGGCGGGCCCCTTTAGCCAGAGAGAGGCACAAAGGCGGCCCGGCCTCCCCCAGTCGGCCAGGGGCGTAGCCGGCCCCCAGAAGCCGGCTACCCCCTCCCTCGAAACATGTGCCACATTAAGGAGACAAGACGAGGTAAGGCTACAGTGAGAGCCCTCGAGGCGGCACACTGTAGCCACGCTTACCTCGACAAAGCCCTCGTCATCAGGGGCGAGGCTACAGTAAACAGCCGCCGACAAGACCCCAGGTGGTGGGGCCGGCCTGTCGACCAATAGGCCGGCAGCCGGCGGGACCCACCAGTCGGCGGGCCCCATGGGCCAGCGGAGAAGCCGGCGAGCGCAGACACTGACAACTGGGACCTGCGCCCAGCCGGATTACAATTGTACCCCCGGGGGGTAGGCCTATATAAACCCCCCGGGGCACCCATGCAAAGGGTTGGCTTCTTAGAGTTACACACACACCATATAGAGAGGGAAGCGAGAGCTAGACTTGCTCTTCTTCTCCCTTGAACCCGACAGCTCAAGGAGCACTTGTAGCTACTCTTTCTGATCTAGTGATCATGCGGAGACCCCGCAGAGCAGGACTAGGGGTGTTATCTCCACGGAGAGCCCCGAACCTGGGTAAGATCCGCCGGCGAGCATGTCTTCGCCTCATCCCGTTTCCAGGCACCGGCGACGTCGTACTGGCTCCCACAATGATAAGCCACCCGTTGGCATATGTCGCACCTACCACCCGACATTTGGCGCCCACCGTGGGGCCAGGTGCACCATCGTCCGGAGACCTGTTCTGGACGGGAACCCTTTTCCTCCCCCGCGAGCGCAGCAGTGCCCGATGGCGTTTGCCCCGACGCGCTGCAAGGCGTCGACGACGCCTGCGCGACGAGCCGCCTCGCCGATCTGCTGGGCGAGGCTCGCATCTCCGATGAGCCCGCGTCCGACGCGGGCACGGACTACCCCGAGAGCCGCCTCGTCAGCCTCCTCGACCAACTTCACGTCTCCAGCGAGCCTGCTGCAGACTTGGAGTCGGTCGGCTCCACCGACCCGATGCTTGTCGATTCCGACACGGCATCGCTCGATGCCTACCCCTCCGACGTGGTGGTCTTCGACGACCCTCTCCCTCGAGCTGACAGCGGCAGCAGCGCCGTCACTGAAGTGTTGGTCATCAGCCACGTCGCCAACTCGGGCGAGAACGCTCACGACGCCCTGCAAGCAGCGATGCACGACTTATCCGTCCCCATCCCGGCCGACGCCGACGCCGAGACCTTGGAGGCATGCCGCCTCGCCCTCATCGCGGAAGGCCAGAAGATAGCCTCCATGAGATGCCTCACCGAGGCCCACCAGCGCGAAGTCGACCGCGCCGCCTTCGGTACGCCGCCGCGTAGCGGGCCGAGCCGAGCCGGCTTCGTCCAGAAGCGCGGCGCGGCCATCGCCGGCATGCTGGGGGCAGATTGCCCCGTCTACGCCACCGCGCTCGAGAATCTACGAGCCGCTCAGGCGGCCGCTGAAGAGCTGAATGGACTGGGAGCCGATGAGCTCCCCTACATGACAAGGCGGATCCAGCAGCTGATCGACGCGGCCGCAGAACGGCACGAAGCCGGCGCCCACGCTGATAGTCATCCCCCGCGCCGGGAGCACGTCGCGACGTCCCGATCGCCGACTGCGAGCGGCGCCCACGGGAGGAAAGACAAGGAGCCGGCTGCTAGCCGCAGCCGGACTCGTATCACCATCGAGCGCGACGCGGAAGGCCGCCCTCGAGCGGTGAAGCGCCAAGGAAATCCGCCTCCTCCCCCGCCTCGAAGGGAGAGACGTCCCACCCCGCCGCCTGTCACGCATCCGACTCTTGGTGACCGACTAGGCCGCCGCGAAGGAGTCGGCGAGAACGACGCCCGCCACTGGATCGACCGCCTAGCTTGATCCCTGGCGCTAGAAGAAGAAGACGATGTCGGCCCACCGTGCTTTGGCCCCCTCATCCGCGACGAGCCCTTCCCCAAAGGGTTCTCGCTCCCCAGAGACACGCCCAAGTACAACGACTCTGTGAAGCTGGAAGATTGGCTCATCGACTATTCTACTGCGGTCAGCATAGCCAACGGCAATAGACGCGTCGCCGTAAAATACGTCCCCCTCATGTTGCAAGGCACGGCGCGCACCTGGCTCAACAGCCTCAAGCCCTACAGTGTCAACAGCTGGCTGGACTTCACGGAAGTCTTCATCTGTAACTTCACCAGCACGTACAAGCGGCCTCCCAAGCCTCGCCAGCTCTCCCTATGCGTCCAAGGGCCCAACGAATCAACCCGCGACTACCTCACGCGGTGGGCCGAGCTCCGCAACTCCTGCGAGGGGGTGCACGAGGTTCAGGCCATCGAGTACTTCACCGCCGGGTGCCGAGAGGGCACCCTCCTCAAGCACCGGCTCCTCTGCGATGAGCCGGCTACCCTCGACGAGCTGCTGATCATCGCGGATAAGTACGCCATGGCCGACTCCTCGATGAAGACCGAGCTCCGAGTGGACGCCTCTGGGAAGGTGCTTGCTCCGGCTCCCAAGACGCCGGCTAGCGAGTCCAATCGGCGCCCCTACCAGAACGACCACAAGCGCAAGGCCCCTATGCCGCCTTCCACCAGTCGGCAGGTGGCCACAGTTGAAGATGAGCAACCCGTAGAACGGCCCGCTCCCAAGAAGAAGGGTGGCAGGCCGGCTTGGCAGCCGGCTTTCTCCTACGAGCAGACTCTCGACGCCCCCTGCAAGTTCCACAGCGGCGCGAAGCCGTCCAACCACACGACCCGAAAGTGCCACTGGCTCACGCGAATCTCCAAGGGCGAGGGGCTGGTGCCGCCTCCGCCCCCCGGCCCGCCGCCTCCAGCCCCCCAGCATCCGGCGGCTCGGCCAGCAGTCGGAGCCATTCAAGATGAGTTCCCTGAAGAGCACGCCGGCTACGTCGTCTTCACAAGCCAAGTTGAAGACAAGCGTAGTCGGCGCCGTCAGCATCAAGAGGTCAACGCAGTCGCCTCTAGCGCTCCCGAGTTCATGCACTGGTCCGAGAAGCCCATCAACTGGAGCCAGGCCGACCACCCAGAGGTGATGCCATCCCCTAGCTCCTATGCACTAGTCTTGGATGTCACCCTCGCGACGGAGAGGCGAGCTGCCCGATTCTCCCGCGTCTTGATTGATGGTGGAAGCAGTATCAATATACTGTACCGCGACACCATGGAGAAGCTGAACATCAAGGCGAAGCAGCTCATGCCAAGCCGGACCGTGTTCCATGGCATCGTGCCCGGCTTGTCTTGTTCCCCGATCGGCAAGATCAAGATGGATGTTCTCTTCGGAGACAAGGATCATTTTCGCCGAGAAGCGATCTGGTTTGAGGTAGTGGATCTGGAGAGCCCCTACCATGCTTTGCTTGGCCGACCTGCTCTGGCCAAGTTCATGGCTGTGCCCCACTACGCCTACCTAAAGATGAAGATGCCGAGCTCGAAGGGGATCATCACCGTAGCCGGCGACTACAAGAAGTCCATCGAGTGCGCCATGGCCAGTAGTCGGCTGGCCGAGTCCCTCGTAGTGGCAGAAGAGAAGAAGATGCTGGAACGGGTTGTGGCCATGGCCGGCCAGCAGCCGGCTTTGTCCCCCAACCCCAAAGATTATGATGCGCAGGGCTCCTTCCAGCCGGCCAAGGAGACGAAGAAGGTACCTCTGGACCCGGAGAATCCGGAAAGGTTTGCTATCATTGGGGCAAACCTGGACAGTAAATAGGAAGGCGAGCTCGTCGAATTCCTCCGTGAGAATCGAGACATCTTTGCATGGTCCCCAAAGGACATGCCGGGTGTCCTGAAGGATTTCGCCGACCACAAATTTGCACGCCCGAGCCGACGCGAAGCTGGTCAAGCAGCCCCTCCGCCGACTGTCCGAAGAGAAGCGAAGAATCGTAGGAGAAGAGATAGCCAGGCTCCTCACCGCTGGCTTTATTATGGAAGTATTTTTTCCAGAATGGCTTGCCAACCCAGTCTTGGTTTTGAAAAAGAATAACAAGTGGCGTATGTGTATAGACTACACCAGCCTCAACAAGGCCTGCCCCAAGGATCCGTTTGCTTTGCCACGGATTGACCAAGTGATAGACTCCACAGCCGGATGGGAGCTGTTGAGTTTTTTGGATGCCTACTCAGGGTACCATCAAATCAAGTTGGACCCAGCAGACCGACTGAAGACTGCCTTCATCACACCATTCGGAGCTTTTTGTTACCTGACTATGACATTCGGCCTCAGGAATGCCGGTGCCACTTTTCAGCGTTGCATGCAGAAATGCCTCCTCAAGCAACTCGGCAGAAATGCCCACGTCTACGTAGACGACATTGTGGTGAAGACAGAGAAGCGCGGCACCCTGCTGGAGGACCTCAAAGAAACATTCGCCAACTTGCGCCGAGTCCAAATCAAGCTCAACCCCGAGAAATGCGTGTTCGGAGTACCAGCCGGCCAGCTGTTAGGCTTTCTGGTCTCCGAACGCGGCATCGAGTGCAACCCTGTGAAGATCAAGGCCATCGAGAGGATGGAGATTCCCACCAAATTGCGAGATGTGCAGAAGTTCACCGGGTGCTTGGCCTCCCTAAACCGCTTTATCAGCCGGCTAGGAGAAAAGGCTCTCCCCCTGTACCAACTCATGAAGAAGTCCACTCACTTCGAGTGGAATGACCAAGCCGACCAAGCCTTCCATGAGCTGAAGAAGATGCTGACCACTCCACCTGTCCTGGCGGCACCGACTGAGAAGGAGCCCATGCTTCTCTACATTGCCACGACTAGCCGAGTGGTCAGTACAGTTGTCGTGGTCCAGCGCCCAGAGGAAGGCCGAGCCCAGCTAGTTCAAAGGCCGGTGTATTATCTAAGCGAGGTACTATCCAGCTCAAAGCAAAACTGCCCGCACTACCAGAAGATGTGCTATGGGGTGTACTTCGCCGCCAAGAAGCTGAAGCCCTACTTCCAAGAGCATCCCATCACGGTCGTGTGCACTGCCCCGCTTGCTGAGATCATAGGCAGCCGGGATGCATCCGGCCGGGTGGCTAAATGGGCCATTGCATTGGCACCATACACAATCTTCTACCAACCCCGCACCACCATCAAGTCCCAAGCATTGGCTGACTTCCTCATCGACTGGGCCGAGACCCAGTACCTACCGCCGGCTCCTGACTCTACCCATTGGCGGATGCACTTCGACGGGTCCAAGATGCGCACCGGTTTAGGAGCTGGCATCGTCCTCACCTCTCCCAAAGGCGACAAACTCAGATACACGCTGCAAATCCACTTCGCCGCCTCCAACAACGTGGCCAAGTACGAGGCGCTCATACATGGGCTCCGGCTAGCCAAAGAACTCGGCATACGCCGGATCCTGTGTTATGGCGACTCAGACTTGGTGGTCCAGCAGTCGTCTGGCGACTGGGACGCCAAGGATGCAAACATGGCGAGCTATCGATTCCTCGTCCAACAGATCAGTGGGTACTTCGAAGGTTGCGAGTTCCTTCACGTACCAAGGGCCGACAACGACCAAGCAGATGCCCTGGCACGGATCGGCTCCACCCGACAGGCTATACCGACTGGCGTCTCCCTCCAGCGCCTCCTCAAGCCGTCCATCAAGCCGTCTCCAGAGTCGGACTCTATCTTCGTACCGCCTGTGCCAGATGCAGCCGGATCCGACTGGAGGAACCCCGCAGGCAGCACGGGGACTCCGACAACGGGCCCGGAGACTGCCGTGGTCGCACCCGGCCCGGGGACTTCAGAACCCGGCCCGGGGACTGCAGCAGTCGGCCCGGGGACTGCAGCAGTCGGCCCGGGGACTGCAGCAACACAAGAAGCGGTGGCCGACTCCAATTCCACGCCACCCGACCCACCCACCCGAGTCATGGTGGCCGCACTAACAGAAGAAGAAGTCACAGCTCCATCATGGGCCCAGCCCATCCTCAAATTCCTAGTCAACAGAGAGCTGCCGGCTGACGAGATCTCAGCAAGACTAGTGCAACGACGAGCCAGAGCATATGCAATAATCAACAGAGAGCTTGTCAAGCGCAGCGTCACTGGAGTCTTCCAGCGCTATGTCGAGCCAGAAAAAGGAGTGGCAATCCTCAAGGATATCCATCAAGGCGAATACGGCCACCACGCAGCCTCAAGATCACTTGTGGCCAAAGCTTTCCGCCACGGCTTCTTTTGGCCGACTGCTTTGGAAGATGCCAAAGAGATAGTCAAGAGCTGCAGAGGATGCCAAGTTTTCAGGTCCAAGCAACACCTGCCGGCTTCTGCACTCAAGACCATTCCCCTCACCTGGCCCTTGGCCGTCTGGGGACTAGACATGGTGGGCCCTTTCAAGACAGCCCGCGGCGGCTTGACACATCTGCTTGTCGCCGTGGACAAGTTCACCAAGTGGATTGAAGCGAAGCCGATCAAGAAGCTGAACGGGCCGACTGTCGTGACGTTCATCACCGACATCACTACTCGGTACGGCGTACCGCACAGCATCATCACCGACAACGGCACAAACTTTGCCAAAGCAGCACTAGCACCTTTCTGCGTGACGCAGGGTATCCGATTGGACTTAGCGTCCGTTGCCCACCCGCAGTCAAACGGCTAGGTCGAGCGAGCAAATGGACTCATCCTCTCCGGCATCAAGCCCCGACTGGTTGTACCACTGGAGCCATCGGCCGGCTGCTGGCTCGATGAGCTACCGGCTGTCCTCTGGAGTCTGCGTACTACCCCTAACAAGTCAACCGGCTTCACTCCATTCTTCCTTGTATATGGTGCCGAGGCCGTCATCCCAACTGACATCGAGTTCGACTCGCCTCGGATCACCATGTACACGGAGGCGGAGGCCAAGGAAGCAAGAGAAGACGGTGTCGACCTACTGGAAGAAGGCCGGCTGTTAGCACTCAGCCGGTCTGCCATCTACCAGGAGGGGTTGCGCCGTTACCACAGCCGCAAGGTCAAGCCAAGGTCTTTCCAGGAGGGCGACCTTGTGCTTCGGCTGATCCAGCGAACTGCCGGCCAGCACAAGCTCTCGGCCCCCTGGGAAGGCCCTTTTGTCATCAGCAAGGCACTAGGCAACGACTCCTACTACTTGATCGACGCGCAAAAACCAAGAGCACGCAAGAGGGATGACTCCGGCAAGGAGTCGGAGCGACCATGGAACGCGAACCTCCTGAGAAGATTTTATAGTTGAAAGCAGTATGTATCATGCTACCCTTTTGTATTAAGTACGAAACAACAGGCCCCCCGAGGAGCACTCGGGGACTGCCTTCTTTTATCTATGAAATGACGAGTGTCATATCCATGAATGTATTATTACATTTGATTTCCTGTCCGGCACCGGGTTCGACTAGTCGGCCCGGGGACTGGCCGCCTTAAGCTATATTAAATTTCTACCTGAAGTCAGACAAGTAGTGTGCCGGCTCCCAAGTCCTCTCTTGTTGAAAGTCACAGCTCGAAGAACCGACTGTCCGACTAGCAAGAGCCAAGGCAGAAAGGATGCCCACACGAAAAACGGCTAAGGACTAATGAACTTGTATAACGAAAAGACGGCCTCCGACCACGCTTGCCGGCTGTCAGAACAGCCGGCTGGCCGGCTTCCCAAAGACTTCGCTATAATCCAACAAAGCTAGAGTACTTGCCCTCCCAATTGGCCAAGCACTTCTCCAGCCACAGATTGCAAAGCAACTGCCTGACTGGCGAGGCGGCAACCAAGGGAGGGCGGCAAAGGAAACAGCAGAAGGATGAAACGCAAAGAACAAGGAAAAGCCAAACACTTGCATAGTCATATATACATATAAAGCCCCCAACAGGCCGGCAATCGACATAGTTCGAATACACCCCCAGTGGGTGGAATTGTGTAAACTTAACAGAATATTGTTCCAAAAGTGACAAGACAGGAAAATAAAAGATAGCAGACTAGACTAAGGTGCGATGTGGGAGCCGGGTTGGTCGGTGGAGACGGCGTCGCCGGCTGAAGGAGTGGCCGGCTGGCGGGTCTCGGCTTGATCACCGCCGGTGGCAGGCGACGCACCCGCGTGTGACGTGTTGCTGGAGGCACGGTCAAGGTAAGGCTGGCCGGCCGCCCCACCATCCGGCCCGGTGTCTTCACCCTCCTCCTCTTCTTCTTCGCCCTCGTCGCTGGAGTCGATCTCCTCCGCCGAGTCTTCGCCGTCTGCCGGGTTCAGCCCGAACCATTCCTCCGGCTGGGCAACACCGTTGTCATCTACCTCAGGGGCGAATGCGCTGGTGTCGGTGTAGTCGGCGATCGTCGAAGCCCGCCGGATGATAGCCGGCCGCGCCGGCTCCAGCTCCGTGTCGGCCTGCTGCTGCCAGGTAGCCAGCTGGTCCAGACTCAGGCCGGGATACCAGGGCTTGACGAACTCCAGTGCCCGCCTGGCGCCGGACCGAGCCGCCGAAGCCTTCCAGGCTTTGAAGCGGCCGACCGCCACCTCCAGCCAGTCGGCAGTCCGACTAGGGGTGCGGGGAACCACTTCGCCGGGCCAGAGGGTGGCCAACACATGCGCCCCGGCACATTGAAGCCGGCGGAGCAGTCGATGAGCCGGCTGGAGGCGGGCTTGGATCGCCAAGAGCTGCTCCTCCAGCGACCGACTAGCGTTTGGTGCAATCTCGGCGCCAGCCTGCCTCCGTGCCTCGCGGCGAGGTTCGATGATCTGGTTGGCGGCAGTAGAGTAGCCAGGGAAGTACTCTGTGCAAGAAAGAAAGAGAAAGAAGAGAAAACACCAAGTCAGAAAACGAGCCAAAAGCGGCAGGCGGCAAGAAAGGACGAAGAAGAAGGCGGCCGTCAACCAAATCTTCGATCTGGCCATAGCCATTGATCAGTGTCTGCCTTGCTTCGGCCCAGCCAGCCGCCTCTGTCTCATACTCGGCCTGGAGGGCGGCTTCGCTGTCCTGCACCGCCTTCAGAGCCGCCTTGTGGCTCTCCTCCTGGTCGGCCAACCTCTTGGCCAGGCGGTCATGTTCCTGCACCAAGGCGGCAAACTCGGCCTCGTTGGCACGAAGGGCAGCCTGAGACCCTCCCAGCTGCGCCCTTAGACTGGCGTTGGCCGCTGCAGGGACGACAGAGAAAGAAGAAGCAATAAGAAGAAGTCGTCAAGGAAGATCCGACCCGACTGCTCAGCAGTCGGCCCGAATCTCGGGGACTACACCTAGTGGGTGCGCTGACGCGCCCCCACGTGAGATAAAGGACGACGCACTTACCCCGGCTCTCAGTTAGGTCGGCGGTCTTCTGGGTCAGCTCCCGAGCCTGGGAGTTGAAGGCAGCCGCGCGAAGATTGTGGTAGTCCTGCAAGACAGGCAGAAGAGCGAAGTAAGAGCAAGAATAGCAAAACTAGATCCGCTAAGAAGTTCCAAGCCGCCTGCTCAGCAGCCGACTCGGAACTCGGGGACTACACCCAGTGGGTGCGCTGACGCGCCCCCACGGAAGAAACCAAGGTCAAAAAGCAAGATAAGAAGACTAACCTGGATGGCCGCCCGCGTCGCAAGGAACTCATCGTTGTATTTCCTCAGCGCCGTAGCCTGGGCTTGGAGCCGGGTCCGGACGTCCTGCGCGGCCACATTCATCACGGCCGTCCCTCCGCCCAGCGTCCACCCCGAGGTGGCGCTGGCCGCCTCCATATCCTGGGCCGATGAGCTGGAGCCCACGGCCAGCTGCGGCTCCGACGCAGCCTTCTGCGGCTCTGATGCGGCCTTCCCCGTGCGCTGGCGCGGCGGCATCCGGACCGCCAGATCAGTCCTCGCGGCCGGCTCGCCCCCGGCCGACTACGCAGGCGGCAGATCAGGCCGGCCGCCTTGAGCCGCCCCAGTCGGCGGGGCCGGTGCCGCAACCCTCTCCAGGATGACGATGTCGTCTTCCCTCTCCAGCCCCGGCTGGTCACCGCCGGCCTCTTCTGGCGGGGGCTCCGGGGCCCCAGGAGCCGCGACGCGCAGTGGGGTGACCAGCAAGGCTCCCTCCGCTATCGCCGCAGCCGTAGCCTCTGCTTGGGCCTTGGCTGCGGCGTCAGCGCGCGCCTTCGCCGCCTCCTCCTCCTGCGCCGCCTTGGCGGCGGCCGCCCTCAATGCCTCCACCTCCCGCGCCTCCCGCTCCTCCCGCGCCTCCCGCGTGTTCCGCTCCGTCGCCGCCTGAAGATCGGCACGGGGGTCCACGTGACGAGTAGTGCTCCCAGATCCTCCCGGCGACCCAATGACGGAGCCGGCAGCAGCCCGCTCGAGCGACAATGGAGCCCTGGTTTTTTGGAGAAAAGACAAGGACTCAGGAGCTACCAGAGAAAAGAAAAAAGAATACACGAAGGAGTGTATACTTACGCCGACACCGTCTGCGGCTGCTTCACCACCTTGCGGAAGAGGGCCGCCTTCGCGGCCGCCTCCTCCCGCCTGGTCGCTGCTGCCCCGCCTCTGGGCTTCTTCGGCCGACTGCCGAACAAGCCCGGCGCGGCACGACGCTTTTGCCTGCCGCCCCGAGCAGGCAGCGCAGTAGAGGAACCCGCGCCATGGCCAGGCGCCGGCTGGCGGCGTGGGACGACTTCAGCCTCGTCATCGTCCGGCCAGTCGTCGAAGCTGACTCCAAGCCTGGAGCCGTCTGCTTCGCCGCCAGCTTGGCCACCGCCCGTCTCGGTGTTGTCGTCCATAGCGGCCGCCCCCAAGTCGGGGTCCTCCAGATCGTGCTCCGTCCGGTCGGGGACGAATCGGCGCTCCGCGTCCGACCCGCTTGCAGGCCGAAAAAGAGGGCTCTATCGAGACAAGCCGACTAGTCAGAGTCGGCCAAAAGGAACTCGGCGACAAAACTGAGAGAAGAGAAAGAGAAAAAGAGAGCATACCGTGGGCGGCGGATGGGCTCGGCAATATGGCTCCTTGCTGAACTGCCACTCTACGGAGAGCTTGCAGTTCGCAAGGTAGTTCACCATATAGGCCACCTCGTCGTGCGACATGTCTTTGGTGCACATCCGGCTCGGATCGAGCTGGCCGCTCATCTGACAGATCAGATGAGGGCGGCTCTGGAGCGGGAGCACCCGGCGGGTGACGAAGGCGGCCAGCAGGTCGGGCCTCGACAAGCCCTCCGACTGGATCATCACCCGCACTTGGGCGACAGCTGCGGTTCCAGCCGGCGTCAGCATCACGGCCCGATAAGACCACTGGGTCCGCCTGCCTACCGGTGGGCCGGCTACGTAAGCCGGCAGATTGACGTAGTTGCCCTGCGGGGCGACGTTCTTCACGTAGAAGTATGACTTCTGCCATAGGTTCACCGACTGGATCAGCGTGATGACGGGGAAGGGGTTGTCGGCAGCCACCCTCCGCATCACGACGAAGGCACCAGTCTGAGCCGGCACGCCCTGCATGCGCGTGCCCAGCTTGGACTGGAAGAACTCCCCCCAGAGCTCAAGGGTGGGGAGGACGCCGAGGTAGCCTTCGCATAAGGTGACGAAGGCGGACAGCAGCACCACTGTGTTCGGGGTGAGGTGGTGCGGCTGGAGTTGGTAGACCTCGAGAAAGGAGCGAAAGAAGGCGCTCACGGGCAAGCCGATGCCACGCAAGAAATGCGAGCGGAAGACTACCCGCTCGCCTTCCTCCGGCTCCGGCGTAATCTCCTTCGCCGGCGCAAGACGGACCTCCACCTTGTCCGCGCCGGGCAGCCGCCGCGTCTTGCGGAGGAACTCGACGTGATCCTCATGGACGTTGGAGCCGTCCCAATCCCCGCGGAACTGCATCATGGCGTAGGGCTGGCGAGAATGAGCGCGGCGGCGGAGGATCGAGTGGTGGCGCGGTGCGGCGGCGAGGCGCTGTCGCAAGAAAGAGCAAAAGGAAGAAGATGGCGGAGAGGGGAGGGGCGTGCGAGCGCCTGCCGCTCTCCCCCTCCCCCTACTTATAGCTTCGCACGGTGAAGCCGGGGAGGCAGGGCGTGGGGTGAGACATGGGATTAACTACACCCACTCCCCCCACGCCTCGTGATTATTACGCCCTAAAGGCGTGCCGAAACCGCCGCAGCAAGACGTGCGGGCGGCTTCGGGCCGCAGAGAATCCGTGCCTGGGCCCGGGCGTAGGCGTGGTGGGCCCCCGACCTGCGGCGACGTCCCGTCGCGCGCGTGGGCTGGTAGGCTTTTTATCCATGGCGTGCCACGTGGTTTGCAGGTGGCAAGAGGCCAGCCCGCGGCCTGGTGTGCGCGCTGGCAGGCTCCCGCCCTCCGACTCCAAAAAATTTCGCCAAGACGGCACACCCAACCGAAGCCGGCTCCCAGCTGCCGGCTCGTCAAGATATGAAGCTGGCCGAGCTTCTCGACTCCCACCCAACCTCAAAGCTCAATCAGCTTCGGGGACTACTGTCGGAGTAAATGGCCACGGGTGGCCTAACCGACTACCCCTGGCTCTTCAAAAAGTTACCAGGCCATTCGAGCCTTCAAGCATTCAAAGCATTTGGCCGCCTTCCCCAGGAGCCGACTCTCAGAAGGCGACCCAGCCTCAGAAACCTCCCCCAAGATAACTACGAGATGGCCGATTCCAGGGAGCCGACCATGGAGAATGCCGACTCCCAAGAGCCGGCCACGAAGAGCGCCGACTCCAAGAAGCCGGCCAAGACCGCACCCACCAAAACTACGCCCACATAACGGTGACAAGATGGGGTGTGGCTACAGTGCGGCCCACTACCCCCGAATCCCGAGGCAGGCATGGCCGCAGGACGCCGTACGGGTCAGCCATCTCCCGTCCGGCTCGGCACTGTAGCCAAGCTGGCCTCAACGTCATCCACGACACACGCCAGTAAGGCCCGCGGACGGCGGGCCCCTTTAGCCAGAGAGAGGCACGAAGGCGGCCCGGCCTCCCCCAGTCAGCCAGGGGCAGAGCCGGCCCCCAGAAGTCGGCTACCCCCCTCCCTCGAAACATGTGCCACATTAAGGAGACAAGACGAGGTAAGGCTACAGTGAGAGCCCTCGAGGCGGCACACTGTAGCCACGCTTACCTCGACAAAGCCCTCGTCATCAGAGGCGAGGCTACAGTAAACAGCCGCCGACAAGACCCCAGGCGGTGGGGCCGGCCTGTCGACCAGTAGGCCGGCAGCCGGTGGGACCCACCAGTCGGCGGGCCCCAAGGGCTGGCGGAGAAGCCGGCGAGCGCAGACACTGACAACTGGGACCCGCGCCCAGCCGGATTACAATTGTACCCCCGGGGGGTAGGCCTATATAAACCCCCTGGGGCACCCATGCAAAGGGTTGGCTTCTTAGAGTTACACACACACCATATAGAGAGGGAAGCGAGAGCTAGACTTGCTCTTCTTCTCCCTTGAACCCGACAGCTCAAGGAGCACTTGTAGCTACTCTTTCTGATCTAGTGATCATGCGGAGACCCCGCAGAGCAGGACTAGGGGTGTTATCTCCACGGAGAGCCCCGAACCTGGGTAAGATCCGCCGGCGAGCATGTCTTCGCCTCATCCCGTTTCCAGGCACCGGCGACGTCTTACTGGCTCCCACAATGATAAGCCACCCGTTAGCATATGTCGCACCTACCACCCGACACGGTGTGTTTGTTGGGATCGATGAACTTTGAGTTTATGATCAGATCTATCTTTTTATATCCATGAAAGTTATTTGAGTTTCTTTGATCTCTTATATGCATGATTTCTTATAGCCTCGTATTTCTTCTCCAATATTTGGGTTTTGTTTGGCCAACTTGATCTACTATCTTGCAATGGGAAGAGGTGCTTTGTAGTGGGTTCGATCTTACGGTGCTTGATCCCAGTGACAGAAAGCAAACTGACACGTATGTATCGTTGCTACTAAGGACAAAACGACGGGGTCTATCTCTACATAGATAGATCTTGTCTACATCATGTGATCGTTCTTATTGCATTACTCCGTTTCTCCATGAACTTAATACACTAGATGCATGCTGGATAGCGGTCGATGTGTGGAGTAATAGTAGTAGATGCAGGCAGGAGTCGGTCTACTAATCTTGGACGTGATGCCTATATAATGATCATTGCCTGGATATCGTCATGATTATTCGAAGTTCTATCAATTGCCCAACAGTAATTTGTTTACCCACCGTTTGCTATTTTTCTCGAGAGAAGCCACTAGTAAACCTACGCCCCCCGGGTCTTCTTTCTCATATATTTGCCTTTGCGATCTACTTTCTCTTGCACTTATTTTCAGATCTATTAAACCAAAAATACCAAAATACTTTGCTGCACTTTATTTTATTTGTGATATATTTATTCAATCTATTACAATCTCCCGTCTGCGCACCGTTTCTGGCGCCGTTACCCGAATGGGATTGACAACCCCTTTAACACGTTGGGTTGCGAGTGGTTGTTATTTGTGTGCAGGGGCTGTTTATGTTGTGTTGCTTTGTTCTCCTACTGGTTCGATAACCTTGGTTTCATATCTGAGGGAAATACCTACCGCCGCTGTGCGTCATCCCTTCCTCTTTGGGGAAATACCGATGTAGCTTTAAGCGATATCAAAAGGAATTTCTGGCGCTGTTGCCGGGGAGGATCTTCAACATATACCAGGTTCCTAATCACAAATCTCATCTCCTCGCAATTTACATTATTTGCCATTTTCCTCTCGTTGTCCTCTCCCCCACTTCACAAAAATTTGCCGTTTTATTCGCCTCTCTTTTTCGTTCGCCTTTTTCTCGTCAGATCTGTTCTTTGAAATCATGAGTGATTTCAGTATGGCACCAGCAGATGATGGCCTAACTCCTAAGATAGGACGTATGGGCAATCTGGATGCTAAAACCTTTATCTTGGGGGCAAGGGAACGTTATGGGAAAAGAACGTATCCAAGAATTTTTCAATTGTGTTGGAAATCTAAGTCTTGATGATGCTCCTATACTTAAAACTACTAGATCTTATGCGGATGCTATGTCACCACTAGTTCTGAAACTTGAAAGTAAATTTATTCGTACTCATCCTACTTTGCAAAGATTGTTTTTTGAGCTTCCCGAAATAAAGAATCCTAGGGCTAAAAAGTTAGCCACTCGTTCGTATGAACGAGTTTGACTACATAATTCGGGAAGCTAGGGAGATCTTTGATTTTATGGTATGAATCGTGAAAAACCCGTGATAGATGAAATTCTTTACAATAGTGACTATGCATTAAGGCATTTACTTGGGGATAATAAGATCTTTGATGAGAATCTTAAAAAGGAAGTCCCTGTTCTAGATATAATCCAACAAGTTTTTAATAATGTTAATCAAAACTACTCCTGGATTGTTGCGGGAAATCAAAAGGGGTATGATGGAAACCAACTTAGGATCGCTAAGGCCTCTATGGATAACATGTTTTATGTTGTGTTTACAAAGCCTCATGATGAAAATACCTCTAAGAAAATTAAGACCAAGAAAGACAAAACTTAGATCCTTGCTTTATGCCTAGCTAAGGGCGTAAAACTATAACGCTTGTTGGGAGGCAACCCAATGAATAAATTTTATTTTTTCTTTTTGATTTCTGTTCTTGAGTGTTTACACAATTATGCTACTGTTATGATTGTGTTTTTGTGTTTTAATTAGTGTTTGTGCCAAGTAGAACCGATAGTTGTTTGATCTTGCGCTAATGAAAACAATTCTCATTTCTTATCAGAAAGTGCTTTTGCCCTGATTCATTTTGCAGAAGATTAATATACAAATTTCTCCGGCCGTCCTTATTTTTCAGAATTTTTGGAGTTCCAGAAGTTTTCAAAATAGTCAGATTGCTACAGACTGTTCTATTTTGACATATTTTGTTTTTTTGTGTTGTGTGCTTATTTTGATGGCTCTATGGTTTTATTTGATGAGTTTTTGCCATAGAAAAGTTGGAATACGGTAGATATAATACAAAAACAAAATATGAATTGGTTTGATACAATATTTATAGTAGTGGTTTGCTTTCTTACACTAATGGATCTCACGGAGGTTTTGTTGAGTTTTGTGTGATTGAAGTTTTCATGTTTTGGGTTATCTTACGATGGATGAAGGAAGGATAGAAGAGCCTAAGCTTGGGGATGCCCCTGCATCCCAAGCTATTATCCAAAAAATGAGCAACCAACTAAGCTTGGGGATGCCCCCGAGTGGCACCCCCGGTTTCTTCCAACGACCATCGGTATTTTACTCGAAACTATATTTTTATTCGTCACATGATATGTGTTTTGCTTGGAGCGTCTTGTATGATATGAGTCTTTGCTTGTTTTATTTTGTGTTTTAGGTCATCAATCCTTGCTGGACACACCTATTTGAGAGAGCCAAAATTATGTCATGACTTGTTAAAATTGCTCTCTATGCTTCACTTAAATTTTTATGAGCTATGGACTTTCTCTAGTGCTTCACTTATATCTTTTTGAGCATGGTGTGCTTTAGTATTTTTGAAGAAATGCTCTCTTGCTTCACTTAGATTTATTTGAGAGTTAGTAAATTTTTCAAGAAATTCTCTCTTGCTTCACTTAAATTAATATGAGAGAAAGAAAGAAAATTATGCTCATGATCTTCACTTATATTTGTTTGAGCTTATGAAAAGCAACACATGAATATTAGTTCCGAAGTGATAGATATCCAAGAAGGATATAATAAAAACTTTCATGAAGATCATTGAATAAAATAAACTTGATTCTTAGTAATAGTTTTGAGATATGATGATGTGATATGTGAGTTATGTTGGTGAGTAATTATGCTTTAGTAAGAATATTGGCGTTAAGGTTTGTGATTCCCCATGCAAGTACGAAAGTCAATAGTCATGCAATGAAATTATATCCTACTTGTGGTGCATTATTCGGTGTTATTTATGCTTAATGCTTGCTTATGAGATTATCCGTTTCTTGGTTGGTTGCTTCTCAATCTTTTGCTAGCCTTCATTTTGCACTAAGTATGATCTCTACTTGTGCACCCAAAAACCTTTAAACTAGTTTATCCACATGAGTCCACTATATCTACCTATATGCGGTATTCTTTTGCCGTTCTAAGCAAATTTGCATGTGCGATCTCTAATTTTCAAAATAAACTTCTCTTTTGTGTGTTTGTTTCCCTCGCGGAGCGGTGAGGGGTGGCTAATATTTTCCATGCTAGATGTGTTATTCTCATGATGAGTGTTTAGTCACTTGTCATTGCACGAGAGTAAGGCAAAGGTATTAGGGATGCCCAGTCCCGAAATGCAAAAAAAATGAATTTACTTTATGTTGTAAAATAATAAATTCCTTGGAAAGTGTTGGTATGGAGGGCACTCGTGGATACGGTTAGCCATGGAAAGTGAAAGTATGATGAAAAAGGAATACACTTTATTTTCTGTTTGGGAACTGCCTATGATATATCTAGCATGGAAAGTGTTGGGAACTCTAAGTCGTTTTCATTGGTGGGATGGATACACCTCCCAAAATGTTTTTATCTCTAAGTTTTTTGCTTTGAGCTCTGGCACCTCTAACAATCCCTAGTTCCCTCTGCGAAGGGCCTTTCTTTTACTTTATGAAATTTTTATTTTGAGTCTCCATCTTCTCTTATAAAAGCACCAACTAGGGGGCAATATGATTGTACTTAAGTATTGGGTGTAGCTAATATTCGAGTGTGTTTCATGAATGGATCAATGTTTGAGCATGATGGGCTAGGGATAACTTATTTTAGCATTGATATTTTGAAAGACATGGTTGCTTGTTGATATGCTTGAGTATATAAATTATGTTGTCAAAACTAGACTATTGCTTTGAACAACTAAAATTCCAAATGTCCATGTTATAAAGAAAAGAAATATGATATGACATGTTAGGCAGCATTCCACATCAAAAATTCTGTTTTATCACTTACCTACTTGAGGAAGAGTAGGAGTTAAGCTTGGGGATGCTGATACGTCTCCAACGTATCTATAATTTTTGATTGTTCCATGCTGTTATATTATCAATCTTGGATGTTTTATGATCATTTTATATCATTTTTTTGGTACTAACCTATTGACATGGTGCTAAGTGCCAGTTGCTATTTTTTTCCATGTTTTTTACACCACAGAAAATCAATATCAGACGGAATCCAAATGCCCCGAAACTTTAGGGAGAATTTTTATGGGCAAGAAGGAACACAACGGGCCCTGGCTGCGCCTAGGGGGTGCACCGAGGGGGGCACAACCCACCAGGGCGCGCCAGGAGGCCCAGGCGCGCCCTGGTGGGTTGTGCCCACCCCGGGTGTCCCCCGGACTGCCTCTTTGCTCCATAAATACCCCAAACCATAAACCCTAAAGGCCTCGACGAAATATTCATCCAGCCGCCACAGAGTCTAGAACCACCAGATCCAATCTAGACACCATCTCGGATGGGGATCACCACCTCCATTGGTGCCTCTCTGATGATGCGTGAGTAGTTCTTTGTAGACCTTCGGGTCCGTAGTTAGTAGCTAGATGGCTTTCTCTCTCTCTCGCTGGATTCTCAATACAATGGTCTCTTGGAGATCCATATGATGTAACTCTTTTGCGGTGTGTTTGTTGGGATCGATGAACTTTGAGTTTATGATCAGAGCTATCTTTTTATATCCATGAAAGTCATTTGAGTTTCTTTGATCTCTTATATGCATGATTGCTTATAGCCTCATATTTCTTCTCCAATATTTGGGATTTGTTTGGCTAACTTGATCTATTTATCTTGCAATGGGAAGAGGTGCTTTGTAGTGGGTTTGATCTTATGGTGCTTGATCCCAGTGATAGAAAGGGAACCGACACGTATGTATCATTGCTACTAAGGATAAAACGATGGGGTCTATCTCTACATAGATAGATCTTGTCTACATCATGTCATCAGTCTTATTGCATTACTCCGTTTCTCCATGAACTTAATACACTAGATGCATGCTGGATAGCGGTCGATGTGTGGAGTAATAGTAGTAGATGCAGGCAGGAGTCGGTCTACTAATCTTGGACGTGATGCCTATATAATGATCATTGCCTGGATATCGTTATGATTATTTGAAGTTCTATCAATTGCCCAACAGTAATTTGTTTACCCACCGTTTGCTATTTTTCTCGAGAGAAACCACTAGTGAAACCTACGGCCCCGGGTCTTCTTTCTCATATATTTGCCTTTGCGATCTACTTTTCCCTTGCATTTATTTTTCAGATCTATTAAACCAAAAATACTTTGCTGCACTTTATTTCATTTGCGATCTATTTATTCAATCTATTACAAATTTCTTCCGTCCGCGCACCATTTCTGGCGCCGTTACCCGAAAGGGATTGACAACCCCTTTAACACGTCAGGTTGTGAGTGGTTGTTATTTGTGTGCAGGGGCTATTTACGTTGTGTTTCTTGGTTCTCCTACTGGTTTGATAACCTTGGTTTCATATCTGAGGGAAATACCTACCGCCGCTGTGCTGCATCATCCCTTCCTCTTTGGGGAAATACCGACGTAGCTTCAAGCGACATCAGGCCTTACATGATCTAACTATGTTTTTTATTATGTATGTTAGTTATTGTACACAATCGTACTGAACATGTACACAAAAAGAGAAGACTGTTGCGTGGGAATATAATGTCATGCAGACGCCGCTCCATGGTGGGTTCACTGGGGCCCCCCTCCCCCCATTCCAGATTGTATTCCAAAGGAAGATAATTGTTCAGAGGGTGATTCAGAGGGAGCCGACCACTCCTATTTACCCCCTGAGGTGTTTGCTCTAACCTGGCATGCTGATGTTGGTCATATCATGCATATGGCGCCTCGCATTGCTTACTTTATACATCTTATATGTCATCAACTTAGTTTAGATATGCTTTGTGTGAATGCCACCTGCTTGATTTCTATATCATATATGTGAATTATGTAATGCCATCTTGTTTAGCCAGGCATCATATACGTGAATCATGCAATGCCATCCTGTTTAGCCAGTCATCGTATATGTGAATGCCATACTATTTTTTCATCATGTATTCCATTTGTCGACAATGTTTGTACATTCATCTACTCTTTCTGTGCATCAGCCATTTGAGTCGATGATGCGAAAATCTCGAGTGAAAACATGGTCTTCTGAGCAGTCAGTGCTACCTGTCAATGCAGATTTCTTGCTGGTTACAGATAGCTCCTTAGAGGAGGGTTTAGAGACAGATGACCAGTCGTATTCCCCCCTAAGGTGTATGATCTAACTTGGCAAGGTTATATTTCTCATATCATGCATATGGTGTCTTGCATTGCCATGCCATCTGCTTAGATTAGACATGCTTTGTGTGAATGCCTCATGTTTACTTTCTATATCAGATATGTGAATTATGCAATGCCATGTTTTTAGCCAGTTATCATATATGTGAATTATGCACCTACATCCTGTGTAGCCAGGCATCATATATGTGAATTATCTCATGCCATCCTTTTTTTCATTACATATTCCATTTGTCGACAATCTGTGTATATTGAACTACTCTTCATGTGCATTAGCCATTTGAGCCAGTTATGGAAAAATCCGGAGTGAAAACAAGGTCTTCAGAGTAGGCAATGGTACCTGTTGAAGCATATATCTCGATGGTTACAGGTGGCTCCAAAAAGGAGGATTCAGAGACAGATGACCAGTCCTATATCCCACCTGAGGTGTATGCTCTAACTTGCAATGTTTATATTTCTCATATCATGCATATGGTGTCTTGCATTGCTTAGTTTAGATATCATATACACAATATTCAATGTCATCTGCTTAGTTTAGAGATCATAGATGCGAGTGCCAGCTGCTTAGTATATGAATGAATTATGTGAATTATATCATGCCATCCTGTATACTTAGACAACATGTATACGAATTATTTCATCCCAACCTATTTTAGAAAGACATCGTATAGTTATGTCGGGTCATCGTGTTTAGATACTCATCATATGTTGAGTTATGCAATTATATCATGTTAAGTTATCCATCATATATCTGAAACTGTGTCATCAATTATGTCATGTTAAGCCATCATATATGTGAAATTCTGTGATGCTGTCCTATTTGGTTAGACAACATATATGTGGATTGCCACATCTGTCTATCATACAATGTCTATACATTCAATTTGTTTTCTTGTTTATCAGCCATTTGAATTGGAGGGGGTGATGGCCATATCTAAGGGAGTAAAAACCCGTTCTTCACAAAAGATGGTGGTACCCGTCGATGCAAATAGAACCATGGTTGTACTGGCCCACGAACTAGCCCCACCACACATAATTGAGACACTTCCAGCTTGTACACCTACACTGTTGGACAGAGAACCAGCTACACCCCATCTAACCCCAACCCCAGAAGATAGTAACCCACTTCTAGTTGACACAACACCATGTCCACCACAAAGTACCCCACACGAGCAGTTTGTAAGGCAACTGCAATGCCCAAAGCACGAAGACCACCACAACAAACCCAAACTCCATGTTTAAAGCAGAAGAGCAACTGTTCTCAGGTCAGATTTCATAGCTATGGTGCATACTCCTTTGCTCTTGCATCACTGTATTTACTCATACCAACTAATTTCAAATTTGAAGGATCCAACTGAAACTCCAATGGCGCAACAGGTATCTTTTACACCTATTTCTTTAACTGCATTATTGTTCTAACTTCTTGCTCTATGTTGATTTCTGTTTCAGTTGTATAAATAGTTATGCTCTCATGTCATGCACATTACAAGTGTTGTTAGTGCTGTGTAGTTTCCCACACTTATATTTTGTCTACTGTTGTGTCTTAAAAAGATATGATTTGAACTATGTCTCTATCTTGATTTGCCAACATAAACTAGAATGATATAGACAATATAGTGACCATAGTACATAGATATATGTTTGTTTCATGTTGTTATCCTGTCCACCTTACTACTGAACCGGTTTACCAAAATGAGTTTCATATACTACATGATAAACCGTTGATGTGTCTGCTTGTTTCTCTTGTAGAATGTGAACAGAATATTGGAGAAGAGCTCCCCATTATGCAATGTATAGAAAGTAATGCAGATAAGGTTCAAGATAGTGAGACAATGCTGTTGGTCTCCAAGAAAGGTGATAAAAACTATCTTGTAGACAGTGAGACAACCCCTGTGTTGATGTAGTGTTCGAGTTAATGGCCACTACCACTGGCACAAGCTCTTCGAACTCGCTGCCTGAATCACTTCGGCTTCTTCAGTCTCAGCTACAAGATGAAAGGCAGCAGTTAGTTGTGCTACGGCAGGAAGCAGAAGGATTGAGGAAGTCCCTATAGAATTCAGATGCATACTTTCTGGTGCAACAACAAGCGCTGGAGGATTTTAGCGCCAAACAAGAGAAAACTAATAAGCTTGCTAAGCTTCTCGCCAGCATGATGGGTATCCAGGATATCGTTTCTTGAGCTCTTCTGAAGTGATTTAAGTTCTGGACTTGTTTTGCTGCCGTGTTTATTTGTACTGGTGGCCAATTTAGACCCAGTGTATGTAATATGATGCTTTGTTCCCTATATTTGCACTGGTGGCGAACTTTGATGCCCAGTGGATGTAATATGTGTAATAGCCGTAATAGCCCAGCGTAATTCGCTTGCTTATTTATTTCCTTATTGTCTTGTTTATTTGTTTGGTTGTAGTCACTGCATTTTAGCACCAAATATTTTTTAACTAGGCCACAATAACCATGGGCAACATACTAACCGTTGTAACCACGGTCCTGCTACGTGCCGTAGTGACCATGGGACTCCTATGGGCCATAGGATCTATGGACCTTCTATGGGTCGTCGAATCACTGGGCCTTCTACAGGCCGTATGATCGATTGGCCAAACATGGGTCGTACTATTTGTGGACCAATAATGGTCCACAATATGGGCCGTAAACAGGCTAGAGTGGAAATCGTCGGTTTATGGCCACACCATAACGGGCCTTAATAGGCCGATATGTATAACAGGCTTAATTCTATCGACAGGCATAACGGGTCGTTAATGCGCCGCATTTGATGATGCTTTGAAAACAGCCCAATGGGTTAATGGGCCACAAATGGGCCGACTGTAACCACGGGCTGAATTTGGCCCACAAGCAGAACAGACCAGTAACGGACCGTAAGTAACCGAATGCTGCAAATGAGCCCAAGAATAAATGGACCCTTAGAAGGCCGAAAGGTAACACGGGTTGGAAACGGCCCAATGGAATAATGGGCCGTTAATGGGCATAAAGCGATACACTATTCATTACAGGCCAGTTTCACCACGGGCCTTTAATGGGCCTAGAGTTACAAAGGGCCTCATGTGGGCCAAAAGACGTCATGGGACATACATGGGCCGGAAGTTAAATGGGCCGGAATCATATTGGACGACCCAGATGACGTTACTGGGCCTAATGCAGATATGCCATAACAGCCTGTGAGTTAGCGGGCTGTAAATGGGCTCTATGCGAATAGGCCGTTAACAGGCTTTCCATGGGCCGACCTGCTTCCTTTTGACCTGAATGGGCCACTATTGGGCCTTGCCACGTGTCGACGTATCATAGGCGCCTCCTATCCATTGCGCGGTTGACATTTGTCCCAACGCGGAGTTGACATGTGGTTGCTACTGCCAATGAAAAAATTTACACGTGGAAAATCCCCATTGGTCCGGGCAGTTAACGGGTTATCGGATCCTAACTGGAACCCGATAGCTTAACGGCGACCCATTCGGTGGATGCCATGTGTCGATTACCCTTGACGAAAGCACTTCCATGACGCACCATTTATCATCATGGAAGTGGACACTTCCGTGATGATAATTTTGGTATTGTCATGGAACACTTCTACGGCAGCACATGTATGACTATCTTGATTCTGTCATAAAATCGGCATGGATGTACATGCATGACAGAAAATGTGACCTACTGTGACAAACACGTATTATCACGGAAGTGTATTTTTTGTAGTGGCATGACGGCCATTAGCGGGAATGAGAGCTCCTCGAGCTTGGTGGGGTGGTCGGGGAGGGCTAGATGATAGTGGAGAGGGAGCTCGGGAACGGCTTAAATAGTTGGGCCGAAGTTGCCGTGGCTGGGGGCTGCCGCGGATGCGTGGTCGATGCTCTGGCGCGATAGCATACGTGTGCTCTCGTGGGTATGTTCGGACGTCGACATGAGAGAGCTAGTGGAGCGCCAGAGAAGCATGGAGGGCAGACGCAGTGAGGGCGAAATCCGGTCTGCCACAGTATCGGGGGCAGGGTCATTATGGCATGCCGGGGAGGAAAGAGGAGGGGAGAGGGCTCCAGAGCGAGCACATGGCTGCCATGAAGCTCTGGGACATGCTGGGGCATGCGAGAACGACGAGCAGAGGAGGGGCCATAGCTAAATGACGCTCGGGGCGCGACTAGACGGGCAGAGCACGCGCATAAGCTTGCCAGCAGCGCAGTCACCGCGTGTATCGACGTGTGCATGGTGACTCAGCTAGTCGACCATGTCAAGTGTGTATTCCCTCCAACATGTGACCTCTCTGAAGTGATGGTTCGACTAAAGACACTCTTGGCTGATGGGATGGGTCAGCTAATGTTTGTTGTAGCAAACTTGGGCCAACAGTTGAGGTAAACTGGGATGTTGAAATGGGGTAGAAAGGTGTCATAGAGGCTTAGGGTAGGAAGGACTAAATTCCTGTGAAATATGAAAGGATTTGAACCAAATTTGATCATAGTTGCTTCACAACTGCAAATCTGGTCCAGAAATGGAATTGGATGATGCACTCACATGGAGTGTTACATTGAGCTGAAATTTCGTGGATAGGAGTTATTTGGGCATATGAAGGCACTATAAAAATTTCATACCATTTGGATAATTAAAAATGGTACTTGCTTCAGAGTGCTTCATCCTGGGCAGAATCTTGGGAAAATTATAGAGAAATAATGGCAAGATGAAGTAATCTCAAATTTGTTGGAGTGAGGTTATAATGATAGGAGAATGTCCTGGTAAATTTTCTGAAATTATGGAGCAATATAAAATATAGTTGCTTCACAATCTGAAAATATGACCAGAATCAAAGATTGGATGGTGTGCTCACCATGAGCATGGAATCTTCAATATTTTAACATATCCAAGGTCCATATGATTCAAAGGAATTTTGAGAAGTTTTGGGGAATTTTGGGAATGACAAAAATGTAGTTTGCTTCACAACCTAGAGCAAAAAGAATTATTCCTTTAATAGAAAAGGAATATTCCAAAAAAAATTTGGATTTGGGCTAAGATGGGAATGACATGATCTTGGGATGGATTTGAGGATGACAAGCCACTTGAGGAAGAAAGAAGAGATGCTCTTCTCAGGTTTCAGGACTACAAAGCCCCAAAAAAAGCAATTCCAATCAAAGAAATCCAAAAGAAAAAGAAATGGCCAAAAACCAGGGTGTTACAATTTTATGACTAACCATGTGAATGACCAATTCTTGTTGACTCTCTAAATAGATATAAGTGATGCATGAGAGTTTAATTCTTTCTACAAAAGAGTTGCCCACCACTACTGCAGGATGCTGCTAACGCGACACTACGATCAGAGACCCTTTGACAAAACTGTGTGCGATGCATTAATCACAAATGGGGATGTAAAAAACCCGTCAAAAAAGGTGCAAAACATTTGCGATGGAGGATGCATCAAACATGATTCAGATTTTAGTTGCGTGTGCGATGCAGGGCACACGGTTAACCCGTTCGAACTGTTTGCGATGAGGCAGAACAACAGAAACGGGAGGCCATATCAATGTGTGTGCGATATACGGCATACAGTTCGCTCCGATGAACCGTTTGCTATTAGGGAGTGCAACATAAACGGTTAGCCAGATCAAGGTGTGTGTGATATAGGGCATACGGTTCACTCAGACGAACTGTTTTCAATTAGCGAATGCAACAGAAACGGTTCAACTTAACAAGATGTGTGTGATACGTGGCAAATAGCCGACTCGGATGAACTATTTGCGATGAGAATTTACAACACAGACAGTTAATATAGTTAGTTTGTGTGTGATTCTGTGTGTACAAAAAACTTTGAAAAATGCAAACGAGTTGCTTGCGGTGGCCAGGAGTATCGCACACGATGCGTCTACGAGTACTCGTGTGCGATGACTAGTAAGTTACACATGCATTTGCTTATGCTAACACTTTTGTGATAAATAACATGTGGCACCGGATACGGTATTCGGGTTGTGCGTGTGCTCCACTTAGTCTTCCCGCACTCCAGCGAATGCTTCCCGTGCTCCACATGGGTGAATTGTAAAATCCACGCCTATTCCCTTGACATGTCTCCAACGTATCTATAATTTTTGATTGTTCCATGCTATTATATATTCTGTTTTGGATGTTTAATGTGCTTATTTATACACTTTTATATTATTTTTGGGACTAACCTATTAACCGGAGGCCCAGCCCAAATTGCTGTTTTTTTGCCTATTTCAGTGTTTCGCAGAAAAAGGATATCAAACGGAGTCCAAACGGAATGAAACCTTCGGGAGCGTGATTTTTGGAACAAACGTGATCCAGAGGACTTGGAGTGGACGTCAAGCAACCAACAAGGCGGCCATGAGGCAGGGGCGCGCCTACCCCCCCAGGCGCGCCCTCCACCCTCGTGGGCCCCTCGTGGCTCCACCGACCTACTTCTTCCTCCTATATATACATACGTACCCCCAAACCATCGGAGAGCACCACGAAAACCTAATTCCACCGCCGCAACCTTCTGTACCCGTGAGATCCCATCTTGGGGCCTTTTCCGGCATCCCGCCGGAGGGGGCATCGATCATGGAGGGCTTCTACATCAACACCATAGCCTCTCCGATGATGTGTGAGTAGTTTACCTCAGACCTTCGGGTCCATAGTTATTAGCTAGATGGCTTCTTCTCTCTCTTTGGATCTCAATACAAAGTTCTCCTCGATTCTCTTGGAGATCTATTCGATGTAATCTTCTTTTGCGGCGTGTTTGTCGAGATCCGATGAATTGTGGGTTTATGATCAAGATTATCTATGAACAATATTTGAATCTTCTCTGAATTCTTTTATGTATGATTGGTTATCTTTGCAAGTCTCTTGGAATTATCAGTTTGGTTTGGCCTACTAGATTGATCTTTCTTGCAATGGGAGAAGTGCTTAGCTTTGGGTTCAATCTTGCGGTGCTAGATCCCAGTGACAGTAGGGGAAACGACACGTATTGTATTATTTCCATCGAGGATAAAATGATGGGGTTTATATCATATTGCATGAGTTTATCCCTCTACATCATGTCATCTTGTTTAAAGCGTTACTCCATTCTTATGAACTTAATACTCTAGATGCATGCTGGATAGGCGGTCGATGTGTGGAGTAATAGTAGTAGATGAAGGGAGGAGTCGGTCTACTTGTCAGGGACGTGATGCCTATATACATAATCATACCTAGATATTCTCATAACTATGCTCAATTCTATCAATTGCTCGACAGTAATTCGTTCACCCACCGTAATACTTATGCTCTTGAGAGAAGCCACTAGTGAAACTTATGGCCCCCGGGTATATTTTCCATCATATTAATCTCCCGTTATTTAAATTACTGTTTACTTTGCTTTCTTTACTTTTACTCTTTATCATAAAAATACCAAAAATATTATCTTAACATCTCTATCAGATCTCACTCTCGTAAGTGACCGTGAAGGGATTGACAACCCCTTTACCGCGTTGGTTGCGAGGTTCTTATTTGTTTGTGTAGGTGCAAGGGACTTGAGCGTAACCTCCTACTGGATTGATACCTTGGTTCTAAAAAACTGAGGGAAATACTTACGCTACTTTACTGCATCACCCTTTCCTCTTTAAGGAAAAACCAACGCAGTGCTCAAGAGGTAGCAAGAAGGATTTCTGGCGCCGTTGCCGGGGAGGTGTGTGTTGGTAATCGTAGCATAATTTTAAAATTTTCCTACGTTCACCAAGATGCATCTATGGAGTATACTAGCAACGAGGGGAAGGGAGTGCATCTACATACCCTTGTAGATCGCGAGCGGAAGCGTTCCAATGAACGTGGATGACGGAGTCGTACTCGCCGTGATCCAAATCACCGATGACCGAGTGCCGAACGGACGGCACCTCCGCGTTCAACACACGTACGGCGCAGCGACGTCTCCTCCTTCTTGATCCAGCAAGGGGGAAGGAGAGGTTGATGGAGATCCAGCAGCACGACGACGTGGTGGTGGATGTAGCGGGTCTCGTGCAGGGCTTCGCCGAGCTTCTACGAGAGAGAGAGGTGTTGCAGGGGAGGAGGGAGGCGCCCAAGGCTGTTGTGTGCTGCCCTCCCTCCCCCCCTTTATATAGGACCCCTGGGGGGCGCCGGCCCTGGAGATCAGATCCAAGGGGGGGGCGGCGGCCAAGTGGAGGGGAAGGTGTGCCTTGCCCCCCAAGGCAAGGGGAACTCCCCCTAGGGTTCCCAACCCTAGGCGCATGGGGGGAGGCCCAAGGGGGGCGCCCCAGCCCACTAGGGGCTGGTTCCCTTCCACTTTCAGCCCACGGGGCCCCCCGGGACAGGTGGACCCACCCGGTGGACCCCCGGGACCCTTCCGGTGGTCCCGGTACAATACCGATAACCCCCGAAACTTTCCCGGTGGCCGAAACTGGACTTCCTATATATAATTCTTCACCTCCGGACCATTCCGGAACCTCTCGTGACGTCCGGGATCTCATCCGGGACTCCGAACAACTTTCGGGTTTCCGCATACATATATCTCTACAACCCTAGCGTCACCGGACCTTAAGTGTGTAGACCCTACGGGTTCGGGAAGGATGCAGACATGACCGAGACGCCTCTCCGGTCAATAACCAACAGCGGGATCTGGATACCCATGTTGGCTCCCACATGTTCCACGATGATCTCATCGGATGAACCACGGTGTCGAGGATTCAATCAATCCCGTATACAATTCCCTTTGTCAATCGGTATGTTACTTGCCCGAGATTCGATCGTCGGTATCCCAATACCTTGTTCAATCTCGTTACCGGCAAGTCTCTTTACTCGTACCGCAATGCATGATCCCGTGACTAACGCCTTAGTCACATTGAGCTCATTATGATGATGCATTACCGAGTGGGCCCAGAGATACCTCTCCGTCATACGGAGTGACAAATCCCAGTCTCGATCCGTGCCAACCCAACAGACACTTTCGGAGATACCCGTAGTGCACCTTTATAGTCACCCAGTTACGTTGTGACGTTTGGCACACCCAAAGCACTCCTACGGTATCCGGGAGTTGCACGATCTCATGGTCTAAGGAAAAGATACTTGACATTGGAAAAGCTCTAGCAAACAAAACTACACGATCTTTTATGCTATGCTTAGGATTGGGTCTTGTCCATCACATCATTCTCCTAATGATGTGATCCCGTTATCAATGACATCCAATGTCCATAGTCAGGAAACCGTGACTATCTGTTGATCAACGAGCTAGTCAACTAGAGGCTTACTAGGGACAGGTTGTGGTCTATGTATTCACACATGTATCACGATTTCCGGACAATACAATTATAGCATGAATAATAGACAATTACCATGAACAAAGAAATATAATAATAACCATTTATTATTGCCTCTAGGGCATATTTCCAACATTCTCCCACTTGCACTAGAGTCAATAATCTAGTTACATTGTGATGAATCGAACACCCATTGCGTCCTGGTGTTGATCATGTTTTGCCCTAGGGAGAGGTTTAGTCAACGGATCTGCTACATTCAGGTCCGTGTGAACTTTACAAATATCTATGTCTCCATTTTGAACACTTTCACGAATGGAGTTGAAGCGACGCTTGATATGTCTGGTCTTCCTGTGAAACCTGGGCTCCTTCGCAAGGGCAATAGCTCCAGTGTTGTCACAGAAGAGAGTCATTGGGCCCGACGCATTGGGAATCACCCCTAGGTCGGTAATGAACTCCTTCATCCAGACTGCTTCCTGTGCTGCCTCTGAGGCTGCCATGTACTCCGCTTCACGTGTAGATCCCGCCACGACGCTTTGCTTGCAACTGCACCAGCTTACTGCTCCTCTATTCAAAATATACACGTATCCGGTCTGTGACTTCGAGTCATCCAGATCTGTGTCGAAGCTAGCGTCGACGTAACCCTTTACGACGAGCTCTTCGTCACCTCCATAAACGAGAAACATATCCTTAGTCCTCTTCAGGTACTTCAGGATATTCTTGACCGCTGTCCAGTGTTCCTTGCCGGGATTACTTTGGTACCTTCCTACCAAACTTACGGCAAGGTTTATATCAGGTCTGGTACACAGCATGGCATACATAATAGACCCTATGGCCGAGGCATAGGGGATGACACTCATCTGTTCTATATCTTCTGCCGTGGTCGGGCATTGAGCCGTGCTCAATTGCACACCTTGCAATACAGGCAAGAACCCCTTCTTGGACTGATCCATACTGAACTTCTTCAATATCTTGTCAAGGTATGTACTCTGTGAAATACCAATGAGGCGTCTTGATCTATCTCTATAGATCTTGATGCCTAATATATAAGCAGCTTCTCCAAGGTCCTTCATTGAAAAACACTTATTCAAATAGGCCTTTATACTTTCCAAGAATTCTATACCATTTCCCATCAATAATATGTCATCCACATATAATATGAGAAATGCTACAGAGCTCCCACTCACTTTCTTGTAAACACAGGCTTCTCCATAAGTCTGTGTAAACCCAAATGCTTTGATCATCTCATCAAAGCGAATGTTCCAACTCCGAGATGCTTGCACCAGCCCATAGATTGAGCGCTGGAGCTTGCACACTTTGTTAGCATTCTTAGGATCGACAAAACCTTCCGGCTGCATCATATACAATTCTTCCTTAAGGAAGCCATTAAGGAATGCCGTTTTGACGTCCATCTGCCATATCTCATAATCATAGTATGCGGCAATTGCTAACATGATTCGGACGGACTTCAGCTTCGCTACGGGTGAGAAAGTCTCATCGTAGTCAACCCCTTGAACTTGTCGATAACCCTTAGCGACAAGTCGAGCTTTGTAGATGGTCACATTACCATCTGCTTCCGTCTTCTTCTTAAAGATCCATTTGTTTTCTATGGCTCGCCGCTCATCGGGCAAGTCAGTCAAAGTCCATACTTTGTTTTCATACATGGATTCTATCTCAGATTTCATGGCTTCTAGCCATTTGTCGGAATCCGGGCCCGCCATCGCTTCTTCATAGTTCGAAGGTTCACCGTTGTCTAACAACATGATTTCCAGGACAGGGTTGCCGAACCACTCTGGTGCGGAACGTGTCCTTGTGGACCTACGAAGTTCAGCAAATTGATCTGAAGCTTCATGATCATCATCATTAACTTCCTCCCCAGTCGGTGTAGGCACCACAGGAACATTTTCCCGCGCTGCGCTACTTTCCGGTTCGGAAGGGGTGACTATCACCTCATCAAGTTCCACTTTCCTCCCACTCAATTCTTTCGAGAGAAACTCCTTCTCTAGAAAGGACCCGTTCTTGGCAACGAAGATCTTGCCTTCGGATCTGAGGTAGAAGGTATACCCAATAGTTTCCTTAGGGTATCCTATGAAGACGCATTTTTCCGATTTGGGTTCGAGCTTTTCAGGTTGAAGTTTCTTGACATAAGCATCGCATCCCCAAACTTTTAGAAACGACAGCTTAGGTTTCTTCCCAAACCATAATTCATACGGTGTCGTCTCAACGGATTTAGACGGTGCCCTATTTAAAGTGAATGCGGCAGTCTCTAAAGCATAACCCCAAAATGAGAGCGGTAAATCGGTAAGAGACATCATAGATCGCACCATATCCAATAGAGTGCGATTACGACGTTCGGACACACCATTTCTCTGAGGTGTTCCAGGCGGCATGAGTTGTGAAACTATTCCACATTTCCTTAAGTGTGTACCAAATTCGTGACTTAAATATTCTCCACCACGATCTGATCGTAAGAATTTTATTTTTCTGTCACGTTGATTCTCGACTTCACTCTGAAATTCCTTGAACTTTTCAAAGGTTTCAGACTTGTGTTTCATTAGGTAGACATACCCATATCTACTTAAATCATTAGTGAGAGTGAGAACATAACGATATCCTCCGCGAGCCTCAACACTCATTGGACCACACACATCGGTATGTATGATTTCCAATAAGTTGGTTGCTCGCTCCATTGTTCCGGAGAACGGAGTCTTGGTCATCTTACCCATGAGGCATGGTTCGCACGTGTCAAATGATTCGTAATCAAGAGACTCCAAAAGTCCATCTGCATGGAGCTTCTTCATGCGCTTGAAACCAATGTGACCAAGGCGGCAGTGCCACAAGTATGTGGGACTATCGTTATCAACTTTACATCTTTTGGTATTCACACTATGAACATGTGTAACATCACGTTCGAGATTCATCAAAAATAAACCATTGACCAGCGGGGCATGACCATAAAACATATCTCTCAAATAAATAGAACAACCATTATTCTCAGATTTAAATGAGTAGCCATCTCGAATTAAACGAGATCCAGATACAATGTTCATGCTCAAAGCTGGCACTAAATAACAATTATTGAGGTTTAAAACTAATCCTGTGGGTAGATGCAGAGGTAGCGTGCCAACGGCGATCACATCGACCTTGGAACCATTCCCGACGCGCATCGTCACCTCGTCCTTTGCCAGTCTCCGTTTATTCCGTAGTTCCTGCTTTGAGTTACAAATGTGAGCAACCGCACCGGTATCAAATACCCAGGAGCTACTACGAGTACTGGTAAGGTACACATCGATTACTTGTATATCACATATACCTTGGGTGTTGCCGGCCTTCTTCTTGTCCGCTAAATATTTGGGGCAGTTCCGCTTCCAGTGACCACTTCCCTTGCAATAAAAGCACTCAGTCTCGGGCTTGGGTCCATTCTTTGACTTCTTCCCGGTAACTGGCTTACCGGGCGCGGCAACTCCCTTGCCGTCCTTCTTGAAGTTCTTCTTACCCTTGCCCTTCTTGAACTTAGTGGTTTTATTCACCATCAACACTTGATGTTCTTTTCTGATCTCTACCTCAGCTGATTTCAGCATTGAATATACCTCGGGAATGGTCTTTTCCATCCCCTGCATATTGTAGTTCATCACAAAGCTCTTGTAGCTTGGTGGAAGCGACTGGAGGATTCTGTCAATGACCGCGTCATCCGGGAGATTAACTCCCAGCTGAGACAAGCGGTTGTGCAACCCAGACATTCTGAGTATGTGCTCACTAACAGAACTGTTCTCCTCCATTTTACAGCTGAAGAACTTGTCGGAGACATCATATCTCTCGACCCGGGCATGAGCTTGAAAAACCAGTTTCAGCTCCTCGAACATCTCATATGCTCCATGTTTCTCAAAACGCTTTTGGAGACCCGGTTCTAAGCTGTAAAGCATGCCGCACTGAACAAGGGAGTAATCATCAGCACGCTGCTGCCAAGCGTTCATAACGTCTTGGTTCTCAGGGATTGGTGCTTCACCTAGCGGTGCTTCTAGGACATAATCTTTCTTGGCTGCTATGAGGATGATCCTCAGGTTCCGGACCCAGTCCGTATAGTTGCTGCCATCATCTTTCAGCTTGGTTTTCTCTAGGAATGCGTTGAAATTGAGGACAACGTGGGCCATTTGATCTACAATACATAGTGTAAAGATTTAGACTAAGTTCATGATAATTAAGTTCATATAATCAAATTATTTAATGAACTCCCACTCAGATAGACATCCCTCTAGTCATCTAAGTGAAACATGATCCGAATTCGACTAGGCCGTGTCCGATCATCACGTGAGACGGACTAGTCAAGATCGGTGAACATCTCCATGTTGATCGTATCTTCTATACGACTCATGCTCGACCTTTCGGTCCTCCGTGTTCCGAGGCCATGTCTGTACATGCTAGGCTCGTCAAGTGAACCTAAGTGTATTGCGTGTTCCGAGGCCATGTCTGTACATGCTAGGCTCGTCAACACCCGTTGTATTCGAACGTTAGAATCTATCACACCCGATCATCACGTGGTGCTTCGAAACAACGAACCTTCGGTGCACAGTTAGGATGAACACTTTCTTGAAATTATTATAAGGGATCATCCTACTTGCTACCGTCGTTCTAAGCAAATAAGATGCAAAAACATGATAAACATCACATGCAATCAAATAGTGACATGATATGGCCAATATCATCATGCTCCTTCGATCTCCATCTTCGGGGCACCATGATCATCTTTGTCACCGGCATGACACCATGATCTCCATCATTGTGTCTTCATGAAGTCGTCACGCCAACGATTACTTCTACTTCTATGGCTAACGCTTTTAGCAATAAAGTAAAGTAATTTACATGGCGTTTATTTAATGACACGCAGGTCATACAAAATAATAAAGACAACTCCTATGGCTCCTGCCGGTTGTCATACTCATCGACATGCAAGTCGTGATTCCTATTACAAGAATATGATCAATCTCATACATCACATATATCATTCATCACATCTTCTGGCCATATCACATCACATAGCACTTGCTGCAAAAACAAGTTAGACGTCCTCTAATTGTTGTTGCAAGTTTTTACGTGGTTTGTAGGTTTCTAGCAAGAACGTTTTCTTACCTACGTATGACCACAACGTGATTTGCCAATTTCTATTTACCCTTCATAAGGACCCTTTTCATCGAATCCGTTCCGACTAAAGTAGGAGAGACAGACACCTGCTAGCCACCTTATGCAACTTGTGCATGTCAGTCGGTGGAACCAGTCTCACGTAAGCGTACGTGTAAGGTCGGTCCGGGCCGCTTCATCCTACAATGCCGCCGAAACAAGAAACGACTAGTAGCGGCAAGAAGAATTGGCAAACTCAACGCCCACAACTGCTTTGTGTTCTACTCGTGCATAGTAACTACGCATAGGCCTGGCTCATGATGCCACTGTTGGTAATCGTAGCATAATTTTAAAATTTTCCTACGTTCACCAAGATGCATCTATGGAGTATACTAGCAACGAGGGGAAGGGAGTGCATCTACATACCCTTGTAGATCGCGAGCGGAAGCGTTCCAATGAACGTGGATGACGGAGTCGTACTCGCCGTGATCCAAATCACCGATGACCGAGTGCCGAACGGACGGCACCTCCGCGTTCAACACACGTACGGCGCAGCGACGTCTCCTCCTTCTTGATCCAGCAAGGGGGAAGGAGAGGTTGATGGAGATCCTGCAGCACGACGGCGTGGTGGTGGATGTAGCGGGTCTCGTGCAGGGCTTCGCCGAGCTTCTACGAGAGAGAGAGAGGTGTTGCAGGGGAGGAGGGAGGCGCCCAAGGCTGTTGTGTGCTGCCCTCCCTCCCCCCCTTTATATAGGCCCCCTTGGGGGGGCGCCGGCCCTGGAGATCAGATCCAAGGGGGGCGGCGGCCAAGTGGGGGGGAAGGGGTGCCTTGCCCCCCAAGGCAAGGGGGAACTCCCCCCCTAGGGTTCCCAACCCTAGGCGCATGGGGGGAGGCCCAAGGGGGGCGCCCCAGCCCACTAGGGGCTGGTTCCCTTCCACTTTCAGCCCACGGGGCCCCCCGGGACAGGTGGACCCACCCGGTGGACCCCCGGGACCCTTCCGGTGGTCCCGGTACAATACCGATAACCCCCGAAACTTTCCCGGTGGCCGAAACTGGACTTCCTATATATAATTCTTCACCTCCGGACCATTCCGGAACCTCTCGTGACGTCCGGGATCTCATCCGGGACTCCGAACAACTTTCGGGTTTCCGCAACATATATCTCTACAACCCTAGCGTCACCGGACCTTAAGTGTGTAGACCCTACGGGTTCGGGAAGGATGCAGACATGACCGAGACGCCTCTCCGGTCAATAACCAACAGCGGGATCTGGATACCCATGTTGGCTCCCACATGTTCCACGATGATCTCATCGGATGAACCACGGTGTCGAGGATTCAATCAATCCCGTATACAATTCCCTTTGTCAATCGGTATGTTACTTGCCCGAGATTCGATCGTCGGTATCCCAATACCTTGTTCAATCTCGTTACCGGCAAGTCTCTTTACTCGTACCGCAATGCATGATCCCGTGACTAACGCCTTAGTCACATTGAGCTCATTATGATGATGCATTACCGAGTGGGCCCAGAGATACCTCTCCGTCATACGGAGTGACAAATCCCAGTCTCGATCCGTGCCAACCCAACAGACACTTTCGGAGATACCCGTAGTGCACCTTTATAGTCACCCAGTTACGTTGTGACGTTTGGCACACCCAAAGCACTCCTACGGTATCCGGGAGTTGCACGATCTCATGGTCTAAGGAAAAGATACTTGACATTGGAAAAGCTCTAGCAAACGAAACTACACGATCTTTTATGCTATGCTTAGGATTGGGTCTTGTCCATCACATCATTCTCCTAATGATGTGATCCCGTTATCAATGACATCCAATGTCCATAGTCAGGAAACCGTGACTATCTGTTGATCAACGAGCTAGTCAACTAGAGGCTTACTAGGGACAGGTTGTGGTCTATGTATTCACACATGTATCACGATTTCCGGACAATACAATTATAGCATGAATAATAGACAATTACCATGAACAAAGAAATATAATAATAACCATTTATTATTGCCTCTAGGGCATATTTCCAACAGTGTGCGCCAAGTCAAGTCAAGATTTGACTCCCAACAACAAGCCATTTTTGGCGCCGTTGCTGAGCCTACACAAGTCAAGACATACCAAGTACCCATCACAAACTCTTATCCCTCGCATTACATTATTTGCCATTTGCCTCTCGTTTTCCTCTCCCCCACTTCACCCTTGCCGTTTTATTTGCCCTCTCTTTCCATTTGCCTCTTTTTCGCTTACGTCGCTGTTATGGCTAGTCCTTTATCTACTCCTTTGTCTCCCGAGAATGAAGTTCTCAATTTTAAACAAAGGGAGGGAGAAAATCTAAAAGATGCTTGGTATAGGATTTGGAACGCTCAAAATAAATCTGCTAGAAAGCAATCTACTTCCATTATTCTTCGCAATTTTTATGTAGGCGTCACGCCTTGGAATAGATATATTCTTGATACCATTACCGGAGGAAATTTCTTGGGAAGCCATACTTTTGATTCTTATAATGCTATGATAGATTTGTTTGGCCCACCACCTCTTTTGGTTGACGGAACTATTTTAACTTTGGAACATGTGATGCAACGGCTTGAAATTATTGAAAATAAAGTTGCCACTGTAGAGTTGATTGAAAATTTGGATAGAAAGATCCACAACCAAATTACCCAATACAGATCTAAGGTAGGAGTTGCTCTTAATTTTTTTAAAGAAAAGGAACCTATGGTTAATGAGAAAATAGATCAAGATTCCACTAGAATTGATAAAATTGAGGATATTATTACCAACCTAGGATCTGCCTTTTCTTCCGTGAAAAACACTCCTTCTAATTCTAAGATTGCTAAATTGATGTAGATTCCTAAAAATAAGGGTGAAACTTCTAGTAAGGGAAATGCTGATCTCAAATCCATAAGTGTTCACCCCAACTTTCTCGCTATCCTTAAGGAACCTTTTGCTACAAATGATTTTCTCGATTTTGTGCCTAGGAGTTTGATAATTAATAAAAAGAAAGAAACTCCTAAGGGTTATAGGTGTCTTATTGAGGAATTTCCTGGCAATACCTAGATCTATCCTTGTTTTTATGCCTAGCTAGGGGCGTTAAAGGATAGCGCTTGGTGGGAGGCAACCCAATTTTATTTTTTTAAGTTTTTTTGCTTTTTGGTTCTGTTTAGGAATAAATCTTTGATCTAGCCTCTTTTTAGATTTGTCTTTTTGTTTTAATTAGTGTTTGTGCCAAGTTAAACCTATAGGATCTTCTTGGATGATAGTTATTTGATCTTGCTGAAAATTCCAGAAACTTTATGTTCACAAAAACAATTGTTAAAAATCACCAGAACATGATAAAATACTGATTCCAATTGCAGTAGATCTTTAAACAAATTATCTAGGTCGTCCTATTTTGGTATAATTTTTGGAGTTCCAGAAGTTTGCGTTAGTTACAGATTACTACAGACTGTTTTGTTTTTGACAGATTCTGTTTTTCGTGTGTTGTTTGCTTATTTTGATGAATCTATGGCTAGTAAAAGAGCTTATAAACCATAGAGAAGTTGGAATACAGTACGTTTAACACCAATATAAATAAAGAATGAGTTAAATACAGTACTTTGAAGTAGTATTTTGTTTTATTTCGCTAACGGAGCTCACGAGATTTTCTGTTAAGTTTTGTGTTGTGAAGTTTTCAAGTTTTGGGTAAAGATTTGATGGATTATTGAACAAGGAGTGGCAAGAGCCTAAGCTTGGGGATGCCCAAGGCACCCCAAGGTAAATCCAAGGACACCAAAAAGCCAAAGCTTGGTGATGCCCCGGAAGGCATCCCCTCTTTCGTCCTCATCCATCGGTAACTTTACTTGGAGCTATATTTTTATTCACCACATGATATGTGTTTTGCTTGGAGCGTCTTGTATGATTTGAGTCTTTGTTTGTTAGTTTGACACAATCATCCTTGCTGTACACACCTTTTGAGAGAGACACACATGCTTCGGAATTTGTCAGAATACTCTATGTGCTTCACTTATATCTTTTGAGCTATACAGTTTTTGCTCTAGTGCTTCACTTATATCTTTTAGAGCACGGCGGTGGTTGTATTTTATAGAAATTATTGATCTCTCATGCTTCACTTATATTATTTTGAGAGTCTTAAACAGCATGGTAATTTGCTTTAATTTTGAAATTAATCTTCCATATTGAGTTCATTGAATATCATGAGAAGTTAGATACTTGATAAGTGTTTTGAGATATAAAGGTGGTAACATTAGAGTGTGCTAGTTGAGTAATTGTGAATTTGAGAAATACTTGTGTTAAAGTTGGCAAGTCCCGTAGCATGCACGTATGGTAAAAGTTGTGTGATAATTTTCACACATAGGTGTTCTTTTATTGCTTTCCTTATGAGTGGCGGTCGGGGACGAGCGATGGTCTTTTCCTACCAATCTATCCCTCTAGGGGCATGCGTAGTAGTACTTTGCTTCGAGGGCTAATAAACTATTGCAATAAGTATATGAGTTCTTTATGACTAATGTGAGTCCATGGATTATACGCACTCTCAACCTTCCATAATTTTCTAGCCTCTACGGTACCGCGCATTGCCCTTTCTAACCTTGAGAGTTGGTGCAAACTTCACCGGTGCATCCAAACCCCGTGATATGATACGCTCTATCACACATAAGCCTCCTTATATCTTCCTCAAAACAGCCACCATACCTACCTATCATGGCATTTCCATAGCCATTCCGAGATATATTGCCATGCAACTTTCCACCATTCCGTTTATTATGACACGCTTCATCATTGTCATATTGCTTTGCATGATCATGTAGTTGACATCGTATTTTGTGGCAAAGCCACCGTTCATAATTTTTTTCATACATGTCACTCTTGATTCATCGCATATCCCAGTACACCGCCGGAGGCATTCACATAGAGTCATATTTTGAGTTGTAATTGTTGAGTTGTAAATAACAAAAGTGTGATGATCATCATTATTAGAGCATTGTCCCATGTGAGGAAAGGATGATGGAGACTATGATTCCCCCACAAGTCGGGATGAGATTCCGGACTAAAAAAAAGGGGAGGCCAAAGAAAAGAAAAAAGAAGGCCCAAAGAAAAAAAAAAGAAAAAAAATGAGAGAAAAAGAGAGAAGGGACAATGTTACTATCCTTTTTCCACACTTGTGCTTCAAAGTAGCACCGTGATCTTCATGATAGGGAGTCTCCTATGTTGTCACTTTCATATACTAGTGGGAAATTTTCATTATATAACTTGGCTTGTATATTCCAATGATGGGCTTCCTAAAAATGCCCTAGGTCTTCGTGAGCAAGCAAGTTGGATGCACACCCACTTAGTTTCTTTTGTTGAGCTTTCATATATTTATAGCTCTAGTGAATCCGTTGCATGGCAATCCCTACTCCTCTCATTGACATTAATTGATGGGCATCTCCATAGCCTATTGATTAGCCGCGTCAATGTGAGACTTTCTACCTTTTTTGTCTTCTCTCATAACCCCCATCATTATACTTTAATCCACCCATAGTGCTATATCCATGGCTTGCACTCATGTATTGCGTAAGAGTTGAAAAGGCTAAAGCGCGTTAAAAAGTATGAACCAATTGCTCGGCTTGTCATCGGGGTTATGCATGATGAGAACGTTTGTGTGACAATATTGAAACATGGCCTAACTATATGATTTTGTAGGGATAAGCTTTCTTTGGCTATGTTATTTTGATAAGACATAATTGCTTGGTTAGCATGTTTGAAGTATTATTGTTTTTGTGTCAACATTAAACTTTTATCTTGAATCTTTCGGATCTAAATATTCATGCCACAATAAAAAGATTTACATTGAGAATTATGCTAAGAAGCATTCCACATCAAAAATTCTATTTTTATCATTTACCTACTCGAGGATGAGCAGGAATTAAGCTTGGGGATGCTTGATACGTCTCCAACGTATCTATAATTTTTTATTGTTCCATGCTATTATATATTCTGTTTTGGATGTTTAATGGGCTTATTTATACACTTCTATATTATTTTTGGGGCTAACCTATTAATTGGAGGCCCAGCCCAAATTGTTGTTTTTTGCCTACTTCAGTGTTTCGCAGAAAAAGGATATCAAACGGAGTCCAAACGGAATGAAACCTTCGGGAGCATGATTTTTGGAACAAACGTGATCCAGAGGACTTGGAGTGGACGTTAAGCTACCAACGAGGCGGCCACGAGGCAGGGGGCGCGCCTACCCAACCCCCACCCCCCAGGCGCGCCCTCCACCCTCGTGGGCCCCTTGTGGCTCCACCAACCTACTTCTTCCTCCTATATATACATACGTACCCCCAAACCATTGGAGAGCACCACGAAAACCTAATTCCACCGCCGCAACCTTCTGTACCCGTGAGATCCCATCTTGGGGCCTTTTCCGGCGTCCTGCCGGAGGGGCCATCGATCACGGAGGGGTTCTACACCAACACCATAGCCTCTCTGATGATGTGTGAGTAGTTTACCTCAGACCTTCGGGTCCATAGTTATTAGCTAGATGGCTTCTTCTCTCTCTTTGGATCTCAATACAAAGTTCTCCTCGATTCTCTTGGAGACCTATTCGATGTAATCTTCTTTTGCAGTGTGTTTGTCGACATCCGATGAATTGTGGGTTTATGATCAATATTATCTATGAACAATATTTGAATCTTCTCTGAATTCTTTTATGTATGATTGGTTATCTTTGCAAGTCACTTCGAATTATCAGTTTGGTTTGGCCTACTAGATTGATCTTTCTTGCAATGGGAGAAGTGCTTAGCTTGTTGGGGAACGTAGCAGAAATTCAAAATTTTCTACGCATCACCAAGATCAATCTATGGAGTTTACTAGCAACGAGAGGGAAGGAGTGCATCTACATACCCTTGTAGATCGCGAGCGGAAGCGTTCAAGACAACGGGGTTGATGGAGTCGTACTCGTCGTGATCCAAATCACCGATGATCCTAGCGCCGAACGGACGGCACCTCCGCGTTCAACACACGTACGGAGCAGCGACGTCTCCTCCTTCTTGATCCAGCAAGGGGGGAGGAGAGGTTGATGGAGATCCAGCAGCACGACGGCGTGGTGGTGGAAGTAGCGGGATTCCAATAGGGCTTCGCCAAGCGCTGCGGGAGGAGGGAGATGTGTCACGGGAGGGAGAGGGAGGCGCCAGGGCTTAGGTATTGCTGCCCTCCCTCCCCCCACTATATATAGGGCCAAGGGAGAGGGGGGGCGCAGCCTTGGCCCTTCCTCCAAGGAAGGGTGCGTCCAGGGAGGAGTCCATCCTCCCCAAGGCACCTCGGAGGTGCCTTCCCCCTTTAGGACTCTCCCTTTCCCTTATCTCTTGGCGCATGGCCTCTTGGGGCTGGTGCCCTTGGCCCATATAGGCCAAGGTGCACACCCCTACAGCCCATGTGCCCCCCCGGGGCTGGTGGACCCCCTTGGTGGACCCCCGGAGCCCTTTCGGCACTCCCGGTACAATACCGATAATGCGCGAAACTTTTCCGGCGACCAAAATAAGACTTCCCATATATAAATCTTTACCTTCGGACCATTCCGAAACTCCTCGTGACGTCCGGGATCTCATCCGGGACTCCGAACAACTTTCGGGTTACCGCATACTAATATCTCTATAACCCTAGCGTCACCGAACCTTAAGTGTGTAGACCCTACGGGTTCGGGAGACACGCAGACATGACCGAGATGACTCTCCGGTCAATAACCAACAGCGGGATCTGGATACTCATGTTGGCTCCCACATGCTCCTCGATGATCTCATCAGATGAACCACGATGTCGAGGATTCAATCAATCCCGTATACAATTCCCTTTGTCTGTCGGTATGTTACTTGCCCGAGATTCGATCGTCGGTATCCCGATACCTTGTTCAATCTCGTTACCGGAAAGTCTCTTTACTCGTTCCGTAACACGTCATCCCGTGATCAACTCCTTGGTCACATTGTGCACATTATGATGATGTCCTACCGAGTGGGCCCAGAGATACCTCTCCGTTTACACGGAGTGAGAAATCCCAGTCTCGATTCGTGCCAACCCAACAGACACTTTCGGAGATACCTGTAGTGCACCTTTATAGCCACCCAGTTACGTTGTGACGTTTGGTACACCCAAAGCATTCCTACGGTATCCGGGAGTTGCACAATCTCATGGTCTAAGGAAATGATACTTGACATTAGAAAAGCTCTTAGCAAACGAACTACACGATCTTGTGCTAGGCTTAGGATTGGGTCTTGTCCATCACATCATTCTCCTAATGATGTGATCCCGTTATCAACGACATCCAATGTCCATGGTCAGGAAACCGTAACCATCTATTGATCAACGAGCTAGTCAACTAGAGGCTTACTAGGGACATGGTGTTGTCTATGTATCCACACATGTATCTGAGTTTCCTATCAATACAATTCTACCATGGATAATAAACGATTATCATGAACAAGGAAATATAATAATAACCTATTTATTATTGCCTCTAGGGCATATTTCCAACAGTCTCCCACTTGCACTAGAGTCAATAATCTAGTTCACATCGCCATGTGATTAACACTCATAGGTCACATCACCATGTGACCAACATCCAAAGAGTTCACTAGAGTCAACAATCTAGTTCACATCACTATGTGATTAACACTCAATGTGTTCTGGTTTGATCATGTTATGCTTGTGAGAGAGGTTATTAGTCAACGGGTCTGAACCTTTCAGATCCGTGTGTGCTTTACGAATATCTATGTCATCTTGTGGATGCTACCACGCGCTATTTGGAGCCATTTCAAATAATTGCTCTACTATACGAATCCGGTTTACTACTCAGAGTCATCCGGATTAGTGTCAAAGTTCACATCGACGTAACTCTTTACGACGAACTCCTTTTCACCTCCATAATCGAGAAAATCCTTAGTTCACTAGATACTAAGGATAAGTTCGACCGCTGTCATGTGATCCATTCCCGGATCACTATTGTACCCCTTGACCAACTCATGGCAAGGCACACTTCATGTGCGGTACACAGCATAGCATACTGTAGAGCCTACGTCTGAAGCATAGGGGACGGCCTTCGTCCTTTCTCTCTCTTCTGCTGTGGTCAGGTCTTGAGTCTTACTCAATACTCACACCTTGTAACACAACCAAGAACTCCTTCTTTGGTGATCTATTTTGAACTCTTTCAAAATCATGTCAAGGTGTGCGTTCTTTGAAAGTATCATCAGGCGTCTTGATCTATCTCTATAGATCTTGATGCCCATTATGTAAGCAGCTTTATCCAGGTCTTCCTTTGAAAAACTCCTTTCAAACAACCCTTTATGCTTTCCAGAAATTTTACATCATTTCGGATCAACAATATGTCATTCACATATACTTATCAGAAATGTTGTAGCGCTCCCACTCACTTTATTGTAAATACAAGTTTCTAACAAACTTTTTATAAACCCAAAAACTTTGATCACTCCATCAAAGCGTATATTCTAACTCCGAGATGCTTGCTCTAGTCCATGGAAGGATCGCTGGAGCTAGCATACCTATTTGCATCCTTAGGATCGACAAAACCTTTCTGATTGTATCACATACAACCTTTCCTTACAAAAACTGGTAAGGAAACTTGTTTTGACATCCATCTGCCAGATTTCATAAATGCAGCTAATGCTAACATGATTCCGACGGACTTAAGCATCGCTACGGATGAGAAAATCTCATCGTAGTCAACTCCTTGAACTTGTGGAAATACTCTTTGCCACAAGTCGAGCTTCATAGACGGTAACATTACCGTCCACGTCCGTCTTCTTCTCAAAGATCCATTTATCTCGGATTTCATGGTTTCTAACCATTTGTTGAAATATGGGCCCACCATCGCTGCTCGTAGGTTCAGTATTGTCCAACAACATGATTTCTCAAACAGGATCACGTACCACTCTGAAGTAGCATGCATCCTCGTCGTCCTACGAGGTTTGGTAGTGACTTGATCCGAAGTTTCATGATCACTATCATAAGCTTCCACTCCAATTGGTGTAGGTGCCACAGGAACAACTTCCTGTGCCCTGCTACACACTAGTTGAAGCGACGGTTCAATAACCTTATCAAGTCTCCACCATCCTCCCACTCAATTCTTTCGAGAGAAACTTTTCCTCAAGAAAGGACTCGTTTCTAGAAGCAATTACTTTTGCTTCTAGATCTGAAATAGGAGGTATACCCAACTGTTTTGGGTTTTCTATGAAGATGCATTTATCCGCTTTGGGTTCGAGCTTATCAGCCCGAAACATTTTTCACATAAGCGTCGCAGCCCCAAACTTTTAAGAAACGACAACTTAGGTTTCTCTAAACGGTGTCGTCTCAACGGAATTGCGTGGTGCCCCTTTTAAAGTGAATGCGGTTGTCTCTAATGCCTAACCCATAAATGATAGTGGTAATTCGATAAGAGACATCATGGTATGCACCATATCCAATAGGGTGTAGTTATGATGTTCGGACACACCATCACACTATGGTGTTCCAGGCGGTATTAATTGTGAAACACTTTCCACAATGTCTTAACTGTGTGCCAAACTCGTAACTCAGATACTCATCTCTATGATCATATCACAGACATTTTATCCTCTTGTCACGACGATCTTCAACTTCACTCTGAAATTACTTGAACCTTTCAATAATTCAGACTTGTGTTTCATCAAGCAAATACACTCAGCATCTACTCAAACCATCTGTGAAGTAAGAACATAACGATATCCACTGCATGCCTCAGCACTCATTGGACTGCATACATCAAAATGTATTACTTCCAATAAGTTGCTCTCTTGTTCCATCTTACTGAAAACGAGGCCTTTTAGTCATCTTGCCCATGTGGTATGATTTGCATGTCTCAAGTGATTCAAAATCAAGTGAGTCCAAACGATCCATCTGCATGGAGTTTCTTCATGCATATATACCAATAGACATGGTTCGCATGTCTCAATCTTTTCAAAAATGACTGACTCCAAAGATCCATCTACATGGAGCTTCTTCATGCGTTCTATACCAATATGACTCAAATGGCAGTGCCACAAGTATGTGGAACTATCATTACTATCTTATATCTTTTGGCATGAACATGTGTATCACTACGATCGAGATTCATTTTAGGTGCAAGACCATTGAAGGTATTATTCAAATAAACAGAGTAACCATTATTCTCCTTAAATGAATAACCGTATTGCGATAAACATAATCCAATCATGCTCAACGCAAACACCAAATCTCGATGGTTGAGGGAGCATGCGATGCTTGATCACATCAACCTTGGAAACACTTCCAACACATATCGTCATTTCACTTTAGCTAGTCTCCATTTATTTCACAGCTTTTATTTCGAGTTACTAACACTTAGCAACCAAACCGGTATCTAATACCCTGGTGCTGCTAGGAGTACTAGTAAAGTACACATTCGTATATCCAATATACTTCTGTCGACCTTGCCTGCCTTCTCATCTACCAAGTATCTAGGGTAGTTCCGCTTTAGTGACCGTTCCCTCATTACAGAAGCACTTAGTTTCGGGTTTGGGTTCAACCTTGGATCCTTCACTAGAGCAGCAAACGACTTGCTGTTTCATGAAGTATCCCATTTTGCCCTTGCCCTTCTAGAAACTAGTGGTTTTACTAACCATCAACAATTGATGCTCCTTCTTGATTTCTAATTTCGCGGTGTCAAACATCGTGAGTTGCTCAAGGATCATCATAACTGTCCCTGATATGTTATAGTTCATCACGAAGCTCTACTAGCTTGGTGGCAGTGACTATGGAGAACCATCACTCTCTCATCTGCGAGATTAACTCCCACTCGATTCAAGTGATTGTAGTACTCAGACAATATGAGCACATGCTCAACGATTTAGCTTTTCTTCCTTAGTTTGCAGGCTTAAGAAACTTGTCTGAGGTCTCATACCTCTTGACGTGGGCACTAGTCTGAAATCCCAATTTCAGTCTTCGGAACATCTCATATGTTCTGCGACGTTTCAAAAACGTCTCTTGTGCCACAATTCTAAACCGTTAGCATTACGCATTGAACTATCACGTAGTCATCAAAACGTGTATGTCAAATGTTTCGCAACATCTACAGACGACGCTGAGGTTCAGCACACCGAGCGGTGCATTAAGGACATAAGCCTTCTGTGCAGCAATGAGGACAATCCACAGTTTACGGACCCAGTCCGCATAATTGCTACTACCAACTTTCAACTAAATTTTCTCTAGGAACATATCTCAAACAGTGGAACTTAAGCGTATGACATAATTTGCAAAGACCTTTTGACTATGTTCATGATAATGAAGTTCATCTGATTATGAACTCCCACTCAGATAGACATCCCTCTAGTCATCTAAGTGATACATGATCCGAGTCAAACTAGGCCGTGTCCGATCATCACGTGAGACGGACTAGTCATCATCGGTGAACATCTCCATGTTGATCGTATCTACTATACGACTCATGTTCGATCTTTCGATCTCTTGTGTTCCGAGGCCATGTCTGTACATGCTAGGCTCGTCAAGTCAACCTAAGTGTTTTGCATGTGTTCCGAGGCCATGTTTGTACATGCTAGGCTCGTCAACACCCGTTGTATTCGAACGTTAGAATCTATCACACCCGATCATCACGTGGTGCTTCGAAACAACAAACCTTCGCAACGGTGCACAGTTAGGGGGAACACATCTCTTGAAATTTTAGTGAGGGATCATCTTACTTACTACCGTCGTTCTAAGCAAATAAGATGCATAACATGATAAACATCACATGCAATCAAATAGTGGCATGATATGGCCAATATCATTTTGCTCCTTTGATCTCCATCTTCGGGGCACCATGATCATCTTTGTCACCGGCATGACACCATGATCTCCATCATCATTATCTCCATCATTGTGTCTTCATGAAGTTGTCATGCCAACAATTACTTCTACTTCTATGGCTAACGCGCTTAGCAATAAAGTAAAGTAATTTACATGGCGTTATTCAATGACACGCAGGTCATACAAAAAATAAAGACAACTCCTATGGCTCCTGCCGGTTGTCATACTCATCGACATGCAAGTCATGATTCCTATTACAAGAATATGATCAATCTCATACATCACATATATCATTCATCACATCTTCTGGCCATATCACATCACATAGCACATGCTGCAAAAACAAGTTAGACGTCCTCTAATTGTTGTTGCAAGTTTTTTCGTGGCTTGTATAGGTTTCTAGCAAGAACGTTTCTTACCTACGTAAAACCACAACGTGATATGCCAATTTCTATTTACCCTTCATAAGGACCCTTTTCATCGAATCCTTTCCGACTAAAGTGGGAGAGACAGACACCCGCTAGCCACCTTATGCAACTAGTGCATGTCATTCGGTGGAACCTGTCTCACGTAAGCGTACATGTAAGGTCGGTCCGGGCCGCTTCATCCCACAATGCCGCCGAAACAAGATAAGACTAGTAGCAGCAAGAAGAATTGGCAACATCGACGCCCACAACTACTTTGTGTTCTACTCGTGCATAGAAACTACGCATAGACCTAGCTCATGATGCCACTGTTGGGGAACGTAGCAGAAATTCAAAATTTTCTACGCATCACCAAGATCAATCTATGGAGTTTACTAGCAACGAGAGGGAAGGAGTGCATCTACATACCCTTGTAGATCGCGAGCGGAAGCGTTCAAGAGAACGGGGTTGATGGAGTCGTACTCATCGTGATCCAAATCACCGATGATCCTAGCGCCGAACGGACGGCACCTCCGCGTTCAACACACGTACGGAGCAGCGACGTCTCCTCCTTCTTGATCCAGCAAGGGGGGAGGAGAGGTTGATGGAGATCCAGTAGCATGACGGCGTGGTGGTGGAAGTAGCGGGATTCCAACAGGGCTTCGCCAAGCGCTGCGGGAGGAGGGAGATGTGTCACGGGAGGGAGAGGGAGGCGCCAGGGCTTAGGTATTGCTGCCCTCCCTCCCCCCCCCCACTATATATAGGGCCAAGGGAGAGGGGGCGCAGCCTTGGCCCTTCCTCCAAGGAAGGGTGCGGCCAGGGAGGAGTCCATCCTCCCCAAGGCACCTCGGAGGTGCCTTCCCCCTTTAGGACTCTCCCTTTCCCTTATCTCTTGGCGCATGGGCCTCTTGGGGCTGGTGCCCTTGGCCCATATAGGCCAAGGCGCACACCCCTACAGCCCATGTGGCCCCCCGGGGCTGGTGGACCCCCGGACCCCTTTCGGCACTCCCGGTACAATACCGATAATGCGCGAAACTTTTCCGACGACCAAAATAAGACTTCCCATATATAAATCTTTACCTCCGGACCATTCCGGAACTCCTCGTGACGTCCGGGGTCTCATCCGGGACTCCGAACAACTTTCGGGTTACCGCATACTAATATCTCTATAACCCTAGCGTCACCGAACCTTAAGTGTGTAGACCCTACGGGTTCGGGAGACACGCAGACATGACCGAGACGACTCTCCGGTCAATAACCAACAGCGGGATCTGGATACTCATGTTGGCTCCCACATGCTCCTTGATGATCTCATCGGATGAACCACGATGTCGAGGATTCAATCAATCCCGTATACAATTCCCTTTGTCTATCGGTATGTTACTTGCCCGAGATTCGATCGTCGGTATCCCGATACCTTGTTCAATCTCGTTACCGGAAAGTCTCTTTACTCGTTCCGTAACACATCATCCCGTGATCAACTCCTTGGTCACATTGTGCACATTATGATGATGTCCTACCGAGTGGGCCCAGAGATACCTCTCCGTTTATACGGAGTGACAAATCCCAGTCTCGATTCGTGCCAACCCAACAGACACTTTCGGATACCTGTAGTGCACCTTTATAGCCACCCAGTTACGTTGTGACGTTTGGTACACCCAAAGCATTCCTACGGTATCCGGGAGTTGCACAATCTCATGGTCTAAGGAAATGATACTTGACATTAGAAAAGCTCTTAGCAAACGAACTACACGATCTTGTGCTAGGCTTAGGATTGGGTCTTGTCCATCACATCATTCTCCTAATGATGTGATCCCTTTATCAACGACATCCAATGTCCATGGTCAGGAAACCGTAACCATCTATTGATCAACGAGCTAGCCAACTAGAGGCTTACTAGGGACATGGTGTTGTCTATGTATCCACACATGTATCTAAGTTTCCTATCATTACAATTCTAGCATGGATAATAAACGATTATCATGAACAAGGAAATATAATAATAACCTATTTATTATTGCCTCTAGGGCATATTTCCAACATAGCTTTGGGTTCTATCTTGCGGTGCTCGATCCCAGTGACTGTAGGGGAAATGACACGTATTGTATTGTTGCCATTGAGGATAAAAAGATGGGGTTTATATCATATTGCATGAGTTTATCCCTCTACATCATGTCATCTTGCTTAAAGCGTTACTCCGTTCTTATGAACTTAATACTCTAGATGCATGTTGGATAGCGGTCGATGTGTGGAGTAATAGTAGTAGATGCAGGCAGGAGTCGGTCTACTTGTCACGAACGTGATGCCTATATACATGATCATACCTAGATATTCTCATAACTATGCTCAATTCTATCAATTGCTCGACAGTAATTCGTTCACCCACCGTAATACTTATGCTCTTGAGAGAAGCCACTAGTGAAACCTATGGCCCCCGGGTCTATTTTCCATCATATTAATCTCCCGTTATTTCCATTACTGTTTACTTTGCTTTCTTTACTTTTACTCTTTATCATAAAAATACCAAAAATATTATCTTATCATCTCTATCAGATCTCACTCTTGTAAGTGACCGTGAAGGGATTGACAACCCCTTTATTGCGTTGGTTGCGAGGTTCTTATTTGTTTGTGTAGGTGCAAGGGACTTGAGCGTAACCTCCTACTGGATTGATACCTTGGTTCTAAAAAACTGAGGGAAATACTTATGCTACTTTACTGCATCACCCTTTCCTCTTTAAGGGAAAACCAACGCAGTGCTCAAGAGGTAGCATCCCTCACCAGTTTCCCGCCACCAGCTAACGGCTTGCTGCATATAACCCAGGCGGCAATGCACCGCCGCGACACAATGCGAAGATCTAGTCCTCACCCATCTACCATTAGTTATTCCAAGCATGCCAGGCAACGACCAAAGCTTCGACGTCGACGCCTACCTGTGTTACATCTTCGGCGAGGAGAACGAGCCGGAGCAGGTCGAGGAGCAAGAGCTTCATCGGCCGGTGCAGGCACCATTGCCCGTCGGCAGTGATATCGGCGTCACAGTCCTTGGGAGCACAATCGACATATTGCAGAGGATGTGGGATGAGCAGTTTGCCATCCACCGTGCAAAAGATCCAGAGCTGCTCGGCGGCATGATCGACGACCCACCCGAAGAATCGCCGTCACCAGTGCTCATCGAGAGCCTGATGCCCCGCAAGGAATGGGCAGAGGACCTCTGTGATTCAGTCAAGACAAAGGCAGCCTGCGGCTTCATCATTGCCCGCGACGGCCATGTCAACCTCGATCCCGATGATGTGGTGGCCAGGCTCAAGCGCATCCTTGGCGGAGTTGACGTCCCTGATGAAGTAGAACATCACCAACGTGATATCTTGAGGATGCAAGTGATCGACGGAATTTGCTACCAGGCCAGAGACATGGAAATGGAGCGGTTCCGCGGAGTTGTCATGCGCGCGATTGCACGATGTCAAGCTCTTCTGGAAAAGGCCCAGTAGCCCCAAGAGCCTCCCAGCGCCAGCAGCTCCGTAGGTGGAGGCAGGTCGGGACACTCTGAGTGAACGGCCGCAAGGGTGCTATGTTGATCATGGAGTCCGAGAAGACCATCGTCGGAAGACCGCCAGCTTAGCCTATTAGCTTATATTTTATTATAATTGTATGCATATGTAGGTCGTGAGTGTTCTCGGCCTTGCTGCATTTGTCATTTTAAATTATCCTGAATATGTAAAAAAAATATTAAGTATTATTAACCGTTCCCATTGTAACTTTGCCTCAAAGGCGAGCAGAGTGCGCGCAGGGACGCCAGAGCGGAGCGCGCCGCGGCCGCCTCAACGGCGAGCAACCACGTGGTCAACCTTCTGCCATCAATAAATTTTGACCTTGTTTCTCGTCACATTGCTGATTACAATGCAATAAGTAATTGCAAATCGGTTCACACCTATCAAACTAATATGTGTTCACACTTAGCACCGGGCTATAAAAACTACCCACTCGAAAACTACTTCACAGTTTCTCTCCTCATCACCCACAAAACTGGTTTTTTCTGTCAAGTCGTTCCGCCATGACCGGTAGGAGGAGTTTAGGGTGGACATATAACCAGGCAGCAAAGACCAAGCCCGCGGAAGCACTAGAGAGGTCCCGCCGCGAAGCCGCAGCCGCAGCAGAGATGTCCCGGCGCACCGCGGAGCCCTCGAACGAGCTCTCACGGGAACGCGAGGGCTCTCACAAGCACATTCGTCGCGGCGGCCATCGCGACAAGCCGGCGTTCCTAAAGTCCTTCGCCAGAGACGACAACATTCTCGCTGGCGTCACTACGCAGCAGGAACTGGTCGACGGCTTGATGAAGCTGCTCAAGATCAGCGATGCCTCAGTTGACAAGGCAACTGGCCTCGTCGAGCAACTCATGGGTGACAATGCGAAGCTCCTCATGTTGGTCGCCGAGAAGGAGGAGGAGGCCACCGACTGGAAGATGCTGCATGAGCAGAGCAGTGCCTTGGAGATGACGCTGAAAGCGGTCATCGAGGAACTGATGGGTGGCTTGAGGAAGCTCCAGATCAAGCACGAGCAGGAGGTGGAGGAATCCGTGGCTGCTTTCAAGCAAAGTCGTGAGCAATTGAAGAAGGAGCTGGAGGATTTCGCCGCCCGGCGATCCATCGACGAGTAGAGACAGTAGCGACCCAGATCGTTGTCTGCAATTTCCTTCTTCTCTTGCCCCCGTGTCTTCCGGACTTTGCCGCATGTGGCATTTTTAATTATCCGAAATATGTAAGACAATTGTTATCTGCACCATTGTAAATTTGTCGTCGTATTATCCGTTGCCATTTTATTTGTGGTCGTATTATCCGTCGCCCCATGTGGCAATTTAAATTAGGGCGGAATACGAGTTGAAAACACGAACAAAGCAAATGCCGCCATGGGATCACAAGCAAACACCCTCCGTCCAGGTGCTTTAATTAACCCATTAATGGAGAAGTTGTGAGTGAGGCGGGCGGCGGCTGGTGCATGGAGGTCAAAGAGCTCGCTTCCCGGTGAGCATGGGCGGCCTTGCTGCTCGCACGTGTCCCGTTGAGCCTGCAAGGTGGACATGATGCACGCGTCCCGTCGAGCCTGCTCGGCGGACTGCTCGCACGCGTCCCGTCGAGCCTGCACGGCGGACTTCTCACGCTCGTCCCATCTAATCAAACAGCTGCGGGCACGCCATCGAGTATGGTTAAATTTTGACACGGTTAATATAATACAACCGTTTGTCATATTAACGTGTCAGTTTTTTGTTTCAAAAAGGACTTCGTTGGCTACTAATGTGTGCGCCTCTTCTCAAACTGGACGATTTTTTTACCACGGCATATATGTGCCATGTCATGAAACCATGCCAAGTTTCACGTTTTTTGTGTGACTTTTTGATTTACTGGGATTTAAAAACCGAGATTCTCAATGTTTCAGGACGATGACAAGTTTGTAATTCATTCCCATTCCTTAAACGAGACCTAAACATGCACCCAATGACACATGTACGATTTCCCACCCATTTTGCTTCACTGGAGCATGTGGTTGTAGTTCAAATTTGAATTATGGACTACATTAAATACATAGAAAACTTAGTAATTAGTAATATATATACAATGGCCAAACGAACCCTGTACAGTTTCAAATTTCAGCCCGACACTCCTGTTATTCTATGTTGCCTGTAGAAAACAAAGTTCAAGGCGAGAAGAGGCAGCGATTATCGTTTCGCCCACAAGAAGGGCATGTTTCCCTACCGGAACCACGAGGGTTGCGACAAGCTCCGGTTTGTAAAAGGCTTGTAATATAGCTTCGCCCAAATTGGACAATTATATGTACCATGTAGTGACACCATGCCAAGTTTCATGATTTTCTAGTGAGTTTTGGATTCACAGAGATTTAAAAACCGAGATTCGCAATGTTTGTGGCCAAGCCAGGACGGCGAGACGGTTGAATTCGTTCCATGGGATGTCACAACCCTAGCTTTAGCCTTGGTTTGTCTTTGCATCTCATCATGTCATAATCATGTTAAGTTCATGAAAGTTGAATTGAGGTTAGTTGAAACCCTCAGAAATCAGTTCAGAAATAATCAACATTAAGATCTCATCAAAGAAGCCCAAGAAAATGTTCCTGTTGAACCTTGAAAAATATTGGAAAAATAAAATTCAAACCAATATTTTTGGAGGATTTAAAATAATTATTTTGGGCCTTTGATTTAAATCATAAACTATTTGAATTGGATTTATTTCTGTTATAAAAGAGATACATGTCCAATAATCCTGAAACTTTATGAGTGGCTTTGGTTATTTTAGGGGTATAACCAAGCTTTATTGCTCAAAGTCCACATGAATATTTTCAGGAGCAGCAAAAATGATTTAGTATTTTTACTTTTTAGAGGGTGATTTAGTATTTTTACTAAATCCAAAACTACAGAGAAACAAAATAGAAAGGAAAGCCTACCTGGCTCTTACCTGGCCCACACTGTAGCAGCCCACTCCACCAGGCCCGTGCCAGTCATCTCCCTCCTCTCGCCAGGAGGACGAGAGGCGCGTGCCCAGCGCCTGCGGCCACACGCCGTGGCCACCTCCTCTCTCCCTGCCTGCATGTCCCCTTCCCGACGCCGCTGTGGACGCCATGACCCCCTGCACCTCTCCCTCTCTCTCCCTCGAGCGCCCTCCCTCCTCTATCTCTCTCGCGCACGTCCACCCGAACGCGCCCATCGCCGCCGCTCGCCACCACCGCAGCCACTGCCTCCCCCTTGACCTTTTGAGCTGACCACGAGCTCCGCCGCTGCGTCCTCGACCTCCTCACCAAGCCAAGCATCGCCAGATGCCCTGCATCACCGGCATCTTCCTCGTCTTCAAGCTTCGGCAACGCCGACCATCGCCATCGATCCCCAGCAACTAGAGCATCCCCGAGCCCCTGAGCGACCCTGTCGCCTCCTTATGAGTGCCCGCTTCGAATCCCCCTCTTCCCCGGCCTTTCCGCGTCTTCTAGGCCGTAGCTGCATGGACGCTGAAGCTACGCCGCCGCATATGCTCACTGCCGCTACACGCCGTCCCCGGCATCCCCACGACCACCGCTGGATGCCCCGCACCACAGGCTCTCCAACGCACCTAACCGTGCAACCAGTCGTGGCCGGAAACGGCTGGCCGGTGATCGCCGCTGCGTCGGGTCATCACCGGCATAACCGTGCTGACGTGGCATGCTTAATTAGCCCTAACCGCACCACTGAGCCACTGACAGTGGGTCCCAATTCCGCTAATGTTTTGGTTAGGAAATAATTAATCCCAATTAGCACCGTGACACTGACATGTGGGACCCATGGCTCAGGTTTGACCCCAGTCAGCTGTGTTGACCGATAACATCATAGTGATGCCATGCTGATGCAGTAAATGATTTTCTGGATTAAAACTAATCAAGGAAATTCCAGAAAATAGTTTAAACTACTAAAAATCATATAAAATCAACCGTAACTCCAAGTGAAATAATTTATATATGAAAAATGATCAGAAAAATATGAGGAATCTGTTTATGGCATTGTCATGCATGTTTGAAAAACTTAAAGTTGTTGTCTAAGACAACTTGAATTAATTGCATTTGAAATGCCTTATATGGAGTTTGAATTTGAATCTAGTGTTCAAACCAACTCCATTTAAATCATTGCTACCTGCATTAGCTCAAATCACAGCATATTGCCATGTCACATTCATGCATCATATTGTTGCATTGCATTGATTGTGTTCCTTCTCTGTTTGCCGGTGTTGTTCCCTCTCAGTGGACGTTGTTCCGACGTTGTGATCGTTGACACTGATGAAGAGCTATACTATCTTCAGAAGTGCCAGGCAAGCAAAACCCCCTTGTTCATTCCGATACAATCTCACTCTCTCGCTCCTGCTCTCTTTTACTGCATTAGGACAACAATGATTCAACTGTTACATGCTGCGGTAGTTGAACCCCTTTCCTCTGCATGACCTGTCATTGCCACAGTAAATAGATGAAACCCACTAGCATGAGTAGGAGTTGTTTGAGCCCTGATGTGCCTACTCATTCATGCTTGTTGTCATGCCTGCTACTGCTTAGAGTTGAGTCAGGTCTGATTCATCGGGGATGAATTGGAATGTGGTGAACATGTCTTACTGTTGAGAGCTAAGTGTGTGAACACGATTTGGTAAAGGTAGCGGTGAGAGGCCATGTAGGAGTACATGGTGGGTTGTCTCATTGAAACCATCCTCAGTAACTGAGTTCTGTGTTTGTTATCCATGAACAGCTACTACCACACGTTGGGCCCTGAAATATGACCCCGCTCGACTTATTAACCCCCTTGTCCTCTGTACAGGAGTTGCAAGTAGTTTCTGGTGTTTGTAGTATGCTGGAGGCCGTGCGTAGTGCTGACTCGAGGGGTGGGCTTTGATGTGGTAGGCACGTGGCACGATGTACCGGGACGCCCGTTTGGTGCCTTGGGAACCCTGCACACATCGTTCGGGGCCATAGTGGAAACCTCGGCCGGACTGCCTGTGGATGGAACCTGAATAGGCGATAAACCTGGACTAGGGACTTGTGTGGTTAGTCAGGCCGTGGTCTACACCCACGTCGGCTTTCGCTTGAAGTCTGTCGAGCACATGTCGTGTGCAGATGCTAAGTGGTGGAAACATGTGTGAAGAAGTACACCCCTGCAGATTTATAAATGATCTATTCGAATAGCCGCGTCCGTGGTAAAGGACTTCTGGGTTGCCTATACAGTTCATAGACAAGTGAAAGTGGATACTCTAAAATGCGCAAGATAAGCGTGAGTACTATGGGAGACGGGAGCGGATCCATAGTGGTGTATTGATTGGTGAATATGTGGACTCGTGTGCGCCACCCCAAAAGAGTTACCTGAAGACGTAGTTCAGGATAGCCACTGAGTCAAAGTTGGCTTGCTGCAGTTAAACTCCACCACCCCCTTTGTTGATACTGATGCATATGTAGCTAGTTCTGATGTAAGTCTTGCTGGGTACATTTGTACTCACGTTTGCTTAATTTATGTTTTTACAGAGAGACTTCAGTCTCACTAGTAGTTCTGCGTGGACTTCGACGTTTAGCTTGTTACCTCAGCTACGATCTTGTACCCTTGGGAGGATCTTGTAGATAATCAGGCTTCTCAGCCCTTTTTCATTTGTAGTTGTCTGTACTCAGACAAGTTAAGCTTCCGCATGTGCTTATTGCTTGTATGACTTGAATGTTGGGTCATCAGACCCATGTTTGTAATATCTGGCTCCTCGGAGCCTAATGAATAAATACTTTGAGTCGTAGAGTTTTGTTGTGATGCCATGTTGTATTTGCACATATCGAGCATATTGTGTGTATGTTATTGAAATGCTTGGTATGTGTCGTGGTTTTGTCACAGCTGATGTCCTAGAGAAAGGACTTAGTCATGGAGCCATCGCGACGGGTTAGCTTAAAGGGGTTAAAGCGGACAAAGGACGCAGAGAGTTTATACTGGTTCGGCCCCTTGCGGTGAAGGTAAAGGCCTAATCCAGTTGTTGTGGAATTGCTAGGGTTTCGATGACCAGGGAGCGAATTCGCTATGCCCGGCTCTCGAGTTGTTGTTTTTTATCCCTAAACCGCCGCCGGGTCATCCCCTTATTTACATGGGTTGACGGCCGCCAGTTTACAGGATCCCGAGGCCGGCTCATAAACGTGTCCGGACCGGTCTCTACTCTTTCTATCTTACAACACCAGTTTGCATATCAATGTCGGTTTATGTTTACAAGCTGTAATCCGCCTTTGGGCCCTAGTCCTTCATAAAGCGCCTCCGTCTTCGTCTTCATGGGCTTCAAGTATAATAACTTATCTTGGGGATAACCCAGCCTCTCCCGGCCGGTTTATACCCAGTAGTAATATCCCCAACATTAGGCCCCAGATTGATTTGAACTGGTTCATGTCAATTTTCAACACTTCATCGCCTTCACAAAAATCTTGTAAACCGCCATGACGTCGTCTTCCAGAATCGTGATAAACCGCCATGACATCACCTGCTATTTAAAATTGCATATAGCTCACCTTCATTAATGAGCCTCCGACAATCGAGGCGACAGCTTTGCCACATATCCAATTTTTAGGCCCGTCGATTTTCGCGCCTGTCACTTATCCCTTTGCCTTTATAAATAAGACCAGGGGGTCCTTTCCATTTCCCCCCCGTGCCTTTTCGCATCGTCTTCTTCCTCGCGCCGACCGAACCTTGGAGCTCTGCCATCGCCATCGATCTTCGCATCTGCCTCAACAACGGCCGCTGCATCAACCTGATCGTACCAGAAAGCCGCGGTTCTTCTACGTTGTTCTTTCGTCATTGGTAAGTCTTTTCTCCTTCCACCCTAGATCTTATCATTAGGGTTTGTACTCGTCGGAGTTCTTCAAAATTCTTGGAGTTGTTCTTCCTATACCTCTTTAGTAGTACAAATGGCGATTTAGATATGATATTTCCCAGTGCCTTTGTAGTCAAAACTCAGTTTCCCTCATTAGAACATCTGCTTTGTGTAGAAAAACTCATCTGGAACTGTTAAACACCTCAAGTGCTTGCGCTTTAGCTAGATCAGAATATATTTTGATTTATCAACACGCTATAGATCTGAAATTACCATGCCAAGCTGTGAAACTTGTTTTTCCTTCACTTATGCATCTTAGATCTATATCTTCTATACCAGAGTAGGCGGTTTAATCTCATAGAAAAATGATGATCCGGTAAATACCATTAGTCCCCTGTTGAACCGCCAAGCTGCTTTATCTTTGTATCATCTCCCATGTCTGATTCCGGTTTAACAATGTCTATACTCCTGTCTTCTTCTGCTCTTGCACCGCTTTATACTTGTCCAATATAAACCTTAAACCGGCAATAACCATGTTTCAGCTTTCCATTGAAATGGCCAAACAAGTCTATGAGTGCAACTGGGTTCCTTCCCGGGTCACTGAAGAACAATTAGACAGATGTGTCGCAACTGGCGCTTTAGCCAAGAAAGAGGTCATCCACTGTAGGGCCCCCGGTCCGGAAAATCCTCCTGAACCCAAGGACGGAGAAGTAGTTGTTTTCGTTGACCATCTGGGTCGAGGCTTTAGCCCTCCCGGTTCAAAGTTTTTCCGAGATGTGCTTGCCAGTTTTCAGCTCCACCCTCAGGACATCGGCCCAAACTCTGTGTCCAACATCTGCCATTTCCAAGTCTTTTGTGAAGCTTATCTTCAAGAGGAACCCACAGTTGAATTGTTTAGGGATTTCTTCTACTTAAACCGTCGCACAGAGTTCACAGATGAACCCAATACTGAGCTCGGCGGAATGGCGGTTCAAAAGAGGAAGGATGTCAGCTTCCCTCACGCCAAGCTTCACAGTCACCCCAAGGAGTGGAACCAGACTTGGTTTTATTGCAAAGATACATCTCCAACTGATGAAAACCCTTTGCCGGGTTACCGCCCTCACCATCTTAGCAATACACATCCCTTTCCTCAGAGGTTAACTTCAAAGGAAAGGTCCAACTATGCTCCACAACTGTCAAAGCTTAGAGCTTTTATGGCGAATGGTTTAACAGGTGTTGATTTTGCTCGTTGTTGGATAACTTGGAGCATATTGCCCTTAAGCCGACGCCCCGGTTTAATGTGTGAATACACCGGGAGTTTGAAGGACCCTCAACGACACATTGATATTCAGCTTACAGATGATGAAGTTACTGAGGTTGTGAAGAAGATACTGAATGAACCGGAGGCTGTCTGCAGCCAGACCGGATTAAGCCCTTTCTGTGTTTCCAACAAACTGCCAACTGTAAGGATCCCATAACTTTTTTGATCTAACTTACTTATTTCAAATATTCTCTCAAAATTTTGTCCATCTTTGATAGGGTGACGATCCGCTCTGGAAGAAAAAACCACAGGATAAACCGGCAGAACCACAAGACAAACCAGCAAAACCCCTTCGCCAGAAGACCAAGGTTGTCAAAAAACCTGCCAAGAAGAGGACCACTGCGTCTTCCGAGCCAAATGCTGATGCCGATTTGGCTAATCCGGACTCAGAGGTAGAACTTGACTCTCTTGGTTCATTTTTCATACATCTCATTGACAATGACCATTATCAGGACGATGTTGAAGGCAGCCAAGCTGACGATGTAGAGGTAATTATCCTTTCCTCCGGTTCAGATCCTCTGCCAACACCGAAAATCCGTCGAGCAAACCGGAAAGTAAAATTTTCTCACCCCCTCGCTCACTTGGACCCAAACTTTCTTTTGAAGATGCAGCAACACGAAGCTCGCCGCACAACCCGGCACAGTGGCCAGGTAGTCACCTCAGCCGGTTTACCAAATACTCCAGTCCGGAAACATCAATCATAGGTCTCTTACATTCCTGACACTTCTTGTCCCAAGGCGGGTTGTTTCCGTCAGCCTCTTAATCCGTCTGATTCAAATTATCAGGGCACACCCAACTCATCCTCCGGCGAGTCATCAGCCACACAGCTTCCACCCCTCAAGACAGTTCCTGGGTGAGTCATACCTTAAATTTATTTTCCATACCTTATGTTTTACTCAATGTATTGACCTTTATTTTTGTTCTTTCTCAGTGCCAAGCCAAGACCCAGCAAGAAGGCTCGGTTCAACAAACTGTCAGACGAAAATGTGGTTATTGAACCGGAGAAAACCCCAGATCCAGTAGAGACCAATGCAGACGCTCAGCTTGATGATCCGCCACCACAAGATTATGACTTCGTTGCTGAGCAAGTAGAAGTTGATACCACCAGTCACACTGAACAACCGACTAGTCCGGCTCGCACGGATGATAAACCGGCCAGTCCAGCCAAGGCTGCTGATAAACTGTCCACTCCAATGAAGGCTGCTAATGCTACAGAAGATGACATTATGATTACCGGCGTCAGTTATACCGCTCCTGGCAACCCGGTCTCTTTATCCAAACATAGCGCCAAGGATGAGCTTTCTGCTACGGGCAAAGGCAAATGGAACACCGATTTGTCCAACTACGCCCATCTCAACGCCCAAGACATTCACTCTGGCTTCTTGAACCGTCTGTACACCAGTCGCGATTATGAAGCCGGTTTAGTAAATCTAATGAAGGAGCAATATGAGGTAACCACACAACTGTTTCTCTTATGTCCAATTTCAAATGTCAACTCCAGTAGCCCCCAAGGGCCGGTTTATGATGTTAATCTGAACCGGGACTGTGTAATATCTTAACTTTGCATGCTTAGCCTCCAGGGATCGGGTTATCTCTTTAAGATGAACCGGTACTTTAGAATTGTAACATTGTATCTTTCATTGGTGTAACCCCCAAGTGCCGGTTTAACTTATGAAGGTGAATCGGGACTTTAGAAGAATTCCCATAACATTACTTTGAGCAAACATACATTAGCCCCCAAGTGCCAAGAGTAATACTTGTATTGTGCTTGGGACTTGTAGTAATTTTCGAGAACAAGCAAATATGCATTAGACCCCAAATACCAGGTGCATAACTTGTTATGTACTTGGTACTTTAAATATGTACCGTCAACTCATGATATGTCTGTCTCTTATAGGCTGAGCTGAGCAAAAAGGAAACTCAAACTGCCGATCTGCAAGAAAACATCAAGTCCCAGCAAGCCGAAACCTCCAAGGCCAAGGATGAGCTGACCAGCGCTTTAGCTGCTATGGAAAAACTGAAGGAGAGTTTCAACAATGAGCGGGCAGATTGGGAGACAGAAAAATCCGCTTTGCAAAAAAGAGCCAAGGACGCAGAAGCAGCTCTTAAACTGGTAGTAGATGAACTGACTGGTGTAAAGCGGCAGATACATGCCATGACGGCTGTTGTATTTGGTAAACATCCTTGCCTCACATTTTCAACATAGCATTCCATACGAAGCCAGTTTACTGATGTTTGTAATTATGTAGGGACTCACATTAGTCATCTGGGCTCTGACATACAGAAGAAGCTGAAGGATGCCTATACTCTTATAGAGTAGTTATATACCGGCGCGCAACGAATCATCTGCACCACTTCTCACAACAAACCACCCCCAACTTTAATCAAGGAGACCTTAGAAAGACTGTCAATGCTGCCTGCCCGGATAGAAGAGCTAAAGAGATCTGCTGCAAGGGCTGGTGCTCTGACCGCACTAACCCGGGCAAAAGCATGGGTGCCTGATCTTGATCCGGTGGATGTGGCTAAAGGCTACCCAAGCTTAAAAGAAGACGGATCAGAATTTGGCAATGAGGACCTCCATGCCATAAACCGGGAAGTACGTCCACTGGCTTGCCAATTAGCTGAAGAAGCTGATCTTTCATATTACCAGGCGAATTATGACGTCAACAACAAACGGGTTGCTGCCCCAACTCCGGAGGCTCAAAATCTCATCCCGCCAATTCGTAAGCACACCTATGCCCCTGACATTGAACCGTCCACCCTTATAAGCGATGAAGATGTGTTCCAATCCTTAATTGGGATCGACTGGGCAACTATTGACTTCCAGCCGCTGGGTAGAGACGAGGAGGATGAACCGGTGCAAGATGATCCGCAGCCGTCCAGTCAACCTGGTGACGAATCATGATCCGGAGACCGGGTTAACCTTCTGCGAACCGCAACACTTGTTTGAAAAACAATTATTCTTTTGGGCACTGAAATGCCTTGTAATAGGCTATTTCAAATACTTGGTCTGTTATGCCTTCGTGCATATTTATTTTGCCTGATACTTGGTAATTCGCCATGCTTAAGATATATGATATTCATAATCCGTAGCTGCGCCTGCATATAAGAAGTTGAAAATATCCTGGCGGTTTACCACCGGACGGGTCATGATGCCCAGATATATAGCCAGGGTTTATAACCAAGGCTGTAAAAAGATAATCAAATATGGAAATACTTGATACCTATGACCTTGAGTCATAATGTTGGCTGACCAACTGTTGTAGTGAGGGTGATAACCCTAATCTGTAGTAACAGTAACTCCTGTCATATTATGCCGGTTTATGATAAAACCGTTCTGGGTTGTGATAAATACCGGTTTATCCATATTCAGTTCTGGCGACTTATAGTCGAAACCAGACCGGGTTAAAAAGCGTCGGATTATAATTGATCACTGAAAAATTGTAGTTGAAAGTCAAGCCGGGTTAATGAACGCCGGTTTATCAAAACATTATAAATGTCATCAAAAGAGAAAAACTTGGCAAACAAAAGCATATGAAAAACTTGTAGTCGAGGCTTTTCACGGGCTGCCAGGCCCCAAATTAGAGGCTTTTCATGGGCTGCCAGGCCACTGAGTTAAACCATTTCACAAAGCCTTTTAAGATGGTCCTCAATCCTTAACCAATCGTCGTTTTAACTTTGACAAGTTCAGGGTCTTATGAGATTGACTTGTCGAAGTTCGGCGGGTCATACCAGGTTTACCTGGATGGAGTGACTTACTTAAAAAGGCAGGCTAACCTGGGGTTTTAGGTGTATACACCAGGCTTCCAAGCCGTGGCTTGATAGCCTATTACAAGTGTAGATTCTTTGTTCATTGCGATAGCAAAGAATCCCCAAGCAATATTTTGAGCTGTGCTCAGTGGGTGCCTATGTTTGAGTTGTTCTTTTGCAACACTCTCTTTGGCCCCGAAGTAATTTGGCTTTGAGCCGATCAAGAGGTGTGACTATGGTTCGAATACGACCAAGTCCCCAAGTGATTTTTCTGGTGGCCTTGCGCTGATCAAGAGGTGTAGCTATGGTTCCAGTACAACCAAGCCCCCAAGTGATTTTTTATATAAAGCTTTTTATAAGCTGAATCAAGGGGTAAACCAAACGCCGCTTTATGAACTAGAAGCCCCATGTAACCACACATGATTTAAGAAAAAAACAAATACCCCGCTTTAACTGAGGCTCCGGTTTATTATATTGATCATAATATATACATTGTCATAACTATGTACATAAGCAGAGCCTATGGCTCAAGTATAGTAGGGCCGAAGATGAGCAATATTCCACGGCCGGTGGGTCTCCTCCTCCGATTTACATGAGTCTTTGTGCTCTCGAACATCTATAAGGTAGTATGACCCGTTATGCAAATTCTTGCTGACCACAAAGGGTCCTTCCCAAGGCGGGGATAACTTGTGCATATCTGTCTGATCCTGGATGAGTCGGAGCACCAGATCGCCTTCTTGAAAAAGTTCTGGTTCTAACCCGGCGGCTGTGATAACGACGCAGATCTTGCTGATAAATCGCCGAACGGGCTGCTGCAATGTCACGCTCCTCGTCCAACAGGTCAAGCGCTTCCTGTCGTGCCTTCTCATTGTCAGCTTCAACATACGCCGCCACACGAGGCGAGTCATGACGGATGTCACTAGGGAGGACCGCCTCCGCTCCATAAACCATGAAAAAAGGTGTATAACCCATGGATCTGTTGGGCGTGGTATTGATGCTCCATAACACAGAAGGTAACTCCTCCACCCAACAACCCGACGTCCGTTGCAAAGGAACCATGAGCCGGGGCTTGATGCCTCTCAAGATCTCTTGATTGGCTCTTTCTGCTTGACCATTAGACTGGGGGTGAGCCACTGATGATACGTCAAGCCGGATGTGCTCACGTTGACAGAACTCCTTCATAGCACCTTTGGACAGATTGGTACCATTATCAGTTATAATGTTGTATGGAAAACCAAACCGGAAAATCACCTTCTTGATGAATTGAACCGCCGTAGCTGCATCACACTTACTGACTGGCTCTGCCTCCACCCACTTAGTAAATTTATCAATCGCCACCAAAAGGTGGGTCTTCTTGTCCTTGGATCTCTTAAAGGGCCCAACCATATCCAGCCCCCAAGTTGCAAACGGCCAAGTGATTGGAATCATCCTCAATTCCTGGGCCGGGACATGGGCTCGACGTGAGAATTTCTGACAACTATCGCATTTTTTCACCAAGTCTTCCGCATCAGCATGAGCCATCAGCCAATAGAAGCCATGATGAAAAGCTTTTGCTACCAGGGACTTTGAACCGGTGTGGTGACCACAATCTCCTTCGTGGATCTCACGCAAAATTTCACGGCCCTCTTCAAGAGATACACAACGTTGAAACGCCCCTGTCACACTGCAATGATGTAACTCTCCATTGATAATAGTCATGGACTTGGACCGCCGGATTATCTGCCTGGCCGAAGTTTCATCCTCTGGTAACTCGCCCCGGTTCAAATACGCCAAATATGGAACCGTCCAATCCGGGATAACATGAAGAGCCTGTTGGAAATATGCCCTAGAGGCAATAATAAAATGGTTATTATTGTATTTCCTTGTTCAAGATAATTGTCTATTGTTCATGCTATAATTGTATTAACTGGAAACCGTAATACATGTGTGAATACATAGACCACAACATGTCCCTAGTAAACCTCTAGTTGACTAGCTCGTTGATCAATAGATGGTTATGGTTTCCTGACCATGGACATTGGATTTCATTGATAACGGAATCACATCATTAGGAGAATGATGTGATGGACAAGACCCAATCCTAAGCATAGCACAAGATCGTGTAGTTCGTTTGCTAAGAGATTTTCTAATGTCAAGTATCGTTTCCTTAGACCATGAGATTGTGCAACTCCCGGATACCATAGGAATGCTTTGGGTGTACCAAACGTCACAACGTAACTGGGTGGCTATAAAGGTGCACTACAGGTATCTCCGAAAGTGTCTGTTGGGTTGGCACAAATTGAGACTGGGATTTGTCACTCCGTATGACGGAGAGGTATCTCTGGGCCCACACGGTAATGCATCATCATAATGAGCTCAATGTGACTAAGGAGTTAGCCACGGGATCATGCGTTACGGAACGAGTAAAGTGACTTGCCGGTAACGAGATTGAACGAGGTATTGGGATACCGACGATCGAATCTCGGGCAAGTAACATACCGATTGACAAAGGGAATTGAATACGGGATTGATTGAATCCCCGACATCGTGGTTCATCTGATGAGATCATCATGGAACATGTGGGAGCCAATATGGGTATCCAGATCCCGCTATTGGTTATTGGCCGGAGAGGTGTCTCGGTCATGTCTGCATGGTTCCCGAACCCGTAGGGTCTACACACTTAAGGTTCGGTGACGCTAGAGTTGTTATGGGAAATAGTATGTGGTTACCGAAGGTTGTTCGGAGTCCCGGATGAGATCCCGGACATCACGAGGAGTTCCGGAATGGTCCGGCGGTGAAGATCAATATATTGGACGAAGGGTATTGGAGTCCGGAAGTGTTCCGGGGGTACCAAGCTATGGCCAGCATGACCGAAAGGTGTTTCGGGAGCCCCGGCAAGTGTTGGAGGGCCTCATGGGCCAAAGGGGAAGGGGCAAACCAGCCCACTAAGGGGTGGTGCGCCCCCCACACCCTTTCCCACGTTACTTGGGGAGGTGGGGCGCCTCCACCTGGCTTGGGAGGCAAGCCTCCACCTGCTTGGCTTGGGGGGCAAGTCTCCCTAGGATTTTCCCTAGGGAGATCCAATCTGCTTGGCCGCCGCCCCCTAGGGGAAACCCTAGGGCGCCTCCCCCTCTCCCCTTGCCCCTATATATAGTGGAGGGGTGGGAGGGCAGCCGCACCTCTTTCCTGGCGCAGCCCTCTCCTCCTCCAACTCCTCCTCCTCCTCTGTAGTGCTTAGAGAAGCTCTGCCGGAGAACCACGAGCTCCATTGCCACCACGTCGTCGTGCTGCTGGAGTTCTCCCTCAACTTCTCCTCTCCCCTTGCTGGATCAAGAAGGAGGAGACGTCCCCGGGCTGTACGTGTGTTGAACGCGGAGGCACCGTCCGTTCGGCGCTAGATTGGATCTTCCGCGATTTGAATCGCTGCGAGTACGACTCCATCAACCGCGTTCTTGTAACGCTTCCGCTTAGCGATCTTCAAGGGTATGAAGATGCACTCCCTCTCTCTCGTTGCTAGCATCTCCTAGATTGGTCTTGGTGACACGTAGGAAAATTTTGAATTATTGCTACGTTCCCCAACTGAGCCTTCGGATCAGGAACAGCCAAATCCTCTTCGCCAGGGAGCTTGACGGACGGATTATGCAGCACATCCAGGAAGACATTGGGTGGAACCGGTTTACGTTGGGAACCCAAGCGGCTTAAAGCGTCCGCCGCTTCATTCTTCCGCCGGTCCACATGATCGACCTGATAACCTTTGAAGTGACCTGCAACAATATCCACCTCTCGACGATATGCTGCCACGAGTGGGTCCTTGGAATCCCAAGTACCAGACACTTGTTGAGCCACCAGATCCGAGTCACCGAAGCACTTAACTCGGCTTAGATTCATCTCTTTAGCCATACGAAGACCATGGAGTAAAGCCTCATATTCAGCTGCATTGTTAGTGCAAGGGAACATTAAACGGAGAACATAACAAAACTTATCACCTCATGGGGAAGTTAATACGACTCCAGCCCCCGAGCCCTCCAATTGCCTGGACCCATCAAAATGAATAGTCCAATAAGTATGATCCGGCTTCTCTTCTGGCGCATGTAATTCTGTCCAGTCATTCATGAAATCCACAAGTGCGTGAGATTTGATCGCTGTCCGGGGCATATATTTTAACCCGTGAGGCCCAAGCTCAATAGCCCACTTAGCAATCCGGCCAGTTGCTTCCCTGTTTTGGATTATATCCCCCAAAAAAGCAGAGCTGACCACAGTGATGGAATGACCTTGGAAATATTGCTTAAGCTTCCGGCTTGCGATAAAAACTCCATACACCAGCTTCTGCCGATGCGGGTACCTTTGCTTGGACTCAATAAGTACCTCACTGATATAATAAACCGGTCGTTGAACCGGATACTCCTTTCCGGCCTCCTTGCGCTCCACCACAATAGCCACGCTAACAGCCCGGGCGTTAGCTGCCACATATAGCAACAATGGCTCTTTATCAACAGGAGCAGCAAGAACCGGCGGATTAGCCAGCTGCCGCTTTAAGTCCTCAAATGCTTCATTGGCGGCGTCACTCCAGACGAAGTCATCCGTTTTCTCCAGCATCTGATATAAAGGGATGGCCTTCTCACCAAGGCGACTGATAAACCGGCTCAAGGCGGCAATCCGGCCTGCCAGGCGTTGAACATCATTAATACACTTCGGTTTAGTCAATGAAGTTATAGCCTTGATTTTCTCCGGATTAGCTTCAATGCCCCTGTTAGACACCAGAAATCCCAAGAGTTTGCCTACCGGTACACCGAAAACACACTTGGCCGGATTAAGCATCATTTTATAAAAGCTCAAACGCTCACAACCCACCGTAGCATCAATGATTTGATCAATACGAGGGAGAGCAAAAGGATCTGCCGGACAAGCCTTGTTCAAATCTGTATAGTCCACACACATACGCCAAGTGTCGTTCTTCTTTAGCACTAGCACCGGATTGGCCAACCATTCAGGATAAAATACTTCAACAATGAACCCAACCGCCAAGAGCATGGCTACTTCCTCACCAATAGCCTTGCGTCTTTGTTCATTGAACCAGCAAAGAAATTGCTTGACCGGTTTATACTTGGGTCGACATTGAGAGTGTGCTCAGCGAGTTCTCTCGGTACATCTGGCATGTCAGAAGGCTTCCACGCAAAAATGTCCCGATTCTCACGGATGAACTCGATGAGCGTGCTTTCCTATTTCGGATCCAAGTTAGCGCTAATGCTAAACTGCTTGGATGAATCGCCTAGAACAAAATCAACCAGCTTAGTCTCATCAGCCGTTTTAAACTTCAAGGTCGGATCATGCTCTGTAGTTGGCTTTTTCAAAGAAGCCATATCCGCCGGATCAACATTGTCCTTGTAGAACTTCAACTCCTCTGTTGCACAAACCGACTCGGCATATGCCGCATCACCTTCTTCACATTCCAAAGCGATCTTTCGGCTCCCATGAACCATGATGGTCCCCTTATGACCCGGCATCTTGAGCTGCAGATAGACATAACAAGGCCTTGCCATGAACTTAGCATAAGCCGGCCGTCCAAACAGGGCATGATACGGGCTCTTGATTTTCACCACTTCAAAAGTCAATGTCTCTGACCTTGAATCATGCTCATCTCCAAAAGCCACCTCCAGAGCTATCTTACCGACAGGATATGCCGATTTACCAAGCACTACACCATGGCAGATGTGTTGGACGGTTTAAGATTTTTATCTGTTAACCACATGCGACGGAAGGTTTCAAAAGGATATTGATACTACTCCCTCCATCCATGAGTACCTTGGTGAACTTATAACCTCCAACCTGAGGTGCCACAACCAATGCCAGATGACCCGGATTATCAACCCGAGGTGGATGATCCTCTCAACTCCATATAATAGGCTGTTCAGACCAGCGTAAGTAACGGGGCACCGCCGGTTCAACGGAATTCACTGCCCTTTTGTGCAGCTTCTGATCGCGCTTGCACAGGCTCGTGGTGAAGACATGGTATTGTCCACTATTCAACTGCTTCGGGTTGCTCTGGTAACCCGACTGCTGCTGTTGCTGCTGACTCCCCTGATGATTATAACCACCTTGGTTGCCCTGATTGCCTTGATTGCCATGTCCACTCTGATTACCATGAAAACCAGAACCGGAACTGCCTCCACCGTAACCCGGCCCATGAGATCCGGGGCCTGAACCGCCGCCCGGTCCATGATCATACCGAAAGTCTGAATTTTTGAACTCCTGCATAATATAACAATCCTTTTAGAGGTGCGTGGCCGGTTTATCCCGTGACCCGTGCTTCGGGCAAGGCTGGTTTAACAAGTAAGACAGGCGCTCCGGATTGGGACTTGGCACTCTGCCACGCGGGGGCGGTTTACCCTTACGACGCTGGCCTTTTTCCTGCACGTTGGTATTAGCCACGAAATCTAAACTGTTATCTGCTTTACGCTTACCGTTGTTTCCATGACCCGCCTGGTTATGCTGCTGCCCCTTGGTGTTGCCGCTCTTCTTTCGCTTCCCTGTCTTGTCATTGTCAGACTTGGGGTCCTTGGTACTATCAGAATCAGCATACTTCACCAGAGCAGCCATAAGGGTTCACATGTCATTGCAATGACGTTTGAGCCGTCCCAGCTTCAACTTCAGAGGTGTAAATCGGCAATTGCCTTCCAACGTTAAAACTGTTGTATCAGCATTGACGCGGTCTGATGAATGCAAAATTTCCGAAACCCGGCACCCAATGGGTTGTTGATTCTCCTTCCTCTTGGACACAGGCAACTAAGTCCACAATTGACATGGGTTGCGTGCACGTGTCTTTGAAATTCTGAATAAACCGGGCTCTTAACTCGGCCCATGAACCGATGGAGTTAGCTGGCAAGTTCTTCAGCCAAGTGTGAGCTGTTCCTTCCAACATCATGGTGAAGTATCTAGCACACGCCGCGTCATCTACATCCAGCATCTCCATTGCCATCTCATAACTCTCAACCCATGCCTCGGGGGATAAATCGGCAGTGTAATTTGGCACTTTACGCGGGCCCTTGAAATCCTTGGGCAGCCGCACATTGCGTAACGCCGGGACGAGACACGGCACCCCAAAGAACTAGAGGTCACCCCTGGTTCCACCAAAGTTGTTGGACGAACCGGAGTAAGTTGGCGGGCTTCATGCTGCGTAGCTAACTCAGCCTCTCGACGTGCCCTAGCATGATCCACCACATCCTGAGCATCACCACCGCCACCCACCGGGTTATGGCCACGGGGCGGATTACGGTTTCGCACACTGCTTGACACGGCCGGTTCGTCCATATGCCTGCTGTAACTCCGGCTTGGGCGGGGAGTAGAATGGATCCTTTCGCGGCTATATGAATAGGCCTGCTGTTGAGTCAAGGCTGTCTGAAGAAGCTCCCTAGCCCGACGTGTCTCCACCGCCACAGGGACTCACCATCGACTGGGAGGGCTGCCAATCGTGAAGCGGCAGCGACTATGTTATCCAAGGGGTTGGAATAATGACCCGGAGGTGTCGGCACATGTTGGGATGGGATGACCTGAGGGGGATCCATTGCGCGCGGATGAACCGGCGTTCCCGTCCCAGGCGCTTCAGCCCGGTTTACTACTGGCTGGTTGCTGGTCCCTGCTCCTGGCGTGTTGAAGAGATTCCAGGCTTTGTAAACCGGAGGCAGGTGATATCGGTACCTCCTCCTCATGACATCATTCGATGCGTTTTGATCCAACATGAGCCGATAAGCCTGTGCATCTAACTCAGCCTGCTTCGCCGTCATCCTGGCGTTCTCGGCGGCCAGGTCTGCTTTGGCTTGGGTTATTTGATCCTTTACCTTTGCCACCTCCGCGTTGTGCCGCTCCTGATCCGCCGGGTTGACCTCAGTGGCTAGCAGTGCTGCCAAGGTGTCAAATAAATCGAACAAAGCCTGAACTGGTGGTGGTGCGGGGCCTCCTGCCCCAGCTGCCGTCACCGGCGTTGAACCGGAGACCATCGCCGCGGTGGTCGAAGATTGTGGCGCTGACTGTGTGCCGGCCATGAAGATCGCAACTCGGCTTGGCGGATCAAAGGGGTCTAGAATACTGTTGCCATCGGAACAGCCCCCAAACCGGCCATCCTGAAGCTGGTACAATGACTCGGTTTCTCCAGTAGATGACTCGTCCCCGGAGTAAACGACGGTTTTGCCATCATATTCCGATATATCTTCAGATTCCACTCCGTGGATAACTCCCACGAAGGCACGCTTCATGGAAGGCTTAACCCGGGCAGATCTCGCACGCTGAGCCGTCTCGATGATGTCGGTGCAGATGTCCGGCTCAGGGCCCGGTTCGCCGATCTTGCCAATGAAAACGTGGATGCCGCCGAAGGGGACCCAGTACCCGTACTCGATTGAGCCGGCCTCGGGGCCCCAGCCTGCGTCGTCGATGTAGAGCTTGCCGCGACGACTCTTGGTCATCCGGCCCACAGCGTATCCCTTGAGTCCTTCGAAGCTGCCCTCTAAGAACTCGAAACCATCGTGCGATAGCCCCACGGTGGGCGCCGACTGTCGTGGTTTTGTCACGGCAGATGTCCTAGAGAAAGGACTTAGTCATGGAGCCATCGTGACGGGTTAGCTTAAAGGGGTTAAAGCGGACAAAGGATGCAGAGAGTTTATACTGGTTCGGCCCCTTGCGGTGAAGGTAAAGGCGTAATCCAGTTGCTGTGGAATTGCTAGGGTTTCGATGACCATGGAGCGAATTCTCTATGCCTGGCTCTCGAGTTGTTGTTATTTTTGTCCCTAAACCGCCGCTGGGTCGTCCCCTTATATACATGGGTTGACGCCCGCCGGTTTACAGGATCCCGAGGCCGGCTCATAAACATGTCTGACCCAGTCTCTACTCTTTCTATCTTACAACACTAGTTTGCATATCAATGTCGGTTTATGTTTACAGGCCGTAATCCGCCTTTGGGCCCTAGGCCTTCATAAAGCGCCTCCGACTTCATATTCATGGGCTTCAAGTATAATAACTTATCTTGGGGATAACCCGGCCTCTCCCGGCCGGTTTATACCCAGTAGTAATATCCCCAATAGTATGTGTGGGATCCAACAACCTAGTTGTTTATTCTTGGTAGCCTCTCTTACCGGGAAATGTCTCCTAGTGCTTCCACTAAGCCATGGTAGCTTGCTACTGCTCTGGAACAATTAGGCTGGATGGCATGTGTCCTTCTTCGTTCCTATGTCTGTCCCTTCGGGGAAATGTCACACGTTGTTCCTTTAAGTCCTTGTAGCTTGCTACGACTTGGGTTCATACGTTGTTGATCAACACATTCGTTGTTGGGTCATGTATGCCTGTCCCTGTAAGTTAGTGCCACCTTGGGTTTACGACTAGTCATGTCGGCCCAGATTCTTTGTCATATGGATGCTAGCGACACTATCATATACGCGAGCCAAAAGGCGCAAACGGTCCCGGGCCAGGTAAGGTGGCACCCGTGGGAAAACCGTGAGTGAGGCCCCAAAGTGATATGATGTGTTACATGCTAGATCGGTGTGACTTAGGATCGGGGTCCTGACATGGGACCTTAACATGCACCCCAAGGAAACATGTACATTTTTTCTAGCCATTTTGGTGCACTGGAGCATGTATTTGTAGTTCGGATTTGAATTATGGACATTAAATGCCTAGAAAACTCAATTAATGAATAAAAAGGTCAAACGAACCCTGAATAATTTCAAAGTTCACCGCGAATCTCCAGTTGTTCCGTGTCGCGTGTAGAAGAAAATACGAGGCTAGAAGAGGGAGTGATTATCGTTTGGCCCACAAGGGGACACATTTCCCTATCGAAACCACGAGGGTTCTTGCGACAGACTCCGGTTTGTAAGAGGTTTGTAATAAAGCTTGGCCCAAATTGGCAATGTTTTTACCATGACATATATGTGCCATGACATGACACCATGCCACCTTTGATGACTTTTTGGTGAGTTTAGGATTTATGGGGACTTAAAAACCGAGATTCGAAATGTTTGAGGACGAGCCAGGGCACCGGTACGGTTGTAATTCGTTCCCATTCCTGGCATGATACCTAAACATGCACCTAAGGACACATGTATAATTTTTCTAGCCATTTTGGTGAACTGGAGCATGTATTTGTAGTTCAGATTTGAATTATGGACATTAAATGCCTAGGTAACTCAATTAGTGTATAAAAAGGCCAAACGAACCCTGAATAAGTTTAAATTTTAGCACGGATATCATGTCGTTCCATGTTGCCCATGGAAGAAAATACAAGGCGAAAAGAGGCAGTGATTACGTTTTGCCCACAAGGGGAACACGTTTCCCTATCGGAACCACGAGGCTTCTTTGAGAGAGCTCCAGTTTTTGTAAGAGGTTTGTAATAAAGCTTGGCCCAAATTGGACAATGTTTTTACCATGACAAATATGTGCCATGACGTGACACCATGCCACCTTTGATGACTTTCTGGTGAGTTTAGGATTTATGGGGACTTAAAAACCAAGATTCGAAATGTTTGAGGATGAACCATGACACCGGTACAGTTGTAATTCGTTCCCATTCCTGGCATGGGACCTAAACATGCACCCAAGGACACATTTATAATTTTTCTAGCCATTTTGGTGAACTATAGCATGTATTTGTAGTTCAGATTTGAATTATGGACATTAAATGCCTAGGAAACTCAATTACTGTATAAAACGGCCAAACGAACCCTAAATAAGTTTAAATTTCAGCACGGATATCTATCGTTACAGCTGCCCATAGAAGAAAATACAAGGCAAAAAGAGGCAGTGATTATGTTTCGCCCACAAGGGGGACACGTTTCCCTATCGGAACCACGAGGCTTCTTTGAGAGAAGCTCCGGTTTGTAAGAGTCTTGTAATAAAACTTGCGCCACAATGGACGAAAAAAATTCCTCGACATATAAGTGCCATGTCTTGACACCATGCCAAGTTTCACGATTTTCGGCTTAGTTTTGGATTTACGGGGATTTAAAAACCGAGATTCTTCTCACGAAATGTTTTCAAATAGCACACGGTTCACTCACGAAAGCCGATATTCAATGAAAACTTCGTGGAAACCATATTTTAAAGTTTCATAAAAATCTGAAAAAAAAAATGTGGGATGTTACGAAGGTGATGTTTTATTGCGACACAAAATTTCAAGTTGAAAAACATTACTAGATGTGAGCTATGAAAAAGACAAATTCAGCCATGAATAGTGACATTACTATTCGGCACTATTCAACACTGATTTTGTCTTTTTCATAGCTCACATCTCGTAATGTGTTTCAACTTGAAATTTTGTGTGGCAATAAAACATCATCCTCTTAACTTCCCGCATTTTTTCAATTTTTTTAAACTTCAGAACATCTTTTTCTCATGGTTTTCACCGGTTTCCACCGAATGTTGGTTTCCGTATGATATCCCCCCACCCCCGCTGCGCGCGCGATCTGAGTCATGCGTTCTAACTGGCCAGAACCCAAACCCCACGGATCGTACGTGTGCACCATTTGATGCTCCCAGATCGAACAACAGCCCTGAGCCCTTTCGACAGCACATGCAGTACATGGGTAAGCACTGTGCGCATGCGTTGTGTAGCTCACGCTTCCTTCTCTACTAGGTTTTCATTCAAAATAGGCTACCGTTTCTCGCCACTCCTCTCATCGGTTTCCCGCCTCTTCTCCCAGATATGCATGATGTAGATGTTTGTTTAATTCTTATAGTTCATCTCATCCAAAATCAATTAGTTTTATAAAAAAAATCTATTTTAAGATTCATGGAATTGTGCATTGTAAAGGTAAAAACAAAAAGTAACAATTCATTTAGAAAAAAAAAGTTTGGGCAATTAAGATATGGAAGATTCTAGAGAACAAAGGAGAAGTGCTTGTGTTTTGAGGTTTGTGCATTATGCTCAAGGTCAACCATGGAGTCTTCTAGATTGTACATGTGGCAGAATCTGGTGGAATGTAGATGATATCCAAGGCCCAGTAGTGCTCGGATTTGCCATCTCTGTACCGTCGGATTGGCTTCATCCAACGAGCAACTTTCAAAGTTATTCGCACACTATATAGGTGTATAGATGTATAGATATATATAGATGTGTCCCATGCTAGACAAAATAAAGTTTGAGCGCATGCATGGGACGACCCCCCCCCCCCCCCCCCGGGTCGCCACCGCCTCGAAGTTGGGAAACTGACATCGTACGTATTGAACCAGGCTTGGAGTCGGGTACACTGTTTGGTTTGTAATGTAGTTGGTGGCCCATCGAAGTTGTGCATTTGGGATTTAAACACATCATACACCATCGTACCCATACATATTTTCGGGCCGCATGCAGTGTATACGGGGTCTTCTGATCGACCACGTCTCCCTTGTGCGGTTTTTTGTGATGACACGGATATCTGTGGTCTCCCCGGGTGTATATATATCATCCCTTTGACCGATAATGAGGGGTATGTGTTGGCCATGAATGGATTCCTCCTAGTTCCTGTTAGGGACGGTCACCGTCAAATGTCGGTCAACCAAAGCTCGAGCTCATGCGTTGTCAGGATTCCCTCCCAGATGCTCGGATTGCTGGGTTCGACCTACATCAAACTCTGCGTATCTCGTCCTTAACTATCTTGCCTTCATGGTTGTTGTCTGTATTGAGAGGTAGGCACCACATCTAAATTGTACATTATTCTATATTGAAAACACACATCACCCCTTCCCAACGTACATCATTTTGGGCCGCATGCAAGAGGTGCTGGTTTTGTGGTGCCTCTCATGCAATTTTTATGATGGTTCATTCTATTGGCCCAAGCGGTTTATCGACAACAACAACTGCCATTTGACCAAATGATAGATTCATTGGTCCGTCTTATGGTAGGTCATGGCGACATGCATGTATGACCAATGTATCGATAATTGCGTGCATCCGCCCCGCTGACACGAAGTGGGAGGTGGTGGGCCAAGCGTCCTAGGTAGGTACGACATTATGTCATTATATATATATATATCCTAGCTAGGTGGTTGTTAGGGTGCTTTCGGGTTTGCGAGGCAGGTGCCACCAAAGTTATGCATTGTGTATTTAAATTTTTAAACATCCCCAATATTCATACATATATTTGGCCACTTCCAGGTGGTTCTTGACTTCTGGCCCCTCTCATCGATCTTCAATGACGCGCCCAACCGTGGGCCCGCGGTGTCAAAGTTGTGCATTGGAATTTTGAACATCATAGACCGCCCTTTTCACTCATATATATTTGGGCCACATGCTGGTGTGGCTGTCTTTTGACCCTCTCTAACGTTACTTTTTGCTACAAAGACTCTGATGACCCTCAACGGACACGGGGTATAATATCTTAACCGTGTGTGATACAGGTGTGATGTGAATCACCACGCCTGCGCAAGCGCGAGAAAATTAAGGTGGAGGTACTGGCTCAACCGTGTGCGATGCAAGTGCGCTGAAATCACCACGACCGCGCAAGCGCGAGCAAATTAAAGTGGAGGTACTGGCTTAACCGTGTGCGATGCAAGTACGCTGTAAAACCACCACCTGTGCAAGCTAAAGGCGAGTAAGTTTATTTGTAAATTAGGACGAACCGTGTGCGATAGACCAACTAGCTAGAAATATAAAAAACAAACTACCCGCCTTGAGCGTTGCAAAAATCGGCGGATCCGCGCCACTTTTCCTTATTATCATACACACTTATTGTTATTGGACCGTGCGCGATCTTGGGCACTCCCGCCCCGCATCAATTCCTTTACCCAAATTTTAGTAGCCACCGTACTTCAACCGTCGCCCACATTCCTCCAGCACCGACCTTATAGTAAAATTGCAGTAGCCGAGGCATTTGAACTGTCACCCTCCCTCGTCCACCACCATCTCCACCCACCACTACTAAAATTTTCAGTAGCCGCGGCGTATCCTCAAACACCAACCCCCCCTCCACAGTCCCCCACCCGCCCCCTCGAACCCTAGCTTGCGGCAGCCACCGGCGCCGCCATCAACCCCTGCCGGTCTGCCCATTCCTCCTAGTTTAGATAATAAAGTTCAGGTTACCCGGCGATTCCCATACCATCGCCCCACTCCCCCTGAGTTTTTAGATGAGGCTTGCGGTGTCCCTCCTCGCCAGATCCACACCCCGCGCTCTAGAATGTCGCAGCCTAAGCTCGACCACGTATCCCGGGGAGCCCGACGAGCGTTCGGCCAAGAAGAGGTTTATCATGGCCTCTCCGGCGAACGTTGGTGAGGTGGCCGCCGTTCGCCCCGACCTGTCGATCCCGGGGCAACACGTCACCGCGGAAGCCGGCGAAGACGTTGACTACATTGCCATGCCGAAGGCTTCATGTCAGCGGGCTAGCGTATTACTGTATCTCGGGAAAGCTGGCTAGGACATCAAGCTCGTCCACACCGACGGCTTCACGCGAGCCATGTCACAAGTTAAGTGGTCCATCCCCAACCCCTCTGGTTCAACCGCCGTCGATCTCTTTGACGGCCCTGCCGCTGATCTCCTCCGCCAAGCGGTCAAGGATTTGCGAGCTTTATACGCCATCAAGCCCATTTTGTCACTTCTGAAGGACACGTTCTACGGCGGCGGCTTGGGATCCTCAATTGCCAAGTCAGATCTCATCGAGCACGACCACGACCACGAGGAGGGCACCCATGAAGGTTCTTCCAAGGCGAAATAGCCCATCTGTGACATCAAAGAGCGCACCATGGGTTTGTGCTCTTCCAACTGGAAGGATCCCGTCCATGAAATGTGAGGCAACATTCTATCAGAAAATCTTACCTTTTCTAGCTTGCCAACCCGTACCCTTTGTTGTAGTAGCATTTGCCGTGCGGTGCTTTAACTGTGCCATGTTTAATTATTTCAGTTATGCAGAAATGTATTGTTTAATAGGTCTATGTGATTAAGTATGAATTGTCCACTTCAGTTTCACGAATGGCTATATTTGGTTGTTTATAGTGAGTAGATGCCTTGTTTATCTGTATTTGGTTGTTAGGTTGGTTGGAGTGAGCATGTTTCCAGTTATCGAGCAGATACCTTGTTTATCTGTATTTGGTTCTTAGTTTGGTTGCAGTGAGCATTTGTCCAGTTATCAAGCAGATGCCTTGTTTATCTGTATTTGGTTATTAGGTTGCTTTTTTAGCATTTGTCCAGTTATCAAGCAGATGCCTTGTTTATCTGTATTTGGTTGTTAGGTTGCTTTTTTTAGCATTTGTCCAGTTATCAAGCAGATGCCTTGTTTATCTTTATCTGCTTGTTAGGTTGGTTGCAGTGAGCATTTGTCAAGTTTTCAAGCTGTTTATCTGTATTTGCTTGTTAGGTTGGTTGCAGTGACACTATGTCTAGTTTTCAATGGCTATATTTGGTTGTTATACTGGTCATTTATGCCTTGTTTATTTCAGTCATTCACAATGTGTTGTTCATTATGTGCAAGTCGGAACTGTGCCGCTCGACTACATCAATACCAGTTTGAACGGCTATATTTGGTTCCAGTTATTCCTGGTGTAGTTAACACATGTCCTTTATTTCAGTTTTACACATTTATCCAGTGTGATGTTTAAGCATTATCTACGTTCTATTCATTTTCAACAATACCAATTTGAATTGCAATATTTGATGGTTGTTATGCCTGTTGTCGGTAACATTGCCTTCCATTTTATATCTGCTTTAACAACATGCTGAGACCAACACATTCAAGCTATCATTTGGAGATGATGCTGTTTACCTTTGCTATATTTGTTTGATGTTAAGATTGCTATACTTATCATGCCTTTCCACTACTTATGCAGGACAACAACGGGAGTGGCCACCATTTTCCGCCGAGGTTAGCTTCATCCCTCGGCTTGTACTCCCCCTGTTGTTCCATAATGTAGTGCATATAGATCCAGGCCTGGACACTAGTTAGCTTCTAATATTGACTTGTTGCTTGTAGGTACATATGCCCTTGGCAAGGATCCACGCATCGACCCTTTTTGCGTATGGGGCAATGAGATATTGATGAACAAGCATCAAGTGAGGAAACTGATAAGGATTATTAGCAAAAAGATACGAATGGTGGTAAGAAAATTATTTTTTTATGCTCTATCCAACACAACAGTGAGTTGTAGGATGGTAACTACAAACTCTGCAGGCTTCTCTTTTTACTGCCCATAATGAGTTGTTAGACAACAATGTCTGAATCTTTTTCGTTCCTAGTGGTTCCCGAAGCAGTTCACTCAAGATTACCTCACAAAGTACATGATTGGTGGACACGCAATGAAGGTTAGAGTATTTCATCCAGACTACAATGAGCATCGAGAAGTCCTAATGAAGATGGTTAAGGATGGACGGGCAGCCATCACAAGGGGTTGGCCTAGAGTCGTGCGCGCATTACGCATGGAGGAGGGCACAATATGGGCATTCCGCTTCACCTTCTCCAGCAACCAGAATGTCTTTCGCCTCTCTCTTTACAGTCTTTAGTACAACTGTGGTTCATCATTCTTTACTTGGTGCTTCTGTAGTTCTTCAGTATATGTACCTGTGCATCGAATTATGGATTCGTGGTTGAACCTATATTTGTAATAAACATGGTTGGATATGAAATAAGTGATTGCCTACTTTCAAATTCAAAACATGTGATTTTTAAATTAGGGATTAATTAGGGATTACACTACACACAGTTTGCCAAAGCGAAATGTCTGCGATATACGTGGAGATCAGAAACGTTTCTAGGATCCACTACGTGTGCGATCAATCTCCACTGCACACACGACTTTCTCTTGAAAACTGTTTGCATTAGGCCACCTTGCGCAAACGTTTACCACATAAAAAGTGTGTGTGATGGACAGCCTTTGCCACACAGTTTCTTCTATGCACCGTGTGTGATGCATTCAATAACGCGAATGATAAAATTATTAATATCTTGTGCAATGGCAACGCTATCACAAACGATTTAACGGAAAAAATTGTGTGTGATGTGCCTGTGAACGGAAATATTTTCCTTGGAGTGACTATGTGGGATGTACATACAAACGTAAACGTTTAGCGGGGACTGACTGTGTGGGATGTACTTGCGACCGGAAACAATTTCGCCGTATAATTGTATTTTTTAGCTCTACTGTACGTATTTTCGTATTTGAGCGCTCGCCGGTCGCACACGACCTCATTTTGCCGAGCGTGTGTGCCAGGAGGGCATATCCCCGATGTTTTCTGGGTCGTGTTGGAAGGACCCCCCTATCACCCACACTCACTTGGCGACGGTTCCAAATGCCATCGCGGAAAGGGGTTAAAAATCGTTTGTTTAGGACCGACGCGCACCAGTGCACGCTTAACAAATATAAGTGAAGCGAAAGAGCATTCTACAAATAACGGTTTCTATATGTAGAGAAACAGGCATCCAAACTTCAAATGATTTAAGTGAAGCACATGAAGCATTCTATTAAGCCATACTCAAAAGATATAAGTGAAGGGCAAAGAGCATTTTATAAATCAACACAGGACTATCTCAAACTAGCATGGTGCACTATTAAAAGAAAAAGAAAAAGCACACGAGGCTCCAATTTTTTTTTGCATATCATGTGAACAAAATAAAAGCCGAGATATACCAATAGTTGTCGAAGAAAGATGACATGCCTTCCGGGGCATCCCCAAGCTTAAACGCTTGAGTCTCCTTGAATATTTACTTGGGGTCCCTCGGGCATCCCCAAGCTTGAACTCTTGCCTCACCGTATTCTCCTCATATTGATACCTCCTCGATCTTCGAACACTTCATCCACATAGAACTTAACCAAACTTTTGATTAGAAGGGTTAGTACATATAACATCAAATCCAATCATGTCCTACTGTAACATTATTGTATAATTATAATCAAACATTACCCACTATATGCTATCACAATTCTACGGCTCCTGAGTCAACGAGGCTCAACAAGATTTCAAACATAAGCAAATAACGAAACTATAACAGCAATATGTGAAAAGAGGATAGTCTATAAAGATACAGATGGTACATATACTTCTGTAACTCAAAAAAATCTGAAAAAATTAGGACAAAATAAAAAAACTACATATTAGTTTCGTGTAAAAAATTCAGAAACTTTTGACGTTCCAGTAAAAAAATGTAGGTTCATGCACTATAGCCAAAGTTTTGTTTTCGCACTACACACACCAAACAAGCAATTTAAACATCCTACAAGTAAATCTTGGCACATTATTTTTATAATACAATGGGTTTGTACAATGGGATAACTGTTTTTGCGAGAAACTTCCATGAAAAATTCTACATTGTTTCCATGAGCATGAACACAAGTGTTCAAGGTCAACCCACACTTCTCCAATGCATAACCTTCCAATCACTTCTCTTTTTGAAAAAAAATTAGGTTCCCCTCTATATTTTTTTGTTTTTGAACTTCTTAGAAGCACAGAACAGAAATAAATGACTCTCTAAAAATTCCGGGTTGTCTCCCAGGCAGCGCTTTCTTTAAAGCCATTAAGCTAGGCATATGAACGGCATGAATCCAACGGTCGGATTTTGGGCACAACGGTAAAATTGCTTGCGGAGCAAGTAATGCTAACTCCTCAGTTCGAAAGATATCTCCTGCAACACGAAGAACAATGTCTACTGCTGCCAGGTAGTCATTCGAAGCAGAAAGAGATTTCTCTCGGATCTTTCATAGGATACAGGCTAAGCATCACAACGGATCTAAGCTTCGAGAACCTATACCCCTCTTAATAGTACGGAGGTCCTATGACTCAAATGAATAGAAGAAGAACAACAAACTAAATACTACGTCTTCATTTTGTCTTCGACTTCCGTTCGCTGCAGTCAATTTCTTCGGACAGCAACACCGAGCCAAATGCTTCGCTTCAGCAGTAAAACTTCGAGGGGGTAATTCCTTCACATCAATCTTCTCGTCTACATATCTTCAACAGATGTAGCTCGTTTTTCTCTGCAACGCAGATATACTTCGGTGAAGTTCCTCGAATTGGGCACCGCAGACAGCATTCTCTTCGGTTTCCGTATGGACTATTTCTCTCTGTATGCACTAGCGAACAAATCAGTCCATACCTGTTTCTGTCACTAATCTCCAAAACACAGGAAGGCAGATATTGCACCAACACGTCTGTCTGAGTGACTAAGAGTAATTGTGTTCATCGAAGACAAAGTCTATTGAAGGTTTGGAGATTGCTAATGAGAATCTACCACGAGTGAAATCAACTGAAGTTTGAGGAACTTCACGTTGAGGAGAATAGGATGAACAAATATTTGCTCATGTGTTTAATCACAAGTCCCTCCAACCAGACGTATCTCTTTTGCAGAAGAGTGAACTGGTCTACCAAACCATGTGTTGCCTTCGAGCACCCCTGGTCAATTCTATCTAGAACATTACTCTCAGTTGTTCTGTGTTGTTATGTCGTGTGCTTGTGCAACAGTTTTCGTACTTCAAAATGTTTGTCTTCATGTTCCAACTAGTTGTTCTTAAGGTGATTTGTTTTTGTGTTTGTCTGTTTTACATCTAGTGCTACTTAGTCATTCGTCTCAGTCTTGGACTGATGAACATCTCACAATAGTGTGCATGTTTTCTTTTTGTTGTAGTTTTCTTTCATAGATCTGCATCTATTTAGTTTTTGTGTTGTGCTGAGTGATTTCAAGCTAAAGTTTGGAAAGAAATTTTAAATCTTCCATTCACCCCTCTGATCGATATACTCCGGCTAGTTGCATGTTAAGACAAATATGTTAGTGGGGACTAGAGATTAACTACTTAGTTATACTAGATGATACCCTGCGTGTTGTTGCGGGAAAGAATTGCAACATATTTCAATGTGATTTGGTTGTATGAAACATGAACATTTGAATGAATAATATATAAACTAACACTAATAATACATATTACATATTTTATTTGATTGTTATATAGTTGAAAATTATTTGTTGAATATAAGTGGCATAATATAATAGAAAAAAATCACATGCACGTTGAGTGGACCATTAAATACGTGGCATGTGTGGTAAGATGGATGTGTGCATGTTTGAGATGAATGCAAGTAGTGGAGATCAACTAAATGATGAAAAAAATCCCATGCATGTTGTGGTGGGAATTTAATGAGGTTGTATGTGTGCATGTTAAAGATAAAAGAGATAATGAGGATCAAGTAGTCAGGTATACAGGATATAGAATAGATGATATAGTCCTATCTATGTGTGACGTGACATTTCTATTTTTATTTTACATTTAAAATAATGTTTCTTGTGTAGCAGCATGCACGGCTCCATGCTCATGCGGATTTGCATGATCTACTTGTTGCGTGAAACGTGCAAGCTCTGCAGTATACGGCTGCACAAGTAGGGCATCTCCAACGCGAATTCCTAAAACGGATATACTATTTATCCGTAGCCACTAATGTGAAACCGATCATTTAACCTTGTTCCTTAAATGTCCTTTTTTTTATAATTTTGAAACACTTAAAATAATTATAGAAAATAGTATAATTCATCCACAAATAATTTGCAAATATCCCTAATGCATCATAATGTAAATATTACATTCAAGATATCAAGATGTTCATTAAGTTTTCTAAAATCATCAATACTAGAGTCAGAACCGGCATATGTCGTCCCACACATAGTTTTCCTTGAGCTTCATCCAACAATATACGAGCGTAAATGGTATGTCCTCGCTCATGTGGTACAACACAACACCACATTCAGACTATACGACGTGACGGAGAGCGAAGGGACCCCGGATCTGAGGCCTAGGCATGTACATAGCAGGGTAGGTTTCTTTTGCAGCGCCGGCAAGGTGGTGGTGGTGGCGGCGCAGTGGAATAAATTGGCTAGAGCTTCTTCCCCATCTCGGCGACATGGCAATGCAGCGGTGCCGACAAGCTTCCAGCGTTATCTGCTCCTGGATCCGTCGATTGGGTGGGCGCCCGTTCTCCAGGTGTGGTCGTTGTTGCGGAGGCAGCGGCCAGCTACATGATAATTTGTCCCTCGCCTCCATCTTCGTCATGAAAAGGATGTTCCTATTCTTGTTGTGGGAGTTCTGGGGGTGGTGCGGCGAGGTGCTGGCGCCTGGCGCTGGTCGATCTCGTCGGCTGTTCAAGTGGATCTCAGAGGCGTGTCGTCGCCAATGTTGTGCAGCAAAGGTTGGCCTAACACTCCTTCTAGCGTGCTAGTCCTCTCAGGCCGAGGCTGTTGACTTCCCGTCCTCGTACAATCTGGCTGAAGAATCTAAGATTACGTCGTTGCGCGGGAGCAACAGCGCGCCGGCAGTCCGTGATGGATGCAGGGCTAGGCCGGTTCCCCAGGGACCTGGTTTCTATTTCTTGTTTTTTGGGGGTGTCCCGTACAACTGTTTGGTGATAATATAATTCTGAGGTCCTTCCACAAAAAAGACTATACAATGTGATGGTTATCAAGTTGCAACATTGAGTGAATCAACAAATTGACCAACCTGTAGAGCAACAAGAAGCAAAACTTACGATCTCCATGGTTGACGAGGCCGATGCCACATTGTCTCCACTCGTGCAATCGCATCGCAAAACTCCATGACGGAGTTGGAGAAGATGTACCACGATGTGTTAGCGACTTCGCATTGCATTCATGGATGACATGCATGTCACATGGCACGAGGTTCCTTTGCTCATGAAACAAAGAATGCACATTTTGCCAAAAAGGTCAAGCCACCTTGCTTCATGCCTATGAAGTCCACAGATACGACCAACCACATATCGCAGAACAACTCATCCTTGATCATCGAGTACCCGCCCATCGTGCTTACTATAGAAAATAACAAGAAGTTCAACTAAAAAGCTCAATGGCACTTGACCGGGCACCTACCAGGCATGGTGTCCGGCATGGATGACGACGGCGGCGGGGCGAAGGGTACCTGACCGCAGAGGGATCCTAGATGGACGACATCGTCGTCCATGGTGGGCATGCACGTGGGTGAGGGCTGCGGAGGGATCATGGATGAACGACATCGTAGTCTAAGGCGGGCATGCGCGTCGATGGGGGTTGCGGAGGGATCATGGATGGACGCCATCATAGTCCAAGGCGGGCATGCGCGCCGGTGGGGGCTGCAGACATCCGAGGATGCCTGGGTGACGGCCACAGAGGTACAATGATGATCTCGGACAAGGATGGTGTGGATGAAAGCAAAGAAGGAGCCAGAACGGAGTAGAAGAAAAGTGGACCTAAATGGGGATTTGAATGGGTCGGGGGTGTCGGAGTCCTACGTGATAGCGGTCCGGACTCCCGTGAAGCCCCCCCAGTTTGCTTTCGGCTTACAGAAAAACGGATAGATAGACGCGCCATAGGACCAATGCGGGACTATATTGGATAGCAAAGTGCATCTAGACTGCTTGCAAATAGTTTGAGGAGAGGAACGAGTTGGAGATGCGAAAAATGCTAACGAAGCTCAAGCCAGAGGGAGCTCGTTTCCAAAATTCAAATTTCCACGGTGCGATTTCTTTATTTTTATTTTTTATTTTTGTGAACACATACACACATGTAAGCTATGTACGTGCAAAATTCACAACATTATACTTACGCACGTGGTGTACAGAAAAAAAAAGACATACGTATCTCTGAAATGGGCCTTTTATTTTTGTTGTTGGGCCAATTTTTTTTTCTATATAGCCAAAAATCACAACATTTTAAAACGAAATTTTACACAATCATGCGGAACACATATAAGTTTCCATGGGAAATATTTTGGATATTTTTGAAACATTTAAATTGTTTCTTGGTTTTTTTAAATCACCGATCTTGGGCACCAAAAGTCTGCACTGAGTTGGAGATGCCCTTACTTCGCTTCTCATATAAATGGGCAGCGAGCCAGGTATGCTGCAAGAGGGCTAGTTTTTTCTTTTTCTTTTGACATAGCCAGAGTGCTCAGGGGTTGGCTAATAGCAGGGTCCACCCATAGGCCCGGCAAAAGGGTCGACCGCCCCGGGCCCAACTAAAACTTATACTACTAAGATATACTAGTAAGAACTATACAAGTATACATTACATCTGAAAAATTATTAAATGGATAAAATAGAGCCTCAATTTGCAGAAACGTAAGTTCACACTACATACTGATAAGTTATACCACGCATAGGCAAATCAATCTGACTGGCGAAGTTGAGTTCAAATACATTAGTTTTTCTTTACGATGCATGTCTTAGTATCATAATGAAAATTATGATAACTAGATTTCAATGTTTAAATCAATGCACAATTTTTAATTCGATAAACGTGTAGGCATCTCATTTGCATCAAATCAAACCAAGTGAATCTGGACGAGCATGTTAGGTAATCGAATCATGCGTAAAAGTATAATGAAGAACATTTTTTGTTCTTCGATGATTGTATTAGAGCATCTCTAGCAGACACCGCAAAAAAACCCCGACCCGCAAAATAACCGCCAAAATGCGGGTCGGCACGGAAAATCCCACCCGAACAGACCCCGCAAACACGGCTGGCCCACAAATATTTTTGAGGGGCGCGGCAAAATCTTGATCCCAACCCGTGAAAATAAGGATTTCGGAGACGACCCGAGGACAACCTGTATACGTGAAAGACCATTGGCGGGAGTCCAACTTCCAGCGAAAACTTCATGGCTCGCTCCCGCCGTTCGTCCCCAGCCGCTACCCGCCCATCCCCGGCCACCTCTCGCCCGCCCCAGTCGTCGCGCTCGCCTGCCGTCCGCCCAGGCCGCTGCGCCCGGCCGTCCGCTGTGTAGGCCCGCCGTTCGCCCGCGGCTCTCCCGACGGAGGAGCTAGCTTGCTAGCTAGCTGAATTGAATCGATTCGAACGTAGCTAGCTAGCTAGCTAGCTCTGGATGAATGGATGCATGTCTAGCTAGCTCGCTACAGTGAATGGAGGAGTCCGGCCACCGCCCGCGCAACCGCGGCCACCCTGGCCTTCGCCCGCGCACCATGGCCGCGTCGCGTCTTCCTCGTCTGCCCGTCTGCCGGCGTCCACCTCGCATCTTCTTCATCCGACTGTCCACGATTTCAAATCGGCCTGTGAGGAAGAGGATGACCAGAAAAAAAAGGCCAACTATGGACCCGTTCAATATATTCAAAGAATATTCTCTTTTATGGGTTGATTATATGGGGTCTATTTGGCCGCAGCAAAAATCAGCCCTAAAAACACGTTTTTCTCGGCCCATAAAACATTTATACGGGTTGCAGTTTTAAGGGGTCTGCTAGAGATGCTCTTACTACACCCAACTTGCAAGCCACATTTTCTATGCCCTAAAAGTGGTGGGCAGAAGTGGTGGGCTTGCTCTTTGGTGGAGAGAACATGTACAGGTATCCATTAGACCATGGTGCCAATATTTTCTGGATGCTGCTGTGGTGGTTGATGGTAAAACCGTTAGAATCACTGGATTCTACGGCGAACCGGACACTGAGAAGAGGAAAAAATCTTGGGATGCATTAAGATATGTTCGATCACAGGATAATCTCCCGTGGCTTTGTGCGGGCGACTTTAATGAAGCTATGTTTCAATCTGACCAGCAAGGGGGGAACATGAGAAGTTTTTCGCAAATGGAAGACTTCAGAGACTGTGCGGCCGAATGTGGACTAGCGGACCTGGGGTTCTCTGGCTATAGATACACGTGGGATAACAGGAGAGATGGTGATGCAAATGTCCAAGTCCGACTAGACCGTGCAATGTGTACGGATGACTTTTTGGAGATGTACCCAGAGACTCATGTTGAGCATATCATCACGGAGGAATTGGATCACTTGGCTCTGCTTGTGCATGTGCTGGAGACGGCTCCAACACATAGACAGAGGGGAGCGTTTCCTTTCAGGTTTGAGGAGGCTTGGACGAAGCATGAGGATTACGAGCGCATGGTCGCGGCTGCGTGGCTTGCAGCGAGCTCGGGTGCCAGAGGTTTAGCAGCTGTATGGGAGAAGATCCATCTGGTTTCTGCGGATATGCAGCGATGGAGCAGGGCTGTGTTTGGGTCTATCCGCAGACAAATATCAAAGCTCAAGAAACAGCTTGAGGAAGCAAAGCAGAGAGCGCTGGCGACAGGCATCTCACTGGAGGTACGCGATATTGAAGGCCAACTAAGAGATATATACGCGAGAGAGGAGGTATACTATAGGCAGCGTTCGCGTGTGGACTGGTTGAAGGATGGTGATCAAAACACCAAATATTTCTAGGGCCGGGCCTCTCACCGTAAAAGAAAAAATACTGTACGAGGCCTACGACGCGATGATGGGACGAAATGTATGGTTGATGAGGAAATGAGGGGGATGGCAGCGACTTTCTATGAGTTGTTGTTTATCTCCGAGGGATCAGAGGGCGCGCAGGAGCTTCTTGAGATAATTAACCCGGCCGTTACAGAACAAATGAATGAAAAACTGGTACAAAGTGTGACAGATGCAGATATTGAGGAGGCGTTGTTTCAAATGGGGCCAACAAAGGCCCCAGGGCCGGACGGTTTACCTGCGATTTTCTACCAAAGGCACTGGCCGATGGTACGGGAGGACGTATGCCGGGCGGTAAGGGATTTTCTTGAGGGTGTTGCTGCTCCAGACTCGTTCAATGCAACGACGATTGTGATGATTCCGAAGGTCAACTCACCGGAGTTGCTTTCTCAATTCCGCCCAATCAGTTTGTGTAACGTTTTGTACAAAATGGCAGCGAAGGTTCTTGCGAATAGGCTAAAGGTTATTTTGCCCGTGCTTATCTCTGAGGAACAGAGCGCCTTTGTACCGGGCAGGCTTATAACGGACAACGTCTTGGTGGCATATGAGTGTGTGCATGCGATCAGAACCCGGAGACGAAAGAAACCTTTATGCGCAGTTAAGCTCGACATGACGAAGGCCTATGACAGGGTGGAGTGGATGTTTCTTGAACAGATGCTGTCAAAGCTTGGGTTCGCCGAGGGTTCGATCGCCATGGTTATGAGATGTGTGACCTCTGCCAGATTCATGGTGAAATTGAATGGTGGGCTATCTAGAGGTTTTTCACCATCCAGAGGGCTGAGACAAGGGGATCCTCTATCCCCCTATTTATTCTTATTCTGTGTGGAGGGATTCTCAGCTATGCTTAAGAGGGCTCAAGAAGAAGGAAGTATAAAAGGGGTGGGGTTTGGGGGCACTGGCCCCCAAGTCACACATCTCCTGTTTGCAGATGATAGTATAGTATTCATGCAGGGCTCCGTAGAAAATCTTCAGGAGCTAAAGAACATATTGGCTAGATATGAAGCAGCATTGGGACAAAAAATCAATCTCCAAAAGTCTTCAATTTTTTTTCGGAAAGGTTGTGAACAGCAGCAAAAGGAGGTTCTGAAGCACACTGTTGGCATTGAACAAGAGGCGCTCAGTGAGAGATATTTGGGTCTACCAACACTGGTTGGGAGATCTAAGGACGGGACTTTCAAATATCTAACGGAATGTTGTAAGGGCAAGGTAACGGGATGGAAAGGACAAGGACTGTCGAAGAAAGCAAGAGAGGTATTAGTTAAGTCTGGGCTACAGGCAACACCAACTTTCACCATGAGTTGTTTTCACCTACCAAAGAAGATGTGCCGGAAATTGACTTCAATCTCTTCGAAATTCTGGTGGGGTGCAATAAACGGGAAAGTGCACTGGATCGCATGGGATAAAATGTGCCACTCAAAACGCACTGGAGGGATGGGCTTTAGGGACCATGAAGCTTTCAACCAGGCGCTATTGGCGAAGCAAGCATGGAGGATTTTGCAGGTACCGGACTCCCTTTGTGCTAGGGTACTTCGTGCGAGATACTTTAAAGACAGCTCAATTATGAGTGCAACATGTCCGTCTGGTGGATCATACACCTTCAGAAGCATCCTCCATGGGCGAGACCTACTTCGGGAGGCTATTATTTGGAGGATAGGAGATGGATCGTCAGTGAACATCCACCATGACCCGTGGATTCCACGCCAAGGAAGCCTGCTACCACTGGGTGCAGTGTTCCAACAGGGAGTGGTGAAGGTATCGAACCTGCTGGACCATACTGGTACTGCATGGGATAACCGTAGGATTGAGGACATGTTCTCATCGGATGATGCAGAGGATATAAAACAGATTGCAGTGGGTGGCCCGGGAGTTAATGACTATATTGCATGGAATTATACTAGGGACGGGAAATTCACAGTGCGCTCTGCCTATCACCTGAAGATGAGCCTGAATGCAGCGAGGGTCGGACGGGCAGGGCCATCCTCGGATGCCTTTACTCACAGGGGCTGGCTGTCTATGTGGGACACGGCCGCGCCGGGCTAGGCAAAAGTACACATGTGGCGACTAATGAGGAACGGCCTGGCTACAGGTACAGAGTTGCTGCGCCGGCGCATCAAGGCTGGAGTATTTTGCATAGCATGTGGACGGGAAGAAGATGGATATCACAGATTTTGGGGATGCCCGCACTCCCTGTGTTTTTGGAGAAAGCTGAGCTCGGAGTTGGGAATCTCGGTGGCAACCCCACCACGCAACATTGATTCCCAGAGCAAGCTAGAGAAGTGGTTGCTGGAATGGTTCGCTCAGGCGGAGGACCTGGAGAGATCGGTCATGGTGCAGGCTGTATATACCCTTTGGCTAGCGAGAAATGAGGCTAGAGATGGACGCAAGATTACAGAACCTCACGAACTATCAACCAGGGTAGCTACTTATCTCAATGAATGGGCGGAGGTGCATAAGAAGGAGGCGAGGCAAAGGGAAGCAACGGTGCAACAAGTCTGGGAGACGCCGGAGGACGGCTGGACTAAGGCCAATGTTGATGGCTCTTTGTGCAAACACAGGCAAAAGGGAGGCGTGGGGGTGGTGCTGCGTGATCATCAAGGTGCGTTCAGAGCGGCCTCTTGCCAATTTCTCGGTGCGATGGTTGATCCGGAGAGAGTGGAGTTACTCGCATGCAAGGCGGCAGTACAACTGGCGACAAGCGTGGGAACGACACAGCTGTTGGGGAACATAGTAATTTCAAAAAATTTCCTACGCACACGCAAGATCATGGTGATGCATAGCAATGAGAGGGGAGAGTGTTGTCCACATACCCTCGTAGACCGACAGCGGAAGCGTTATCACAACGCGGTTGATGTAGTCGTACGTCTTCATGATCCGACCGATCAAGTACCGAACGCACGGCACCTCCGAGTTCAGCACACGTTCAGCTCGATGACGTCCCTCGAACTCCGATCCAGCCGAGTGTTGAGGGAGAGTTTCGTCAGCATGACGGCGTGGTGACGATGATGATGTTCCACCGGCGCAGGGCTTCGCCTAAGCTCCGCAACGGTATTATCGAGGTGTAATATGGTGGAGGGGGGCACCGCACACGGCTAAAATATCGTATATCAAGTGTGTTTAGAGGTGCCCCCCTGCCCCCGTATATAAAGGAGCAAGGGGGAGGCCGGCTGCCCTAGGCGCGCCAAGGAGAGGGGGGAGTCCTCCTCCTAGTAGGAGTAGGACTCCCCTTTCCTAGTCCAACTAGGAAAAGAAGGGGGAGGAAAGAGAGGGAGAGGGAGAGGGAAAGGGGGCTGTGCCCCCCTCTCCTAGTCCAACTAGGATTCCTCCTGGGAGGGGGCGCGCCACCTCCTGGCTGCTGCCCTCTCTCTCCCCTCTAGGCCCACTAAGGCCCAATACTTCCCCGGGGGGTTCCGGTAACCCTCCGGCACTCCGGTTAAATCCGAAACTTCTACGGAACACTTCCGGTGTCCAAATATAGTCGTCCAATATATCAATCTTTATGTCTCGACCATTTCGAGACTCCTCGTCATGTCCGTGATCACATCCGGGACTCCGAACAACCTTCGGTACATCAAAACATATAAACTCATAATATAACTGTCATCGTAACTTTAAGCGTGCGGACCCTACGGGTTCGAGAACTATGTAGACATGACCGAGACACCTCTCCGGTCAATAACCAATAGCGGAACCTGGATGCTCATATTGGTTCCTACATATTCTACGAAGATCTTTATCGGTCAGACCGCATAACAACATACATAGTTCCCTTTGTCATCGGTATGTTACTTGCCCGAGATTCGATCGTCGGTATCTCAATACCTAGTTCAATCTCATTACCAGCAAGTCTCTTTACTCGTTCCGTAATACATCATCCTGCAACTAACTCATTAGTCACAATGCTTGCAAGGCTTATAGTGATGTGCATTACTGAGTGGGCCCAGAGATACCTCTCCGACAATCGGAGTGACAAATCCTAATCTCGAAATACGCCAACCCAACAAGTACCTTTGGAGACACCTGTAGAGCACCTTTATAATTACCCATTTACGTTGTGACGTTTGGTAGCACACAAAGTGTTCCTCCGGTAAACGGGAGTTGCATAATCTCATAGTCATAGGAACATGTATAAGTCATGAAAAAAGCAATAGCAACATACTAAACGATCGGGTGCTAAGCTAACGGAATGGGTCAAGTCAATCACGTCATTCTCCTAATGAGGTGATCCCGTTAATCAAATGACAACTCATGTCTATGGCTAGGAAACATAACCATCTTTGATTAACGAGCTAGTCAAGTAGAGGCATACTAGTGACACTCTGTTTGTCTATGTATTCACACATGTATTATGTTTCCGGTTAATACAATTCTAGCATGAATAATAAACATTTATCATGATATAAGGAAATAAATAATACTTTATTATTGCCTCTAGGGCATATTTCCTTCAGTCTCCCACTTGCACTAGAGTCAATAATCTAGATTACACAGTAATGATTCTCACACCCATGGAGTCTTGGTGCTGATCATGTTTTGCTCGTGGAAGAGGCTTAGTCAACGGGTCTGCAACATTCAGATCCGTATGTATCTTGCAAATTTCTATGTCTCCCACCTGGACTAAATCCCGGATGGAATTGAAGTGTCTTTTGATGTGCTTGGTTCTCTTATGAAATCTGGATTCCTTTGCTAAGGCAATTGCACCAGTATTGTCAGAAAAGATTTTCATTGGTCCCGATGCACTAGGTATGACACCTAGATCGGATATGAACTCCTTCATCCAGACTCCTTCATTTGCTGCTTCCGAAGCGGATATGTACTCTGCTTCACACGTAGATCCCGCCACGACACTTTGCTTAGAACTGCACCAACTGACAGCTCCACCGTTCAATGTAAATACGTATCCGGTTTGCGATTTAGAATCGTCCGGATCAGTGTCAAAGCTTGCATCAACGTAACCATTTACGATGAGCTCTTTGTCACCTCCATAAATGAGAAACATATCCTTAGTCCTTTTCAGGTATTTCAGGATGTTCTTGACTGCTGTCCAGTGATCCACTCCTGGATTACTTTGGTACCTCCCTGCTAAACTTATAGCAAGGCACACATCAGGTCTGGTACACAGCATTGCATACATGATAGAGCCTATGGCTGAAGCATAGGGAACATCTTTCATCTTCTCTCTATCTTCTGCAGTGGTCGGGCATTGAGTCTTACTCAATCTCACACCTTGTAGTACAGGCAAGAACCCTTTCTTTGCTTGATCCATTTTGAACTTCTTCAAAACTTTGTCAAGGTATGTGCTTTGTGAAAGTTCAATTAAGCGTCTTGATCTATCTCTATAGATCTTAATGCCTAATATATATGCAGCTTCACCAAGGTCTTTCATTGAAAAACTCTTATTCAAGTATCCCTTTATGCTATCCAGAAATTCTATATCATTTCCAGTCAGCAATATGTCATCCACATATAATATCAGAAATGCTATCGAGCTCCCACTCACTTTCTTGTAAATACAGGCTTCTCCAAAAGTCTGTATAAAACCAAATGCTTTGATCACACTATCAAAGCGTTTATTCCAACTCCGAGAGGCTTGCACTAGTCCATAAATGGATCGCTGGAGCTTGCACACTTTGTTAGCTCCCTTTGGATCGACAAAACCTTCCGGTTGCATCATATACAACTCTTCTTCCAGAAATCCATTCAGGAATGCAGTTTTGACATCCATTTGCCAAATTTCATAATCATAAAATGCAGCAATAGCTAACATGATTCGGACAGACTTAAGCATTGCTACGGGTGAGAAGGTCTCATCGTAGTCAATCCCTTGAACTTGTCGAAAACCTTTCGCAACAAGTCGAGCTTTATAGACGGTAACATTACCATCAGCGTCAGTCTTCTTCTTGAAGATCCATTTATTTTCAATGGCTTGCCGACCATCGGGCAAGTCAACCAAAGTCCATACTTTGTTCTCATACATGGATCCCATCTCGGATTTCATGGCTTCAAGCCATTTTGCGGAATCTGGGCTCACCATCGCTTCTTCATAGTTCGTAGGTTCATCATGGTCTAGTAACATGACCTCCAGAACAGGATTATCGTACCACTCTGGTGCGGATCTTGATCTAGTTGACCTACGAGGTTCAGTAATAACTTGATCTGAAGTTTCATGATCATTATCATTAACTTCCTCACTAATTGGTGTAGGTGTCGCAGAAACTGATTTCTGCGATGATCTACTTTCCAATAAGGGAGCAGGTACAGTTACCTCATCAAGTTCTACTTTCCTCCCACTCGCATCTTTCGAGAGAAACTCCTTCTCTAGAAAGGATCCATTCCTAGCAACGAATATCTTGCCTTCGGATCTGTGATAGAAGGTGTACCCAGCAGTCTCTTTTGGGTATCCTATGAAGACACATTTCTCCGATTTAGGTTCGAGCTTATCAGGTTGAAGTTTCTTCACATAAGCATCGCAACCCCAAACTTTAAGATACGACAACTTTGGTTTCTTGCCAAACCATAGTTCATAAGGCGTCGTCTCAACGGATTTTGATGGTGTCCTATTTAGAGTGAATGCAGCCGTCTCTAAAGCATAACCCCAAAATGATAGCGGTAAATCAGTAAGAGACATCATAGATCGTACCATATCTAATATAGTACGATTACGACGTTCGGACACACCATTACGCTGTGGTTTTCCGGGTGGCATGAGTTGTGAAACTATTCCGCATTGTTTCAAATGTAGGCCAAACTCGTAACTCAAATATTCTCCTCCACGATCAGATCGTAGGAATTTTATTTTCTTGTTACGATGATTTTCAACTTCACTCTGAAATTCTTTGAACTTTTCAAATGTTTCAGACTTATGTTTCATTAAGTAGATATACCCATATCTGCTCAAATCATCTGTGAAGGTGAGAAAATAACGATATCCGCCATGAGCCTCAATATTCATCGGACCACATACATCTGTATGTATGATTTCCAACAAATCTGTTGCTCTCTCCATAGTTCCGGAGAACGGTGTTTTGGTCATCTTGCCCATGAGGCACGGTTCGCAAGTACCAAGTGATTCAAAATCAAGTGATTCCAAAATTCCATCAGTATGGAGTTTCTTCATGCGCTTTACACCGATATGACCCAAACGGCAGTGCCACAAATAAGTTGCACTATCATTATCAACTCTGCATCTTTTGGCTTCGACATTATGAATATGTGTATCACTACTATCGAGATTCATTAAAAATAGACCACTCTTCAAGGGTGCATGACCATAAAAGATATTATTCATATAAATAGAACAACCATTATTCTCTGATTTAAATGAATAACCGTCTCGCATTAAACAAGATCCAGATATAATGTTCATGCTCAACGCTGGCACCAAATAACAATTATTTAGGTCTAAAACTAATCCCGAAGGTAGATGTAGAGGTAGCGTGCCGACGGTGATCACATCGACTTTGGAACCATTTCCCACGCGCATCGTCACCTCGTCCTTAGCCAATCTTCGCTTAATCCGTAGCCCCTGTTTCGAGTTGCAAATATTAGCAACAGAACCAGTATCAAATACCCAGGTGCTACTGCGAGTATTAGTAAGGTACACATCAATAACATGTATATCACATATACCTTTGTTAACCTTGCCATCCTTCTTATCCGCCAAATACTTGGGGCAGTTCCGCTTCTAGTGACCAGTCTACTTATAGTAGAAGCACTCAGTTTCAGGCTTAGGTCCAGACTTGGATTTCTTCTCCTGAACAGCAACTTGCTTGCTGTTCTTCTTGAAGTTCCCTTTCTTCTTCCCTTTGCCCTTTTTCTTGAAACTAGTGGTTTTACTGACCATCAACACTTGATGCTCCTTTTTGATTTCTACCTCCGCTGCCTTTAGCATTGCGAAGAGCTCGGGAATTGTCTTATCCATCCCTTGCATGTTATAGTTCATCACGAAGCTCTTGTAGCTTGGTGGCAGTGATTGAAGAATTCTGTCAATGACGCAATCATCCGGAAGTTGAACTCCCAGTTGAATCAAGTGATTATTATACCCCAGACATTCTGAGTATATGCTCACTGACAGAACTATTCTCTTCCATCTTGCAGCTATAGAACTTATTGGAGACTTCATATCTCTCAATCCGGGCATTTGCTTGAAATATTAACTTCAACTCCTGGAACATCTCATATGCTCCATGACGTTCAAAACGTCGTTGAAGACCCGGTTCTAAGCCGTAAAGCATGGCACACTGAACTATTGAGTAGTCATCAGCTTTGCTCTGCCAGACGTTCATAACTTCTGGCGTCGCTCTTGCAGGAGGCCTGGCACCTAGCGGTGCTTCTAGGATGTAATTCTTCTGTGCAGCAATGAGGATAATCCTCAAGTTACGGACCCAGTCCGTGTAATTGCTACCATCATCTTTCAACTTAGCTTTCTCAAGGAACGCATTAAAATTCAACGGAACAACAGCACGGGCCATTTATCTACAATTAACATAGACAAACAAGATACTATCAGGTACTAAGTTCATGATAAATTTAAGTTCAATTAATCATATTACTTAAGAACTCCCAGTTAGATAGACATCCCTCTAATCATCTAAGTGATTACGTGATCCAAATCAACTAAACCATGTCTGATTAACACGTGAGATGGAGTAGCTTCAATGGTGAACATCACTATGTTGATCATATCTACTATATGATTCACGCTCGACCTTTCGGTCTCTGTGTTCCGAGGCCATATCTGTATATGCTAGGCTCATCAAGTTTAACCTGAGTATTCCGCGTGTGCAACTGTTTTGCACCCGTTGTATTTGAACGTAGAGCCTATCACACCCGATTAACACGTGGTGTCTCAACACGAAGAACTTTCGCAACGGTGCATACTCAGGGAGAACACTTTATCTTGAAATTTTAGTGAGAGATCATCTTATAATGCTACCGTCAATCAAAGCAAGATAAGATGCATAAAGGATTAACATCACATGCAATCAATATAAGTGATATGATATGGCCATCATTATCTTGTGCTTGTGATCTCCATCTCCGAAGCACCGTGCTTGTGATCTCCATCTCTGAAGCACCGTCATGATCACCATCGTCACCGGTGCGACACCTTGATCTCCATCGTAGTATCGTTGTCGTCTCGCCAACTTATTGCTTTTACGACTATCGCTACCGCTTAGTGATAAAGTAAAACTATTACATGGCGATTGCATTTCATACAATAAAGCGACAACCATATGGCTCCTGCTAGTTGCCGATAACTCGGTTACGAAACATGATCATCTCATACAACAAATTATATCACATCATGTCTTGACCATATCACATCACAACATGCCCTGCAAAAACAAGTTAGACGTCCTCTATTTTGTTGTTGCAAGTTTTACGTGGCTGCTACGGGCTTAGCAAGAACCGTTCTTACCTACGCATCAAAACCACAACGATAGTTTGTCAAGTTGGTGTTGTTTTAACCTTCGCAAGGACCGGGCGTAGCCACACTCGGTTCAACTAAAGTGAGAGAGACAGACACCCGCCAGTCACCTTTAAGCAACGAGTGCTCCGAACGGTGAAACCAGTCTCGCGTAAGCGTACGCGTAATGTCGGTCCGGGCCGCTTCATCTCACAATACCGCTGAACCAAAGTATGACATGCTGGTAAGCAGTATGACTTATATCGCCCACAACTCACTTGTGTTCTACTCGTGCATAGCATCAACGCATAAAACCAGGCTCGGATGCCACTGTTGGGGAACGTAGTAATTTCAAAAAAATTCCTACGCACACGCAAGATCATGGTGATGCATGGCAACGAGAGGGGAGAGTGTTGTCCATGTACCCTCGTAGACCGACAGCGGAAGCGTTATCACAATGCGGTTGATGTAGTCGTACGTCTTCACGATCCGACCGATCAAGTACCGAACGCATGGCACCTCCGAGTTCAGCACACGTTCAGCTCGATGACGTCCCTCGAACTCCGATCAAGCCGAGTGTTGAGGGAGAGTTTCATCAGCACGATGGCGTGGTGACGATGATGATGTTCCACCGACGCAGGGCTTCGCCTAAGCTCCGCAACGGTATTATCGAGGTGTAATATGGTGGAGGGGGGCACCGCACACAGCTAAAATATCGTATATCAAGTGTGTTTAGAGGTGCCCCCTGCCCCCGTATATAAAGGAGCAAGGGGGAGGCCGGCTGCCCTAGGCGCGCCAAGGAGAGGGGGGAGTCCTCCTCCTAGTAGGAGTAGGACTCCCCTTTCCTAGTCCAACTAGGAAAAGAGGGGGGGAAGGAAAGAGAGGGAGAGGGAGAGGGAAAGGGGGCTGCGCCCCCCTCTCCTAGTCCAACTAGGATTCCTCCTGGGAGGGGGCGCGCCACCTCCTGGCTGCGGCCCTCTCTCTCCCCTCTAGGCCCACTAAGGCCCAATACTTCCCCGGGGGGTTCCGGTAACCCTCCGGCACTCCGGTTAAATCCGAAACTTCTCTGGAACACTTCCGGTGTCCGAATATAGTCGTCCAATATATCAATCTTTATGTCTCGACCATTTCGAGACTCCTCGTCATGTCCGTGATCACATCCGGGACTCCGAACAACCTTCGGTACATCAAAACATATAAACTCATAATATAACTGTCATCGTAACTTTAAGCGTGCGGACCCTACGGGTTCGAGAACTATGTAGACATGACCGAGACACCTCTCCGGTCAATAACCAATAGCGGAACCTGGATGCTCATATTGGTTCCTACATATTCTACGAAGATCTTTATCGGTCAGACCGCATAACAACATACGTTGTTCCCTTTGTCATCGGTATGTTACTTGCCCGAGATTCGATCGTCGGTATCTCGATACCTAGTTCAATCTCATTACCGGCAAGTCTCTTTACTCGTTCCGTAATACATCATCCCGCAACTAACTCATTAGTCACAATGCTTGCAAGGCTTATAGTGATGTGCATTACTGAGTGGGCCCAGAGATACCTCTCCGACAATCGGAGTGACAAATCCTAATCTCGAAATACGCCAACCCAACAAGTACCTTTGGAGACACCTATAGAGCACCTTTATAATCACCCATTTACGTTGTGACGTTTGGTAGCACACAAAGTGTTCCTCCGGTAAACGGGAGTTGCATAATCTCATAGTCATAGGAACATGTATAAGTCATGAAGAAAGCAATAGCAACATACTAAACGATCGGGTGCTAAGCTAACGGAATGGGTCAAGTCAATCACGTCATTCTCCTAATGAGGTGATCCCGTTAATCAAATGACAACTCATGTCTATGGCTAGGAAACATAACCATCTTTGATTAACGAGCTATTCAAGTTGAGGCATACTAGTGACACTCTGTTTGTCTATGTATTCACACATGTATTATGTTTCCGGTTAATACAATTCTAGCATGAATAATAAACATTTATCATGATATAAGGAAATAAATAATACTTTATTATTGCCTCTAGGGCATATTTCCTTCAACAGCTTCATCTGGAGAGCGACTCGGTTCGAGTCGTCGCGATGCTAAAGAAGGAGGAGAAGAATCTGTCTACCCTGGGACCGATTGTGGAAGAGGTTAAAGCTATGCTAGGTGCTTTCGCTTCTTTCTGTGTTTCGTGGGTGCGACGTAGTGCAAATGCCGTCGCGGATAGGTTAGCTAAGGTGGGAATGGGAGATGAACTTTCTCAAGTATGGCTCTCTTCCCCGCCAGAATGCATTTTGGACATTGTATCGGATGAGATTCCGAGTTTCATCTCATAAGTAAATAAAGCGGCGAGAGTTCCCATAAAAAAAGTTTCCATTAATATGACTGCCTAATATACAATAGAAACTACCATTAAAATATTTGTTAGTGTGTCAATTATTGATAAATGTCTATCATAATATTTGATATAATATTAAAGAATATATGAACAGACACATATATATATGCAAATGTGTACACACTACATCATTTATACAATATTAGAAAAATAAATATGAAAGATTGTTTTAACAATAAATAAAAATTTTGGTACATCATAAATTTTTCACTTTGTAGAATTAAATTTTCAATGATATACATTACAATTTCATACCAATGAATAATATAAATATTATTTGAAAACATTTTATGTGGCTAAGTAATAGAAAATATATTAATTACAACTGTAATATGGTACACTTAGTTTAAAATAAGTATAAAAGTTTCGTATAAAAACAATTGTTTTACATCGCCTCGGGCCCAAAATTTCTTTTCTCTTGTGGATCGGCACAAGGAGAGACTAAGAGAGCTTGGATCAAACGGTGATAAAGTTGGGTAAATACTACAGTACGACTTCTTTTGTGCAAACATAGCAGCGCAGTATGTGCCTCAACTCCGCCAACCAGTTCAAAACCCGCCCTTTAATATGTACTGCAATTAATTAGTCACCCTCACACAGCTAAAAACCCCAACCCATCCATCGGCGGCCAGCACTCTACTTGTGCCATGAGAGAGAGAGAGAGTAGCCACGCACGCCCTTCTTTTCTTCTTCTCCACCCTGAGCGGGGCAATCCCCTGCGAATTCTTCTTCCTTTCTCCCCGCCCACCCTGAAACCTAGCCACACCAAACTCTGGCCTACCTTCATGGCGGGTCAACCTCCACCGCCACAGCGGGTTCCACAGCTACCGAGGAGGCTGACGGGGCTGATATGCTGCCCATACTAGAGGAGCCTTGGGGTAAGAACCAAAAATAAATCCCATAATTTGTTTCGATTTTGAGATATGGTCGATCGCCACGTGTAGCGACGACGGGTTTTTTGATTGGTGTTGCATTGCACATGGAGTATTTGCGAGGAGTGAGTTTGTGTTTGCGGGGTTGTTCTGATTTTGGCATGATGGGGACAAGGGGCGCGAGGCCCAAATCTGGGTAATAGTATAACTGGCCTAGCACTAGTAGCGGGTGGGCCGAAACACATAAACCTTTCAACCATCCCATCCCGTCGCTCACCTCCCCCGCCCGCCGCCTCGCCCCCGCGTGCTCCGGGAGGACCCGCTTCCTTCTGGCAGCCCGGAACCTGCGTGCTCCGGGAGGACCCGCTCCCTTCCGGTAGCCGGGAACCCGCGTGCTCCGGGAGGACCCGCTCCCTTCCGGCAGCCGGGAACCTGCGTGCTCTAGGAGGACCCACTCCCCTTGCCACACATTAGGGTGTGAGCGCCGCTCCCGCATGGCAATCAGAGAATTATACCCTAGTCATGTTCCATCTATCAGATTTGGGGCGATGGAGGGTTCAATTAGGGCTTTTGGGTCTGTGAATCCGCTGTGCTGTGTGTATGTGGGAAGAGATTGTTTTTAGAAGAGGTAGAGGACAACACCAAAATAAAATATACAACTCAAACCAATCATGATCATCAATCAACCCATAGGACAAAACATATCTACTCAAACATCATAGGGTAACCACATATCATTGGATAATAATATTGAAGGAAATATGCCCTAGAGGCAATAATAAAGTTGTTATATATATTTCCTTATATCATGATAAATGTTTATTATTCATGCTAGAATTGTATTAACCGGAAACTTAGTACATGTGTGAATACATAGACAAACAGAGTGTCACTAGTATGCCTCTACTTGACTGGCTCGTTAATCAAAGATGGTTAAGTTTCCTAGCCATGGACAAAGAGTTGTCATTTGATGAACGGGATCACATCATTAGAGAATGATGTGATTGACTTGACCCATCCGTTAGCTTAGCACTATGATTTTTTAGTTTATTGCTATTGCTTTCTTCATAACTTATACATGTTCCTATGACTATGAGATTATGCAACTCCCGAATACCGGAGGAACACTTAGTATGCTATCAAACATCACAACGTAACTGGGTGACTATAAAGATGCTCTACAGGTGTCTCCGATGTTGTTTGTTGAGTTGGCATAGATCGAGATTAGGATTTGTCACTCCGATTGTGGGAGAGGTATCTCTGGGCCCTCTCGGTAATGCACATCACTATAAGCCTTGCAAGCAATGTGACCAATGAGTTAGTTACAGGATGATGCATAACAGAACGAGTAAAGAGACTTGCCGGTAACGAGATTGAACTAGGTATTGAGATACCGACGATCGAATCTCGGGCAAGTAACATACCGATGACAAAGGGAACAACGTATGTTGTTATGCGGTTTGACCGATAAAGATCTTCGTAGAATATGTAGGAACCAATATGAGCATCCAGGTTCCGCTATAGGTTATTAACCGGAGATGAGTCTCGGTCATGTCTACATAGTTCTCACCCGTAGGGTCCGCACGCTTAACGTTCGATGACGATCGGTATTATGAGCTTATGTGTTTTGATGTACCGAAGGTAGTTTGGAGTCCCGGATGTGATCACAGACATGATGAGGAGTCTCGAAATGGTCGAGACATAAAGATTGATATATTGGAAGGCTATGTTTGGACATTGGAAGGGTTCCAAATGAGTTCGGGCATTTACCGGAGTACCGGGGGGTTACCGGAACCCCCCGGGGAGTCAATGGGCCTTATTGGGCCTTGGTGGGAGAGAGGAGGAGGCGGTCAGGTGGAGGGCACGGCCCCCAAGCCCAATCCGAATTGGGTGGGGGGCCGCCCCCCCCCTTTCCTTCCCTCTCTCTCCCTCTTCCTTCTTCTCCTACTCCAACTAGGGAAGGGGGGAATCCTACTCCCACCGGGAGTAGGACTCCCCCCTTGGGCGCGCCATGAGAGGGCCGGCCCTCCCCTCCTCACTCCTTTATATACGGGGGAGGGGGCACCCCATAGACACACAAGTTGATTGTTTAGCCGTGTGCGGTGCCCCCCTCCACAGATTTCCACCTCGGTCATATCGTTGTGTCCTTAAGCGAAGCCCTGCGCCGGTAGCTTCATCATCACTGCCACCACATCGTCATGCTGACGAAACTCTCCCTCGATCTCAGCTGGATCTAGAGTTCGTGGGATGTCACCGAGCTGAACGTGTGCAGATCGCGAAGGTGTCGTACCTTCGGTGCTAGGATCGGTCGGATCGTGAAGACGTACGACTACATCAACTGCGTTGTCATAACGCTTCCACTTTCGGTCTATGAGGGTATGTGGACAACACTCTTCCCTCTCGTTGCTATGCATCACCTAGATGGATCTTGCATGTGCGTAGGAATTTTTTTGAAATTACTGTGTTCCCCAACAGTGGCATCAGAGCCAGGTCTATGCGTAGATGTTATATGCACGAGTAGAACACAAAGAGTTGTGGGCGATAATAGTCATACTACTTACCAGCATGTCATACTTTGATTCAGTGGTATTGTTCGATGAAGTGGCTCAGACCGACATTACGCGTACGCTTACGCGAGACTGGTTCTACAGACATGCTTCGCACACAGGTGGCTAGTGGGTGTCTGTTTCTCCAACTTTAGTTGAATCGAGTGTGACTACGCCCGGTCCTTGTTGAAGGTTAAAATAGCAAACTTGATGAAAATCGTTGTGGTTTTAAAGCGTAGGTAAGAATGGTTCTTGCTAAGCCCGTAGCAGCCACGTAAAACTTGCAACAACAAAGTAGAGGACGTCTAACTTGTTTTTGCAGGGCATGTTGTGATGTGATATGGTCAAGATGTGATTATATAAATTGTTGTATGAGATGATCATGTTTTGTAACACAGTTATCGGCAACTAGTAGGAGCCAGATGGTTGTCGCTTTATTGTATGAAATGCAATCGCCATGTAATTGCTCTACTTTATCACTAAGCAGTAGCGATAGTCGTAGAAGCAATAGTTGGCGAGATGACAACGATGCTTCGATGGATATCAAGGTGTCAAGCCGGTGACGATGGTGATCATGACGGTGCTTTGGAGATGGAGATCAAAGGCACAAGATGATGATGGCCATATCATATCACTTATATTGATTGCATGTGATGTTTATCCTTTATGCATCTTATTTTGTAGTATGGCAGTAGCATTATAAGATGATCTCTCACTAAATTTCAAGGTATAAGTGTTCTCCCTGAGTATGCACCGTTGCTACAGTTCGTCGTGCCGAGACACCACGTGATGATCGGGTGTGATAAGCTCTACGTTCACATACAACGGGTGCAAGCCAGTTTTGCACACGCAGAATACTTGGGTTAAACTTGACGAGCCTAGCATATGCGGATATGGCCTCGGAACACTGAGACCGAAAGGTCGAGCTTGAATCATATAGTAGATATGAGCAACATAGTGATGTTCACCATTGAAAACCACTCCATCTCATGTGATGATCGGACATGGTTTAGTTGATATGGATCACGGATCACTTAGATGATTAGAGGGATGTCTATCTAAGTGGGAGTTCTTAAGTAATATGATTAATTGAACTTTAATTTATCATGAACTTAGTACCTAATAGTATTTTGCATGTCTATGTTGTTGTAGATAAATGGCCCGTGCTGTTGTTCCGTTGAATTTTAATGCGTTCCTAGAGAAAGCTAAGTTGAAAGATGATGGTAGAAATTACACGGACTGGGTCCGTAACTTGAGGATTATCCTCATTGCTGCACAGAAGAATTACGTCCTAGAAGCACTGCTGGGTGCCAAACCCGCTGCAGGAGCAACGCCAGATGTTGTGAAAACCTGGCAGAGCAAAGCTGATGACTACTCAATAGTTTAGTGTGCCATGCTTCACGGCTTAGAACCAGGACTTCAACGACGTTTTGAACGTCATGGAGCATATGAGATGTTCCAGGAGTTGAAGTTAATATTTCAAGCAAATGCCCGGATTGAGAGATATGAAGTCTCCAATAAGTTCTACAGCTGCAAAATGGAGGAGAATAGTTCTATCAGTGAGCATATACTCAGAATGTCTGGGTACCACAAACACTTGACTCAGCTGGGAGTTAATCTTCCAGTTGATAGTGTCATTGACAGAGTTCTTCAATCACTGCCACCAAGCTACAAAAGCTTCGTGATGAACTATAATATGCAAGGGATGGATAAGATGATTCCCGAGCTCTTCGCAATGCTAAAGGCCGCGGAGGTAGAAATCAAGAAGGAGCATCAAGTGTTGATGGTCAATAAGACCACCAGTTTCAAGAAGAAGGGCAAGGGGAAGAAAGGGAACTTCAAGAAGAACGGCAAACAAGTTGTTGGTCAAGTGTACAAGCCCAAGTCTGGACCTAAGCCTGAGACTGAGTGCTTCTACTGCAAAGGGACTGGTCACTGGAAGCGGAACTGCCCCAAGTATTTGGCGGAGAAGAAGGATGGCAAAGTGAAAGGTATATTTGATATACATGTTATTGATGTGTACCTTACTAATGCTCGCAATAGCGCCTGGGTATTTGATACTGGTTCTGTTGCTAATATTTGCAACTCAAAACAGGGGCTACGGATTAAGCGAAGATTTGCTAAGGACGAGGTGACGATGCGCGTAGGAAATGGTTCCAAAGTCGATGTGATCGCCGTCAGCATGCTACACACACATGCGCGCTCGCTGCCTCTTCAGGGTCAAGCAATTGCAGCTGAGTCTGCGGCTTGGCGCCTTGCAATAGTAGTATGTAATGTTTATTTCTTTGCCACTAATACTAGGAATCAGAAGTAGCTTAATTGCATTATTAGCACAGTTAAAAAAACAGACAGGGGTACAGAGTACCATATATCATCATCTTTTATTGTGTTTTTTCCTGCAGCACCTGTCTTGTCGAGCCAGTCGCATAATCTTGCAGTTGCAGGGCCGAGCTGCTCCCAGTCTTTGCTTTTCCTCCAGGACTTCAGGTAATTTTTGATATATATATATATTTATTATCTCCCTTTATTTTTATCTATCGGCCCATGGATCTGTTTTGAGTTGCACATTCCTTTGGCGCATCAATGCATATATGATTCATGATTCGTTCAATATGGCTATGTTACATTTGATTCAAATCAAAATCAGACATACATCTGCACAATAATTATTTTAAACACCATCTGTTTGTTGTAACAGATATTGTGGAAGTGATTTCACATGATAATTATCTGATTGATCCAGTCACCAGGATGTTCTCCAAAAAAATTAATGAGACCGCGAAGTACAGTAGGTACCATAGACTCATTATTGTGAAGGAAATATGCCCTAGAGGCAATAATAAAGTATTATATATTTCCTTATATCATGATAAATGTTTATTATTCATGCTAGAATTTTATTAACCGGAAACATAATACATGTGTGAATACATAGACAAACAGAGTGTCACTAGTATGCCTCTACTTGACTAGCTCGTTAATCAAAGATGGTTATGTTGCCTAGCCATAGACATGAGTTGTCATTTGATTAACGGGATCACCTCATTAGGAGAATGACGTGATTGACTTGACCCATTCCGTTAGCTTAGCACCCGATCGTTTAGTATGTTGCTATTGCTTTCTTCATGACTTATACATGTTCCTATGACTATGAGATTATGCAACTCACGTTTACCGGAGGAACACTTTGTGTGCTACCAAACGTCACAACGTAAATGGGTGATTATAAAGGTGCTCTACAGGTGTCTCCAAAGGTACTTGTTGGGTTGGCGTATTTTGAGATTAGGATTTGTCACTCCGATTGTGGGAGAGGTATCTCTGGGCCCACTCGGTAATGCACATCACTATAAGCCTTGCAAGCATTGTGACTAATGAGTTAGTTGCGGGATGATGTATTATGGAACGAGTAAAGAGACTTGCCGGTAACGAGATTGAACAAGGTATCAAGATACCGACGATCGAATCTCGGGCAAGTAACATACCGATGACAAAGGGAACAACGTATGTTGTTATGCGGTCTGACCGATAAAGATCTTCGTAGAATATGTGGGAGCCAATATGAGCATCCAGGTTCCGCTATTGGTTATTGACCGGAGAGGTGTCTCGGTAATGTCTACATAGTTCTCGAACCCGTAGGGTCCGCACGCTTAACGTTACGATGACGGTTTTATTATGAGTTTATGTATGTTGATGTATCAAAGGAGTTCGGAGTCCCAGATGAGATCGGGGACATGACGAGGAGTCTCGAAATGGCTGAGACGTAAAGATCGATATATTGGACGACTATATTCGGACTTCGGAAAGGTTCCGAGTGATTCGGGTATTTTTCGGAGTACCGGAGAGTTACGGGAATTCGTATTGGGCCTTAATGGGCCATACGGGAAAGGAGAGAAATACCCCAAAGGGTGGCCGCACCCCTCCCCATGGGCTAGTCCGAATTGGACTAGGGAAGGGGGGCGCCCCCTTCCTTCTTTCTCCTTCCCCCTTCCCTTCTCCTACTCCCACAAGGAAAGCAGGAGTCCTACTCCCTCCCCCCATTGGCGCGCCTCTCCTCTTGGCCGGCTGCCTCCCCCTTGCTCCTTTATATACGGGGGCAGGGGGGCACCCCAGAGACACAACAATTGATCCTTGAGATCTCTTAGCCGTGTGCGGTGCCCCCCTCCACCATATTCCACCTCGATAATATCGTAGCGGAGCTTAGGCGAAGCCCTGCGTCGGTAGAACATCATCATCGTCACCACGCCGTCGTGCTGACGAAACTCTCCCTCAACACTCGGCTGGATCGGAGTTCGAGGGATGTCATCGAGCTGAACGTGTGCTGAACTCGGAGGTGCCGTGCGTTCGATACTTGATCGGTCGGATCGTGAAGACGTACGACTACATCAACCGCGTTGTGTTAAACGCTTCCGCTTTCGGTCTACGAGGGTACGTGGACAACACTCTCCCCTCTCGTTGCTATGCATCACCATGATCTTGTGTGTGCGTAGGAAATTTTTTGAAATTACTACGTTCCCCAACATATTGCATCTCCCTTTTTGTTCCTTGTACAAAAACCGAACCTTGATCTATAACTAGAGAGGATGTTTGGCTTCTTACAGTGTAGTTCAGACCTACGTTTAATATTTCATTTATCTTGGTTTTGCTGTTCTCCTTGCCCTCGCACCTTCAGCCTCTTGCAGTCTCTACCCTGGTCCAACGCATTTCCACCTTCGGGATTAGTTTTAGACCTGAATAATTGTTATTTGGTGCCAGCGTTAAGCATGAACATTATATCTGGATCTTGTTTGATGTGAGACGGTTATTCATTTAAATCAGAGAATAATGGTTGTTCTATTTATATGAATAATATCTTTTATGGTCATGCACCCTTGATGAGTGGTCTATTTTTACTAAATCTTGATAGTAGTGATACACATGTTCATAGTATTGAAGCCAAAAGATATAAGTTTAATAATGATAGTGCAACTTATTTGTGGCACTGCCGTTTAGGTCATATTGGTGTAAAGCGCATGAAGAAACTCCATTCTGATGGGCTTTTGGAATCACTTGATTATGAATCACTTGATGCTTGTGAACCATGCCTCATGGGCAAGATGACTAAGACTCCGTTCTCCGGAACAATGGAGCGAGCAACAGACTTGTTGGAAATAACACATACTGATGTATGCGGTCAGATGAGTGTTGATGCTCGTGGCGGGTATCGTTATTTTCTGACCTTCACAGATGATTTGAGCAGATATGGGTATATCTACTTGATGAAACATAAGTCTGAAACATTTGAAAGGTTCAAAGAATTTCAGAGTGAAGTGGAAAATCATCGTAACAAGAAAATAAAGTTTCTATGATCTGATCGTGGAGGAGAATATTTGAGTTACGAGTTTGGTCTTCATTTGAAACAATGCGGAATAGTTTCGCAACTCACGCCACCCGAAACACCACAGCGTAATGGTGTATCCGAACGCCGTAATTGTACTTTATTAGATATGGTGTGATCTATGATGTCTCTCACTGATTTACCGCTATTGTTTTGGGGTTATGCTTTAGAGACGACTGCATTCACGTTAAATAGGGTACCATCTAAATCTGTTGAGACGACACCATATGAACTATGGTTTGGCAAGAAACTCAAGTTGTCGTTTCTTAAAGTTTGGGGTTGCGATGCTTATGTGAAAAAGCTTCAACCTGATAAGCTCGAACCCAAATCAGAGAAATGTGTCTTCATAGGATACCCAAAGGAGCCTGTAGGGTACACCTTCTATCACAGATCCGAAGGCAAGATATTCGTTGCTAAGAATGGATCCTTTCTAGAGAAGGAGTTTCTCTCGAAAGAAGTGAGTGGGAGGAAAGTAGAACTTGACATAATTGTACCTACTCCCTTATTGGAAAGTAGTTCATCACAGAAATTAGTTCCAGTGATTCCTACACCAGTAAGTGAGGAAGCTAATGATGATGATCATGAAACTTCTGATCAAGTTATTATCGAACCTCGTAGGTCAACCAGAGTAAGATCCGCACCAGGGTGGTACGGTAATCCTGTTCTGGAGGTCATGTTACTTGACCATGACGAACCTACGAACTATGAGGAAGCGATGATGAGCCCAGATTCCGCAAAATGGCTTGAGGCCATGAAATCTGAGATGGGATCCATGTATGAGAACAAAGTGTGGACTTTGGTTGACTTGCCCGATGATCGGCAAGCCATAGAGAATAAATGGATCTTCAAGAAGAAGACTGACGTTGACGGTAATGTTACTGTCTGCAAAGCTCGACTTGTTGCGAAAGGTTTTCGACAAGTTCAAGGAGTTGACTAAGATGAGACCTTCTCACCCGTAGCGATGCTTAAGTCCGTCCGAATCATGTTAGCAATTGTCGCATTTTATGATTATGAAATTTGGCAAATGGATGTCAAAACTGCATTCCTTAATGGATATCTTAAAGAAGAGTTGTATATGATGCAACTAGAAGGTTTTGTCGATCCAAAAGGTGCTAACAAAGTGTGTAAGCTCCAGCGATCCATTTGTGGACTGGTGCAAGCATCTCGGAGTTGGAATATACGCTTTGATAGTGTGATCAAAGCATATGGTTTTATACAGACTTTTGGAGAAGCCTGTATTTACAAGAAAGTGAGTGGGAGCTCTCTGGCATTTCTGATATTATATGTGGATGACATATTGTTGATCAGAAATGATACTGAATTTCTGAATAGCATAAAAGGATACTTGAATAAGAATTTTTCAATGGAAGACCTCGGTGAAGCTGCTTATATATTAGGCATCAAGATCTACAGAGATATATCAAGACGCTTAATTGGACTTTCACAAAGCACATACCTTGATAAAGTTTTGAAGAAGTTCAAAATGGATCAAGCAAAGAAAGGGTTCTTGCCTATGTTACAAGGTGTGAAGTTTGAGTCAGACTCAATGCCCGACCACTGCAGAAGATAGAGAGAAAATGAAAGTCATTCCCTATGCTTCAGCCATAGGTTCTATCATGTACGCAATGCTGTGTACCAGACTTGATGTGTGCCTTGCTATTAGTTTAGCAGGGAGGTACCAAAGTAATCCAGGAGCGGATCACTGGACAGCGGTCAAGAACATCCTGAAATACCTGAAAAGGACTAAGGATATATTTCTCGTTTATGGAGGTGACAAAGAGCTCGTCGTAAATGGTTACGTCAATGCAAGCTTTGACACTGATCCGGATGACTCTAAGTCACAAACCGGATACGTATTTTTATTGAATGGTGGAGCTGTCAGTTGGTGCAGTTCCAAGCAGAGCATCGTGGCGGGATCTAGTGTGAAGCGGAGTACATAGCTGCTTCGGAAGCAGCAAATGAAGGAGTCTGGATGAAGGAGTTCATATCTGATCTAGGTGTCATACCTAGTGCATTGGGTCCAATGAAAATCTTTTGTGACAATACTGGTGCAATTGCCTTGGCAAAGGAATCCAGATTTCACAAGAGAACCAAGCACATCAAAAGACGCTTCAATTCCATCCGCGACCAAGTCAAGGAGGGAGACATAGATATTTGCAAGATACATACGGATCTGAATGTTGCAGACCCATTGACTAAGCCTCTCTCACGAGCAAAACATGATCAGCACCAAGACTCCATGGGTGTTAGAATCATTACAATGTAATCTAGATTATTGACTCTAGTGCAAGTGGGAGACTGAAGGAAATATGCCCTAGAGGCAATAATAAAGTTGTTATTTATATTTCCTTATATCATGATAAATGTTTATTATTCATGCTAGAATTGTATTAACCGGAAACTTAGTACATGTGTAAATACATAGACAATAAGAGCGTCACTAGTATGCCTCTACTTGACTAGCTCGTTAATCAAAGATGGTTAAGTTTCCTAGCCATGGACAAAGAGTTGTCATTTGATGAACGGGATCACATCATTAGAGAATGATGTGATTGACTTGACCCATCCGTTAGCTTAGCACTATGATCGTTTAGTTTATTGATATTGCTTTCTTCATAACTTATACATGTTCCTATGACTATGAGATTATGCAACTCCCGAATACCGGAGGAACACTTAGTGTGCTATCAAACATCACAACGTAACTGGGTGACTATAAAGATGCTCTACAGGTGTCTTCGATGGTGTTTGTTGAGTTGGCATGGATCGAGATTAGGATTTGTCACTCCGATTGTCGGAGAGGTATCTCTGGGCCCTCTCGGTAATGCACATCACTATAAGCCTTGCAAGCAATGTGACTAATGAGTTAGTTACGGGATGATGCATTACGGAACGAGTAAAGAGACTTGCCAGTAACGAGATTGAACTAGGTATTGAGATACCGACGATCGAATCTCGGGCAAGTAACATACCGATGACAAAGGGAACAACGTATGTTGTTATGCGGTTTGACCGATAAAGATCTTCGTAGAATATGTAGGAACCAATATGAGCATTCAGGTTCCGCTATTGGTTATTGACCGGAGATGAGTCTCGGTCATGTCTACATAGTTCTCAAACCCGTAGGGTCCGCACGCTTAATGTTCGATGACGATCGGTATTATGAGTTTATGTGTTTTGATGTACAGAAGGTAGTTCGGAGTCCCGGATGTGATCACGGACATTACGAGGAGTCTCAAAATGGTCGAGACATAAAGATCGATATATTGGAATGCTATGTTTGGACATTGGAAGGGTTCCAAATGAGTTCGGGCATTTACCGGAGTACCATGGGGTTACCGGACCCTCCCGGGGAGTCAATGGGCCTTATTGGGCCTTAGTGGGACAGAGGAGGAGGCGGCCAGGTGGAGGGCGCGCCCCGCCAAGCCCAATCCAAATTGGGTGCCCCCCCTTTCCTTCCCTCTCTCTCCCTCTTCCTTCTTCTCCTACTCCAACTAGGGAAGGGGGGAACCCTACTCCCACCGGGAGTAGGACTCCCTTCCCCCCTTGGGCGCGCCATGAGAGGGCCGGCCCTCCCCTCCTCCACTCCTTTATATACGGGGGAGGGGGCACCCCATAGACACACAAGTTGATTGTTTAGCCGTGTGCGGTGCCCCCTCCACAGATTTCCACCTCGGTCATTTCGTTGCAGTGCTTAGGCGAAGCCCTGCGCAGGTAGCTTCATCATCACCGTCACCACGCCGTCGTGCTGATGAAACTCTCCCTCGATCTCAGCTGGATCTAGAGTTCGTGGTATGTCACCGAGCTGAACGTGTGCAGATCGCGGAGGTGCCGTACCTTCGGTGCTAGGATCGGTCGGACGTGAAGACGTACGACTACATCAACCGCGTTGTCATAATGCTTCCGCTTTTGGTCTACGAGGGTACGTGGACAACACTCTCTCCTCTCGTTGCTATGCATCACCTAGATGGATCTTGCGTGTGCGTAGGATTTTTTTTTGAAATTACTATGTTCCCCAACAAATATATAGTGTTGAGCACCATGTTTAAGTAGAGAATTACAACGGGAATAGAGAGGTTACACCGCTGCATAGAGGAGGAGAGAGTCGTTGTTGACAGCGGCAAAGTTGTTGGTGTAGATCGACATCACGATCCTTGCCCCGGCGGCGCTCTGGCGCCACCGGGAGAGACGGGGAGAGAGCCCCCTCCTTATTCTTCTTCGTTGACCTCCCCACTAGATGGGAGGAGGGTTTCCCCTCTGGTCCATGGCCTCCATGGCAGCGGAGGGGTGAGAGCCCCTTCGAGATTGGATCTCTCTCTCTCTCTCTCTCTCTCTGTTCTCTTCTGTTTCGCGTTCCTATTTTTCTGGCCGAAAACCGTTTCTTAAATATCCGGAGATCCGTAACTCCGATTGCACTGAAATTCTAACACGATTTTTTCCGGATATAAGCTTCCTTGCGCCTGAAGAAGGGCCCCAACCGACTTACGGTGTGCCCACTAGACACCATCGCGCACCAGTGGGGAGGCCGCACCCTGGTGAGTAGTGGAGGCCGCGGGCCTCCGTTTGCGTTGATTCCACCTCCCAAAAATCACATATATTCCAAAATAATTCTCCATACATTTTTATCGCGTTTGGACTTCATTTGATATGGATATTCTGCGAAACAAAAAACATGCAACAAACAGGAACTGACACTAGGCACTGGATCAATATGTTAGTCCCAAAAATAATATAAAATATTGCCAAAAGTATGTGAAAGTTGTATAATATTGGCATGGAACAATACAAAATTATAAATACGGCGGAGACGTATCACAGAACTATCTGTGTGGTCCCTAGAAGCACCGGTTAGTCCATTATGGAAGATATCAAGTATTTCATTTTCCTTAAGAGGATGATCAGGCAAAGTATTAAGTAATTGGAGAAGCCTCCCCCAAGCTTGTGGGAGACTCTCTTCTTCAATTTGCACAAAGTTAAATATTTCCTATAAAGTAGCTTGTTTCTTATGAGCAGGAAAATATTTTTCAGGGAAGTAATAGATCATATACCCATGAGCAAGAGTATTGTACCATATCTTAGCATCACCCTATAACGAGAAAGGAAATAACTTGAGAATATAGTAATAGAAAATATTTTCATCATGAGTAAATAGGGTGACTATATCATTTAATTTAGTATGATGTACCACAACAGTTTCAGTTTCATAGCCATGGAAAGGATCAGATTCAACCAAAGTAATTAACTCAGGATCGACAGAGAATTCATAATCCTTATCAGTAATAAAGATAGGTGAAGTAGCAAACTTGGGATCGTATTTCATTCTAGCATTCAAGGTTTTTTCTTTCAACTTGCATAATTTCTTAAGATCATCTCTATCCTTACAAGCAAGAAAGTCTCTAGCTACCTCTCAATCCATAACATAACCCTCGGGTATGTCAAACAATTAATATCTAGGAGCACTATTTCCAATAGGTGAATCAAAATTTCCAGTTTCAATAATTTCATTAGTTTTAGTAATCTCATCAGTTTCAGCATTCTCAATTTCTTTAGCTCCAGCAAGTTGTTCATCAAGAAATTCACCTAGTGGCACTTTCTTATCAAGCAAAGTACTAGCATCATTCATAGCAGAAGTAGTATCATCAGTGACTTGCGACGTATCAGAATTAATAACAAGTGATGGTGTCGCAAGCTTACTTAAAATAGAAGGTAAATCAAGTGTAGAGCTAGATAACAGTTCCTTACCTCCCCTCGTCTTAGAGGGAACGGTCTTGGTTCTATCATCCTTAAGATTCTTCATGGTGATCAACAGATATAAATTCCAAGTGACTCAGCAAATATAGCTATGCTCCCCGGCAAAGATGCCAGAAAATGGTCTAGATAACCCACAAGTATAGGGGATCGCAACGGTTTTCGAGGGTAGAGTATTCAACCCAAATTTATTGATTAGACACAAGGGGAGCCAAAGAATACTATTAAGTATTAGCAGTTGAGGTGCCAACTCAACCACACCTGGAGACTAAATATCTGCAGTAGAGTGATTAGTAGCACAGTGGTATAATACTTTGATAGCAGTAGCAATGATAGTAACGGTAACAGTAGCAGTAGTAGCAGCAGTTTTATAGCAGTTGTAACAGTAGTAACGGCAGTAGTAACTTAGCAAGAACAATATGTAAAAAACTTGTAGGCATTGGATCGGTGATTTCGTTGGATAATATTCATCATATAGCAGGCATAACCTAGGATGACATAGAACTAGTTCCAATTCATCAATATAATGTAGACATGTATTCTGTATATAGTCATACGCGCTTATGGAAAAGAACTTGCATGACATCTTTTATCTACCCTCCTGTGGCAGCGGGGTCCATAAGGAAACTAAGGGATATTAAGGCCTTCTTTTAATAGAAAACCGGAACAAAGCATTAACACAGTGAATACATTAACTCCTCAAACTACGGTCATCACCGAAAAGAATCCCAATTATTGTCACCTTGGGGTATGCGGATCATAACACGTAATGCGTGCATATAACTTGCATGGTAGGATCTAGAACACAACTTTTTTGTGAAAACATAAACGGTTCAGATCTGAAATCATGGCACTCGGGCCGTAGTGACAAGCATTAAGCATACCAAAGTCATAGCAACGTCAATCTCAGAACATAGTGGATACTAGGGATCAAGCCCTAACAAAACTAACTTGATTACATGATGAATCTTATCCAACCCGTCACCGTCCAGCAAGCCTATAAAGAGATTACTCACTCTCGACGGTGAGCATCATGAGATTGGTGAAGGTGGATGGTTGGTGATGACGATGGCGACGAATCCCCCTCTCCGGAGCCCAGAATGGACTCCAGATCTGGCCTCCCGATGAAGAACAGGAGGTGGCGGCGGCTCCGTATCGTGAAACATGATGAAACTTTTTCTCTCTTTTTTTCTCGGGAAATCTGAATTTACAGTGTCGGAATTAGGGTCAGCGGTGCCCCGTGGGCCCCACTACCCACCAGGGTGCGATAGAGGGGGGTGGCGCGCCCTGGTGTCTAGTGGGCAGCAGGGTCCCCCTCCAGTGGGTCTTTGCTCTAGTATTTTTCTTTTATTTTAAAACAATTCTCCAAAAAGTTTCATCAAATTCCGAGAAATTTTATTTCTGCACAAAAACAACATCGTGGTAGTTCTGCTGAAAACAACGTTAGTCCGGGTCAGTTTCATTCAAATCATGCAAATTAGAGTCCAAAACAAGAGTAAAAGTGTTTGGAAAAGTAGATACGACAGATACGTATCAGAGTGCCCACCATGTACACCACAAGAGATGAGAGTTTTTCAAGGAAAACTCAACAGACCGAAAGTCAACCCGTGCTGAATAGTGATTTGTGTGTTGAGTTCTTGGTATTTGCTGTCAATTTTTAATCTTTGAATTATAAGCACATGAAATGTCTGGCGACGATAGGCTCCCGGAGTGCGATTACTGCACAGACGGCGGGGGTATGTGCAACATGCCTCGCCTAGAAAACGATAGGTGCTTTACTCTCAAGCTGAAGGAGACCTTCGAACATTTTATGGTAACGACGACAAGTATTTTTTTTAATTAAGCATGACTTGTGCTTTTTTTGCTTTAACATGTAATTTCCATTTTTTACAATTCAACTAGTGCACACCCTGCTATGCAATACCTTATGCCTTAGAGAAGTTCGATTTCGAAGATAGGGAGAGTATGGAGATGAAGAAAGCTCACCTTAAGACGAAACGTGGGTGGGGGCTAGGCGCGGAGAACCTTATTATATCTTCAGAGAGCCCCCGTCGCCTCGTCTCTCTGAGCAGAACAAAAACCCTAAGAAAACTCAGAATGGCATTAAAAATGAAGCCCTCCAGCCGGCAAAGGTTGGGATCCACCATGCCCCCATGACCCTAAGGCCACAGGAGACGAGGCAAACTAGCGTCGGCGCTGGCGGGAGGCAGAAGAAACCCTAGTGTCGGGTGGGTAGGAGCACTCTTTCCTGACGGTTGGGTACTGAAATCTAATTGCCCGACCATCTATAGCGACGATGTGGTTCTTAACTCGATCTGCACCTATAAAAAATGTTCTTGATGTATATACAAAATGTACAATGTGTAAAACAAGACATGTGTTGAAAAACATAAAAAAAATAAAGGAAAAATAAAAATCATATAAGGAAATAAAAAAATCATAGAACCCATAAAGAAAAACTAAAAAAAACTGAATAAACCGGAGGAAAACCTAAGAGAACAGTTGCCAAGCTCTGAAAAAATGATAAAAGAAAACAACGGGAGAAAAAAAATACTCACACGGTAGTTCAGGTAGTGGGATGTCCTAGTAGCGCTCGCAGGGCAAATCTTATTCCCGAATAGGTCGGAGAATAGTCAGGTATCGCGTACCCATTGAGTGCTGATGCGTTATATGGGGCCAGCCCACATTCGGGATTCAGTGAGCCTTCTTCTACTGGGTTTCGAAAGGTTCTATAACTTTTCCTGAACCGTTTTCCTATTATTTTTTGGTTTCCTCTTTTATTTTTACTAGATGAAGCCCCACACGTTGTTGCAGGAATACTTTGCAATATATTTCAAAGATATTTATTTTATGGCAATAAGAATATTCGTAGAAATAATATGAGAGCTAAAATTAAAAATGCATATGGTTTATTTTGTTTGATTATTGTATTTTTGTAAAATATTTATTAAATATATCAACATGTTTGCATGTTGAGGTGAACCTTTTCTTATGACTCATTGAATGTTGAGGTGGGCCTTTTGTAATGCATGTTGCTTGATGAGGTGTCAAACTTGCATGTTGAGAGAAATAGGTTAGTGGGGGCTAGCCATTTAGATATAGAAGATTTCCTTCTTTTCATTTCATAATTTCTTTCAAAAATAAAAATAAATAAATGCGAGAACAATTTTTTCAAATTCGGTATCAATGTTCATATCAACAAATAATTTTAAAATCTGTCAACTTTTTTGAAATACAGATTTTTTTTAGATTTGTTTTATGAATTCAAGAATATTTTTTAAATTCATGAATATTTTTGGAATACTTTAAAATTCAAGAACATTTTTTGAAAGCCTGGAAAATTTTCAAAATTCTTGAACATATTTTGAAATAGAATAGTTTTTGAAATGTGGGAACAATTTTAATTTTTTACATATTTTTAAATTCATGAATCAATCTTAAAGTTATAATTTTATTGAAATACAAAAAAAATATTCAAATTCATGAACATTTTTTAAAATACAAGGAAAAAAGTCTATTTCGTGAACATTTTTGAACTCCTGAAAAGCATCAAAATTCATATACATTTTTTTACGTTCTAGAACATTTTTTAAATTAGTGAACCTTTTTTTGAAATCCCAAACTTAAAAAAGGTAAAAATAGAAAAGAAAAACAAAAGGAGGAAAAAAAAAGGGCGCCTCGCGCTGCAGTGGACCAGCCCAAAGTGCACGGGGGTGCGTGTTTGCTCGCTACCCCACACACAGGTCGTGGAACAGGAGCTCTTCTCTCGCCGGAGGCGAGAAACAGCTCTTGCGAACCTTTAGAGACTTCCAAGTATATATTTTTTTTGCGCATGACTTCCAAGTAGTTTTTAACAGCTCTTGAGAAACAGCTCTTACACCAGAAAGCCAATCGAGCAACATGAGCCCAGAAGGTTTAACACGGACAAAATGTTCCAAGTTGTAGCATTGGACTGCCGGACGGACGGTTAGGTTGCGGCAGGCGGGATCGGTGGCCTGCTGCGTTCTCTACCAGATTGTGCATTTGTCTCAAAAAATAAACAGATATTGGTGCACAGTGGATTCGTAGTTTACTTCATCTTTTTTCTCATAAGTCTTCATTTTGAATCGATGTTTATCATATTTCACTTTCTTCGGCAAGCATGGCGTTAATATGTTGCCCGTGCAGACACCAGTGGTGTAGCACGGTAGCACAGTGTCTATTTTTCTCCATCCATTTCTAAATATAAGTATTTTTATAAATTTTAATATAGACTACATACAAAGCAAAATAAATGAATCTATACTCTAAACTACGTTTATATACGACCAGTTCGTATTGAAATATTTAGAAAGACTTATATTTAGAAACGGAGGCAGCAGTCCGCGTCCAAGGGTGGCCGCACCTGGCAGCGTTCATGGTTTTATCTTATCAACTACTCTGGACACATCCAGCTACAAATGGACGTAAATTAAATCTATAAAACTACTGGACCCAACTGTTCGCTCGTTAATTTATTTTCTACGGAATATTAGGTGAAGTACAGTGCAACATGGCTACTCGCTGATTCGACCGATCACTTGAATATCGAGCAGCCCGTCCCTGCTCTCTTGTACGATTCTGCCGATCAGAAGAATACACTCATTTTATCAAGTCGGACGGCGAATGGACAACTGCTGCTTGGAAGTAAGTTAAGTAGTAGCACGTGCCACGACTTCTCAACTGGAATTGGCAAGGCAGGCAATCCCTAGCTGCATGTTTATATCATATTTTGTCCTGAATACCAATGCTTATTTTTCCCGGCTGCAAGCCGACAGTGTCATATGACTGAAACACCTGCTCAGCATGACCTCTACCACGGCACTTGGTTGGGTAAGTACCTCATTGCACGAACTGCCGAGCTGTTGACGGTGTGTTTGTTTACACAACAACTTCTCGGAAACATAAGGTGGACTCAAGGTGGGATATTTCTTCAGCTGGTCTCACCCGTCTGAATCTGAGTAGAGAGGATATTTTTCCGTCCTAAAACTTAAAAATTGAAAACTGCCTCTGCTAAAGTGTTTCCTAGATGGATGAGGGGATATTGCCTGCTGGAAAGTCATCGAAGCATTTAACGTTAGTTGACCATTCTCCGTCAAGAAAAAATGTCAGTTGATCGCTTAATTAGTGCTAATATGCTAAAATATGATTCGGCTGCAGACTGAGGCAGATAGTGTGTTGTTCACAGGGAAAGTTGCTGCTTATTCTACCAGAAACTGAAGACACATCCCCGCCCGTAGTCCAGCCCTACACTGGAAATATGCATTGCTGCTGGTGGTATTTTTATGTGTTTAAAAAAAATATTTCTATGTGTATTTTAAAAAGCTTAACATGCATTTGAAAATATGTTATTAATGCATTTGAAAAACTACAAATGTGTATAAAAATGTTTTTGATATATACGAATAATGTACAGTGTGCATAAAAAATGTACACATTGAAACATATATCTGAAAATATGTGAATTATGTATTTGCATTCTTTTAAACATGTATAAAAATGTTCCCAATGAATATAAAAATTCACAATGTGTAAAATTATACATGTGTTGAAATAAAGAAAAAGGAAACCCCAAACAAGGATAAAAGCGAAGAAAACTGAAGAAAAACTGTAGAATATCGTTGCAAAGAAGTGAAAAGAACAACAATAAAAGAAACCATAGGAAAAAATAATACTAACATGATAGTTAGACTACTCAGCCATCCCGGTAGGGTCGCGCTAGAGGCGAGACTTACTTACGTCTCGCAAGGTGGATCCTATTTCTCGCATAGGTCGGGGAATAGACAGGTACCGCGAGCCGAAAAGCGCTCGTGCAGTATCCTGAACCAGGATTTTCATATTTTTCCTTTTTTGTTTCTTTTTGTTCCTATTTCCTTCTCTTGTCTTCTTCTAATTTCGTGAACACTTTTTAAAATGTTCAGTTTTTCAAATGCGGAAACATTTATTGATATCTGTGAACTTGTTTTGAACTTCAAAATTAATTACCAAATCAATGAACATTTCTTAATCCAGGGGAAAATTGAAAATTCGTGAACTTTTTTATTAATTTGGAACAGATTTCAAATTTATGAACATTTTTTTTAAAACTCTAGACTTTTTTCTGATTTGTGAACGTTTTCTGAAATACGGGGGATTTTTTCAATTCATGAACAGCTTTTTAAATCCTCCAGAAATTCTAAAATTTAAGAACATATCTTGAAATTTATAATATTTTTTGGATACGGGGGAATAATTTCCAGATTCATGAACATTTTTTCGGGGACCATTTTCAAGTTTATGAACATCTTCTGAAATTGAGAGGAAAATTCGTGAACATTTTTTAAAATACTGGATTATTTTTAATTCGTGAACACCTTTTAAAATTTAAATTATTTTTTGCAATCCAAAAACATTTTTTAAATTCATGAACATTTGTTAACGTTCAGAAGTTTTCTTTTGAAATCCCAAATTTTCTTAAAAAGCAAGTAAGAGAAGAAAATAAAAACAAAAAGTGGAAGTGAGAAAAAAAACAGCGGCGCCTCACCCGGCAATGCGAAGATATACCCTTTCATAATGATTTCGAAGTAGACACCACCAAGCCATTCGAGCAACATTTCCCCAGATGGTTTAACACATACTAATGTTCCAAGTAGTAGGATTGGGATGCGTGTATGTATGTATGTACAAGCATTTACATTTGTATTGTATTTAAAAGAAAGTAGTAGGATTGGGAGTGTCGGGCAGATGGTTGGGTCGGCAGGGGGTTGGTGGCCTACTGCGTTCTCCACAAGATATGAATGCATTTGTCTTAGGGAAAAAACAGATATAGGAGCATAGTGGATTTGTAGTTTATTTCATCTCTTTTCGTCGATTTGTCTCCATTTAGAATCGATGTTTATCCTATTTCACTTTCTCCGGCAAGCAAGTCGTTAATCTGCCGCCCGCGCCGACATCAGTGGTATAGCACAGTAGCACACTGTCGATTATAGTCTGCATCTAAGGGGGTCGCATGCTCGCAGCTGGCAGCATTCATCTGGGACGCGTAAGATTCACATCTCTGTTTTAGGGTATTTTGCATACTTGTCCTAGTTGGACCTGTTTGAGCTAATGCGGGTTAGAAACCAACATTTGCATGTAAATTGGTTGACTGCATTAGGCTCCCTGCAAGAGGGAAGCAATTTCTACGACGATGTTTGGTTGTCTGCCTCGCTGTTGTTAGACAAACAACATGTTTGGTTGCAAACGGCATAAGGTGTGATTACCACTTCTCCCTAGTGATGACCTTACCACACACACTGAACATCGTCTTGTCCTAGCTAGAAAACAAATGGCAGTTTATCTTAACTACTAACAAATGGCAGTACAAATTATTAAGAGTCATGTGGCTGAAAATGGGAGAGTTTATCGATGCTAACTAGGTGGAAGGCCTTCTTCTTCTTCTTCTAATGTTGTTGCCTCTTCTTCTTCTTCTTTTTCAGATCCATGTCTGACCTCTGTTATCCCACATTGCCTGAGTCCACTCCAACATTTTGTTCTTCCATGCTTCGTTGTCAAACACCTTCACACCATGGTTGGAGCTGACCACCTCATCAGGCGTCACATCTTCTTCCTCCAGCACAAGATCATCACAACCCCATTGTAGGATCCAGTTGTGAAGGATGCAACATGCAAGAACAAGCTTAAGCTGGGTAGGGTAAGGCTGGAATGACCTCTGGTCTAGGATTTTAAACCTATTTGTCGGGGGTGACCCCCGGGTAGGCGCATCCACACTTAGCGTTTTTCAAAAACACTGGGGCGGCAAACGCCCCTCAATCCGTCGGCTCGGGCGGTTCGGCTAGGTATAGCACGACGCCGAGGGCCGGCTCGCCACAGCCGGCAGGCCGGCGCCCGTCCCGTCCAGCCGTACGACAAGACAACCCCTCCACGACGAAGGAGCATCGCAACAGTGCACCCCTCACCGCTGACCAGAGGAAGCGCGGCTACCGTGCACGCTGCTCCGCTGACCCAGGCGACCGACGTCCGCCCGGCCCGGCGTTGTACCAACCACTCCATGACGTGGTCGAAGACATGCCACATAGACGCCATGCCGATGGGTCCCGCAGACGGCGGGCCCCGCAACCGGTTGAAAGTGCGTTATATCGACTAGAGGGGGGTGAATAGGCGATTTTTATAAATTCTTCACTGAGGAATTTGTGGGTGAGGAAATTCCTTAGCGAAGAACTACTTGCAGCGGAATAAGTACTCAAAAGTATGCATAGCAGAGCACAAGCATAGTCATCATGATGAAATGAAAACAAGCACAGAGTACAGAAAGCGTAAAAACGGGATAACACAGGATGAAGACAAACAGACTGAGGAAATTGAACTGAGGAAATTGAGAAAATCTTCAGTCAAAGTCTTCAAACACAGATATGAACAAGCATACAACACAGTAATGAGGAAATGAAAGAGTTGAGGAAATAGAACCAGTAAGCTTGGTGAAAAAATGATTTGGTAGACCAGTTCCAATTGCTGTCTCAGTTGTACGTCTGGTTCGAGTGGCTAGGTATTTAAACCTGAGGACACCCAGTCCCGGACACACAGTCATCACCGTATTCTCCTTGAACTAAGGTCACACAGACCTCGTCCAATCACTCGTGGTAAGTCTTCAGGTGACTTCCAAACCTTCACAAACTCGGTCACTCGGCGATCCACAATTTTCTCTTGGATGCTCTAGACCATGACGCCTAACCGTCTGTAAGAAGCACAGTCTTCAAAGGTAACAAGCGTCGGATCCACGCAGGATCAATCTCTTCAGTGATGCTCAATCACTTTGGGTTTGTAGGTGTTTGGGTTTGGGGTTTTCCTCACTTGATGATTTTCGCTCAAAGTCCTCAGAGGATGGAATGCTCTCAAATGACAAGTGTCAGTTTCTCTCGGAGCAGCCAACCAGCTAGTGGTTGTAGGGGGCGGCTATTTATAGCCTAGGGAGCAGCCCGACATGATAAGACATAAATGCCCTTCAATGATATGACCGTTAGGTGGATAAGATATTTTGGGACAGCTGGCGCATAGCACAGCAACGGTCGGAAATTTTAGGCTCAGATTCCTCAGGGCTATCATGTTCCTCACTGTGTAGGCAATCCGCACTGGCGAATTCCTAACTCCTCAGTCAGAACAAATTCCTCAGAGACCAGAAGAACTTCGTCTCTATCACTGAAGAATATGACTGAACTGTATGAGATTTCCAATGGATTCACTCGAAGGGATTGGTAGGTGTAGGATTTTGAGTTGAGCATCACATGAAAAATTTTCCTTAGTATTTCCTCGACCCCCTTTAACAGTACGGTGTTTCCTATGACTCAAGAAAGAGAAAATGAAACTACGAAAACAAAAGTCTTCACGCTTCATGTTACTCAAATGAATACCAAGTCTTCAAGGTCACACCAATTTCTTCACTTTCAAAGTCTTCAGAAAGTCTTCAGAAATACCAGAGTCTTCAGTCGAAGAACTTCATTTTTAGGGGTCGACTTTCTCCGTAAATATCAAACTCCTCATAGACTTATAGACCTGTGTACACTCACAAACGCATTAGTCCCTTAACCTATAAGTCTTCAGCACACCAAAATCACTAAGGGGCACTAGATGCACTTACAGTCTCCCCCTTTTTGGTGATTGATGACAATATAGGTTAAGTATTCAACGGGGATAAACATATGAAGTGTAAATACTGATATTGAGGAATTTGATTGCAAGATATAGAAGAACTCCCCCTGAAAATGTGCATAGTGAGGAATTTGCTTTTGAAGCAATGCACACTTGAAGAGTTGAATCATGGAGATCTCCCCCTATATCTTGTAATTCATACACGCATTTGACATAATATATGAAGAATTTGAAATGCATGATGAAATATGGTGACTGATGTAATTCAGCATGCGTGCAATGATATTAACGAGGAATAAGCATGCAGAAGAAACAGCAAAAGTATCAGACCACCATAGAGTTTAAGTTTACAACTCGATCCAACAAAGTCATCAGAAGAACGAGAGTTGTAACTTTAGAAAAAAAACGCCCATATAAAATGTCATCAGAAGAACCCGCTTGAAGACTAACTCAAATTTCTCCCCCTTTGTCATCAAATGACCAAAAGGGTCGAAAATGAGGACTAATGCCCCTGAAGAATATCAAGGTGATGAAGGAGCGTCAGCGTTGTTGGGGTCGTTTGTTGGAGTAGGTCCTGCCGCAGTGTCATCCAAATCTTCATGTTCATCAGTGTCACGTGATGAAGAATAGGAGCTGGCCACCAAGGAAGGAACCTTGACCTTCTTGTACTTCTTCGGAGGAGGTGCAGCCCAGTCAAGATCTTCCTTGAGACCCATTTTCTTCAGATCGTCTTCACTATAGACTTGAGACAGAACAACCCAGGTGCGGTTGAGGGTTTCATGAAGGTAGTAGTGGTTTTTCTTCACTGCATTATGGGTAGCAGTCATGTTGTGAAGAATTGAACCAAACTGACGCTTGACCCATTTATGATTGCGATCAACCTTCTGGTGAAGACTGAGGAGAAGCTCACGGTCAGTCATCACCCTGGGTGATGTGCCTTGAGGATTTTGCTTGGGTGCGTTTGCGGCAGAGTCATGGGTGGCAGAGTCATCATTGGTGGAGTAGGATGCAGCCTTGCGAAATTGTCCATCCAATGGACGAATGCCTTCATCAATTAGAGCCGTAGCCTTGCCCTTTTCATCAGCTGAGGAAAATGTCTGTTTGAGGACTTCGATCGGAGGCAAGTAGCTGCAATGGTTCAGTGTATCAGCTTTATAGTTGAGTGAAGACCTTGTTCTGATGAATCTCATAATCCAAGGTGCATAAGGCTTCAGCTCAAACGGTGACATGGCGACATTGGACAGAGTCCTCATGAAGAAATCATGGAAGTTGACGGGAACGCCATGAATGATATTGAAAAGCAGATTCTTCATGATGCCAACGACTTCTTCTTCATTCGAGTCGTGGCCCTTGATTGGACTCAATGTCTTCGTCAAAATGCGATAGACAGTCCGTGGCACATACAGTAATTCCTTCACGAGGAATTGGTTGGTGGGGCCTGCCCTGGCTTCAAAGGCTTCATCAGCACTTGCATATAGTGATCGGTAAGCTCAGGTTCATTGTAGACGCAACAAGCACCTTCAAGGGGAGGACTGAGTGGTAAGGCACGAAGCAATTCAGTAGCTGGTGCCTTGTAGTGAGTTTTTTCAGACATCCAGTCTAGCACCCATGAATTCACATCTTCAGAATTTCCGGTGATGTGCAGCGTCGCATAAAATTGAAGAATAAGTTCTTCATTCCAATCACAGATGTCAGTGCAGAAATTTAACAATCCAGCGTCGTGAAGAACACTAAGGACTGGCTCAAAGCACGGCAGAGATTCCATATCCACGTGAGGAATGTGCTCATGATCGAAGACTTTGTCTTTGTTGAACAGCACTGAGGAATAGAAATTTGCCTGGCTGGCAGTCCAGAAATGCCTCTTCCTTATACGAGCAGAGTCATAAGGGTTGTAATCAGTGAAGAATACATGCTCGCCAAAGAAGGCATCCGTCTTGAATTTTTGCTTCTTGGAGAATGGATCCTTTGGCTTGGGCAGAGGAGTGTCAGTGAGTTGCATCACAACCTCAGGAATCGCAATCTCAGGTTCTTCAGGCTGAGGAATTTCTGGTTCCTCTTCAGTGGCAGCCTAGTTCTTCAATTCTTCATTTTCATTTTCTTCAGCACTAGCGGCTGGAATGTCTTCATGAGCTTCATCAGATCCCATTTGAACTGTAGTGACTGGGGACTGAGGAATTTGCTGCAGTGGAGTGAAGAGTGGAGAATTGGGGTGCTGACTTTCTCAAAAGTCATCATTCATCACTGGTGTGGTACAGCCAATGTCCACATCTTCTTCTTCAATTTCTTCAACGCCGGCCTCTTCAGCAGTAAACTGAGGCATAGGCGAGGAAACAACTGGGGTTGAAGGGATTTCATCCACTTCAATTTCTTCATCCATCTGCTCTGATGTAGCAGCAGAAGGAGTTTCTTCATCAGATCCGCTAGGGATCACATATTGTTCATCAAAAGGAACAAGGTCCTTTGATGGCATGGTTGAGATTGGAACAGCATCAATCGGGTTTGCAAAAGAGCTGGTCATAGGCTTCATTTTCTTTGGAGCTGAAGAATCTGAAGAAGCTGATGCTTTCATTTTCTTCACTGCTGCACGCTCTGCAGCCTTGGTCTTCTTCACATCTGATGCAGATGGAAGGACTGGAGTTGGAGTAGGCGGAGGAGCAGCAGAGGAATGTGGTTCATTTTCTTCAGGCACAATTGATCCAGTTGCCCTGACCTCCTCATTTTCTTCAGGCGCACCACTAGTGGGTGCCCTGGGAATTTCTTCAGTGGCTGGAATGCAGTCATCAGCCTTGGAACTCACATTATCTTCAGCAGCCTGATTGTCATCAGCGGTGCTGGCATGTTCTTCAGTTGGCTGAGCAGATGCTTCAGCCGGAGTGACTTCAATATGCACAGGGGCAGTGGCACTTGAAGTGAGTGTCTTCGTCAGATTGACGAACCTGACCTTGGCTCCTTTCCAATCAGCATAGTAAGCGTTGAAATCATCGTCGAGGACTTTGATTTCAGACTGGAGCTTTACAAGTTCATCAGTTGTCATAGAGACAATGTTGTTCTTCAGGAACTTCTCCTTCCTGTACTGTGCTTTCTTGAGCTGCCTGGCCTTCTCATATTTCCATTTTTCTTCACTGATGAAATGGGTCAGCATGTGACTTTGGCCAGGTGTTAACTTGAAATCAGGCATAGGAGTGTTTGGCTCCTTGTGCCAGAGATCAATATAGTCGAGGATCAACTTTGGATCCAAAAGCAGTGGCACATATGTGCCCTTGGCTCTAGCGGCCCTGACTTGTCTATCTCTGATGATTTCAGCAAGTTCTTCATCATCAGCTTCGTCTTCTTCAGACGGTACTTGGAAGGCGACCTGCTTCTTCTGAGGACTTGGGCGAGAGCCTCGTCCAGCAGTGGTCTTTGTCTTCAGCAGAGATGGTCCTGTTGAAGAATTTGGTGCAGCTGAGGAACTAGCCGAAACTCCAGAGGCAATAGAGATGCCTGTAGTCCTTTGGCACGTGGCGAGATGCACAGGTGCTGAGGATTTTGTCGGAGCAGCTGAGGACTTTGGAAGAGCAGGAGCGGCTTGAGGAATTGGCCGTGAGGGCTTAGCTGAGGAAATTGGCCGTGAGGGCATTGAAGAAGAGGCACTTGGCTTGTGCGCAGGCTTCTTTGCCATGGATTTCTTCGGCCTTACAGAGGCCTCAGCAGCAGCAGCAGTGGAATCTTCGTTGAATTTCTTCACTGCATCTTTCACCTGTTTGGCCAACTTGGCCTGGCACTTGGCCCATTCTTCAGGAAAATCCTCACCGCGCTTGATGCTAGTGGGATCTGCCTCTTGGCCAGGTGCCAATGGAGGTCTTGAGCATGGAGGAGTAACAGCGAATTTCTTCATGTATTTTGGAGTCACATACCTGTACTCCCTCCACTCTTTTGCCCATCTCCTTTCTATCCTCTGAATGTGCACCTTGCGTTGATTTTTATCTTCCTCAGGGGGTGTGCAGTACCCAGCATAAATGTCATCAGGGATTTCAAAGGCAGTATTGACCTCAGGCCTCTTTCCTCCTTTCTGTGGCTTCTTTCCATCAGCCATTTTCTTCAGTTGAGGAATTTGAACAATTGAACTTTCTGAAGAAGTATGCAACTTTTCTTCAAGGAACGCTACAAATGAGTTAAGTTGATGAGAACCTAGTGATTCAGCAGCGGACATGAGTACCTGTGAACAGAGTATAGTTGCGAGGAATTTGGAGAGGTCATATGCGTTCTCAGAAGGATTTTCAAAAAGAACAAGTTTGAGGAATTTGACCAGACGAGTCTTGAAGAATTTCACTAAGCGTTCTTTGTCTTAGGTTCCAGAGTTGTATAGATCGAGGATCCACACAATTGAGGAATCTTGAAGAAAAATTATTGCTTAGAGAAACGAATCAAGAACAGATGACATGTGAGGTGTTCAGTGTGTAAGGATTTGAAGAAAAAACACCTTTGAAGATTTTGTAGTAAACATTTGAATCAAAGAGGGCAGTAAAAGTAACTTTTAATTACCCTGAACGAAGAACACGACGAACAGTGAGGTGGAGAAGTGAAGCTCATCTGTGCAGATCTTCCACGCCCAAACTTGGCGGAGGAAGACGGCTACGGCGGCGGCGGAGTGAAGATTTCCGCGACCGGCGCGAGTACGACGGCGACGAGGTCGAGGCAGTGAAGCTCTTCCTCACCGGCGACGATGATGTAGCGGCGTCGCTAGGGTTTGAGAAGCTCGAGCTGGAGAGAGGTCGAGCGGAGTAAAAGAAGTGAGGAACGGGAGAGGGGGTATTTATAGCCACGGTGAAAATGGTTCGCCCGAAGAAATTGGACGAATGTGCCCCTGACCCCTCATTCGCTTGACATGTGTCACCCACGTACTGAGAAGTGGAGATCGTGTTAGATCGTGGGTGAATAGATAAGTATATCGTGGGAAGCGGAACGGTTTGAGCGGCAAAGCCAAAAATTTGGATAAGATAAGTTAAAAGTTCCATTCGCCAATTCTTCAGCTGACAAGGACACAGTGAAGATTTTGAACGAGTTTCAAATAGAACGCACATGAAGAATTTGTGAATAGATTGGGTTGAGTATAGCAACTCCAGATGTAACTTTCCATATCTGTAACTCCAACTCTTGCCATTTTCGGCTATGTGTTATGATATTTCCTCCGTGGTTGGGTTTTGTCTTTCGTTTTGCATTTTGTTCATGTCATGCATTTCATATCATGTCATCATGTGCATCTCATTTGCATACGTGTTCGTCTCATGCATCCGAGCATTTTTCCCGTTGTCCGTTTTGCAATCCGACACTCCCACTCGCACCGGCGCACCCCTCTTGTCTCTTCTCGTGAGTGGGTTTTAAACGTTCTCGGAATGTACCGAGGTTTGCCAAGTGGCCTTGGTACACCACCGGTAGACCACCTGTCAAGTTTCGTTCCATTTGGAGGTCGTTTGATGCTCCAACGGTTAACCGGGTAACCGCAAAAGCCTTTTGTGTGTTGCAGCCAAACACCCCTCCAAACAGCCCAATAACCCATCTAAGCCCCCTCCATGCTCTCGGTCGTTCGATCACGATCGTGTGGGCGAAAACCGCACTCCATTTGGACACTCCTAACTCCCTCTACCTATAAGTATGCCTTCCCCTTCCAAATTCGCGGTCTAACCCTAGCCTCTTCCTCCTCCCGCCGCCGGACGCGTCCACCCCGCCGTCGGACACGTCTGCGCCGTCGCCCCCGGCCAATCCCACCTCGCCATGTCACCGCCGCCGGGCCCCCTCTCTCTCCTCCGCCGCCAGGGCCCGCGGGGCCCGAGTAGCCGCCCGCCGCCGCCCGTACGTCGCGCCCGCGCCCGAGCGCGCCTCCCGCGCAGGACCCCGCCCGCGCCCGCCGCCGACCGCCGCCGCTCCGCGCTCCATCGCCGGCGCGCCCGCACCCGAGCCGGCGAGCTCCCGCGCCAACTCCGGCGACCCCGTCCCCTCCGCCCGAAGCCCTCGCCGCCAGGTCTCCCCCTCGCCAGATCCGGCGCCTCCTCCCTCTCCGGTGCCTCCCCCGAGCTCTCTCCGGCCACTTCTCCGGCGAGCCGCCGCTGCCTCGAAAGTCGCGCCGCAAACCCTAGATCGAGGTCGTTTTCCCCTCTGTTTTCTGCCAAGTCCCGAATATATCACATTATGTTGCTCTGTTCATCATGGCATATCTCTTTGCATACTGCTCCGTTTTGCGTGCATGATATATCGAAATGTTCATCACGAGATGCTCTTCATTTTGTTCCATTGTGCCATGCTCGTTTGAGTCCATCTTGAGGCCCAAATCTCTGATGCAAGTGTGCTATATGTTGTTTACTGCTGTTACTTATCAGAACTTGATGTTTTGTTATTTTTGTTGCATTTGATGTGTGCATCTTATGAGCATGAGCCCTACATGTGTTTTGATCTATGCCATATCATCTTTAGAGGGGTGTATTTCATGTAGTTTTGTGATCTATGTGGTGACTAGCACAAGCATGCAAACTAGGCTTCGTGATGTTTCTGTTTTCAGGGACAGGATTTTGCTAAGTCCTTTACCTGCTGTTATTTTGTTGTCATGTATCCATGTGTCTACAGTGAGATCCATGCTTCTTTTGGTTATGTTCAGTAAGGATGTTTTGTAGATATAGTTGTTCTCTATCCATCCATGCCCCTGTTTGCAATTATAGAGTGCCCTAGCATGTCTTAATCTTGCTCTACTTTTGCTATAAAATGTTCCTGGCAGAATGTTAACATGATATTCAATTTTGCCAAGGTTGTTGTAGTTGATCCATACATGCTATGAACTTGCTCTTGACATGGTTAGCTTCATGAACATGCTATCTTGCTGTAGGTATGCTTGTTTTGTCATGCATTGCTTTGTGATGAGTGAATCGAGCTCACAAAGATGCCCTCATAATTCTGTTAATGCCATGCTCTGTTTTCTGTTGTTTGAAACCTGTTAACGAAACTTGCTATGTTTACATGGGTGCCATCATATCTTCTGATCCTTTTTGTCTCATGGTCAGTAAGGGACTTTTGTTCTATGCATTTAGTAGATTCATGCCATGCCTTTTTTTCTATGATAAGTTCCTGTAGCATGTTGATTGCTTGCTCTGAACATTATTACCTGATGCTGTTTCAGCCATGTTCAGTATTTTCACCAAGTCTGTGAAGCTGATATCTTTTGCACTTTTGCCATGCTTGTTTAAGCCTATTATTGTGTGATCTAGCCATAGCTCAGTGTTCATCTTTTGTCAAGCATCTCTTGTAGATCACAGCCATATGCTTTGTTGCTATGTTGGGGTGCTGTAGCATAGTTACTTGATGTATTCTAAGTGTTATCATGCTGTTAATCGCAGAATCGTGTCATTCTTGTTTTGCTCGCCATTTGCAAACCGTGCATCCGTTTCCGGTGATCTTTATATCGATTTAGACCGAAATCATCTCATCTTTCCAGTGGCATACTTGGTTTGCCAAGTTGATGCCTTGTTCATCCTTTTTCTTCCGGAGCACACATATGCATCGCATTTCACATCTCGCATATCATGCATGTATTGCATCATGTTGCTTGTGCATTTCCCGTGATTGATTGTGGTTCCATTGCTTGTGTTCTTGCTGTGGGTAGAGCCGGGAGACGAGTTCGTGAACGAGGAACCTGTTGAGTACACTTACGAGGATCAAGCTTTCGACAACAATGAGAACCTTGTAGGCAAGATGACCATACCCTCGAAATCACTTCTATCTTTGCTTTGCTAGTTGTTCGCTCTATTGCTATGCTGCGCTACCTACCACGTGCTATATCATGCCTCCCATATTGCCATGTCAAGCCTCTAACCATCCTTTCCTAGCAAACCGTTGTTTGGCTAAGTTACCGCTTTTGCTCAGCCCTTCTTATAGCGTTGCTAGTTGCAGGTGAAGTTGAAGTTGGTTCCATGTTGGAACATGGATATTTTGGAATATCACAATATCTCTTATTTAATTAATGCATCTATATATTTGGTAAAGGGTGGAAGGCTCGGCCTTATGCCTGGTGTTTTGTTCCACTCTTGCCACTCTAGTTTCCGTCATACCGGTGTTATGTTCCTTGATTTTGCGTCCCTTACACGGTTAGGTGATTTATGGGACCCCCTTGACAGTTCGCCTTGAATAAAACTCCTCCAGCAAGGCCCAACCTTGGTTTTACATTTGTCTACCTAAGCCTTTTTCCCTTGGGTTTTCGCGAGCCCGAGGGTCATCTTTATTTAAACCCCCGGACCAGTGCTCCTTCGAGTGCTGGCCCAAACCGAGCGATGTCCGGCGCCCCCTGGGCAACCAGGGTCTATGCCAACCCGACGTCTGGCTCATCCGGTGTGCCCTGAGAACGAGATATGTGCAGCTCCTATCGGGATTTGTCGGCGCATTCGGGCGGCTTTGCTGGTCTTGTTTTACCATTGTCGAAATGTCTTGTAAACCGGGACTCCGAGACTGATCGGGTCTTCCCGGGAGAAGGTTTATCCTTCATTGACCGTGAGAGCTTATAATGGGCTAAGTTGGGACACCCCTGCAGGGTATTATCTTTCGAAAGCCGTGCCCGCGGTTATGAGGCAGATGGGAATTTGTTAATGTCCGGTTGTAGAGAACTTGACACTTGACTTCATTAAAATACATCAACCGTGTGTGTAACCGTGATGGTCTCTTTTCGGCGGAGTCCGGGAAGTGAACACGGTTTGGGTTATGTATGAACGTAAGTAGTTCAGGATCACTTCTTGATCATTTCTAGCTTCGCGACCGTTGCGTTGCTCCTCTTCTCGCTCTTATTTGCGTATGTTAGCCACCATATATGCTTAGTGCTTGCTGCAGCTCCACCTCATTACCCCATCCTTTTCCTACAAGCTTAAATAGTCTTGATCTCGCGGGTGTGAGATTGCTGAGTCCTCGTGACTCACAGATTCTACCAACACAGTTGCAGGTGCCGACAATACCAGTGCAGATGACGCAACCGAGCTCAAGTGGGTGTTCGACGAGGAACGTGGTCGTTACTATGTTTCGTTTCCTAATGATTAGTAGTGGAGCCCAGTTGGGACGATCGGGGATCTAGCATTTGGGGTTATCTTATTTTTTTTGGATTTGACCGTAGTTGGTCTATGTGTGGATTTTGGATGATGTATGAATTAATTTATGTATTGTGTGAAGTGGCGATTGTAAGCCAACTCTCGTTATCCCATTCTTGTTCATTACATGGGATTGTGTGAAGATGACCCTTCTTGCGACAATACCTACAATGCGGTTATGCCTCTAAGTCGTGCCTCGACACGTGGGAGATATAGCCGCATCGTGGGCGTTACAGAGGTCGAGCGGAGTAAAAGAAGTGAGGAAGGAGAGAGGGGGTATTTATAGCCACGGTGAAAATGGTTCGCCCGAAGAAATTGGACGAACGTGCCCCTGACCCTTCTCATTCGCTTGACATGTGTCACCCACGTACTGAGAAGTGGAGATCGTGTTAGATCGTGGGTGAATAGATAAGTATATCGTGGGAAGCGGAACGGTTTGAGCGGCAAAGCCGAAAATTTGGATAAGATAAGTTAAAAGTTCCGTTCGCCAATTCTTCAGCTGACAAGGACACAGTGAAGATTTTGAACGAGTTTCAAATACAACGCACATGAAGAATTTGTGAATAGATTGGGTTGAGTATAGCATAGAGGGGAAAGGGTCCGATCACATTCACTTAGCAGAAAAAAACAACTTGAAGAATTAGCCATAAGTGAATGTTGTAGAGGACATAAACTCATATATATATATATATATATATATATATATATATATATATATATATATATATATATATATATATATATATATATGTAGCCAATGAAGAAAAACGACGGAAACAGTGAAGATTTTGCAAAGTTGAAGAATATGAACAACTAAGGAATTTCAAAACTGAGGAAAAACTCAAATTGAAGATTTTCAACCTTTTGTGGTGGCATGACCCACCGTATAAGAATGATGATTTCAGACACCGCGTACAATTGTTGTAGGGTTATGAGAATCAAATTCTTCATTAATTTCTTCACACTTAGAGTGTTATTCTTCATTGATTGAAGAAAAACGTTTCTTCATGTGTTGCACATCTAAGTCATCAATTTTGCATAAGTGTTAGGATGAGTGCCCTTTTCAAAGAACATTCGAAGATTCTAAGATATTTAGCTCACACCGCAACTTGCTAAATCTCTTCTCATCCAAGGGCTTTGTGAAGATATCGCTAGCTGTTCTTCAGTCTTCACATGCTCAATAGAAATGTCGCCCTTCAACACATGATTGCGAAGAAAATGATGACGGATCTGAATGTGCTTTGTCTTCGAGTGCTGAACTGGGTTGTGAGAAATCTTGATGGCACTCTCATTGTCACAGAAGAGAGGCACATTCTTCATGTTGACGCCGTAGTCCTTGAGAGTTTGCTTCATCCATAGCAATTGAGCACAGCAAGAACCAGCAGCAATGTACTCAGCTTCAGCAGTAGACAGTGATACGCAGTTCTGCTTCTTCGAGGACCAACAGACCAAAGATCGTCCGAGGAAATGACATGTACCAGATGTTTACTTGCGATCCACACGATCACCAGCATAGTCAGAGTCAGAATATCCAACGAGATCAAAAGTCGAGCCCTTGGGGTACCATAATACTAGTGTTGGTGTGTGAGCTAGATATCGAAGAATATGTTTCACAGCCTTATGGTGTGATTCCTTCGGTGTAGCTTAAAATCGGGCACACATGCAAACACTAAGCATAATATCTGGCCTAGATGCACATAAGTACAATAAAGAACCAATCATGGAGCGGTATACCTTTTGATCGAAGTCAATACCATTTTCATCAGTGCACAGATGGCCATTTGTGGGCATCGGAATTTTGACGCCTTTGCAATCTTGCATGCCGAATTTCCTCAGTACATCCTTGAGGTATTTCTCCTGGGATATGAATATGCCATTGCGCTGTTGACAAATTTGAAGACCTAAGAAGAATTTCAACTCTCCCATCATAGACATTTGATATTCTTCACTCATCATATAGGCAAATTCATCACTATAACGTTGGTCAGTACAGCCAAAGATGATATCATCAACATATATTTGGCATACAAACAATTCATCATCATATGATTTAGTGAAAAGAGTAGGGTCGAGTGAACCGGGTTTGAAGCCCTTCTTCATGAGGAATTCCTTCAAAGTATCATACCACGCCCGAGGGGCCTGCTTGAGGCCATAGAGGGCCTTATTTAGTCTGAAGACTTGGTCAGGATGCTTAGGATCTTCAAAACCTGGGGGTTGAGCAACATATACTTCTTCCTCAAGCTTACCATTGAGGAATGCACTTTTCACATCTATTTGATATAAAGTGATATCATGATGGTTAGCATAAGCAAGTAATAGGCGAATAGCTTCAAGTCTAGCAACAGGTGCAAAAGTTTCATCGAAATCAATTCCTTTAACCTGTGTGTAGCCTTGAGCTACTAGTCGTGCCTTATTCCTCACCACAAGGCCATTTTCATCTTGCTTGTTGCGGTAGATCCACTTTGTGCCAATGATATTGTGTTTGCGAGGATCTGGACGATTGACCAGTTCCCAAACGTTGTTGAGCTCGAACTGATGTAATTCTTCTTGCATGGCCTGAATCCACTCAGGCTCCAGAAATGCTTCATCTACATTAGTGGGCTCTGTGATAGAGACAAAAGCATAGTACCCACAAAAGTTAGATAAATGTGAGGCTTTTGAGCGTGTGAGAGGACCTGGTGCTTCAATGTCATCGATGATCTTTTCAACTTGCACTTCTTTTGCAACGCGAGGATGAGTGGGTTGTCGTCGAGGAATTTGATCAGCATTTTCTTCAGCACCATTTTCTTCAGCAATTTCTTCAGGTGCATTAGCTCGACGTTCTTCACGTTCTGGAATGAATTCTTCAGCAGATTCTTCGGTAGGAATGACATCCTCAGTAGCCTTGAACTTGATAGTTTCCTCAGGAGCTGGTTCATCTATCACAGAGGGTAGGTGCTCTCTTTGCGAGCCATTAGTTTCATCGGACCGCACATCTACAGTTTCAACAACCTTGTGAAGAACGGTGTTGAAGACTCTGTAGGTGTGCGAGTCCTTTCCGTAACCAAGCATAAAACCTTCATGTGCTTTTGGTGCAAATTTAGCATTGTGATGAGGATCTCTAATCCAACATTTAGTACCGAAGACTTTGAAATAACTCACATTGGGTTTCTTGTCAGTGAGAAGTTCATAGGCAGTCTTCTTGAAGAATTTGTGAAGATATACCCTATTGATGATGCGGCACGCAGTATAAATTGCCTCAATCCAGAAGTGACGAGGCGTCTTGTACTCATCAAGCATAGTGCGAGCCATCTCAACAAGAGTCCTGTTCTTGCGCTCCACGACGCCATTCTGCTGAGGAGTGTAAGGAGCAGATAACTCATGAGTAATACCAAGTTCATCAAGATAGTCATCAAGACCAGAATTCTGAACTCAGTTCCATTGTCACCTCTGATGTGCTTGATCTTCACACCAAAGTTTGTTGAAGCCCTTGAGGAAAATCGCTTGAAGACTTCCTGCACTTCATGTTTGTAAGTAACAATGTGTACCCATGTGTAACGAGAGTAATCATCAACAATAACAAGCCCATAGAGAGATGCGTCATTTGTGACAGCTGAGTAATGGTTAGGACCAAAGAGGTCCATCTGAAGCAATTCGAATGGTCGAGTAGTGGTCATGATAGTCTTCGCTGGATGCTTAGCCTTGGTCATCTTTCTAGCTTCACAAGCTCCACACAAGTGATCCTTGAGGAATTTGACATTCTCAATGCCAATGACATGCTTCTTCTTTGCAAGCGTGTGCAAATTTCTCATGCCTGCATGACCAAGTCGTCGATGCCATAGCCAACCTTCTGAAGCTTTTGCGAGTAGGCACACGGCTGGTTGCGGTCCTGTAGAGAAATCAACAATATACAAGTCTCCTCTCCTAAAGCCTTCGAAGACTTTGGAATTGTCAGCTTCCATAACCACAACACAACAATATTTGCCAAAGACAACTACCATATCAAGATCACAAAAGCATTGAGACAGACATGAGGTTGTATCCTAAGGACTCGACAAGCATGACTTTGTCCATGTGTCGATCCTTTGTGATCGCAACCTTACCTAGACCCAATACCTGACTTTTGCCTTTGTCAGCGAAGATGATATGCTTCAGATGCGATGGTGATAAGGGAGCATCAATCAATAGATTCTTGTCACCAGTCATGTGATTTGTACATCCACTATCGAGGACCCACTCAGTGGCTTTGGGTTGATCATCCTGCAGATGAATTAGTGCAGCTTACGAACTTCATATACTTCATCAGTGAAGAATATGACATCACAATTCATCAGACCAATTTCATCAAGCAATGCAACAGTTAGAAATAGTATGAGGACGTGAGAAATGAAAGTTCATTGCTTCATGATTAGCCTGCGTCCTTTCAGACACTCTTCAGGTCTCCAGCAAATTCTTCAGACGTTCAAGCACGTCTGGAGACCTGACCCTACAGAAGAGATTAGTTCTTTTTCTTCACCACCCACATCTGAAGGGGTGGCAAAGAGTTCATCACTCTGCGAGCTCCATATGAGAAAGGTGGCATAGAGGCCAATCCATTTCGTTTCACATAAGAGAAGTTAGGGTAAGCATATGAATAAGCAGAGAAATTCTTCGAGGACTTATGAACATAATGATTAGAAGAATAATGCTCATATTCATAGCCCTTGGCTCTTCCCTGCGAAACAGAGTTGTTAGCACGATGATGTTCATATGAGGACTTTGATCCTCTTGAGGAATATGATCCATGTGAGGAATTTGGTCCGTATGAGGACTTGGATCCATATGAAGAATTTGATCTAGGGTTCCTATTCTTCACAGGTGGTGTCATGAGGACATTCACCTGAAGACTTTCAAGGCACCTTTTGGGAACCCAGATTTTCTTCATAGGGGAACCGTTCCTGCAGTTAGTGCCAACATATCTAGCAAATACTTCACCATTCTGAGTTTTAAACAGTTTGTAGTTGGAGTCAAATGACTCATCATAAGAATGAGAAGATTCACATGTAAAGCCAGATAAATTAGATGGATCAACTGGAGGTCCCTTTGCAGCAACCCATGAGGTTTCGCGGTACTGCTCAGGCTTCCAATATGTACCATCAGCATTGAGTTTCCTCTCAAAGGCAATACCCTCTTTCCTAGGGTTCCTGTTGAGGATCTGCTTTTTAAGCACATCACAAAGAGTCTGATGCCCTTTGAGGCTTTTGAACATGCCTGTCATGTACAATTCCTTCAGCCCTGCATCGTTAGTGATACTAGCAATGTCCTCAGCTGAGGAATTAGTGATAGCAGAGACAGTTGAGGAATTTGTAGCATTTGAAGCATTTGAACATTCAGGTGAAGAATTAGCAGATTCACGTTCAATGCATTTCAAACATGGAGGAACAAATTCTTCCTGAGCAGCGCTGATTTGTTGAGCAAGTAATGAATCGCGCTCCTTCTGAAGATCTTCATAACTCACTTTTAGCTTCTCAATATCTTGCTTTCTTTGAAGAAATTCATAAGAAAGCTTCTCATGATCAGACAAGAGAGTGTTATGATGACCTTGAAGAAGTCTCTGAAGACTTTCAGCCAAAGCTTTTGACTGATCCATTTCTTCACCCAACATATCGTCGCTCTTACTAAGCATGTTTTGAACCTTTTCCAAAGCTCTTTGTTGTTTAGCGGCAAGGGAAACAAGTTTGACATAACTGGGTCCTAATTCATCATGACTAGATTCAGACAGATAGCATTCAGTTACCTTTTCACCATCTTCCATAAGGCATGGTGAGGAGGATGATGATTCTGGTTCGAATGTCATTGATTTGAGAGATTCCTTGAAGTCCTCAAACCAAGGATCATGACGGGTTCGATGACCTTCATAGACATCAGAGAGACGGTCCCAGATAAGCTTCGCATGATCGAGATGCATGACGTTCCTGAACTGATTTTGAGACAGACAGGAGCAGATGACGCCCTTCGCCGTGAGGTTGAGAAGAGTGTACTTGCGAATGTCATCAGCTTCTGCCGTCTTGCACAGATCGGCAAGACCAATCTCAGTGACGGTCCACAGTTCACTGTTCATCGCCATGAGGCACTTCTTCATCATGGCCTTCCACTTGGGATAATCATGACCATCAAAGATGGGACATGTCACTTTCTTCATACCTGCGGTCGACATAACTAAAACTCCAGGCGGTTAAACCAAAATCACACAGAACAAGGGAGTACCTTGCTCTGATACCAATTGAAAGTGCGTTATATCGACTAGAGGGGGTGAATTGGCGATTTTTATAAATTCTTCACTGAGGAATTTGTGGGTGAGGAAATTCCTTAGCGAAGAACTACTTGCAGCGGAATAAGTACTCAAAAGTATGCATAGCAGAGCACAAGCATAGTCATCATGATGAAATGAAAACAATCACAGAGTACAGAAAGCATAAACACTGGATAACACAGGATGAAGACAAACAGACTGAGGAAATTGAGAAAATCTTCAGTCAAAGTCTTCAAACACAGATATGAACAAGCATACAACACAATAATGAGGAAATGAAAGAGTTGAGGAAATAGAACCAGTAAGCTTGGTGAAGAAAATGATTTGGTAGACCAGTTCCAACTGCTGTCTCAGTTGTACGTCTGGTTGGAGCGGCTAGGTATTTAAACCTGAGGACACCCAGTCCTGGACACACAGTCCTCACCGTATTCTCCTTGAACTAAGGTCACACAGACCTCGTCCAATCACTCGTGGTAGGTCTTCAGGTGACTTCCAAACCTTCACAAACTCGGTCACTCGGCGATCCACAATTTCCTCTTGGATGCTCTAGACCATGACGCCTAACCGTCTGGAAGAAGCACAGTCTTCAAAGGTAACAAGCGTCGGATACACGCAGGATCAATCTCTTCAGTGATGCTCAATCACTTTGGGTTTGTAGGTGTTTGGGTTTGGGGTTTTCCTCACTTGATGATTTTCGCTCAAAGTCCTCGGAGGATGGGATGCTCTCAAATGACAAGTGTCAGTTTCTCTCGGAGCAGCCAACCAGCTAGTGGTTGTAGGGGGCGGCTATTTATAGCCTAGGGAGCAGCCCAACATGATAAGACATAAATGCCCTTCAATGATATGACCGTTAGGTGGATAAGATATTTTGGGACAGCTGGCGCATAGCACAGCAACGGTCGGAAATTTTAGGCTCAGATTCCTCAGGGCTATCATGTTCCTCACTGTGTAGGCAATCCGCACTGGCAAATTCCTAACTCCTCAGTCAGAACAAATTCCTCAGAGACCAGAAGAACTTCGTCTCTATCACTGAAGAATATGACTGAACTGTATGAGATTTCCAATGGCTTCACTCGAAGGGATTGGTAGGTGTAGGATTTTGAGTTGAGCATCACATGGAAATTTTTCCTTAGTATTTCCTCGACCCTCTTTAACAGTATGGTGTTTCCTATGACTCAAGAAAGAGAAAATGAAACTACAAAAACAAAAGTATTCACGCTTCATGTTCCTCAAATGAATACCAAGTCTTCAAGGTCACACCAATTTCTTCACTTTCAAAGTCTTCAGAAAGTCTTCAGAAATACCAAAGTCTTCAGTCGAAGAACTTCATTTTTAGGGGTCGACTTTCTCTGTAAATATCAAACTCCTCATAGGCTTATAGACCCGTGTACACTCACAAACGCATTAGTCCCTTAACCTATAAGTCTTCAATACACCAAAATCACTAAGGGGCACTAGATGCACTTACACCGGTGGGCCCCAGCAGCCGGCGGGTCCCATGCGAAGACCAAGACGATGACATCAGGGCCCCATCCTTCTGCAGTTTCACCATTGTGCCCTGGGGGGCGGCCTATAGGACCCCTCGGGAGCCCTCCATGCAGGGGGGTTCTTCCATGGCTTCACTCTTCCCACACACACACATTCTCACACAAGGAGAAGTAGAGAACTAGCTCTTCTTCCTCCTACACCCAACACAGCTCGAGGAGCGCCATTGTAGCCCTCTTGTGACCCATACAGTAGATCTTGCAGGACTAGGGGTGCTACCTCCCACTGGGGGGCGAACCTGGGTACATCGAGTATCTCACACCGTTTGTCCCCAATCTCACTTCTGGAACCCACCGGCATCCTTTGGCCCCAACCACGTTCGATAAGCCTACCCATGGCATCTGTCGTGAGCATACCACGACACTGTTTTTCAAAGCTCCAAATGCCCTCTCAACCATTACTCTAAGGTTGGAGTGTCTGAGATTGAATAGTTCCTGAGGAGTCCTAGGATAGTTTCTACCAGAGAACTCGTTCAGATGGTACTTGGTTTGCCTGAAGGGTGGAAGAACACCTGGCCGACATGCATAGCCAACATCTCCTAGGTAGAACTTGTCATCTTGTATGTTGATGTCATCGGGTCTACACATGCTGACACTTAGGGCCCGTTCAGAAGTCCTCCGCCTCTGCGCTTCTCCAGAAGCGGGCGAGAAGCTGGCCGAACGCGACGGCTCCTAGAAGCTAGCTCCTGGAGAAACCGAACGGCGCAGTGCAATTTTCTGGAGCAGCTGTCGCGCAGCTTCGCGGAAACGAGGAGTAGGAGTTGGTCGTTATTACATGAGAGTGCCCTTCCGAAGTGCTAGCCGAACCATTTTCTCTCACTAATTACATCGATACTGCCCTTCCGAAGAGCTGTAGCGAGAGAAAATGTTTCGCTGTTTCCTAACGCTCGCTGGGCGCCATGAGAAGCTGGCTCTTGGAGAAGCCAGTGGACTTCCGAACGGGGCCTTAGAATGTTAGTATCATGTGCTGATCCTTCCCAGCTAGCCAACACGTATGTGAACTTCAGATCGAAGTCAACAGCAACAAGCACATTCTGGCCTCTGTAGTGCTTCCTCCCTCTATATGTTGCAGATTGTGACCTCGATACTCTGAAAGTGACATGAGTACCATCTATTGCCCCAATGCAATCCTGAAATGGCATTATAAGATGGTGTTATGGCTATAGCAGAACAATAAAAGCATGTGAAGGCATGAACTACATCCTGTCAGTGCTCACCTTGAAGTATGGATACCATCTTGGGCTAGTTCGAATCTTAGTAGGAGTCTGGCCGGATGGTGACACGGTCATTTTGAAGGAAATATGCCCTAGAGGCAATAATAAAGTTATTATTTATCTCCTTATATCATGATAAATGTTTATTATTCATGCTAGAATTGTATTAACCGGAAACATAATACTTGTGTGAATACATAGACAAAATAGAGTGTCACTAGTATGCCTCTACTTGACTAGCTCGTTGATCAAAGATGGTTATGTTTCCTAGCCATTGACATGAGTTATCATTTGATTAACGGGATCACATCATTAGGAGAATGATGTGATTGACTTGACCCATTCCGTTAGCTTAGCACACGATCGTTTAGTATTCTGATATTGCTTTCTTCATGACTTATACATGTTCCTATGACTATGAGATTATGCAACTCCCGTTTACCGGAGGAACACTTTGTGTGCTAGCAAACGTCACAACGTAACTGGGTGATTATAAAGGTGCTCTACAGGTGTCTCCGAAGGTACTTGTTGGGTTGGCGTATTTCGAGATTAGGATTTGTCACTCCGATTGTCAAAGAGGTATCTCTGGGCCCACTCGGTAATGCACATCACTTAAGCCTTTCAAGCATTGCAATTAATGAGTTAGTTGCGGGATGATGTGTTACAGAATGAGTAAAGAGACTTGCCGGTAACGAGATTGAACTAGGTATTGAGATACCGACGATCGAATCTCGGGCAAGTAACATACCGATGACAAAGGGAACAATGTATGTTGTTATGCGGTCTGACCGATAATGATCTTCGTAGAATATGTGGGAGCCAATATGAGCATCCAGGTTCCGCTATTGGTTATCGACCGGAGACGTGTCTCGGTCATGTCTACATAGTTCTCGAACCCATAGGGTCCGCACGCTTAAAGTTTCGATGATAGTTATATTATGAGTTTATATGTTTTGATGTACCGAAGGTTGTTCGGAGTCCCGGATGTGATCATGGACATAACGAGGAGTCTCGAAATGGTCGAGACATGAAGATTGATATATTGGACGACTATATTCGGACACCGGAATGGTTCCGGGGGTTATCGGATATATACCGGAGTACCGGGGGGTTACCGGAACCCCCCCCCCCGGGGGGGGGGATTAATGGGCCTATATGGGCCTTAGTGGAGAAGAGGAGGGGCGGCCAGGGCAGGCCGCGCGCCCCCTCCCCCTCTAGTCCGAATTGGACAAGGAGGGGGGGCGCCCCCCTTTCCTTCTTCTCCTCCTCCTCTTTCCCCCTTCTCCTAATCCAACAAGGAAGGGAGGGAGTCCTAGTCCCGGTGGGAGTAGGACTCCTCCTGGCGCACCCCTCTCCTGGTCAGCCGCCTCTCCCCCCTTGCTCCTTTATATACGGGGGCAGGGGGCACCCCAAAGACAACAATTGATCTGTTGATCTTTTAGCTGTGTGCGGTGCCCCCCCCCCTCCACCATAGTCCACCTCGATAATACTGTAGCGGTGCTTAGGCGAAGCCCTGCGTCGGTAGAACATCATCATCGTCACCACGCCGTCGTGCTGACGAAACTCTCCCTCAACACTCGGCTGGATCAGAGTTCGAGGGACGTCATCAGGTTGAACGTGTGCTGAACTCGGAGCTGTCGTGCGTTCGGTACTTGATCGGTCGGATCGTGAAGACGTACGACTACATCAACCGCATTGTGCTAACGCTTCCGCTTTCGGTCTACGAGGGTACGTGGACACACTCTCCCCTCTCGTTGCTATGCATCACCATGATCTTGCGTGTGCGTAGGAATTTTTTTGAAATTACTACGTTCCCCAACACATTTCTCCTCTGAGTTCCCCAACAGCACGGAGCCCTTGCCTGAAGTACCTAGAGATGGTCTCCATTAATCTTCTGAAGGTGTTGTGCATAACCATGAACCTCTGGTTATGACCAACGACATGGAGGAACATGGCTACTTGCTCTTCCACACTAGTGTGGATGCTATCTTGTAGCAGTCCCCCTGCTCCCGAAGGTCTGCACAAGTCTGGCAAATGGTGCTCTTTTCATTAAGCCATGGGTGATCGATTAAATGGGGGGGGGGGGGTGAGGGTATATTTCGCGCCATCCCGCCACCGTCGATTTACCTCTCCCGCCATCTCCGCACGAATTCCCCCTGCACCGCGCCTTACGCCGGGCCAGCTTTTGCACCCGAGTCAGACTGGCTGGCTGGAAACGGCCGATTCGAGCGTTCCCGACAAGCCAGGCTCTCGGGTGCTTTAAGTTTCGTGCCGATGAGAGTCAGCCCTCCTTACATGCAACCAAACGACCCTTTTTCATCCCGCCCGGATCTGGTTGAGCTTTATGCAACCTACCAAACACGTCACTCATCCATCCACAAATGGACGTAAATTATACAGTATAAAACTACTGGACCCAACTGTTCGCTCGTTAATTTATTTTCTACGGAATATTAAGGTGAAGTACAGAGCAACATGGCTACTCGCTGATTTGACACGAGTTGAGGATGATGTCTACTCCCTCCGTCCCATAATATAAGAACGTTTTTGACACTAGCCTGTAAAAAACGTTCTTATATTATGGGACGGAGGGAGTACCTTTTTGTATTTAACCGCACATCATTAGGTAATGCACCCGCCAAAAAGCAGTTGGGACATGTATAAGGTATGAATACTTGTTTTTGCATGCTAGAACCGTGACACTGTCTGCATACCGCATATTACGTGCCTTTTACATCAGTGCAACGTCACATGGTTAGCACAGAGATAAGATGTGCGTGCATGCTTTTATATGAATGAGTATATGTAAGTATCTGTGATTATACTGTGTTAAAAAAGATGTACATTATTCACCCGCGACCTGTAGCCAAGCCCTCCCTGCTCTCTTGTATTCCCTCTGTCCGAAAATATTTGTTCGAAGAATGGATGTATCTAGATGTATTTTAATTCTAGATACATCCATTTATATCCATTTTGACGATAAATATTTCCGGACAAAGGAAGTACAATTCTGCCGATCAGCTCTTTCAGAACTCATTTTATCAGTCAGATGGCGAATGGACAACTACTGCTTGGAAGTAAGTTTAGTAGTAGCACGTGCCATGACTTTTCAACTGGAATCGGCAAGGGAGACAATCCCTAGTTACGTGTTTATATCATATTCCACCTCAGCATGACCTACAGTGAGGCAATTGTTGAGTAAGAGCATCTACAACTGAGCGTCTCAAACTCGTCTCATATGCCTGGACGGGCCGTCCAGTCATGATTTTTGACCCAGATGGTTCCCTTAAACGGGCTCAAACATCCAGACTGACCGGCGCCCTTAATATCCATCCCAAACATGAGGCGGATATGGACGCACCCGTCACATAGTACTGACGAAGGGGCCACCCGAGGCCAAGGGGCTGTTTGGTTGCAACCCTGAGGAGCATGCCTGAGTTTTTCTCATGCCTGAGTGTGGCCTGATGTTGTATCATAAATTGACTGATCAGGCACATCTTCTATACAGGCAGTGTTTGCTTGATAACCTGAAACCACGCCTGAACATGTACGGTGTACATGCTGTGTTTGGCTTGTCAAGTGGCCTGAGTTGCATTCAAAGTAGTATTTTATTGTAGGTGCTCAGGCAGAAAAGGGAGGAGACGCGGCCATGCTCAGGCGTCCAATTTCATAGGCCTGAGACAGGCAACTTTGCACAGGCAATAATTCTCAGGCTAAACTGTCAGGACACCAACCAAACAGACCTCAGGCAGGTTACAGGCAAGGGCTCCGGCCAGGCAATCGAGCTCAGGGTGGCAACCAAACAGCCCCCAAATCCATCTATTTAACCCGGCTATATTTGACATATCCACCTATAGATGCTCTAAGTACCTCATTACTTTCTATGTGAAAAAATATAAGAGCTTTTAGATCTCTACATTACATGAACTGCCCAGCTGTTGACTGTCTTTTTTGTTCCTACAACAACTTCCCGGTGGACTCGAGGTGGGGTACTTCTTCAGTTGTTCTCACCCGGCTGAATCTGGGTAAGATAGAATGTTTTTCCGGTTCTACAAAACTTCAAAATTGAAACCTGTCTCTACTCAAGTGTTTCGCGTCATGGTGGCGTCGGCGGCAGTTAGATCGGGCAAGGTTGATGCAGCAGTACAACTCTGAAGATGGATTGGTGGCAGGTGGCTGCGGCGGCCTCATACCCGGCAGGCGTCCTGGTTGAGAAGCACGCCAGACTCATGGGTGCTCATACCCGGTAGGCGTCCTAGTTGGGACCTCAAGTCTTAGATGTTAGGTTTGGCTGCGAGGTCTGTTTGGTATTAGGCCAAGACTTTTAGCGCCCCTACATCAACTGGATAGGGATAGCGACAGATATTGCTTAGTTTGGTGGCTTTAGGCTTATTGTTGTATGACTCTTTAAGGTCTTGTGTCAATAATTAGTAAAATGGCCGTATGCATCGTCCAGATGCAGAGGCCGGGGTCGTCCTCCTTTTAAAAAAAAAGTGTTTCTTATATGGATGGGGGGATATTAGTTGATTCATTTCCCCTCAACAAAAATGTTGGTTCATCGTTTAATTAGTGTTAATATGCTACTGTAAAATATGATTCGGCTGCAGACTGAGACAACTAGTGTGCTGTTCACAAGGAAAGCTGCTGCTTAGTCTACCAGAAACTGAAGGCACATCCCCGCGTGTAGCCCATCCCTCACGGGAAAAATGCAGCGCTACTGATGGTGAACCACCATTAATCATTCATTAGTGTCAACTGGCTATTCGGTCAGCGTCAAATAAGTTCAAATCCCTTGAGAAAAGAAAAGCTCCATGTGTAGAGGGCGGGCCAGCTGCTGTTAACTAAAGAGGACTTCTGCAGGTATTCAAGCCAGGTGGCATAAGTTGACCGGTTAAACCCATCTACGTGAGTCTAAGCTGTCACTGAATTGTTATTACACAGTTGATAGGCTTCTAAATTGTTCAGTTGCTGTCTTGCATGGATTAGAATAGGAGTAATTCTCAAACTTTTTTGTGGCGAACATTGTGGAATGTTCAACTCTTATATAAAGTTCCGCGAAGAAATGAGTTTGGTGTTCCTCTGGGCCAAAGAAACAAAATTGCAACTTCAAAAAACTTGAATACTAACTTTTGTATAAACGGTTTTGTTTTTTCGCACAGAGGACCACATGAGTCATTTCTTTTCGAAACTTTACATGTGAGTAGTATAACACTAGACCATATTCGTTACAAAAAAGTTACATAATTGTTTGACATTTTCTGATTTTTTTTTAACAATTAGTGTGTACCTAGACCAAAGGTTCATTTGGGTATTTTCGTTTTAAAGGTTCCTAATCTGTTTATGTTCCGAAGTGTTTGCTACTTCATTTAACCCATGGTGTCCTTTGTTGTCAACCGGAATCAGTGGCGGAGCTTGACCAAGTTCCTTGGGGGGCCAAATAGAATATATGGACTAGTGGGTGGGGGTGGGTGGGGGGCAAACACACAAAACTTCATAATCTAAGCACTTTCTCCAAATTAATTAAGCATGCATGTGCCAATCTTGGGGGCGCCACAGCCCCCCAGCAATGCACTAAGCTCCGCCGATGACCGGAATACATGTTTGCCTTAAATAGAAACCTCAGTTTCAGAACAAACTTGAACATACCACTGAGTTCAGCAAATATCAAAAGATTCACAACAAGAATTACATAGATGGTCGTAATCATGTTCGGTGGCTTATAGTATCTACTCCCTCCATTCCTAAATATTTGTCTTTCTAGAGATTTCAAATGGTCATCACATACGGATGTATATAGACATATTTTAGAGTGTAGATTCACTCATTTTGTTCCGTTTGTAGTCATTATTTGAAATCTCTAGAAAGACAAATATTTAGGAACGGAGGGAGTAGACATTAGAGTACAAAGAGAGAGATGAGTATACATCTACTAGTAATACAAACTCATAGTCTAAGGTGGACTACTCACACCTCATCAGAGAGCAGTTGGTGTTTATGAAAATTGGCGACAATTCGCCCTTTCTTGGAGTATCAAAGAAGCAATATAAAACGGAAATCTGTCTAATAAATATTCAACAGAAACGCAGGGAAATACGCGATTAAACTTGAAAATGAATCAATATGTATGCTAAACAAATGATTAAATATGTTTACGACGTGTCAGCTTGCCAGGGGATGAGCAAGACTGCGAGGTTGGCTAGCTTATTGTTTTGGCTTCTTTGACAGGTTTAATCACACTGCCAGATAATTCCATATGCCCTTCTTGTTGAATTGGTTGTCACAGTTCTTGATAGTTCATACCCAAATTTCGCAGAAACATAAGGTGGACTCGGGTATATGCTTTTTTCAATTGTTATAGTGCCGAAGTTGGCGAATTCGGCTAAATCTGAGCAGATAGGGAGCAGCTTGATGGCAAGTCATCGAAGCATCTAATGTTAGTTGATTATTTAATTAACGGTAATATGCTAAAATATGGTTGGGTTGCAAACCGAGACAAATAGTTTGCTGTCCACAGGGAAAGCTGCTGCTTATCTTACCAGAATAGAGGACACATGTTGGCTGTTGATGGTTAGCCATTAATCATTCAATACTGTCAATTGGCTGTGCAAGACTTTGAGTCCCTTGAGAAAAGAAAAGAGAACTCAATATGCAGAGGGCTTCAAGGGTGATGGCATAAGTTGACCAGTTAAACCAACCTACGTGAGTCTGAGCTGTCACCAAATTTTGTTATTCAAATTTTGGGAAATGCCGCACGGTAGCTGTCACTGAATTGTTAATACACAGTTGATAGGTTTATAAATTCTTCAGTTGCTGTCTTGCAGGGATTGGCATAGGAGTAATTCCGGAGAGAACCTAACTGTATCAGGGGATCAGAATGAATACTCCTCCTGAAGCTCACGCTGGCGCCTTCCATGACGGAAGGGTAATCCGAAATATCATAAGGCTGCCACTCTGTTTATGCTCTTGAACTTTGCTCACTCCCTCTTGTCGAGGAGTATCTTGTTGCCGACCAAAGCAGCAGGTGCATGCATGTTCTCCACAGATATCAAGCCCGCTTTCAGAACAAGCTGAACATGCCATTGAGTTTAGGACCTCTTTGATTAGTAGCATTCTGAAAATGCGGAAATAGGAAAACGCAGGAGTAGAGTGTTATGTCCTCTTGTACCCTCCAGGATTTGGAAGAATGTTTGATAGCACAAGAAAAATAAAGAAACCCAACAAAGAGGTTTGAGTGGAGGAAAATTTTGCTCCAAAATGTAATACAAATGAATCCTAAGAAAAAAATCATAACGATTTCAATCATACGAATCAAACGACCATCGCAGGAAAAGAAATCCTCCAAAAGTCTTTTCAGAGATGATCATGCCGGAACTTGCACAGCCATGGCAAGCTTCAGAGCAAACGCACGTAGTACACACTTTCCCATACTACTGTTGTCACTATATAGAACAACGGCGCGAAAGCTCAGGAGCAAGGAACAAACGTCATGAGCAACTACGTCAGTTTTGCAATTTCAAATGCGGTTCGCTGACGCAGGGATCGATCGGCAGCCCACACTAACCAAAGAGCCGCAAGAAAACTCTCGCTCGTGCCCGCAGGCACCGCAGAAGCATCGGGAGAACCAGGCTTCCTCGGCCATCAGGCAATGAATCCGTCACGCATCAGAATTCAGAACTCAGTCATCAGAAGCTATCTACACTTGGCGGCGTCAGAGAAAGGAGCTACCCCTTGTTTTACACAAGAAGAAGAGTTAACCACCTTCGGTCTGGTCTGGTCATCCGAACGGAACGCGCACACGACGGCGACAGGATCGGCACCGCTCCGTTGCATCATCTCTCTGGGCATGTAAGTACGTAGTGCAGAATGTAGCGACGCGTATTCCGTTGCTTGCTCGACCGTGTCGCCATGGAGGAGATTTGAGAAAAGAGAGAGGGAGAGAGCACTGCACAAGGATTTGACCGAGGATGGGAGGAAGGCGCAAGGCACGGGGCGATCGCCGTGGATTCAAAGTTTGACCGTGGGATTAGAACGGGAATAAAGAACTACTGGCCCATATGGTCTGCATGGGAACAAAGACGTCGCTGAGGCCACACCAGCACAGCACAGCATCTTAATCTACTAACCCGGATCCAGTTCTTAAACGCCAAGATAATGAATGGCCACTTGACTGTCGGTACTCGTTCGCCTTTCCTTCCTTCCGTTTCTATACAAAAAGCTTTCGTTTTCGTGTGTGCTTTACGCAGGATTCGTTTCAGGGACGGATTTAGTCTTCTTGTTCCTTGCCAAAAAAATAATTAAGACCCGCAAACTTTGCTTGGAATATCTTGGTTTTACGAGATCTGAACCAGCCGAAAGAAAACCTCTCTCGCCTCATTTCCCATTCATAGTAGGGGTGTGGAACAGGAGAGTAAATAAAAATGACAAGGCAAGGTTATGGGAGCACCTATGCTTGAGTTCATATTGAATCCCTTTCCGCCACTCCCGTTCCTCCTGCCACGTAGCCTTCTTCTTCCCCGTGTCGCCCCAACACATCGACCTGACCTCTTACACCGGCCTAACCGTATGTTTGTTGTCGCGCCGCCTCAGCTTCCTGGTCTGCCCGAGCTGTCTCCTCCGCGAGCCCCCGCTCCTGCCATCCACATAATCATCACCTCTCCTTTAGCACCGGCGATCCAGCTCCCGCACCCACACCCAAACACCAACTTTTGCAGGCGTCCATGATTTGATGCATTGTCCCTGGCAAGCTAGGGATGTCGGGTCTGGTGTCGAAATTGTCTGAAGTATCGACACCAGCTTATGGTGAAGTGTGTTCATATGGAGCAAGCGGCCAAGAATGTCTTTAATCAACATGAGCGATTGTGAGCATTTGTTGTGCCGGTGTACATCATTGATTTTCAAAGGTTGGGTGTCTTGAACTCTTTTTGTTCTACTACTAAAAGCATATGTGCAACACATGTTGATATTAGGGAATATATTAATTACATGATACGGTATCTACCTAACCGCCGCCTGCCAGCGCGCCCCGCCCGACGCACCGGCCCCGCGGGCTTGCTCCAGGGAGGCGAGGGAAGATCCCGCCGCCACCTGCCCGGCGGGAGGGAAGGAGGATGGGGTCTGGGGGCGGCGGCTAGGGTTCTTGCGCCCGGGCCGCCCGCGGGGGGGGGGGGGGGGGGGAGGGGGGGGGACATGGGGCCGAGCGGGAGGAGGTTCGGAACGGTCTCGTCTCGTTTCTTGATTGGGTGGGGAGTATTCATATATTGGTAGTACTAGATAATTGTCATGTGTGTTGCAGCAGGTTATAAATATTCAATTATGTTAGCCTATGATTTACCTGTCTATATTAATATGATTGTGTAAACAAATATTTATCAAATCATGCCTGTGATTTACTTATCAAAATCAAAAGTTTGGCGTTGGCGCCCTCATAGTTTGATAGGTTGGGCCATGCATGGTACGTCAATTATGAAATTGATACAAAGGTAAATAAATTGCGGTGATACGTGAAATTGACGTCAAAGGTAGGTAAATTATGATGAAACAACGGACAAAAGGCATGGTGGAACAATAAAACCGGCTGGACGAAAAAACCCGATGGAGGGGCGTAATGAGAGGGGAGGAAGCGGTTGATGAAGAATTCTGCCGAAAAGGAACCTTACGTATGTTTTAAGTAGGTAGAGATAAAGATAAGGACAGAGAGTAGTAGAGTAGAGATATAGATAGAGATAAAGAGTATAGATACAAATATGGATATAGATACGCCAAAGAAACCATGCTTCATTAAGTTCAGTGATGAAAAGACCCTTTATTGAAAGAAACAAAATCGCAAAACAGCAAATGTGCATGAGTACACCAACACACAAGGAACAAAACGGAGGCGGCAGTCCGATCCAGGTACTCACGACTGACGAGTGAAGACCTACCAACCCGAAAACCTCTATTTGTACAGATGCATGCACACCACGACTCCCTCCATTTCTCCACCACCTGGTCTGCTCTGGCCATCTCCCCTCACCTCTCCGGTTCTTCCCCTGAGAAAGCGAAGCGTGAGCGTGACGACCCAAACCCATGGCGCCTTCCCGCCGCGGTCAACGCGCCGCCACCGGCCTCGCCGTCCTCCTCCTGCTCTACGCCATCTCCGCATGCTCGCTCCTCCCCGCCGCCCGCGCCCAGGCCACCGCCTTCACCAGCATCCGCAACGGCAGCGAGTTCAGCACCTTCTCCTTCCCCTCCTTCGGCAACTCGCTGCGGCAGCTCCCCGGCAACCTCACCGTGCTGGGCAACGCCACCGTCAACGGGAACGCCCTGCAGATCACGCCGGACACCAGAAACGACCCGGAGAAGTTCCTCATCAACCAGACCGGCCGGGTCATGTACCCCAGAGCCTACGTGCTCTGGGCCTCCAACGCGTCCAACACCAGCGCCGACGGCCGGCGCGTCGCCTCCTTCTCCACCGTGTTCAAGGTCAACCTCTTCCGCGCGACCCCGTCCGTCAAGGGCGAAGGGTTCGCGTTCCTCATCGCGTCCGATGGCGGCGCCCCACCGCCCCCCGGAAGCCACGGCGGCTACCTTGGCCTCACCAACGCGTCCACCGACGGTAGCGCCGCCAACGGGTTCGCCGCCGTGGAGCTGGACACGGTGAAGCAGTCCTACGACCCCGACGACAACCACGTCGGCCTCGACGTGAACGGCGTCCGGTCCAAGGTCGCCGCCTCCCTCACCCCCTTCGGCATCGACCTCGCGACCAACAACACCAACGACGACGGCAGCCACATGGTCTGGATCGAGTACAACGGCACGGCGAGGCACGTGTGGGTGTACATGGCCAAGAACGGCAGCAGGCCGGGCACTCCCGTGCTCGACGCGCCGCTGGACCTCTCGAAGGTCCTCCTCGGCAAGACGGCATACTTCGGCTTCTCGGCGTCCACCGGCGTGCTGTACCAGCTCAACTGCTTGCACAGTTGGGACATGACGGTGGAGCTTCTCCCCGACGGCAGCAGCCCCGGCAAGCAGCCGCTCTCCGGCTGGAAGCTCGGGCTGGCCATCGGCGTGCCGTGCGCCTTCGCCCTGGCGCTCGGGCTGTTCGCCGGCCTGTACATCAAGAAAAGGCGGGGGAGGATCGGGGACGACTCGAGCTCGATTGTCCGGAGCACCATCAACTTCGCGAGCATCCCCGGGGTGCCCAAGGAGTTCGACTACAAGGAGCTGAGGAAAGGGACGGGCAACTTCGACGAGAAGATGAAGCTGGGGCAGGGCGGGTACGGCGTGGTGTACCGCGCCACCGTGGTCGGGGAGCACGGCCAGAGCATGGAGGTCGCCGTGAAGCAGTTCTCCGGGGCCAACACCAAGGGGCAGGAGGACTTCCTCGCCGAGCTCAGCATCATCAACCTCCTCCGCCACCGCAATCTCGTCAAGCTCCTCGGTAAGGAATTGTTTCTTTCTCTGCTCATCTCTCAATCAAAGATTTCCGTTCATCACTGCTCTGTTTTAGAGTGCTTGATTCAGAGATTCTGCAGGGAATTCGTAGGAGTACATCATAGGATATGCCTAGATTTTTTGTACGGAAACGTCTAGTTATTTTTTGCAATAGTGCTGATAAAAGTAGACTAAAAAGACGTTGCCAAAAGGGCTAGCACATGAAAGTGAACTTTTGATTATGCCAAAAAAAAAAATTGGTCGCGTGAAAAATGAGCTGCTCATGTAAGTCGGAAATGTCAAACGCCGTCTATGGATAGACAAAAGTACGGGCATTTTCAGATTACGTTTCATCAAAGGATAAAGATGCGAGATACTGATGGTTTAATTTAACAAAACAACTATAATAAACCCGCAATTGCTTACCTTACCAAGAATTTAGTACTGCTGGTATAGATTTCAAGCTGACGGCTCCAGTTGGAGTTGGCACCCAAATAGTGACTAGCTAGTGAAGGTTTGTTGCTAATATGATATGGTTTGGGATTTGGGATCATGATTGAACTGCAAGCAATGCATATGACAAAATGCCCGGATGCCAATTTGACGATGCAATGTTTGACCCGTCTACAGTACTTGATGCTTTACTGGCTTTGGGATAACTAATAAACATTCTGAAGTACTGTTTGGTGGTAGTATGGTTGCAAAGTATGCCGGGCAAAGTGAGCAGCACTCATGTCTGACTTGGACAAAAGATACAGTATTTTTTTAGAAAAGGAGGATGACCCCCGGCCTCTGCATCTCTGGGAGATGCATGCGGCCACTTTATTGATTATTCTCGAGGACCTTACAAAGTATTACAACAATATGCCTGAATCCGCCATCTTGGCAACATATGCCCCTACTCCTATCCAAATGATGAAGGCGTGCTAGCTGGGCCACATACCCAGACCACTCATCTAAGCCTAACATCAAAATGATGAAGGGGTGCTAGCTGGGCCACTACCCAGACCACTCACCTAAGCCTAACATCAAAAGTCGGAAGCCCCAGCCGAGCCACATACCGGGTCTGGGGCACAAACCGGTCCGACGCACTCGTGTGTCGTCGCCGCCATCTTCCACAGGTCCGTCTTCAGAGCAAATATTGAGGCTTCTACCTTATCTGGCCACTCAGCCATCGACGTCACCACGACACCAGACAGCTTCGTCCTCCTGCGCGAGTCCATCGTTACACATCGAACGCCGAATCTCCACTGCGCCACGCCGCCGAGATACGCCGCCATCAATGAGTAGGATGAAGCACCGCTCCGCCGAGTCCGGCAAGGCTGCTGAAGACCAAGCACCGTGGAAGAAGGACTCCGAGGCTGAGCACATAGGCGGCAGAGCGCCAACGCACCGCCACCAGACGAACTCCGACCACGCCACCAACCGCCGCCAAGCAACCAAAGCATCACATCCACCCCAAGCTCACCACGAACGACACCCCCAAGAGGGTGACGACGCCCGGAGCGCCGCTGTCGCTCGATCCGGCAAGGATTTGGGCTTTCGCCCGTCATACGAGCTGGGTGGAAGGAAGAGGGGAAGGAGACCACCTGGACGGCGCCTACAAGAAGGGTACGGCGCTCTCGGGCGTCGCCGCCGTCGTGGCCAGCACTGCTGGCCTCGGATTTCTCCGGAGCCACCTCCCACCTCCAGCCGCCAAACAGGTACAACTCCGGCGACAAAGGCCGCCCAAAGCAGGACCATCGGAGGCAGCCCTGGTTGAAGTAGACGGAGGCCTTCATATCTGGATCGGGCGCCGCCGAGACGCCCGCACCACAACCGCCACGCACGCATCTGGAACCGAGCGCCGCCACGCGCACGCACGCCGTCGCCGGAGCCCAGACCGAGGCCGACGCAGCCAGATGGTGACGGAGATCCAGGAGGCAGGAGGGGGGACCGCAACCCCGCCCAAACTCGTCGGGCAGAAACCACCAGGCCGCAGCCCTGGAGCCTGCCGACGACGCTCCCACGGCCGCCACCCGCCGGAGGCGCAACCTCAGATCCGTCACACGCCGCCTGCACCGTCTACGCCGCCGGAAACCGAACGCGCCCGCACCGCGCCTTGCGCGCCCTCGCCACGCCGTCCCGAACACGGCTACCCTCGCCGGTGCGCGCACCCGCGCGAGCGCCGCGCCGAGTCCCCGCCCGAACGAACAGCCCGCGCCGCCCCTGCTCGAGCTGGAGGAGGGAAGGGCCCCGCCGCCGCCGAGCCGCGCGGGCTTTGCCCATCGACGTCCGCCGGCGGCGGCGAAGGGAGGAGGGGCCGGAGGGGCCTGCGCTGGCGGCGGCTAGGGTTCGCTCCCGGGCCGCCCGCGGGAGCGACCTGGGGAGCGATATGTGGCTTCACAAAAGATACAGTATATAACTCTTAACTGTTCACATTTCTCTAATACAGGTTGGTGCCACCAGGATGGCGTGCTGCTGCTGGTGTACGACTTCATGCCCAACGGCAGCCTGGACAGGCTCCTCTTCGGCGGCGGGCCGGAGGCCCCGGTGCTCACCTGGGGGCACCGCTACAACATCGTCGCCGGCGTGGCGTCCGCCCTCAACTACCTCCACCACGAGTACGACCAGCGGGTGATCCACCGCGACATCAAGCCGTCCAACATCATGCTGGACGCCGCCTTCAACGCGCGGCTCGGCGACTTCGGCCTCGCCCGCGCGCTCGAGACCGACAAGACCTCCTACACCGACAAGCTCGGCGTCCCCGGCACCCTGGGGTACATCGCGCCGGAGTGCTTCCACACGGGCCGGGCCACGCGGGAGTCGGACGTCTTCGGCTTCGGCGCCGTCATCCTGGAGATCGTCTCCGGCCGCCGCATCTCCTGCAGCAACGCCGCCGGGTGCAGCCAGCTGCTGGAGGGCGTGTGGCAGCTCCACGGCGCCGGCGGGGGCCGCATCCTCGAGGCCGTCGACCGGCGGCTCGCGCCCGGGGAGTTCGACGAGGGCGACGCGGAGCGGCTGCTGCTGCTGGGCCTCGCGTGCAGCCACCCGAACCCCGGGGAGCGGCCGAGGGCGCGCGCCATCGTGCAGATCCTGGCGCGCTCCGCGCCGCCGCCGGACGTGCCGGTGTCCAAGCCGGCCTTCATGTGGCCCGCGCTGCCGGTCGTGCTCGGGGACGACGACGGGGAGATGCCGGTGTCCGGGACCAGCACGGCGCTGACCTCATCGTCGTCGTACTACGCCTCGTCGGCGGGGTGGACGACGCAGAACTACCTCCTGACCAGGGAGCACGACGTGACGGACAGGGACATGCCCACGGCGTGAGTTGACCGCCGGCGAGCCTGCCGGCCGCCGTGCCAGGACGTACGACTGAGTCAGTCAACGGCGAGCGGGATCAATATCAACGAGGAATCAGTCGATCGTGTGTTCACGATGGTGAGTTCTTGACACCGACGTGGCGAATAAGATGTAGATAGTGATCAGTGTGCATGCCAAGTTGTGATCAAGCTGTGTCTGGATTGGGGAGCTATAGCTTTTTATTTCTGGAGTACCTAGAACTCATCTAGATGAGAGTCTCATTCACCTGGAAAACAAGAACGGATACAACCCACGTTAGCATACACGCATCTTATAGCATCACATCCAGTGGCTATAAAAGATGAATAAGACCAAATTAAATTTTATCTAGATGAGTTCTAGCAAAACTGTTTATTTCTGGGTTAAAGTGGGTACTAGTACAACCTCAACCTGATCTTATTGTTGATTGCCATTTGCCGTCGTGTCCGATTGCGACCGTATGTAAATAGCTAGCCGACTTGTCGGTGTTTCTAATGAGAGGTGACCGGCTCTCCGTGCTGGCTTTCAATTGGTAGAAGAGCTAATATTTGTACCACAGTGCGAAGCAGTGATTTTGTACCGTTAGAGCAACTCCAATCGGGCGACCCATTTCGTCTGTCCGCGTCTGTTTGGATCGGCGCGGACAAAAGTGGCGGCCCAACGCGACGATCCAAACGGACGCGCGTCCGTTTTTCGTCCGCGTGCGACCCATTCCAGACCCAATTTTGAGCCGGACTTGCGTCTGCGCGGACACGAGACGGACGTGCGCGCCTACTCCTTTCCCCAGGCCTGCCGGTCGGTGGCAGCCACCAACATTCCCTCCATTTTCCCCAAAAATGCTCCCGCCCGCGCGCGCTCCTGCCCCCAACCAGCCATGGAGGACGCCATCGACCTCGACCTCGACGCCGCTGCCGGCCTCGCCTCCCTCGCCTCGTCCGGCGCCGTCGCCCCCTCCGGGAAAGGCAAGCCTCGTGCCCCGCGCAAGACCGGCGCCGCGACCAAGCCGAAGAAGGCGCTGACGCCCGAACAGCGGGCAAGGGAGTTGGCCAAGAGGAAGGGCCGGAGGCACGCCACGGATGCGAGGGATGAGGCCGCCGCCGTCGTCGCCGCACAGCAGGAGTTCACCAACGCCCGCGTCGCCGCGGCAACGAGGGAGGCGCTCTACATGCTAGGGGTAAACCCTAGCCAGCACAGCGTCCTCCAAGCCGCCGTTGCCGCGGCCAGCACCGGCTCGTCGACGTTTCCTCGGATGGTGCTGCCCGACTCACCCCGCGCGTCGACTTGCAACCCGGTCCCCGGCTTCCACGTCTACCCGCAGGCCTCCCGCCTCTCCGGGGAGTGCTCACCCGACGTGAGCGTGGTCGCGCCTTCCACGCCCGCGCCCGCGCCCATCGACCTCAACGCCACCCCGGTGGTCGGTGGCTCGTCGTTCGGCGGCACGAGGAAACGCGCGCGACAGACGCCGGCCGGCGGGCTCCCGGACGCCCGTAACCTGTTCGAGGAAATGCCGTCCGCCGTCGACGAGGACTACATGCAAAACCTCATCTTCGAGGATGGTGCACCGGGCGCTGGCTACGATCCCGACGAGACACAAAGCCAGGACGGTCGCGGGGCATTCACGCCGGCCGCTGGCTATGATCCCGATCAGGCGGCCTTCATGCGTGATCAGGTCGGCATCGACCTGGATGGCTTCCCCTTTGACCACGAGTTCCCGGAGGACTATGGGCTAGAGGAAGAGGACGAGTGCGACATCGAAGTGGAGTCTTTGTTCGAGGACGAGCTCGCCAACCAAACCGCCGGTCCTAAGCCAAAGCGCAAGAGCAAGCGCATGAAGGCGTACACAGCTGCCGAGGACAAGCTTATTTGCGAGTGTTGGCGAGACATTGGACAAGACCCAAAGACGGGCGCCGAGCAAAAGCATTCGACCTTTTGGACTCGTGTGCACCGCGAGTTTCATGAGCGCAAGAAGTTTCCACCTTACCAATTTGTGAGCACGCGCGGGTGGGTCTCCATTTCCAAGCGGTGGAGGGTGATGCAACAAGAGTGCAACAAGTTTTGCGCCACCCTTGAGAGCGTCAAGGCCCGCCCCGTAAGCGGCATCGGCGTGCAAGACATGGTATGATAGCAAGCAAGCCGCCCTCTTTTGTGCCATCAAGATCATCCTTTTATGTCTTCATTTGCTATCACTTGCCCATATGCTTGCATGGAAACATTTTGTAGGCATTTCAAGCTTTCGAGGCATTCAAGGTTCAACACAATGGCAAGTGCTTCAACCTCTCCCATTGCTATCGGGTCATCAAGGACGAAGAGAAGTTCAAGGCACAATATGCCGCACTCAAGGCACGTGGGGGGAAGGGCGCCGTGGAGGATCTTGGGGAGGGCGAGCCGGCACGGCCATGGGGGAAGACCAACTCCAAGAAGGAGGACAAGCGAGATGCGGCCACCAACGCCTTGATCGCAAGCGTGGACGGCATGATGAATAAGAAGGAATCAAGGGAGGAGGAGCGCCTGTTGGAAATATGCCCTAGAGGCAATAATAAATAGGTTATTATTATATTTCCTTGTTCATGATAATCGTTTATTATCCATGCTAGAATTGTATTGATAGGAAACTCAGATACATGTGTGGATACATAGACAACACCATGTCCCTAGTAAGCCTCTAGTTGACTAGCTCGTTGATCAATAGATGGTTACGGTTTCCTGACCATGGACATTGGATGTCGTTGATAACGGGATCACATCATTAGGAGAATGATGTGATGGACGAGACCCAATCCTAAGCCTAGCACAAGATCGTGTAGTTCGTTTGCTCAGAGCTTTTCTAATGTCAAGTATCAGTTCCTTAGACCATGAGATTGTGCAACTCCCGGATACCATAGGAATGCTTTGGGTGTACCAAACGTCACAACGTAACTGGGTGGCTATAAAGGTGCACTACAGGTATCTCCGAAATTGTTTGTTGGGTTGGCACGAATCGAGACTGGGATTTGTCACTCCGTGTAAACAGAGAGGTATCTCTGGGCCCACTCGGTAGGACATCATCATAATGTGCACAATGTGACCAAGGAGTTGATCACGGGATGATGTGAGTTATGGAACGAGTAAAGAGACTTGCCGGTAACGAGATTGAACAAGGTATCAGGATACCGACGATCGAATCTCGGGCAAGTAACATACCGATAGACAAAGGGAATTGTATACGGGATTGATTGAATCCCCAACATCGTGGTTCATCCGATGAGATCATCGTGGAACATGTGGGAGCCAACATGGGTATCCAGATCCCGCTGTTGGTTATTGACCGGAGAACGTCTCGGTCATGTCTGCATGGTTCCCGAACCCGTAGGGTCTACACACTTAAGGTTCGATGACGCTAGGGTTATAGGGAAAGTATGTATGTGGTTACCGAATGTTGTTCGGAGTCCCGGATTAGATCCCGGACGTCACGAGGAGTTCCGGAATGGTCCGGAGGTAAAGATTTATATATGGGAAGTCCTGTTTTGGTCACCGGAAAAGTTTCGGGTGATATCGGTAATGTACCGGGACCACCGGGAGGGTCACGGGGGTCCACCAAGTGGGGCCACCAGCCCCAGAAGGCTGCGTGAGCCAAGTGTGGGAGGGGACCAGCCCCAGGTGGGCTGGTGCGCCCCCCCCCCCCCCCACCAAGGCCCAAGGCGCATGGGAGAGTGGGAGGGGGCAAACCCTAGGTCCAGATGGGCCTTAAGGCCCACCCTAGTGGCGTCCCCCTCTCCTCCCCTTGGCCGCACCCTAAATGGGTTTGGGGGCTGCCGCCACCCCTGGGGAGGGAACCCTAGATGGGGGTGCATCCCCTCCCCTTCCCCTATATATACTGGAGGTATTTGGGGCTGCCAGACACAAGAGAACCTCTCTCTCTTGGCGCAGCCCTATCCCTCTTCCTCCTCCTCTCCCGCGGTGCTTGGCGAAGCCCTGCGGGATTGCCACGCTCCTCCATCACCACCACGCCGTCGTGCTGCTGCTGGATGGAGTCTTCCCCAACCTCTCCCTCTCTCCTTGCTGGATCAAGGCGTGGGAGACGTCATCGGGTTGCACGTGTGTTGAACGCGGAGGCACCATTCTTCGGTGCTTAGATCGGAATCAACCGCGAACTGAATCGCTACGAGTACGACTCCTTCATCCGCGTTCTTGCAACGCTTCCGCATCGCGATCTACAATGGTATGTAGATGCACTCCCCTTCCCCTCGTTGCTAGATTACTCCATAGATTGATCTTGGTGATGCGTAGAAAATTTTGAATTTCTGCTACGTTCCCCAACAGCGCCGGCGTTTCAAGGCGGAGCAAATGGATGCTTTCATGGAGATCCAAAGGAGGAGGCTTGATCTTGACGCCGAGAAGCAAGCCAAGATGTTCGAGCTCGAGGCGGAGAAGCAAGCCAAGATGCTAGAGATCGAGGCCGCCAACGCCAAGACAAAGGCGAAAGAAGTGGCTCTTGCAAGCATGATGACCGGGGTGGATATTGTGACGCCCCCGATTAAATCGTACACTAATCATGCACGCAAATGTGTACGATCAAGATTAGGGACTCACGGGAAGATATCACAACACAACTCTAAAACATAAATAAGTCATACAAGCATCATAATACAAGCCAGGGGCCTCGAGGGCTCGAATACAAGTGCTCGATCATAGACGAGTCAGCGGAAGCAACAATATCTGAGTACAGACATATATTAAACAAGTTGCCATAAGATGGCTAGCACAAACTGGGATACAGATCGAAACAGGCGCAGGCCTCCTGCCTGGGATCCTCCTAACTACTCCTGGTCGTCGTTGCGGGCTGCACGTAGTAGTAGGCACCTCCGGTGTAGTAGGAGTCGTCGTCTACGATGGCATCTGGCTCCTGGGCTCCAGCATCTGGTTGCGACAACCAGGTAGAATGGAAAGGGGGAAAAGAGGGAGAAAAGCAACCGTGAGTACTCATCCAAAGTACTCGCAAGCAAGGATCTACACTACATATGCATGGGGTATCTGTGAAAAGGGGCAATATCGGTGGACTGAACTGCAGAATGCCAGAATAAAAGGGGGATAGCTAGTCCTATCGAAGACTACGCTTCTGGCAGCCTCCATCTTGCAGCATGTAGAAGAGAGTAGATGGTAAGTTCACCAAGTAGCATCGCATAGCATAATCCTACCCTGCGATCCCCTCCCCGTCACCTTGTTAGAGGGCGATCACCGGGTTATATCTGGCACTTGGAAGGGTGTGTTTTATTAAGTATCCGGTTCTAGTTGTCATAAGGTCAAGGTACAACTCCGGGTCGTCCTTTTACCGAGGGACACGGCTATTCGAATAGATAAACTTCCCTGCAGGGGTGCACCACATAACCCAACACGCTCGATCCCATTTGGCCGGACACACTTTTCTGGGTCATGCCCGGCCGCGGAAGATCAACACGTCGCAACCCTACCTAGGCACAACAGAGAGGTCAGCACGTCGGTCTAATCCTAAGCGCGCAGGGGTCTGGGCCCATTGCCCATTGCACACCTGCACGTTGCGTGGGCGGCCGGAAGCAGACCTAGCAACCTCCATTACAAAGGAAGTCACGTTACGCGGTCCAATCTGGCGCGCGCCGCTCAGTCGCTGACATCACGAAGGCTTCGGCTGATACCACGACGTTGAGTGCCCATAACTGTTCCCGCGTAGTTGGTTAGTGCGTATAGACCAAATGGCCAGACTGAGTTCAAATACCAAGATCTCATTAAGCGTGTTAATTGATGTAACCACGGACACCGACCAGGGCCAGACCCGCCTTTCACCTAGGCGGTCTCAACCTGCCCTGTCGCTCCGCCACAAAGATCCACCCAGAGGGCCGTCGGAACAAAGGTCCTTTCAGCCCCCAATCCGTGAATCACTCGCGGGTGCTCCACGAGCCGACCCGACTTTAGTCACCACATGTATAATGTATAAAGTATATAGTATAAACCCGTGATCACCTCCCAAGTGATCACAGCCCGATAGTATAGCACAGCAGACGGACAAGAATGTAGGGCCACTGATGGAAAACTAGCATCCTATACTAAGCATGTAGGATTGCAGGTAAAGGTAACAACAGTAGTGGCAAAGACAGGCTATGCAGTAGAATAGGATTAACGGAAAGCATTAACATGCTACACTACTTTAATGCAAGAGTATAGAGAAGAATAGGCGATATCTGGTGATCAAGGGGGGGGGGCTTGCCTGGTTGCTCTGGCAAGAAGCAGGGGTCGTCAACAGCGTAGTCGGTCGGGGCACCAGCAGCGACGTCGGTCTCGTAGTCTACCGGAGAGAAGAAGGGGGAGAAACAATGAATATAATGCAAACAGATGCATAACGATGCATGACAAAGCAAACAGCGGTGTCAGGTGTGCCCTAACGCGGTAAGAGGTGATACCGGCGAAGGGGGGAAACATCCGGGAAAGTATCCCCGGTGTTTCGCGTTCTCGGACAGATGAATCGGAGGGGGAAAGTTACGAGTTCGATATGTTAGGGATGTGTGGCGGACGAACGGGCTGCGTATCCGGATTCGTCTCGTCGTTCTGAGCAACTTTCATGTAAAAAGTATTTTCATCCGAGTTACGGATTATTTTATATGATTTTCTAAAGTTTTAAATCATTTTTAGAATTTATTTAATTAATTTAATTCAACATTATCCAGAATAGGGCATGCTGACGTCAGCATGGCGTCAGCAGTCAACAGGGGTGTGGACTAGTTAAACTGACGTGTGGGTCCCGTTCGTCATTGACTAGACTAACTAATCATGATTAATTAGTTTAATTAATCAAAATTAATTAAGTTAATTAATTAATTAACTAATTAAATTATTATTCATTTATTTTATTTATTATTATTTTTTAATTTCCATTTTCGTTTTAATCAAAAGGGGTGTGGGGCCCCCTGGGAGTGGCCCATCGGGGCCTAGCGGGGCGGACACTAGCGGGCAGTGGCGTGAGCGCCCGAACGGGCACGAGACCGAGAGGGCGCTGGGCACGCACAACGCAAACCGGCGCCGGCGGCCAGAGCCACTGGCAGGGCGCGGCGGAGCGGCAGCCAGCGAGGGGGGTTCGGGAGGAGCGCCGGGCGGGTGCACGCAACCGAGGATGGCCGGGGCGCGAGCGGGCGGGACGGTCGGTCGTGGCGGCCGGAGATGGGGCGCGGGTGCGCCGGCACGAGGGCGCCAGAAGTGCGGCGAGCGCGACGAGCGCTGCAGCAGCAGCGGGTTGGCGGTGTGCTACAGGGAGAACCGCGCCGCAGGGCTGTGGCAGTGGTGGCTGGGCACGGCGATGGCAGCAGGGAGCAGCGGCAGGGGTCGGCGGTGAGCGGGCGGATGGGGTCGGGACTCGCCGTCCGGCGATGGATTGGCGCGCTGAAGAGGGCGTTCAAGCGCTGGCGCTCGTGCGCATCCAACAGGGCAAGCGGTAGTAGTGGGGGTGGCCGGAGCACGAGGGGAGCAGAGCTCCGGTGCGGTCGTCGATGGGGGAGAGGGAGGAGATAAGGTCGGAGCCTCACCGTGGGCCGTAGGGTCAAGGCAGCGGTTGTCGAGGAGGGGGGTGGGGATGACACGCGGTGGGGAGGAGATCCGGAGAGGAAGCGTTCCAGCGACGTGGTGGTGGCGACGACAGGCGACGGCATCGTGTCGGCGACGAGGCGAGGCCACGGCTTCAGGCGGGAGCCGCACGAGGAAGAGTAGGGGCGCGGAGGAGTCCGGGAGGGGCGGCACCGGCGGCGGCTTGCATCGGGCATGGGCGTGCGGGAGGAGGGGATCGAACAGGAGCGTCCCTCCTCCGTGCGTCGGCGTGTGTGTGTGTGCACGTCGTGGTGGCGGCGCGGGAGGAATCGGGAGAGAGTGGGGGGGGGGGGTCGTGCGAGAGAGAGTGGGGGTTACGGGTTAGGGTTTCCCCCCGGAGTAGGGATATGGAGGAGGGGAGTGGGGCGCCGGCTGAGCCGTGCGGGTGGGTTGGCCGGTTTGGGGCCGGCCTGGCTAGCAGCTGGGCCGACTGGCCCAGTGGGGAGGGGGGTTCTCTTCTTTTATCTTTTTGTTTTCTGTTTTGTATTTCCTTTTCTTTTATTTATTTCTCTTTTCTGTTTTAATTAATTTTATGTATTTAGGTTTTTATAAAACGCTTGGTTCCCTCACCATAAATACCTAAGCATTTATTTGCACACTCCGAACATTTTAGTTTAATATTTTGAAAACTTTTGTTGTTTGCCTCTAATTCAAATTTGAATTCGAATCATTTTGAACTAACGCGAGATTTGTCAACAGTAACTGGGGTGACGTGGCATCATTACGAGGGGGGTTACTGTAGCTCAATTACCCGGGCGTCACAATTCTCCTCCACTACAAGAAATCTCGTCCCGAGATTTAAGAGGCGGACTAGAGGGAGAAGGTTCTGGTTATGAATTTCTAGCGAGTGTTCTCGGTCTTGGTTGCTCTTCTCAAAGAGGCCGATCCATAACCTTGATGTCTTCATTTCTCTGCTTCAAGTTCTCATGATGAAGTTGGCATCCTTTCTTTGGGAACTCCATCGTACTTACGAAAGAATAAAGGGGCTGGGAAAACAGACCTCTGCAAGGTTGACTAACTTGTTGATAACATCGGGGGAGGTGGGGGAAGTAACTCTCGAATTAAAGACCTTTAGAAAATATCGAGAGCAAGGCAAGAAGGTGTCATGAGAAGTTTCAAGCGGCAGGCAATTGTTCGATGCCTGAAACAGAGTGTGAAAGGGGTTCAAAGCAATCGGAATAAGTATTATGTCTGATGCTAGTATAGATCAGTAGGTTGGTGGTCCGTGAATTACATACGAGGCCACGTGCGATGAATAAATTTGGGAACAGGGGGTGCACAGGAGAGTCAGATTTTGATCCTGTGGAACTGTGGGTTATGGGCCCACCATGTGGTTAAAGTAGGAAGGGCGGTGACATCTTGCACGATCATGATAGCAAGGCATGTCAGAGGGTAGCCTGTCAGTTATATGTCAGCAACATCGTCGGTACCAAGGGCGAGGGACGAAGAGAACCATTTTCCTGCTCGTTGAAACGAGGCGGACCAATAGGCAAAGTTATCGTCCATCGGTGGTTACCGGAATGTCACCAACAATAGTAACAGGGTCTTACTGACAGAGTTGTACACCGAGGTGTTTGCACAAGCAGGGAATTAATACTGCTTAGATCATAATGATCACCAGAAACGTTAAACCAACCAATGGAAAGGAAAATATGATTATCAGATTAAACAGAACAATGGAAAGGAAAATGTGTTTAAACACATATTTCAGGGGTATATCCTTCCCAAGGACAATGGTTAGAAGAGAGCCATTTAGGTTAGGGAAGAGGAAGTTCATGACATTACCCAAACAACGGTGTTTGAATAATTGATAACGAAAATTTAGCATTGTGCTTCAAATGTTTTTATTGAAGATCGGAGTACCACAGACATGCTTCGAGATAGCATTGATATGGTCTTCAAGCAAAGGTCAGACTTGGATAAACAAAGGATCCATTTTAGAATAAGTCTTACAATTTCCTCATGAAAGAATGGATAACCTTGCAGAAAAGGAAACTATAACGATAGGTCCTCCGCCCAGGTGTACCGGGCATGACATCACCTTACCGGGTCATGTGAAGACCAATGTTATAACTCTTGGAAATATGTCCCAACCATCATATTTGACCAAGATCCAGATCTGATTGGCGTCGGGATACCGCAGACTCGGGATGCCTGAGAAGAGAGGTGCAACACAAATTGTCGAGAAGACATTGTAAGATTCTCGGGAAATGAACGATCGAAGCGAGTTCCGAAACAAGAGTTCATCATTAAACCAAGGAGAGGATGAGGGGGTGGCTGATGGACTCAGCGATAATTCCTCGAGATTTCCAAAAAGAGGGATTTCCACACTTATGTGAACAAGGAGATAACATTTGTCAGATCAAATGATATAATGAGGTATGCTCAAGGAAAACATACACAATTAAACATTGGTTGAAAGGTGCACCCGAAATATGGGCTTAGGTAGAATGATCAATGTTAGAATGGTGATTCGATAACCAATGGTCTAAGAATGAAATATCGACCATTAACTTCAAAGCAATAGGGTTGCTAGAAGTTTTGAAGTCGCACATCATAGTTTAATTGTCGGTTTTCCGGTTAGAAACAACACGAGGACCAAGAAGAATGGTGATGTCGAGAAGCATCACTTTATCAAGAATTCTTAAGAGGTGGTGAAATTCTCACAACATTCTTGACATAAAAGATGGTAATACTCCAAGGTAAAGAACAAATGCTGGATAGCAAGGAACTCAAGGTACAACACAAACCGTGAACCAGTTTTGTGTTGCGGAAATGCAAGAATGTTGTCGATGTTAACACAATCATCATGGGGGCAAGGAAGATATCTCCCATCATGAATTCGATCGATATCCTGGAAACGCTCAGAATGTTGATTATGATCACGACACATTTGTCAAGAGGTTTCATGAAGATGTAATCGGTCGGCGATGACATCAAGTCAAAGGAATGATGAAGCAAAGGGTTATTGGAACCATGGGTACGACACAAACTTGAAATCAAGTTTGGTGTTCAAGGAGAAATGATATGACGAGAAAGATCGTCGTTAGATTAGCTCATCGTCGAATTTTGTGCTCCGAGAAGAAGAACCAGGTAGCATAGTTAAATTTAGCATGATAATGATGTAGCGATCAGGCTAGGAATGACATGATGGAGTATTAAACTCGTAAGCAAAGAAGACTACTAACAGTTGTTTAATCGCGATGCGGACTCGATTCAGTTATCGATGTTTCTTGAGTGTTTAATGACTTAGAGCCCGTGAAAAATTGGAATCAGTGAGAATATAGTACTTGATGGAGAACTCATAAGAAGTTATGCAGTTCCGTGATAATCTCGAGATACCAGGGTGTAATACTCGACGAAAGATCAAAGTAAAGGTTGGACTGGTGCATTGATCTGTAGAGGACAAGTGGTTTTAACTTGTCTGAGAAATTGATTCAAAGGGGAACAATATGGTCAGAACCACATTTGTAAATGATCAAACCAAAGATACAAGCACTTATAACAAGGGGGTAACTATTTTGCGAGAAGCTTCCGTGATAAGATCTACATCGTGTCCATGGGCATGAACGCAAAGTTCAAGGTCGACTCCCACTTCTTCAATGCATAACCTTTCATTCACTTCTCGCGTTTGATGAAGTTGCAGTGTTGAAAATTTTATCTGGCAAAATACCAGAAGAGTATGACTCATGAAAACTTTCGAGTTCACACATATTATGGAAGGCATAGGTTCAACCCATCGGGGCATCTTGGAAACATATACCACAAGCTTCAATAGTAAATATCACCAGCTCGAAAGCAGAGCATGGTTGGCCAAATCAAGGAATAGGATTTACCAAAGGCATTATGTATCAGGGAAAGAACTTCCAAAGTGATTGAATATGAAGGATGTTGTCGGATAAAATCCAACAAGGTTCTGATGGTCCATAAAGGATCTGATGTGAGTATCGGCACACAACCAGAGGAAGAATCAATGCAAAGACCTTGGATTATAGAAACAACTAAGTAACTTAGAGCTCAATTGCAAAGGAATTATGATTTACAAAGCAAAGGATCAGAAACAGACGCTCTGATCAAGGATGGATAAGTTCAATAGACATAGGGGCACAATCGATGGCAATTTGATTGGCGAGAACCAGCTCACGTTTCAAGACGTCTGAGCCGGAAGGATGAATTCTAGGATCTGATTGAGGATTGCGAGCATTCGCAACAAATTGAATCAACGGACTCAAAATGATAATGACAAGAGATGCCAATAAGATTACGAGACTTAAGATTAATCATAATGCAAGTAAGCAAGAATTTCAAGAGCAAAAAGGCTCCTGGGGATTTTCGGAAGATCGAATGGTATTTTGAACACTTTTGTGAAATACTTGAATCAACTGGGGATGAGCGGATACTCGGTAAGTGCAAGAATTATCCGTAGGGGTATTCAGGTGACAAAGAACAGCAAGGCAGTAAGCTCAAAGGATTCTCGTAACAACAGAGAGAATTTCAGGGTATCTTGTAATAACAAGATCAACTGGGAAACATTGTATGAATGGCGAGTATACGTGGTTATCCATAGGAGTTTATCGATGGAAGGGAATTGCAAAAGCGATGAACACAAGTTCTCGGGTTAACAGCGGAGAGTGTCTTCAGGGTCTTCATGTGCAGCAGACGATCATCAGTAATAAGGGGCTCTCCGGGTGAAAGTGATAATGAGATCCTAATGTTAGATTTAGCAAAATTCATTTAACCCGAATAGGAGAGAGTTCAGAGTCCCAGAGTAAAGGTCGAGGAGTAAAAGATCCTAGTACCACCCAATGGGGACGTGGGCCCGTAAGACACACAACCATGTTAGCAAAAAGTTTTGCAATGTCTAGACTCGACTTCGGCCAAGGAGTGTGGAAGGGGGATTCCTATAGGCAGTCGGCTCTGATACCAACTTGTGACGCCCCCGATTCAATCGTACACTAATCATGCACGCAAACATGTACGATCAAGATCAGGGACTCACGGGAAGATATCACAACACAACTCTAAAACATAAATAAGTCATACAAGCATCATAATACAAGCCAGGGGCCTCGAGGGCTCGAATACAATTGCTCGATCATAGACGAGTCAGCGGAAGCAACAATATCTGAGTACAGACATAAATTAAACAAGTTGCCATAAGATGGCTAGCACAAACTGGGATACAGATCGAAAGAGGCGCAGGCCTCCTGCCTGGGATCCTCCTAACTACTCCTGGTCGTCGTCAGCGGGCTACACGTAGTAGTAGGCACCTCCGGTGTAGTAGGAGTCGTCGTCTACGGTGGCATCTGGCTCCTGGGCTCCAGCATCTGTTTGCGACAACCAAGTAGAATGGAAAGGGGAAAAGAGGGAGAAAAGCAACCGTGAGTACTCATCCAAAGTACTCGCAAGCAAGGATCTACACTACATATGCATGGTTATCTGTGAAAAGGGGCAATATCGGTGGACTGAACTACAGAATGCCAGAATAAGAGGGGGATAGCTAGTCCTGTCGAAGACTACGCTTCTGGCAGCCTCCATCTTGCAGCATGTAGAAGAGAGTAGATGGTAAGTTCATCAAGTAGCATCGCATAGCATAATCCTACCCGGCGATCCCCTCCTCGTCGCCCTGTTAGAGGGCGATCACCGGGTTATATCTGGCACTTGGAAGGGTGTGTTTTATTAAGTATCCGGTTCTAGTTGTCATAAGGTCAAGGTACAACTCCGGGTCGTCCTTTTACCGAGGGACACGGCTATTCGAATAGATAAACTTCCCTGCAGGGGCACACCACATAACCCAACACGCTCGATCCCATTTGGCCGGACACACTTTTCTGGGTCATGCCCGGTCGCGGAAGATCAACACGTCACAGCCCTACCTACGCACAACAGAGAGGTCAGCACGCCGGTCTAATCCTAAGCGCGCAGGGGTCTCGGCCCATCGCCCATTGCACACCTGCACGTTGCGTGGGCGGCCGGAAGGAGACCTAGCAACCTCCATTACAAAGGAAGTCAGGTTACGCGGTCCAATCTGGCGCGCGCCGCTCAGTTGCTGACGTCACGAAGGCTTCGGCTGATACCACGACGTCGAGTGCCCATAACTGTTCCCGCGTAGTTGGTTAGTGCGTACAGACCAAATGGCCAGAATCAGATCAAATACCAAGATCTCGTTAAGCGTGTTAATTGATGTAACCACGGACACCGACCAGGGCCAGGCCCACCTCTCACCTAGGCGGTCTCAACCTGCCCTGTCGCTCCGCCACAAAGATCCACCCAGAGGGCCGTCGGAACAAAGGTCCTTTCAGCCCCCAATCCGTGAATCACTCGCGGGTGCTCCACGAGCCGACCCGACTTTAGTCACCACATGTATAATGTATAAAGTATATAGTATAAACCCGTGATCACCTCCCAAGTGATCACAGCCCGATAGTATAGCACAGCAGACGGACAAGAATGTAGGGCCACTGATGGAAAACTAGCATCCTATACTAAGCATGTAGGATTGCAGGTAAAGGTAACAACAGTAGTGGCAAAGACAGGCTATGCAGTAGAATAGGATTAACGGAAAGCAGTAACATGCTACACTACTTTAATGCAAGAGTATAGAGAAGAATAGGCGATATCTGGTGATCAAGGGGGGGCTTGCCTGGTTGCTCTGGCAAGAAGCAGGGGTCGTCAACAGCGTAGTCGGTCGGGGCACCAGCAGCGACGTCGGTCTCGTAGTCTACCGGAGAGAAGAAGGGGGAGAAACAATGAATATAATGCAAACAGATGCATAACGATGCATGACAAAGCAAACAGCGGTGTCAGGTGTGCCCTAACGCGGTAAGAGGTGATACCGGCGAAGGGGGAAACATCCGGGAAAGTATCCCCGGTGTTTCGCGTTCTCGGACAGATGAATCGGAGGGGGAAAGTTACGAGTTCGATATGTTAGGGATGTGTGGCGGAAGAACGGGCTGCGTATCCTGATTCGTCTCGTCGTTCTGAGCAACTTTCATGTAGAAAGTATTTTCATCCGAGTTACGGATTATTTTATATGATTTTCTAAAGTTTTAAATCATTTTTAGAATTTATTTAATTAATTTAATTCAATATTATCCAGAATAGGGCATGCTGGCGTCAGCATGACGTCAGCAGTCAACAGGGGTGTGGACTGGTCAAACTGACGTGTGGGTCCCGTTCGTCATTGACTAGACTAACTAATCATGATTAATTAGTTTAATTAGTTGTTTAGTTTAATTAATTTAAATTAATTAAGTTAATTAATTAATTAACTAATTAAATTATTATTCATTTATTTTATTATTATTATATTTTAATCAAAAGGGGAGTGGGGCCCCCTGGGAGTGGCCCATCGGGGCCTAGCGGGGCGGACACTAGCGGGCAGTGGCGTGAGCGCCCGAACGGGCACGAGACCGAGAGGGCGCTGGGCACGCACGACGCACACCGGCGCCGGCGGCCAGAGCCACTGACAGGGCGCGGCGGAGCGGCAGCCTGCGAAGGGGGGGTTCGGGAGGAGCGCCGGGCGGGTGCACGCAACCGAGGATGACCGGGGCGCGAGCGGGCGGGACGGTCGGCCGCGGCGGCCGGAGATGGGGCGCGGGTGCGCCGGCACTAGGGCGCCAGAAGTGCAGCGAGCGCGACGAGCGCTGCAGCAGCAGCGGGTTGGCGGTGAGCTACAGGGGGAACCGCGCCGCGGGGCTGTGGCAGTGGTGGCTGGGCACGGCGACGGCGGCAGGGAGCAGCGGCAGGGGTCGGCGGTGAGCGGGCGGATGGGGCCGGGACTCGCCGTCCGGCGATGGATCGGCGCGCTGAAGAGGGCGTTCAAGCGCTGGCGCTCGTGCGCATCCAACAGAGCAAGCGGTAGCAGTGGGGGTGGCCGGAGCACGAGGGGGAGCAGAGCTCCGGTGCGGTCGTCGATGGGGGAGAGGGAGGAGATAAGGTCAGAGCCTCACCGCGGGCCGTAGGGTCAAGGCAGCGGTTGTCAAGGAGGGGGATGGGGACGACACGCGGTGGGGAGGAGATCCGGAGAGGAAGCGTTCCAGCGACGTGGTGGTGGCGACGACGGGCGACGGCATCGTGTCGGCGACGAGGCGAGGCCACGGCTTCAGGCGGGAGCCGCACGAGGAAGAGGAGGGGCGCGGAGGAGTCCGGGAGGGGCAGCACCGGCGGGGCTTGCAACGGGCGTGGGCGTGCGGGAGGAGGGGATCGAACAGGAGCGTCCCTCCTCCGTGCGTCGGCGTGTGTGTGTGTGCGTCGTGGTGGTGGCGCGGGAGGAATCGGGAGAGAGTGGGGGGGTCGTGCGAGAGAGAGTGGGGGTTACGGGTTAGGGTTTCCCCCCGGAGTAGGGATATGGAGGAGGGGAGTGGGGCGCCGGCTGGGCCGTGCGGGTGGGTTGGCCGGTTTGGGGCCGGCCTGGCTAGCAGCCGGGCCAACTGGCCCAGTGGGGAGGGGGGTTCTCTTCTTTTATATTTTTGTTTTCTGTTTTGTATTTCCTTTTCTTTTATTTATTTCTCTTTTCTGTTTTAATTCATTTTATGTATTTAGGTTTTTATAAAAGCATGGTTCCCTCACCATAAATACCTAAGCATTTATTTGCACACTCTGAACATTTTAGTTTAATATTTTGAAAAATTTTGTTGTTTGCCTCTAATTCAAATTTGAATTCGAATCGTTTTGAACTAACGCGAGATTTGTCAACAGTAACTGGGGTGACGTGGCATCATTACGAGGGGGGTTACTGTAGCTCAATTACCTGGGCGTCACAGAGATCATGAAGGTGGATCTCAACGCCTTGTCGCCAAGGAAGAGGTCGTGGTTTGGGAAGATGCAGGCCGACATGCTCAAGTTCGACGACGAGTGATCTATGGCGTCGAGGGCCATCTTTTTGTATGCTGGCAGGTGTGCCGGCATGACCACGGGAGCCGCGATGGCGTGGTCGAACTCAAGTCCCACCATTTCTTGTGTCTTGGCATGTGTGCCGGCCAGCTGGTGAGTGCGCCAGCATGAACTGTGGTATTTTCTGAAGCCGGCATTGTATGCCGGCGCTGGCATGGTGCCGGCATAAGACATGGCCGCTGGCATGATCGGCCGCGAGCCTTTTTTATTTAAAAGTTGAATGCGTACATGAAATGGGTCGGCGCGTTGGGCGCATTGCCGACCCAAATGCAAAACTGGGCGGACGCCGGGCGGGCGGCCAACCCAAACGGACAAAAAGCGGACAAATGCGTCGTCCGTTTGGGTCGCCCCATTGGAGTTGTGATGACCCACAAGTATAGGGGATCTATTGTAGTCCTTTCGATAAGTAAGAGTGTCGAACCCAACGAGGAGCAGAAGGAAACGATAATCGGTTTTCAACAAGGTATTCTCTGCAAGCACTGAAATTATAGGTAACAGATAGTTATGTGATAGGATAATTGGTAACGAGCAAGAAGTAACAAAAGTAAATAAAGTGCAGCAAGGTGGCCCAATCCTTTTTGTAGCAAAGGACAAGCCTGGACAAACTCTTATATAGAGAAAAGCGCTCCCGAGGACACATGGGAATTATCGTCAAGCTAGTTTTCATCACGTTCATATGATTCGCATTCAGTACTTTGATAATTTGATATGTTGGTGGACCGGTGCTTGGGTGCTGCCCTTACTTGGACAAGCATCCCACTTATGATTAACCTCTATTGCAAGCATCCACAACTACAACAAAAGTATTAAGGTAAACCTAACCATAGCATGAAACATATGGATCCAAATCAGCCCCTTACGAAGCAACGCATAAACTAGGGTTTAAGCTTCTGTCACTCTAGCAACCCATCATCTACTTATTACTTCCCAATGCCTTCCTCTAGGCCCAATTAATGGTGAAGTGTTATGTAGTCGACGTTCACATAACACCACTAGAGGATAGACAATATACATCTCATCAAAATATCGAACGAATACCAAATTCACATGACTACTAATAGCAAGACTTCTCCCATGTCCTCAGGAACAAACGTAACTACTCACAAAGCATATTCATGTTCATAATCAGAGGAGTATTAATATGCATAAATGATCTGAACATATGATCTTCCACCAAATAAACCAACTAGCATCAACTACAAGGAGTAATCAACACTACTAGCAACCTACAGGTACCAATCCCAGACTTGGAGACAAGAATTGGATACAAGAGATGAACTAGGGTTTGAGAGGAGATGGTGCTGGTGAAGATGTTGATGGAGATTGCCCTCTCCCGATGAGAGGAGCGTTGGTGATGACGATGGCGATGATTTCCCCCTCCCGGAGGGAAGTGTCCCAGGTAGAACAGCTCCGCCGGAGCCCTAGATTGGTTCCGCCAAGGTTCCGCCTCGTGGCGGCGGAGTCTCATCCCGAAAGCTTGCTTATGATTTTTCTTCGGACGAAAGACTTCATATAGCAGAAGATGGCCACCAGAGGGCCAACAGGGGGCCCACGAGGCAGGGGGCTGCGCCCAGGGGGTAGGGCGCGCCCCCACCCTCGTGGACAGGTGGAGGCCCCCCTGATGTATTTCTTCCGCTCATTATTTTTTATTATTTCCAAAAATAACTTTCGTGGAGTTTCAGGACTTTTGGAGTTGTGCAGAATAGGTCTCTAATATTTGCTCCTTTTCCAGCCCAGAATTCCAGCTGCCGACATTCTCCCTCCTTATGTAAACCTTGTAAAATAAGAGAGAATAGGCATAAGTATTGTGACATAATGTGTAATAACAACCCATAATGCAATAAATATCGATATAAAAGTATGATGCAAAATGGACGTATCAACTCCCCCAAGCTTAGACCTCGCTTGTCCTCAAGCGGAAGCCGATAACGATAAATATGTCCACATGTTTAGAGGTAGAGGTGTCGATAAAATAAAATACGGACATGGGGGCATCATGATCCTTCTCATAAAAGCAACATATATGGATAATGTCATATGTGTTCTTATGCTCAAGTAATAATCTATTCACAATGCAAAGTATGAATCAGAAACTTTATTGAGAACCACTATAATCTCAGTCATTGAAGCAATTGCAATTTATCATAACATCAGAAAGAGTCTATGTCAGAGCTTTCTAGCAAGTCCACATACTCAACTATCATTTAATCTTTCATAATTGCTAACACTCACGCAATACTTGTGGTTACGGAGTTTTAGTCAGACACAGAGAAAGATAGGGGCTTATAGTTTCGCCTCCCAACCTTTTACCTCAAGGGTAATGTCAACAATAATAATTCATGCTAACCCATATCCAATTAGATATATCTATCAGGATCTTTCCAACATCCTGTGCTTGCCAAAGGATAAAATGTAAAAAGGAAAGGTGAAGATCACCATGACTCTTGCATAAGGTAGAATATAATAATAAAAGATAGGCCCTTCGCAGAGGGAAGCAGAGGTTGCCATGCGCTTTCAGGGTTGGATGCACAAAATCTTAATGCGAAAGAACGTCACTTTATATTGCCACTTGTGATATGAACCTTTATTATGCAGTCCGTCGCTTTTATTTCTTCCACATCACAAGATCATATAAAGCTTATTTCCTCCACACCAATCAATCATACATGTTTAGAGAGCAATTTTTATTGCTTGCACCGATGACAACTTACTTGAAGGATCTTACTCAATCCATAGGTAGGTATGGTGGACTCTCATGGCAAAACTGGGTTTTGGGGTATTTGGAAGCACAAGTAGTATCTCTACTTGGTGCAAAGAATTTGGCTAGCATGAGGGGGAAAGGCAAGCTCAACATGTTGGATGATCCATGACAATATACTTTATCAGATATAAGAAAACATAACCCATTACGCTGTCTTCCTTGTCCAACATCAACTCTTTAGCATGTCATATTTTAATGAGTGCTCCCAATCATAAAAGATGTCCAAGATAGTATATTTATATGTGAAACCTCTCTTTCTTTATTACTTCCTATTAATTGCAACGATGACCAAAGCTATGTTTGTCAACTCTCAACAATTTTTAATCATCATACTCTTTCTATGTGAAGTCATTACTCTTTATAAGATCAATATGATCTCTTTTTTTATTTCTTTTTTTATTATTCTTTTCTTTTTCTTTCTTTTATTCACTCCAGATCATAGCTAGATAATCAAGCTCTTGACTCAACACTAATCTTTATTATATATGGCTCACGGACTCGATTACATAGAAGAATCATAAAGCAAAACTCAAAACTAGATCATACCAAAACTTTTATTCTACTAGATCAAGATACTACTAATAGGATCGAACTAAGAAAAACGGTAAAGATAGGGATGTGATGGTGATACGATACCGGGGCATCTCCCACAAGCTTGGCAGTTGCCAAGGGGAGTGCCCATACCCATGTGATTATGTCTCCTTTTTCGGTGATGGTGTAATATTCTTGGCGATGATGCCCCTCAGGATACGATTCTCCTCCTCGAGCTTATTGGCTTGCTGCTTGAGGTCCATTATTTCCTTACGAAGCTTTCCTGTAACGGCTAAAGCTCCTTGCACCCAAGGGTGTTGCATAGCTGCGGGAGAACAAGTGACACTCTTCTTCATATTTTCATAAGAAAGAAATCTAACATTGGAAGGGATAACCGAGTTTGGAATAGCAGAGCTCTGTAGTTCCCCCATCGTGAATCCAGCTCGGAAGCGAGAAGTGACTTCTTGATCCTCCTCCATAGCATCTATCCTCATCAAATCAGCCTCCATCTCTTCCTCCGTTGCTGGCCCAAAGTGGTCAGCATCGCTGTTTGTCCTTGATCTCGATGCCGGATGAGACACTCGGCTCTCCCCGACTGACTCTTGAGAAGACATCTTGCTCTAATCTGCAGCAGCAACAACTCGAAACAAGAACAGAAGACAATTGCGTGATACGGAGGTCAAAACCTTCGGGAGAATATATAATGAATTTTTACCGACCAAAATATGTAACGTGCAAGAAAACGGAGTCCGGAGAGCACACGAGGTGCCCACGAGGTAGGGGGGCGCGCCCAGGGGGTAGGGCGCGCCCTCCACCCTCGTGGAGCCCTCGTGTCCTTCCTGGACTGCTTCTTATTTTTCTATTTTTCTAAATATTCCAAAATGGAGAAAAATTGCCATTAGAACTGTTTTGGAGTCAGTTTACTTACCGTACCACATACCTATTCCTTTTCGGAGTCTGAAATGTTCCGAAAAGTGTCCCTTATGTATTCTTCCGGGGTTACGGTTTCAATAACATTGGTTTCAACATTTATAGGATTACCTGAGATATAGTGTTTAATTCTTTGACCGTTCACCACCTTCGGATTCGTGCCTTCGAAGTTATTAGTTTTTATGGCACCGGAACGATAGACCTCCTCGATAACGTAAGGGCCTTCCCATTTAGAGAGAAGTTTTCCTGCAAAAAATCTTAAACGAGAGTTGTATAGCAATACATAATCACCTACATTAAACTCACGCTTTTGTATCCTTTTGTCATGCCATCTTTTAACTTTTTCTTTAAACAATTTGGCATTCTCATAAGCTTGGGTTCTCCATTCATCAAGTGAGCTAATGTCAAATAACCTCTTCTCACTGGCAAGTTTGAAATCGTAGTTGAGCTCTTTAATAGCCCAATATGCCTTATGTTCTAGTTTGAGAGGTAAGTGACATGCTTTTCCATAAACCATTTTATACGGAGACATACCCATAGGATTTTTATATGCGGTTCTATAAGCCCATAATGCATCATCCATTTTCTTGGACCAATTCTTTCTAGATCTGTTAACAGTCTTTTGCAAAATTAATTTGAGCTCTCTATTACTCAATTATACTTGACCACTAGACTGTGGGTGATAAGGAGATGCAACTCTGTGATTAACATCATATTTAGCAAGCATTTTACGGAAAGCACCATGAATAAAGTGTGAACCACCATCAGTCATTAAATATCTAGGGACTCCAAACCTCGGAAAAATAACTTCTTTAAGCATTTTAATAAAAGTGTTATGATCAGCACTACTAGTTGGAATAGCTTCTACCCACTTAGTAATGTAATCAACAGCAACTAAAATATGTGTGTATCCATTAGAGGCAGGAAAAGGTCCCACATAATCAAAGCCCTAAACATCAAATGGTTCAATAACAAGTGAATAATTCATAGGCATTTCTTGACGTCTACTAATATTACCTATTCTTTGACATTCATCACAAGATAAAACAAACTTACGGGCATCCTTGAAGAGAGTAGGCCAATAAAAACCGGATTGCAATACCTTATGTGCAGTTCTGTCTCCAGCGTGGTGTCCTCCATAAGCCTCGGAGTGACACTTGCGTAGGATCTGTTCCTTTTCATGCTCAGGTACACAACGTCTAATGACACCATCTACTCCTTTATAAAGATGTGGGTCATCCCAGAAGTAATGTCTCAAATCATAGAAAAACTTTTTCTTTTGCTGGTATGTGAAACTAGGTGGTATGAATTTAGCAACGATGTAATTAGCATAATCAGCATACCATGGAGCAATACGAGAAGCATTTATGACATTTAATTGTTCATCAGGAAAGCTATCATCAATAGGTAGTGGGTCATCAAGAACATTTTCTAACCTAGACAAGTTGTCTGCAACGGGGTTCTCAGCTCCCTTTCTATTAATAATATGCAAATCAAATTCTTGTAACAAGAGAACCCATCTAATAAGTCTAGGTTTAGCATCTTTCTTTTCCATAAGATATTTAATAGCAGCGTGATTCGTGTGAATAGTTACTTTAGAATCCACAATATAAGGTCTGAACTTATCACAAGCAAATACAACTGCTAAGAATTCCTTTTCAGTAGTAGCATAATTTCTTTGAGCATTGTCTAGAGTTTTACTAGCATATTGGATAACATTTAATTTCTTATCAACTCTTTGCCCTAGAACAGCACCTACAACATAATCACTAGCATCACACATAATTCCGAAGGGTAAATTCCAATCAGGTGGCTGAACAATAGGTGCAGAGATCAATGCTTTCTTAAGTATTTCAAATGCTTCTACACAATCATCATCAAAGACAAATGGTATATCCTTTTGTAATAAATTAGTCAGAGGCCGAGAAATTTTTGAGAAGTCCTTAATGAACCTCCTATAAAAACCGGTGTGACCAAGAAAACTTCTTATACCTTTGTTGTCCTTGGGACATGGCATCTTTTCAATAGCATCAACCTTGGCTTTATCAACTTCAATACCTCTTTCAGAAACTTTATGCCCCAAGACAATACCTTCATTAACCATAAAGTGGCACTTCTCCCAATTCAAGACAAGATTAGTTTCTTCACATCTCTGCAAAACTCGATCAAGGTTGCTCAAGCAATCATCAAAAGAGGATCCATAAACGGAGAAATCGTCCATGAAAACCTCACAAATCTTTTCACAAAAGTCAGAGAATATAGCCATCATGCATCTTTGAAAGGTAGCAGGTGCATTACATAAACCAAAAGGCATACGTCTATAAGCAAAAGTACCAAAAGGGCAAGTAAAGGTGGTCTTTGATTGATCATCGGCTGACACATGTATTTGAGAGAAACCAGAGTAACCATCTAGAAAGCAAAAGTGTGTATGTTTGGATAATCTTTCTAGCATTTGATCGATAAAAGGTAAGGGGTAATGATCTTTTTTAGTAGCCTTATTTAATTTGCGGAAACCAATTACCATCATATAACCTGTAATAATTCTTTGCGGGATCAATTCATCTTTATCATTAGGAACGACAGTAATACCTCCCTTCTTAGGGACACAATGGACATGACTTACCCACTGACTATCAGCAACGGGATAAATTATACCTGCCTCAAGGAGCTTTAGTATTTCCTTTCTTACCACTTCTTTCATCTTAGGATTCAGCCGTCGTTGGTGATCAAGAACTGGTTTGGCATCTTTCTCCAAATTTATTTTGTGTTGGCATAGAGTGGGACTAATGCCCTTAAGATCATCAAGAGTATATCCAATAGAAGCACGGTGCTTCTTCAGAGTGTTCAATAATCTCTCTTCTTCATGCTCTGAAAGGTTAGCACTAATAATAATAGGATATATCTTTTTCTCATCAAGATAAGCATATTTAAGAGTATCAGGTAATAGTTTGAGCTCAAACACGGGATCACCCTTGGGTGGAGGAGGATCCCCTAGGATTTCAACAGGCAAATTGTGTTTCAGGATAGGTTCCTATTTAAAGAATACTTCATCTATTTCCCTTCTTTCATTCATAAACATATCATTTTCATGGTCTAGCAAATGTTATTCTAAAGGATCACTAGGAGGTACGACAATAGAAGCAAGACCAATAATTTCATCCTTACTAGGCAATTCCTCTTCACGGTGTTGTCTACTAAATTTAGAGAAATTAAACTCATGAGACATATCACCCAAGCCAATAGTAACAACATCCTTTTCGCAGTCTATCTTAGCATTAACAGTGTTCAAGAAGGGTCTACCAAATATAATGGGACAAAAGCTATCTTGTGGGGAACCAAGAACAAGAAAATCAGCAAGATATTTAGTTTTCCCACACAAGACTTCAACATCTCTGACAATTCCAATGGGTGATATGGTATCTCTATTGGCAAGCTTGATGGTAACATCAATATCTTCTATCTCAGCAGGTGCAATATCACACATAATTTCTTTGTATAAGTCATGAGGTATAGCACTAGCACTAGCACCCATATCACATAAGCCATGATAACAATGATCTCCTATTTTAACAGAAATAACAGGCATGCCTACCACATGTCTATGTTTATCTTTAGCACAAGGTTTGGCAATTCTAGCAGTTTCATCATGGAAATGAATAACCTGCCCATCAATATTATCAGACAAGAGATCTTTAACAATAGCAATATTAGGTTCAACTTTAATTTGCTCAGGAGGTGTATAAGTTCTAATATTGCTTTTACGGACCACAGTTGAAGCTTTAGCATGATCCTTTATCCTAACAGGGAAAGGTGGTTTCTCAACATAAGTAGTAGGAACAATAGGATCATTATAAGTGATAGTCTTTTCTTCAACTTTAATAGGTGCAGCTACTTTTACTTCTATGGTAGGATGATATTTAAACCACTTCTCCTTAGGGAGATCAACGTGAGCAGCAAAAGATTCACAAAAGGAAGCTACTATCTCAGAGTCAAGTCCATATTTAGTGCTAAATTTACGGAAAACATCGGTATCCATAAAAGATTTAACACAATCAAACTTAGGTGTCATACCTGACTCCTTACCTTCGTTGAGATCTCAATCTTCAGAGTTGCGTTTAATTCTTTCCAATAAGTTCCATTTGAATTCAATAGTCTTCATTATAAAAGAGCCAGCACAAGAAGTATCGAGCATGGTGCGATTGTTATCAGAAAGTCGAGCATAAAAACTTTGAATAATTATTTCTCTTGGGAGCTCATGATTGGGGCATGAATATAACATTGATTTAAGCCTCCCCCAAGCTTGAGCGATGCTTTCTACTTCGCGAGGCCAAAAATTATATATATAATTGCGATCACGATGAACAAGATGCATAGGATAAAACTTCTGATGAAATTCCAATTTCAATCGTTTGTAGTTCCATGACCCCGTGTCATCACATAGCCTATACCATGTCAATGCATCTCCCTTCAAAGATAAAGGGAAGAACTTCTTCTTAATAACATCATCGGGTATACTTGCAAGCTTAAATAATCCACAAACTTCATCCACATAGATTAGGTGCTCATCAGGATGCATTATTCCATCTCCTGCAAAAGGATTAGCTAGCAGTTTTTCTAACATACCCAAAGGAATTTCAAAGTAGACATTTTCATTTTCAGTAGGTTCAGTAGGTTGAGGAGCAACTCTTTGCTCTACTGGTCGGGGTGAAGATACCCCGAACAAGCCCCTCAGAGGATTACTTTCCATAGTAACAAGTGACAGTAAATTTCAGCACACTATATAAATTTTTCCTTACCAAATTCCACCTACCAAAGGCGCTTCACTCCCCGGCAACGGCGCCAGAAAAGATTCTTGATGACCCACGAGTATAGGGGATCTATCGTAGTCCTTTCGATAAGTAAGAGTGTCGAACCCAACGAGGAGCAGAAGGAAATGATAAGCGGTTTTCAGCAAGGTATTCTCTGCAAGCACTGAAATTATATGTAACAGATAGTTCTGTGATAGGATAATTGGTAACGAGCAACAAGTAACAAAAGTAAATAAAGTGCAGCAAGGTGGCCCAATCCTTTTTGTAGAAAAGGACAAGCCTGGACAAACTCTCATATAGAGAAAAGCGCTCCCGAGGACACATGGGAATTATCGTCAAGCTAGTTTTCATCACGTTCATATGATTCGCGTTCGGTACTTTGATAATTTGATATGTGGGTGGACCGGTGCTTGGGTGCTGCCCTTACTTGGACAAGCATCCCACTTATGATTAACCTCTATTGCAAGCATCCGCAACTACAACAAAAGTATTAAGGTAAACCTAACCATAGCATGAAACATATGGATCCAAATCAGCCCCTTACGAAGCAACGCATAAACTAGGGTTTAAGCTTCTGTCACTCTAGCAACCCATCATCTACTTATTACTTCCCAATGCCTTCCTCTAGGCCCAATTAATGGTGAAGTGTTATGTAGTCGACGTTCACATAACACCACTAGAGGATAGACAACATACATCTCATCAAAATATCGAACGAATACCAAATTCACATGACTACTAATAGTAAGACTTCTCCCATGTCCTCAGGAACAAACGTAACTACTCACAAAGCATATTCATGTTCATAATCAGAGGAGTATTAATATGCATAAAGGATCTGAACATATGATCTTCCACCAAATAAACCAACTAGCATCAACTACAAGGAGTAATCAACACTACTAGCAACCTACAGGTACCAATCCCAGACTTGGAGACAAGAATTGGATACAAGAGATGAACTAGGGTTTGAGAGGAGATGGTGCTGGTGAAGATGTTGATGGAGATTGCCCTCTCCCGGTGAGAGAAGCGTTGGTGATGACGATGGCGATGATTTCCCCCTCCCGGAGGGAAGTGTCCCCGGCAGAACAGCTCTGCGGGAGCCCTAGATTGGTTCCGCCAAGGTTCCGCCTCGTGGCGGCGGAGTCTCGTCCGAAAGCTTACTTATGATTTTTCTTCGGACGAAAGACTTCATATAGCAGAAGATGGCCACCAGAGGGCCAACAGGGGGCGCGCCCAGGGGGGTAGGGCGCGCCCCCACCCTCGTGGACAGGTGGAGGCCCCCTGACGTATTTCTTCCGCTCATTATTGTTTATTATTTCCAAAAATAACTTTCGTGGAGTTTCAGGACTTTTGGAGTTGTGCAGAATAGGTCTCTAATATTTGCTTCTTTTCCAGCCCAGAATTCCAGCTGCCGGCATTCTCCCTCCTTATGTAAACCTTGTAAAATAAGATAGAATAGGCATAAGTATTGTGACATAATGTGTAATAACAGCCCAGAACGCAATAAATATCGATATAAAAGCATGATGCAAAATGGACATATCAAGTTGCTCTTAAATTGTTGTTATTCGCAACTGCTATTCCTCATGCAGCTGAAAAATAAAAATCAACTTTCCAGTCAATTTCCATGGTCCGAGGAAGCACAACTCCGAGCCGGAAATGGAAATGGTGTTGTCGACCGCGGCGAGGGCTAGCCAACAATGAGCGGAAGGCGGGGACGTCATAGCATCGCCAAAGAAGATGAGTCTAGGTTGACGGCGAAGTGCATATGCGGGGTTGTTGTCAGCTCCTATGAAGAAGGAGGTTTAGAGGGATGGCCAGGGCATGAAGCGGCAAGGAGTGGGGGTCGGTCTCTGTCAGTGTCGGAGTAAATGGCCACGGGTAGCCTAACCGACTCCCCCTGGCTCTTCGAAAAATTACCAGGCCATTCGAGCCTTCAAGCATACAAAGTGTAGGATCGCCTTCCCCCGGCCGAGGGCCGACTCCCAGAGAGCAACCTAGCCTCAGAAACCTTCTCCAAGAAAGATACGAGAAAGCCGGCTCCCAGGAGCCGGCCGCGAGGAAAGCCAGCTCCCAGAAGCCGGCCAAGACTGCACCCACTAAGACTGTACCCACATGGCGGCGATAGGATGGGGTGTGGCCGCCGTATAGCCCACTACCCCCGAATGCCGGAACAGGCATAGCCGCAGGGCGCCGTACGGGCCAGCCATCCCCCGTCCGGCGTGGCACTGTAGCCATGTTGGCCTCGATGTCACCCACGACAGGCACCAGTACGGCCCGTGGGCTACGGGCCCCTTCGCCAGAGAGACATCCGAAGGCGGCCTGGCCTCCCCTAGTCGGCCAGGGGTGTGGCTGGCTTCCAATAGCCGGCTACCTCCCTCCCTCGAAGCATGCGCCTCATTAAGGGGACAAGACGAGGCAAGGCTACAGTGAGAGCTCGCAAGGCGGCGACACTGTAGCCACGCTTACCTCGACGAAGCCCTCGTCATCAGAGGCGAGGCAACAGTAACCAGCCGCCGACAAAGCCCCCAAGCGGTGGGGCCGGCCTGCCGGCCAAGGGGCCGGCAGCCGGCGGGACCCACCAGTCGGCGGGTCCCAATGACCGGCGGAGAAGCCGGCGAGCCTAGACACTGACGGCGGGGACCCGCGCCCAGCCGGATTACCATTGTACCCCTGGGGGGTAGGCCTATATAAACCCCCAGGGCACCCATGCAAAGGGTTGATCTAATAGAATTCCACACACCACCTAGAGAGAAAAGGAGAGCTAGCCTCGCCCTTCCTCTTCCTCTATCCAAACAGCTCAAGGAGCGCTTGTAGCAACTTGTATTGATCTAGTGATCATGCGGAGACCCCGCAGAGCAGGACTAGGGGTGTTATCTCCACGGAGAACCCCGAACCTGGGTAAGATCCGCCGGCGTGCATGTCTTCGCCTCATCCCGTTTCCAGGCACCGGCGATGTTTTACTGGCTCCCACAATGATAAGCCACCCGTTGGCATATGTCGCACCTACCATCCGACATTTGGCGCCCACCGTGGGGCCAGGTGCACCGTCGTCTGGAGACCTGTTCTGGACGGGAACCCTTTTTCTCCCCCGCGAGCGCAGCCAGCCTGCTACACCCGACGGCGCTTGCCCCGACGCGCTGCAAGGCGTCGACGACGCCTGCGCGGCAAGCTGCCTCGCTGATCTTTTTGGCGAGACTCGCATCTCCGACGAGCCCGCGTCCGACGCGGGCATGGACTACCCCGAGAGCCGCCTCGTCAGCCTCCTTGACCAGCTTCACGTCTCCAGCAAGCTTGCTGTAGACTTGGAGTCGGTCGGCTCCACCGACCCGATGCTTGTCGACTCCAACACGGCATCGTTCGACGCCTACCCCTCCGACGTGGTAGTCTTCGACGACCCTCTCCCTCGAGCTGACAGCGGCAGCAGCACTGTCACTGAGGTGCTAGTCATCAGCCACGTCGCCGACTCGGGCGAGAGCGCCCACAACACCCTACAGGCGGCGATGCATGACTTGTCCGTCCCCATCCCGGCCGATGCCGACGCCGAGACCCTGGAGGCACGTCGTCTCGCCCTCATCGCGGAGGGCCAGAAGATAGCCTCCATGAGACGCCTCACTGAGGCCCACCAGCGCGAAGTCGACCGCGCTGCTTTTGGTACGCCGCCTCACGGCGGGCCGAGCCGAGTCGGCCTTGTCAAGAAGCGCGGCGCGGCCATCGCCAGCATGCTGGGGGCGAACCGCCCCGTTTACGCCACACCGCTCGAAAATCTGCGAGCTGCTCAGGCGGCAGCAGAAGAGCTGAATGGGCTGGGGGCTGATGAGCTCCCCTACATGACAAGGCGCATCCAGCAGCTGATCGATGCGGCCGCAGAACGGCATGAAGCCGGCACCCGCGCTGAGAGTCCTCCCCCACGCCGAGAGCGCACCGCGACATCCCGGTCGCCGACTGCGAGCGGCGCCCGCGCAAGGAAGGACAAGGAGCCGGCTGCTAGCCGCAGCCGGACTCGAATCACCATCGAGCGCGACGCGGAAGGCCGCCCTCGAGCGGTGGAGCGCCAGGGCAATCCGCCTCCTCCCCCGCCCCGTGGAGAGAGATGTCCCACCCCGCCGCCTGTCACGCATCCGACTCTCGGTGGCCGACTAGGCCGCCGCGAGGGAGTCGGCGAGAACGACGCCCGCCACCGGATCGACCGCCTAGCTCGATCCCTGGCGCTAGAAGAAGAAGACGATGTCGGGCCGCCATGCTTTGGCCCCCGCATCCGCGACGAGCCCTTCCCCAAAGGGTTCTCGCTCCCCAGAGACACGCCCAAGTACAACGGCTCTGTGAAGCCGGAAGATTGGCTCATCGACTACTCTACCGCCATCAGTATAGCGAACGGCAACAGGCGCGTAGCAGTGAAGTACGTCCCTCTCATGCTGCAAGGCATGGCACGCACCTGGCTCAACAGCCTCAAGCCCTACAGCGTCAACAGCTGGCTGGACTTCACGGAAGTCTTCGTCCGCAACTTCACCAGCATGTACAAGCGGCCTCCCAAGCCCCGCCAGCTCTCCTTATGCGTCCAAGGGCCCAGCGAATCGACCCGCGACTACCTCACGCGATGGGCCGAGCTCCGCAACTCCTGCGAGGGGGTGGACGAGGTGCAGGCCATCGAATACTTCACCGCCGGGTGCCGAGAGGGCACCCTCCTCAAGCACCGACTCCTCTGCGATGAGTCGGCTACCCTCGACGAGCTGCTGGTCATTGCAGACAAGTACGCCACAGCCAACTCCTCGATGAAGACCAAGCTCCGAGTGGACGCCTCTGGGAAGGTGCTCGCTCCGGCTCCTAAGACGCCGGCTGGCGACTCCAATCGGTGCCCCTACCAGAACGACCACAAGCGCAAGGCCCCTATGCCGCCTTCCACCAGTCGGCAGGTGGCCACAGTCGAAGACGAGCAGCCCGAAGAGCGGCCCGCTCCCAAGAAGAAGGGCGGTAGGCCGGCTTGGCAGCCGGCCTTCTCCTACGAGCAGACTCTCGATGCCCCCTGCAAATTCCACAGCGGCGCGAAGCCATCCAACCACACGACCCGAAAGTGCCACTGGCTCACCCGGATCTCCAAGGGCGAGGGGCTGGTGCCGCCTCCGCCTCCCGGCCCGCCGCCTCCCGCCCCCCAGCAGCCGGCTGCTCGACCAGCAGTCGGAGCCATTCAAGATGAGTTCCCTGATGAGCACGCCGCCTACGTCGTCTTCACGAGCCAGGTTGAAGACAAGCGCAGCCGGCGCCGACAGCACCAAGAGGTCAACGCAGTCGCCTCCAGCAGCCCCGAGTTCATGCATTGGTCTGAAAGGCCTATCAATTGGAGCCGGGCCGATCACCCAGAGGTGATGCCGTCCCCTGGCTCCTACGCATTGGTGTTGGATGTCACCCTCGCAACAGAGAGGCGGGCTGCCCGATTCTCCCACGTTCTGATTGATGGCGGAAGCAGTATCAACATACTGTACCACGACACCATGGAGAAGTTGAACCTCAAGGCGAAGCAGCTCATGCCAAGCCGGACCGTTTTCCATGGCATCGTACCCGGCCTGTCCTGTTCCCCGATCGGCAAGATCAAGATGGATGTTCTCTTCGGAGACAAGGATCACTTTCGCCGAGAAGGAATCTGGTTCGAGGTAGTGGATCTGGAAAGCCCTTACCACGCCTTGCTTGGCCGACCTGCTCTGGCCAAGTTCATGGCTATGCCCCACTACGCCTACCTGAAGATGAAGATGCCGAGCTCGAAGGGGATCATCACTGTAGCCGGCGACTACAAAAAGTCCATCGAGTGCTCTGCAGCCAGCAGCCGGCTGGCCGAGTCCCTCGTAGTGGCAAAAGAGAAGAAGATGTTGGAGCGAGTTGTGGTCATGGCCGGCAAACAGCCGGCTTTGTCCCCCAACCCCAAGGAATATGATGCGCAAGGCTCCTTCCAGCCGGCCAAGGAGACGAAGAAAATACCTCTGAACCCGGAGAACCTGGAGAGGTTTGCAGTCATTGGTGCAAACCTGGACAGTAAATAGGAAGGCGAGCATGTCGACTTCCTCCATGAGAATCGAGACATCTTTGCATGGTCCCCAAAGGACATGCCGGGTGTTCCGAAGGATTTCGCCGAGCACAAGTTACACGTCCGAGCGGACGCAAAGCCGGTCAAGCAGCCTCTCCGCCGACTGTCCGAAGAGAAGAGAAGAATCGTAGGAGAAGAGATAGCCAGGCTCCTTGCCGCCGGCTTTATTATGGAAGTGTTTTTCCTAGAGTGGCTTGCCAACCCAGTCTTGGTGTTGAAGAAGAACAACAAATGGCGTATGTGTATAGACTACACTAGCCTCAACAAGGCCTGCCCCAAAGATCCGTTTGCTCTACCACGGGTTGATCAAGTAATAGACTCCACAGCCAGATGCGAGCTGTTGAGTTTCTTGGATGCCTACTCAGGATACCACCAGATTAAGTTGGACCCAGCAGACCGCCTTCATCACACCATTCGGAGCTTTCTGTTACCTGACTATGACATTCGGCTTGAGGAATGCCGGTGCCACTTTTCAGCGTTGCATGCAGAAATGCCTCCTCAAGCAACTCGGCAGAAATACCCACGTCTACGTAGACGATATTGTGGTGAACACAGAAAAGCGCGGCACCCTACTGGAAGACCTCAAAGAAACATTTGCCAACTTGTGCCGATTCCAGATCAAGCTCAACCCCGAGAAATGTGTGTTCGGAGTACCAGCCGGCCAGCTTCTAGGCTTTCTGGTCTCCGAACGCGGCATTGAGTGCAACCCTGTGAAGATCAAGGCCATTGAGAGAATGGAGATTCCCACCAAGTTGCGAGACGTACAGAAGTTCACTGGGTGCCTGGCCTCCCTAAACCGCTTTATCAGCCGGCTAGGAGAGAAGGCTCTCCCCCTGTACCGACTCATGAAGAAATCCACTCATTTCGAGTGGAATGACCAAGCAGACCAAGCCTTCCATGGGTTCAAGAAGATGCTGACCACTCCACCTGTCCTGGCGGCGCCGACTGAGAAGGAGCCCATGCTCCTCTACATTGCCGCAACTAGCCGAGTGGTCAGTACAGTCGTCGTGGTCCAGCGCCCAGAAGAAGGCCGAGCCCAGCTAGTCCAGAGGCCGGTATATTATCTAAGCGAAGTACTATCCAGCTCAAAGCAAAACTACCCGCACTACCAGAAGATGTGCTATGGAGTGTACTTCGCCGCCAAGAAGCTGAAGCCCTACTTTCAAGAGCATCCCATCACGGTCGTATGCACCGCCCCGCTTGCCGAGATCATAGGCAGCCGGGATGCATCCGGCCGGGTGGCTAAATGGGCCATTGCGCTTGCACCTTACACAATCTTCTATCAGCCCCGCACCGCCATCAAGTCCCAAGCATTGGCCGACTTCCTCGTCGACTGGGACGAGACCCAGTACCTACCGCCGGCTCCCGACTCTACTCATTGGCGGATGCACTTCAATGGGTCCAAGATGCGCACCGGCTTGGGAGCCGGCATCGTCCTCACCTCTCCCAAAGGCGACAAGCTCAGATACACGCTGCAAATCCACTTTGCCGCCTCCAACAACGTGGCTGAATACGAGGCGCTCATACACGGGCTCCGGCTAGCCAAAGAGCTCGGCATACGCCAGATCCTGTGTTATGGCAACTCAGACTTGGTGGTCCAGCAGTCATCTGGCGACTGGGACGCCAAGGATGCAAACATGGCGAGCTATCGATTCCTCGTCCAGCAGATCAGTGGGTACTTCGAAGGGTGCGAGTTCCTTCACGTGCCACGGGCCGACAACGACCAAGCAGATGCCCTGGCACGGATCGGCTCCACCCGACAGGCTATACCAACCGGTGTCTCTCTCCAGCGCCTTCTCAAACCATCTATCAAGCCGTCTCCAGAATCGGACTCTATCTTCGTACCACCCGCCCGCGATGCAGCCGGATCCGACTGGAGGAACCCAGTAGGCGGCTCGGGGACTTCAACAAGCGGCCTGGGGACTGCCGTAGTCGCACCCGGCTCGGGGACTTCAGAACCCGGCCCGGAGACTGCAGCAGTCGGCCCGGGGATTGCAGCGACACAAGAAGCGGTGGCCGACTCCAACCCTCCACCACCCAACCCACCCACCCGAGTCACAATGGTCGTACTAACAGTAGAAGAAGTCACAGCTCCATCATGGGCCCAGCCCATTCTCAACTTCCTAGTCAATAGAGAGCTACCGACTGATGAGATCTCGGCAAGACTAGTGCAACGCCGAGCCGGAGCATATGCAATAATAAACAGAGAACTTGTCAAGCGCAGCGTCACTGGGGTCTTCCAGCGCTGGGTCGAGCCAGAAAGGGGTGTAGCAATCCTCAAGGATATCCACCAAGGCGAATGCGGCCACCACGCAGCCTCAAGATCACTTGTGGCCAAAGCCTTCCGCCACGGTTTCTTCTGGCCGACTGCTTTGGAAGATGCCAAAGAGATAGTCAAATGCTGCAAAGGATGCCAAATCTTTAGTTCCAAACAACACCTGCCGGCTTCCGCACTCAAGACCATCCCCCTCACCTGGCCCTTTGCCGTCTGGGGGCTGGACATGGTGGGCCCATTCAAGACAGCCCGCGGCGGCTTGACACATCTGCTTGTTGCCGTGGACAAATTTACCAAGTGGATCGAAGCGAAGCCGATCAAGAAGCTGAACGGGCCGACTGCCGTGACATTTATTGCTGACATCACTACTCGGTATGGCGTGCCGCACAGCATCATCACCGACAACGGCACAAACTTTGCCAAAGGAGCACTGGCACGTTTCTGCGCGACACAAGGCATCCGACTGGACTTAGCGTCCGTTGCCCACCCACAGTCAAACGGCCAGGTCGAGCGAGCAAACAGCCTCATCCTCTCCGGCATCAAGCCCCGCCTGGTCGTACCACTGGAGCGCTCGGCCGGCTGCTGGCTCGACGAGCTGCTGGCTGTCCTCTGGAGTCTGCGTACTACCCCAAACAAGTCAACCGGCTTCACTCCGTTCTTCCTTATATATGGTGCCGAGGCTGTCATCCCGACTGACATCGAGTTTGACTCGCCTCGGGTCACCATGTACACGGAGGCGGAGGCCAAGGAAGCGCGAGAGGACGGTGTCGACCTGCTGGAAGAAGGCCGGCTGTTAGCACTCAGCCGGTCCGCCATCTACCAGCAGGGTTTGCGCCGTTACCACAACCGGAAGGTCAAGCCAAGATCCTTCCAAGAGGGCGACCTTGTGCTTCGGCTGATCCAGCGAACAGCGGGCCAGCACAAGCTCTCGGCCCCTTGGGAAGTCCCTTTCGTCATTAGCAAGGCACTAGGCAATGACTCCTACTACTTGATCGACGCACAAAAACCAAGAGCACGCAAGAGGGATGATTCCGGCAAGGAGTCGGAGCGACCATGGAACGCAAACCTCCTGAGAAGATTTTACAGTTGAAAGCAGTATGTATCATGCTACCGTTTTTTTAAAATATGAGACAAACGGGCCCCCCGAGGCACACTCGCGAACTGACCTCCTTTATCTATGAATGACGAGTGTCATACTCATGAATGTATTATTACATTTGATTTTTTGTCTGGCACCGGGTTCGACTAGTCGGCCCGGGGACTGGCCGCCTTAAGTTATATTAAAAGCTCTACCTGAAGTCAGACAAGTAGTGTGCCGGCACCCGAGCCCTCTCTTGTCGAAAGTCGCAGCTCGAAGAACCGACTGTCCGACTGGCAAGAGCCAAAGGCAGAAAGGATGCCCACACGAAAAACGGCTAAGGACCAACGAACTTATATAACGCAAAGATGGCCTCCAACCACGCCTACCGGCTGTCAAAACAGCCGGCCGGCCGGCCTCCCAATCACTTCGCTATAATCCAACAAAGCTAGAGTACTTGCCCTCCCAAGCACTTCCCCAGCCACAGATTGCAGAGCAGTTGTCCGACTGGGAAGGCGGCAACCAAGGGAGGGCGGCAAAGGAAACAGCCGAAGGATGAAAAGCAAAGAACAAGGGAAAGCCAAACGCAAGCATAATTATATTTACACATAGGGCCCCGAACAGGCAGGCAGCCAATATAGTTTGAATACACCCTCAGTGGGTGGAATTGTGCAAACTTAACAAAATACTGTTCCAAGAATGGTGAAACAGGAAAGTAGAGGCAGCAGACTAGACTAAGGGCGCAGCAGGGGAGCCGGGCTGGTCGGTGGAGACGGCGCCGCCGGCTGGAGGAGTGGCCGGCTGGCGGGACTCGGCTTCATCATCACCGGCTGCAGGCGGTGCACCCGCGCGTGCCTTGTTGCTGGAGGCACGGTCAAGCTGAGGCTGACCGGCCGCTCCACCATCTGGCGCGGCGTCTTCACCCTCCTCCTCCTCCTCGCCCTCATCGCTGGAGTCGATCTCCTCCGCCGAGTCCTCGCCGTCTGCCGGGTTCAGCCCGAACCACTCCTCCGGTTGGGCAACGCCGTTGTCGTCCACCTCAGGAGCGAAGGCGCTGGTGTCGGTGTAGTCGGCAATCGCCGAAGCCCGCTGGATGATAGCCGGCCGCGCCGGCTCCAGCTCCGTGTCGGCCTCCTACCGCCAGGTGGCCAGCTGGTCCAGACTCAGCTCGGGATACCAGGCCTTGGCGAACTCCAGCGCCCGCCTGGCGCCGGACCGAGCCGTAGAAGCCTTCCAGGCCTCGAAGCGGCCGACCGCCACCTCCAGCCAGTCGGCAGTCCGACTGGGGGTGCAGGGAATCACCTCATCAGGCCAGAGAGCGGCCAACACCTGCGCCCCAACACGCTGAAGCCGGCGGAGCATGCGATGAGCCGGCTGGAGGCGGGCCTGAATCGCCAAGAGCTGCTCCTCCAGCGACCGGCGAGCGTTCGGCGCGATCTCGGCGCCAGCCTGCCTTCGTGCCTCGCGGTGGGCCTCGACGACCTGGTTGGCGGCGGTAGAGTAGCCAAGGAAGTACTCTGTGCAAGAAAGAAAGAGAAAGAAGAGAAAAACACCAAGTCAGAAAATGAGGCAAACGGCAAGCGGCAAGCAAGGACGAAGAAGGCGGCCTACCGTCAACCAAGTCTTCAATCTGGCCATAGCCGTTGATCAGCGTCTGCTTCGCTTCGGCCTAGCTGGCCGCCTTTGTCTCATACTCGGCTTGGAGGGCGGCCTCGCTGTCCTGCACCGCCTTCAGGGCCGCCTTGTGGCTCTTCTCCTAGTCGGCCAACCTCTTGGCCAGGCGGTCACGCTCCTGTGCCAAGGCATCAAACTCGGCCTCCTTAACATGGAGGGCAGCCTGAGCCCCGCCCAGCTGCTCCCTCAGACTGGCATTGGCCGCTACAGGGATGGCAGAAAAGAAAGAAGCAATAAGGAAGAAGTCGTCAAGGAAGATCCGACCCGACTGCTCAGCAGTCGGCCCGAATCTCGGGGACTACACCCAGTGGGTGCGCTGACGCGCCCCCACGTAAGATAAAAGACGAAGCACTTACCCCGGCTCTCAGATAGGTCAGCATTCTTCTGGGTCAGCTCCCGAGCCTGGGAGTTGAAGGCAGCCACGCGGAGGTTGTGGTAGTCCTACAAAGTCAGGCAGAGGAGCGAATGAGAACAAGATAGCAAAACAAACCCCGCTAAGAAGTTCCAAGCCGACTGCTCAGCAGCCGACTCGGAACTCAGGGACTACACCCAGTGGGTGCGCTGACGCGCCCCCACGGAAGAAACCAAGATAAAAAAAAAGCAAAAATAGGAAGACTAACCCGAATGGCCGCCCGCGTCGCAAGGAACTCGTCATTGTATTTCCTCAGCGCCGCAGCCTGGGACTGAAGCCGGTTCCGGATGTCCTGCGCTGCCACGTTCACCACAGCCGTCCCTCCACCCGGCGTCCACCCCGAGCTGGCGCTGGCCGCCACCACGTCCTGGGCCGACGAACTGGGGCCCGCGGCTTTCTGCGGGTCCGATGCGGCCTTCCCCGTGCGCTGGCGCGATGGCGACCGGACCACCAGGTCCGTCCTCGCGGCCGGCTCGCCCCCAGCCGATTGCACAGGTGGCACGTTAGGCCGGCCGCCTTGAGCCGCCCCAGTCAGCGGGGCCGGTGCCGCCTCCCTCTCCGGGACAACGACATCGTCTTCCCTCTCCAATCTCGGCTGGTCGCCGCCGGCTTCCTCTGGCGGGGGCTCCGGGACCTCGGGCACCGCGACACGCAGAGGGGTGATGAGCAAGGCCCCCTCCGCTGTTGCCACAGCCGCAGCCTCCGCTTGGGCCTTGGCCGCTGCGTCGGCGCGTGCCTTCGCCGCCTCCTCCTCCTGTGCCGCCTTGGCGGCAGCCGCCCTCAACTCCTCTCGCGCCTCCCGCGCGTTTCGCTCTGTCGCCACCTGAAGCTCGGCGTGGGGGTCCACGCGGCGGGTGCTCCCGGATCCTACCGGCGATCCAACGACGGAGGCGGCAGCAACCCGCTCGAGCGAAAGCGGAGCCCTGATTTTTTGAGAAAGGGCAAGGATTCAGAAATCACTAAAGAAGAAAGAATGTACAAAGGAATATACACTTACACCGACACCATCTGCGGCTGCTTTACCACCTTGCGGAAGCGGGCCGCCTTCGCGGCCGCCTTCGCGGCCGCCTTCGCGGCCGCCTTCGCGGCCGCCTCATCCCGCCTGGTCGCCGCTGCCCTGCCCTTGGGCTTCTTCGGCCGGCTCCCGAACAAGCCCGACGCGGCACGGCGCTTCTGCCCGCCGCCCCGAGCAGGCGGCGCGGCGGAGGAACCCGCGCCGTGGCCGGACGCCGCCTGGCGGCGTGGGACGATTTCCGCCTCGTCGTCATCCGGCCAGTCGTCGAAACTGGCTCCAAGCCTGGAGCCGCCTGCTTCGCCGCCACCCGCCTCGGTGTTGTCATCCATGGCGGCCGCCCCAAGTCGCGGTCCTCCAGGTCATGCTTCGCCCGGTCGGGGAGGAATCGGCGCTCCGCCTCCGACCCGGCTACAGGTCAAAGGAGAGGGCTCTGCCAAGGCGTGCCGACTGGTCAGAGACGGCCAGAAGGAATTCGGCGACAAAACTAAGAAAAAAAGGAAAAGGAGAACATACCGTGGGCGGAGGATGTGCACGGGAATATGGCTCCTTGCCAAATCGCCACTCTGCGGAGAGCTTGCAGTTCACAAGGTAATTCACCATGTGGGCCACCTCGTCGTGCGGCATGTCCTTGGTGCACATCCGACTTGGATCGAGCTGGCCGCTCATCTGACAGATCAGGTGAGGGCGGCTCTGAAGCGGTAGTACCTGACGCGCAACGAACGCGGCCAGCAAGTCGGACCCAGTAAGGCCCTCCGACTGGATCATCACCCGCAGCCGAGCGACGGCCGCGGCTCCAGCCGGCGTCAGCGTCACGGCCCGATAGGACCATTGGGGCCGCCTCCCAGCCGGTGGGCCGGCTACGTAAGCCGGCAAGTTGACGTAGTCGCCTTGTGGGGCGACGTTCTTCACGTAGAAATATGACTTCTGCCAGCGCTTCACCGACTGGATTAACGTGATGATGGGGAAGGGGTTGTCGGCCGCCGGCCTCCGCATCGCGATGAAGGCGCCGCTCTGGGCCGGCACGCCCTGCATGCGGGTGCCCAGCTTAGATTGGAAGAACTCCCCCCAGAGCTCGAGGGTGAGGAGAACGCCAAGGAAGCCTTCGCACAAGGTGCCGAAGGCGGACAGCAGCACCACCGTGTTCGGGGTGAGGTGGTGCGGCTGGAGTTGATAGAAGTCGAGGAAGGAGCGGAAGAAAGCGCTCGCCGGCAAGCCGATGCCGCGCAGGAAATGCGAGCGAAAGACTACCCGCTCGCCTTCCTCCGGCTCCGGCGTGATCTCCTTCACAGGCGCGAGACGGACCCGCACCTGGTCCGCGCCGGGCAACCGCCGCGTCTTGCGGAGGAACTCGATGTGGCCCATATGGACGTTGGAGCCGTCCCAGTCCCCGCCGTACTGCATGGTGGCAAGAGGCTGGCAAGAAAGAGTGCGGCGGCGGAGAAAGCACGGCCTCGCGGCGGCAAAGCTGCGGGGCGGAGTGAAGATTGGTGGGACGGCGCGGCGGTGAGTCGCTGCTGTGAGGGAAAGCAGGAGGAAGAAGATGGCGGAAAGGAGAGGAGCGTGCGAGCGTCTGCCGCTTCCCCTCCTCCCCCTACTTATAGCCTCATGCGGCGAAGCCGAGGAGGCGAGGCGTGGGGAGGAACGTGGGATTAACTGCACCCACTCCCCCACGACCCACGATTATTACGCCCTAAATAGCGTGCGGAAACCGCCGCCGGAAGACGTGCGGACAGTTGTGGGCCGCAAAGAATCCGGGCCTGGGCCTAGGCGTAGGAGTGGCGGGCCCTCGGCCTGCGGCGACATCTTGGCGCGCGCGTGGGTTGGCAGGCTCTTTTCAGCCAAGGGACGCCACGTGGTTCGCAGGCGGCGAGCGGCCGGCCCACAGCCCGGCACACGCGCCAACAGACTCCCGCCCTCCGACTTTAAAAAAAATTCGCCAAGACGGCGCGCCCAATCGAAGCCGGCTCCCAGCTGCTAACTCGTCAAGATAAAAAGCTGACCGAGCTTCTCGACCTCCTCTCAGCCTCGAAGCCCAACCAGCTTCGGGGACTACTGTCGGAGTAAATGGCCATGGGTAGCCTAACCGACTTCCCCTGGCTCTTCGAAAAATTACCAGGCCATTCGAGCCTTCAAGCATACAAAGCGTAGGATCGCCTTCCCCCGGCCGAGGGCCGACTCCCAGAGGGCGACCCAGCCTCAGAAACCCTCTCCAAGAAAGATACGAGAAAGCCGGCTCCCAGGAGCCGGCCGCGAGGAAAGCCAGCTCCCAGAAGCCGGCCAAGACTGCACCCACTAAGACTGTACCCACATGGCGGCGATAGGATGGGGTGTGGCCGCCGTACAGCCCACTACCCCCGAATCCCGGAACAGGCATGGCCGCAGGGCGCCGTACGGGCCAGCCATCCCCCGTCCGGCGTGGCACTGTAGCCATGTTGGCCTCGATGTCACCCACGACAGGCGCCAGTACGGCCCGTGGGCGGCGGGCCCCTTCGCCAGAGAGACATCCGAAGGCGGCCTGGCCTCCCTAGTCGGCCAGGGGTGTGGCCGGCTTCCAATAGCCGGCTACCTCCCTCCCTCGAAGCATGCGCCTCATTAAGGGGGACAGACGAGGTAAGGCTACAGTGAGAGCTCGCAAGGCGGCGACACTGTAGCCACGCTTACCTCGACGAAGCCCTCGTCATCAGAGGCGAGGCAACAGTAATCAGCCGCCGACAAAGCCCCCAAGCGGTGGGGCCGGCCTGCCGGCCAAGAGGCCGGCAGCCGGCGGGACCCACCAGTCGGCGGGCCCCAATGACCGGTGGAGAAGCCGGCGAGCCTAGACACTGACGGCGGGGACCCGCGCCCAGCCGGATTACCATTGTATCCCTGGGGGTAGGCCTATATAAACCCCCCAGGGCACCCATGCAAAGGGTTGATCTAATAGAATTCCACACACCACCTAGAGAGAAAAGGAGAGCTAGCCTCGCCCTTCCTCTATCCAAACAGCTCAAGGAGCGCTTGTAGCAACTTGTATTGATCTAGTGATCATGCGGAGACCCCGCAGAGCAGGACTATGGGTGTTATCTCCACGGAGAGCCCCGAACCTGGGTAAGATCCGCCGGCGTGCATGTCTTCGCCTCATCCCGTTTTCAGGCACCGGCGATGTTTTACTGGCTCCCACAATGATAAGCCACCCGTTGGCATATGTCGCACCTACCACCCGACAGTCGGAGGTTGGATCAAGAGGGGGGGAGCAGTAGGAAAGGGGTTAGATGGCGCGGCACTTGACTAAAGTTTAGAAACCTCCTCGTATTATAGATCATTTATGCCAAAGGAGGATCCCCTACAAAAAAAATGTAAGATAGTTCATATAGTATGCTTAACACTAATTGTGTAACAACCTAATACGATTTTGGGACTACCTGCTGCATTTATGATGATATTTATACAAAATTATGTAATTGTCACATGTTTGTATTCATATTTTGAAGTTGTGTTGTTTACAGAGTGTATACGTAAATTTTGGCATCCCAATACCAAAATCATAGGGGCTGTTTGGTTTCTGCCTAAGGCAACCCTGCCAAGTGAGGACACGCCAAATACTTGGCGATCGATTTGGCCGCCCCAATTTCTTCAGCAAATTGATGTGCATGTGAGCTGGAATGGCCGGTGTGGGTTGGGCGCACCAATTTATTGGTGCCAATCCAAAGGCCACAATGAGTCTGGTCAACACCAAATTTTGGGTCTGGCATCCGAGGGCTCCAAACCAAACAGTCTCGTAGGTCTGCAACAGCCTTGTATGGACCTCTTTCTCTCTACCCAAAAATATGCCTTTAATTTCCACGTAATGCAGGATTATTCAATGATTATCGATCGAGCCTGACTATTTGAATCTTTATTGGGAAACTATTTTGTGTGTACTAATTTGGTAATTTGTGTGTACATCATTATACATGACCAATCAAGTGGTATGCTATAGTTTAGTGCTATGCATGGACGGTTTGATTTGCATTGTCGTACATAAATGGTACACATAATATCTTGTGCATAGCAGTGTTTTTTTTTTAAATGTCATTTAGTTGACGTTAGTTTTTTGTTCCTCCAGGCAAACATGTTAGTTGTCGTTCAATCTTGTTGCACGAATTGTAACGCAAGGCTGGTGCCACCTTAGTTTTCAGAAGCGTTTGCTCTAACCAGCTGTCGGGTGAACGTCTCTTCCTTTAATCTCCTAAAAACATGGCCAAGGTGTGCGAGGGGTGGCTCAAACTCACAACCTTCTGAAGGAAGGACGGGCAGGTTGACCACTTGAACTAAAACAGGATTGTGAACATATATGGTTCAACTTGCTATATGTTTTGAAGCTAAAAGATTTTGAATTTGATTTTTCATTTGAAACTTTTGCCCAAAAAAATCCTATACCATGGAGACAGGTGATTGGTAAAACAAAAGCATCATTGGCGATTCAGGATGAAAAATGAAAAGAGTTTTTATCTTATGGTACAAACCGAGAATTCTATTTCGCATGTACCATGGCAGAGGATGACGGGCACTCCTATGTCTCTATTATAGCGAAACGTAGGGAGCGCCTATACATCACTTAAGGCGCTAATTGTTTGTTTTGGCGCACAGATTCACCCACATCTTGCCCAGTAAATCCGCTCCTAGTTCGGCCGGCTCACTCGCTTCCTCCTATCCTCTCGCTTGATGTCCCTGGCGCTCGCGCCTTAAACACCCGTTAAAGGCTTATCTGGAAAACAGCGCGCGCACACACCCTCGCTTCTTTTGATACTAAATGGGCCGGCCATCAAGCGTACGACATGAAGATTTTGGTTTTGGGAAGCTTTTAGAAGCTTCTAGGTTGGTTTCGAAAGCTTCTAGGGGCTTATGGATCCGGGTTTTTTTTAGTTTTTTTTGGAACGATTTTGTTTGGTATTTAATTTTTCTATTTTTTCTATTACTTTTTATTCATGATCCTTTTTAAAAAAATGCATGAACTTTTTTCAGAATCTTGTTTTTATTTTCTTCGAAACCAGTGCCCTTTTTCTTCCGCATGTAGAAAAGGAAGAAATAAATCAATCAAATTATGAGAAGCCTCATAAAGTGCTTCCTTAGGGGTTAAACTTTCATTAGTTCATATTTCTAGAAAAAGTATCTCATGTTTTTCTTTTTCATTCCCACAAGTGTATCGAGCATGTTTCTCCGGATCAGGAGGCTTTACATAAATTGCTACGATTGCCAAGTTCGCTTGGCTGGTTCCGAAATTGTCCAAAGTTTTATATGTTGTTTTCATTGCAAAATGATGGGTCTCCTTCCATAACATTCCCACCTATGGAATCTATTGGCTCGGCTGAACCGACATGAAATGAAAGAGAGGAAGGCGGAAGCTATTGGGAAAAGGAATGATAGTTACTTTTTTCTCTATACAGGATTCTTAGTTTCTCGTTGGGCTTTTTCGGGACACACTTTAGACGCGGCATATTGTATGTATGCTTCGCCCTTATTTTAAGTTCAAAGAATCCTCCTTCACCCTTCGGAGAAAACATGGGAAGTCGGATCCCTGCTGCCCCCTTGAAAGAGAGATGTCCTGAACCACTAGGCAATAGGGGTATCACTAGACGACAAAGCCATATACAACCGAGAATAATCGAAACTAGATTAAAAAAAAAGCAGCAATAGCCGGAACAACAAACTAGTAGGAAAGGATCTGTTATCTTGGAATTCTTTCTCAACCTTCATTCAATTATCTGGGCTCCCCACTGCTAAATGACCTAAAAGAAAAAGAGCAAACTGACTCGAAACTTTTTCTAGAATTCGTAAGCTTTTACGAAATACGTATATTTTTTCAATTTCATGATTATTTTTCAAAATTGATGAAGTTTTTTCAAATTCATGAACATTCTTTTCAAAATCGACGAACTTTCTAAAATTCAGAAACTTTTGTTAAAAAATCCTGTGAACTTTTTAAATTTGTGAACTTTGTCTCCGAAACCGATAGACTTTCTTTAAAATTAGTGATCTTTCTTTCAAAATACATGAATTTTCTAATTCGCAAACTTTTTTTTTTCAAAATTGATGAACTTTTACCATATACACGATTTTAAATAAAAAACGCAAACATTTTCCAAATTTGATGAATTTTTTCTTTCCCTGAAAATCATGAAGTTTTTTCGAATTTGTGAACTTTATTATTTTGCAAACTTTTTTCAACTTTTTAAAACTTTTGTTTTTAAAAAAAAAAACAGCTTTTTTCAAAGCTTAACGGTCAAATGTCTCGTAGTCTTTCAAAAAGCTAACAGTTTTTTAAGCTTTCAAAATTTTTCATCTAACATCTCGTTTACTAGGTTTACTAGGTTGTCCCAAAGCGTTTGAGCGTGGTCACCAGTTGGATAGGCAGCGCTAAAGGCGCTGACTTGGAGTTCCCATACACAGCTATATATCGCCTCTAGCGAGACCAAGGGAAGCCTTACAGCCTCGTATTTCTTGTTTTGTTTTCACATTTTTTTGATTTTGATATTTTTCTTTCTTCCTTTACTTTCTCTTATAGTTCCAAAAATTCTAAATAAATATATTAAAAAAGCTTTACACAAAACAATTAAAATAAATCTCCTAACTAAGCATTTTAAAAGTAACGTCATTTGAGAAAATGCTTCTAATGTATACGGAAAATCTATACAAAACAATATACAATGTGTGTCAAAAAGTTGATCATGTATTTAAAATACATTAATTCAAGCATCTAAAAAATGTTGAACAAGTATTTGAAAATGTTAATCAAACATTTCACATTTATTAAATATGTATGTAGAAAAGTTAAACTTGTATTTGAAAAATGTTAATCAAGCATTTGAAAAACAATGTTAAATGTGTATAAAAAAATGTTGTCCAAGTATTAAAAATGTTAATATGGTACTAAAAACTATTAATCAAACAACTGAACATTGTTAAATGTGTATAGACAAAATGTTGACCATGTATTAAAAAATTGTTAAACTCGTATTAAAAAATGTTGATCAAACATTTGAAAAAAATATTAAATGTGTATCAAAAAAGTGTTGACCATGTAGAAAAAATGTTAATCTGCTACTTGAAAAGTATTAACCAAGCACTTTAACATTTATGCAATAAATGTTAATCTCGTATTTGACATGTCTAGATCTTGTATTCGAAAATGTTAAGCGTGCGTAGAAAAAATATTGACCATGTATGCAATAAATGTTAATCTTGTATTTGAAAAATATTTGACGTGTAGAAAAATGTATGGGATATATACAATAATGTGTATAGCAAAACAGTGAAAACATGAGGGAAAACAAAAGAAAAGCGATAAAAGTGAGAAAAGAAACAAACAAAACAAAAAAAGGAAAGCAAAAAACCGAGAAAGAAACAGAGGAAACCGAAGAAAAACAAATGAAAACGAAAGAAAAGAAAAAGAAAACCAGTAAAAAAATAGAAGGAAATGGAGAAAAAATGGTGAAAAACAACAAAAGATGAACCCGACGGGAACTCACTGGCTAGCACGGCTATGAAGCAAATAGGAGATCCTGGGATTGATCCCACGCGTTCCCTTTTTCTACTTTACTTATTTTTAGTATGCTATAATCGGCCAGCCCGTTACTATAGACGCTTCAAGCGAGAGCTTCTACGGTTCGTGGTTTGCTATGCTTTTTTTTTTCCTCCTGCCATGCTAATGTTAGCTAAGCTCTTTCTGCTACAACGCTCGCTTATGAGAAAATGGCTAGCAGGTTTTTAGTTTTGCTATTTTTCCTGAAATAGGAAATGTTCACAAAAAAGTTTGTGATACGAAAAAGTTTGCAAATTCGCAAAAAAATCATGTCCTTGAAAAATGTTCACAAATTTATTAATATGTTCGTGAATTTAAAAGTGTTCATGATTTTTGAAAATGTTTATGAATTCAAAAAATGTTCACAGATTCATAAAAAACATCCCTAACCTGAAATAGTTCATGAATATGAAAAAGTTCACAAATATGAAAAAAATATATGGCAAATTAAAAAATGTTAATGAATATAAAAGTGTTTATGAATTTTAAAACTAGAAAATGATATTTCAAAATGTTCATTAAAGAGAACTAAAATTAAGAAAAAAGGGGACAACAAATAAATAAATAATATACTCGGCTGGAAGCTCCTTCATGTTTCCCAAAATTGGCTGAAGGTTTCTTTAAGACAGTAGATGGAGATGCATGTGTTGCGTTGATCAACGATTTTCTCTTCTAACTTCATGCGTACGTCCGCCCATGGTTGAACCTCATCGAATCAGTAGACCAGAACATAGTAATATCGACCAAAGTTACTAGTAGGCCGACCCATTAAACCAAACAAAGTGATATCGACCAAACGTGTATTAGGAAAAGGTTCATAAATCTAAACAATGTTTGCAGATTATTAAAAACACGATTTTTTTGAAAAATGTAATTGAATTCGAGAACAATCATGCATTTGAAAAAAAGTTCACATACTTAAAATAACATCGCAGATTTGCAAAAGTTCACGGGTTCTAAAAAATGGTTCACATATCTGTAAGAAGTCTGTGCATTTCAAAAATGTTTCATAAATATTAAAAAAGTTCACTAATTTCGAAAAAATGTTTACAAATTTGAAAACATATTGACAGAAAATGAATTTGGGAAAATATTACAAATTTGAAAACTTCTACAAAAATTTAAATATGATCGTGAAGTTGAAAAAAGCCATTAAACAAAAAAAGATAAAAGCGAAAGCAAAGAAAGGAGCAACAAAAGCCCAGAAAACCGAAATGATAAATATTTGAATACATGTGCAAGCTTCCTAAAATCTATGCAAAAGGATGTCTACATGGCCTGGCCCATCTAATAGCGATGAGTCCTCTCGTTCGGAAAAACAATAGTAACAGGCTGCCATCTTGGCGCTCAGAGGTGGGGGGACCTTGGATCTTCAAGACCTCTATGTTTGTGAGAATAAATTTCCTCTCGTTTTTCTGGCGGTGCCATGAGGTTAGAGAGTTTTCTGTCCTTGCAGATCCGATTATTGGAATCTGATGAGTTGATGTTGTGTCGAGCTTTTTTGTTGGTCTGATTCTTTATGAAGGTGAAATCTTTAATCGATATCATGGTGAAATTTTAGTGATTCGACGGCCTGCACTTCTAGGGGATCATCCCCGGCCCAAGAACGTTCATCGATCAAGACTTCACATCTTTTTGATGGGCAACTCAAGCACTTTGAAAAGCCATTATTGGTAATGTTCGTGCGAGTGAAAGAGTGACAACATCATTGCTCCAGTCCAATTGCAGCCTCTTTATCGAAGTCTTTGGAGTATTTCTTCGAGCAGAGATTGATACCACGAAGAAGGTGTTATCAAGAGATTTCATTATAATTCTTAGTCATAAGAGTTACTTTGTTTTTTCTTGGATCTTAGGTCCAAATCAGCAACAAGGTTCGAACTTGCAATATTTGCGTACAAAGGGAACAACACTAACCATTAGGCTATCTTCCATGCTTGTGCACACTTGCTTTTTTTTCTTTGTTCAGCTGGCGGGGTTCTTTCCCGGTTTTCAGTTAGTGACGGTTTTATTTGGTTTTTCTTTTTTCCTTTTCCTATTTTTTGTTTTTCATAAATGTGCGATATTTTGTTTCCAAATTCATGAGGTTGTTTTCAAAATTGATGAAATTTTTTTAAATTCACGATTTTTTTCTTCAAAACCGATGAACTTTTTTTAAAAAAAATCTAGGAACTTTTATTCAAATTGTGAACATTTTTCCACATTGCACGAAGTATGTTCAAAATTTGATGAACTTTTTTCAAAATTGATGAACCTTTTTCAGTTTTTGAACTTTTTAAAAAATAAATGAGCTCTTTCTTCAAAATTGATGAATTATTTCAATTCAATGAACTTTTTTTTGAAATTGGTGAAAAAAATTCAAAATTTTGTTGAACTTTGTTTGCAAATTGATGAAGTTTCTCAAACTTCTGTGAATATTTTTCCAAAATTGTTGAACTTTTTTAGAATGAATGAACTTTTCTTGAATAGTGCAATGTTTTTTTGCATGTTCATGAACTTTTTTTGAAATTTGTGAACTTTCTTTTTTTAAAGAAAATCAATTATGAGTGGCCATGGTTGTTCTTAACGTACTAGCGCTGTCTCTGTCACTTGCAACGCGAAGCTCCAGTGGTTAGCCAAACACCCCTACGAATGTAGGGTATGAGTTCGATTCCTGGTGGCAGCTTCTTTTAACACCTTTCTGTGCACTGCGCCTTCATCGGCCGGCCTACTAGGCGCTTTAGCGAGCACTGGTTGGGTTATGCGGCGCTGATAACGCTGAATAGGAGCTCCCGCTCAAGTGTTGTATAGAAAAATGCCTGAGACGTAGAGTAGCCTCGTGTCAATAGGAGACATAGTTGGCCGGCCCAGCACAGCAGTCGCGCTTCACCCTCGCCCGTGCACACGAGCACGATATGGGCTCGCCCCGCCACGACGGCATCACAATAATTTAATATTTCCTTGTTTTATTTTTACTGATATTTTAAATGGGTCGGTAGAATGGAGCCGGCGTGGATGTGTATCGCTTGCTGCAATGGTCGCTTTTAGTGCTCCGCAATGGTCGCTTTTAGTGCTCCGCAATGGGGCGGCCTAGCACGCGGGAGGAGCACTGATCCCCAGCACACGTTTTTTATTACTTTCGTTTATTTTTCTAAAATGAAACAGTCTTTTTAATACAACATTCACCACATGTTCCCAAAAATGTTAACACGGTGTTAAAAAAAACTGTTTGCACATGTTTTGAAAAATGTTTTGCGTTTCAAAAAAAATGTACGTGAATTTTTACAAAAAAGCATATGCAATGTATTAAACTGTTTACGTGATGCAAACAAATTGTTTTGTGCCATTCATAAAATGTATGTGACATTCAGAAAAGTTGTTTTCGTATTTCAAGAACATGTATTCATACAATGTAAAATAATGCATAGTAAAAATATTTTTGTATCATTTAAATAATGTACATTTTAAGGAAATAATACCACATTTCAAAAGTATGTTTTGACATTAAAAAATAAGTATATAATGTAACAATGTTCACTTGGTTTAAGAAAATGTTGCTTGCCAAATAACAAATGGTTCAGCATGTATATGAAAAAGGTTTAACATGTATCAAAAATATTTGAAACATGTATTTGAAAAAATGGTACATCTTGTATTTAAAAAATGTCAACATGTATCAAAAAATGTTCCACGTATATATAAAAAATGTACAATGTGTTTGGAAAACATTGACATGTATTTTAAAACAGGAAATGATAAATAAAAAATAGGAAAATAGAAGAAACCGGTGAAGAAAAAGCACATGAAAACCGAAAAACACAAGAAACTGGTGAATAATCCCAAAAGAAAAGTGAAAGACATAGAAACTGAGTGAAGAAACAGAAAATAAATGGGTAAAATCTAAGAAAATCGAAGAACGAACAAAAAGAAGAATTGAAAAACAATAGTGTACATCCATTACTTGGCTGGCCCATTAACTCCACGCTTTAAGCAACCCAGAGCTACATTTTGCATAGCTGAGATATAGCTCTGATGGTTTGACATGAAGCATGCGGCAACGCTAAATCCTATTCGGCGCCCTTTGCGCCGGTTAAAGGCATCGATGAACCTTTTTTTGATATTCATGAACTTTTTTCGAATTCGTCAACTCTTTGGGCCGCCCAGTTATCCTTTTTCCTTCTGTTTTTAAAATGCCAAAAAAATGCGTACCGTACGTGATTCTATCCCGCGACCCCTCTCATTCAGTGCTAGTGCCGATAGGCAATTAGCCAACCAACCTGACGTGTTTGGCTACATTCTTTTCTCCTTTTCACCTTTCCTTTTTTTTTCTTTTTTTCAAAAATAGGTGATCCTTTTCTTTTCTCTTTTTCCCTTTTTCTTTTTTTCAAAATACGTGAACTTTTTCCATCAGAATTGATGAACTTTTTTTTTCTGAATCCGGTGAACTTTTTTGATATTCATGAATTTTTTTCGAATTCGTCAACTCTTTTTGAAAATCCATGAACATTTTTTGAAATCAATGAACTTTTTTCATATTATGAATTTTTTAATCAAAACCGATGAACCTTTTTAAAATCTATGAACTTGTTTTCAAAATCTGGTGAACTTTTTTCAAATGCATGCACTTTTTTTTATCAAAACCAATGAACCTTTTCCAAATCAATGAACTTTTTTTGAAAATCCGATGAACTTTTTTCAAATGCATGAACATTTCTTTATCAAAACCGATGTACTTTTTCCAGATCATTGAACTTTTTTTCAAAAGCTGGTGAACATTTTTCAAATTCGAGATTTTTTATATAAAAATCAATTAACTTTTTTGAATCCATGAACGTTTTTCAAAATTGATGATTTTTTTATTTTCGTGAACATTTCTTTGAAAATCAGTGAATTCTTTTTCAAAATCGATGAACTTTCTAAAAATCACAAATTTCTGTTTCCTTTTTTCAAATGTTTGTACTGGGACTGAAACATGGATCAAGTAGTACTTTTTTCCAATAAAGAACAACAAAATGACGTGGTGCAGTGGTTCTCGAGCGAAGTCCATTGACAATAGCATGTGGGTTATACCACGTATAGAAGCATTTTTTTTTCCTTGCCATTTGTTTTTTGAGGATACTCGAGCGAAGTTGGGCGGGCGCCGAAGAGGAGCACTCTGCGCCAACTTCCTATCCCGCGTATACGAGATGGATGGAGAGAAAACACGCACCCCGTGCAAACACTCGTATCGGTCGGCCCATATGCGGGCGGCATGGGCTACAGTACATATAGCGCTAAGTCAAAAAAAACGTATAGGGCTTAAAAATCAAGTTCTTTTATTTTGATTGCTTTCTATAAAAAATACATCCTAAATTTAGAAAAATATTCATGAATCAAGAAAATGTTCGAATTTCAAAAAAGGATCGCACATATGAAAAAATATCCGCAAATATGAAAAAAATATTCATGAATATAAATTATTTGTGAATTCAACGAAAATCATGGATTCAAAGTTCTTGAGTTTGAAAAATGTTTGTGAAATATAAAACAGGAATTAAAAAAGATCAAAAATTCATTTTTTAATTTATAAAATATTCTGGAATTTAAAAATAGAAAATATAGTGAGAAAAAATAGAAAAATAAAAAGATAAAATAGGCAAAATGCAATAAGTAGAGAGAAAAACGATGTGAAAAAAAACTATGGTGAGTCGGCCCACTCCTGCGGGGAGGTGTGTGTTTGGTGTGTACTTCCAACCTAAATGCGCCATAGCAAGAAAAACTGTGACGTCTAACTTGTTTTTGCAGGGCATGTTGTGATGTGATATGTTTTGTAAAAGTTATCGGGAACTGGCAGGAGCCTTATGGTTGTCGCTTTATTGTATGAAATGCAATTGCCATGTAATTGTTTTACTTTATCACTATGCGGTAGCGATAGTTGTAGAAGCAATAGTTGGCGAGACGACAACGACGCCGCGGTGGAGATCAAGGTGTCAAGCCGGTGAGGATGGAGATCATGACGGTGCTTTGGAGATGGAGATCAAAGGCACAAGATGATGATGGCCATATCATGTCACATATTTTGATTGCATGTGATGTTTATCTTTTATGCATCTTATTTTGCTTAGTACGGCGGCAGTATTAGAGGATGATCCCTCACTAAATTTCAAGGTATAAGTGTTCTCTCTGAGTATGCACCGTTCCTACAGTTCGTCGTGCTGAGACACCACATGATGATCGGGTGTGATAAGCTCTACATTCACATACAACGGGTGCAAGCCAGTTTTGCACGTGCAGAATACTCGGATTAAACTTGACGAGCCTGGCATATGCAGATATGGCCTCGGAACACTGAGACCGAAAGGTCGAACATGAATCATATAGTAGATATGATCAACATAGAGATGTACACCATTGAAAGCTACTCCATCTCACGTGATGATCGGACATGGTTTAGTTGATATGGATCACATGATCATTTAGATGACTAGAGGGATGTCTATATAAGTGGGAGTTCTTAAATAATATGATTAATTGAAGTTTAATTTATCATGAACTTAGTACCTGATAGTTTTTGCATATCTATGTTGTTGTAGATCAATGGCCCGTGTTACCGTTCCCTTGAATTTTAATGCGTTCCTAGAGAAAGCTAAGTTGAAAGATGATGGTAGCAACTACACAGACTGGGTCCGTAACTTGAGGATTATCCTCATTGTTGCACAGAAAAATTACGTTCTGGAAGCACCGCTAGGTGCAAGGCCCGCTGTAGGAGCAACTCCGGAAGTTATGAACGTCTGGCAGACTCAAGCTGATGACTACTCGATAGTTCAGTGTGCCATGCTTTACGGCTTAGAATCGGGACTTCAAAGACATTTTGAACGTCATGGAGCATATGAGATGTTCCAGGAGTTGAAGTTAATATTTCAAGCAAATGCCCGAGTTAAGAGATATGAAGTCTCCAAGAAGTTCTATAGCTGCAAGATGGAGGAGAATAGTTCTGTCAGTGAACACATACTCAGAATGTCTGGGTACCATAACCACTTGACTCAGCTGGGAGTTAATCTTCCTGATGATAGTATCATTGACAGAGTTCTTCAATCACTGCCACCAAGCTATAAAGGCTTCGTGATGAACTATAACATGCAAGGGATGGAAAAGACAATTCCCGAACTCTTCGCGATGCTTAAGGCTACGGAGGTAGAAATCAAGAAGGAGCATCAAGGGTTGATGGTTAACAAGACCACTAGTTTCAAGAAAGAGGGCAAAGGGAAGAAGGGGAACTTCAAGAAGAATAGCAAGCAAGTTGCTACCCCCGGGAAGAAGCTCAAGTCTGGACCTAAGCCTGAAACTAAGTGCTTTTACTGCAAAGAGACTAGTCACTGGAAGCGGAACTGCCCCAAGTATTTGGCGGATAAGAAGGATGACAATGTGAAAGGTATATTTGATATACATGTTATTTATGTGTACCTTACTAATGCTCGTAGTAGCACCTGGGTATTTGATACTGGTTCTGTTGCTCATATTTGCAACTCGAAACAGGGGCTATGGATTAAACGAAGATTGGCTAAGGACGAGGTGACGATGCGCGTGGGAAATGATTCCTAGGTCGATGTGATCGCCGTTGGCACGATACCTCTACATCTACATTCGGGATTAGTTTTAGACCTGAATAATTGTTATTTGGTCCCAGCGTTGAGCATGAACATTATATCTGGATCTTGTTTGATGCGAGACGGTTATTCATTTAAATCAGAGAATAATGGTTGTTCTATTTATATGAGTAATATCTTTTATGGTCATGCATCCTTGATGAGTGGTCTATTTTTGTTGAATCTCAATTGTAGTGATACACATATTCGTAATATTGAAGCCAAAAGACGCAAAGTTAATAATCATAGTGCAACTTATTTGTGGCACTACCGTTTAGGTCATATTGGTGTAAAGCGCATGAAGAAACTCCATGTTGATGGGCTTTTGGAATTACTTGATACTTGCGAACCATGCCTCATGGCCAAGATGACTAAGACTCCGTTCTCCGGAATAATGGAGCGAGCAACTGACTTATTGAAAATAATACATACTGATGTATGCGGTCCAATGAGTGTTGAGGCTCGCGGCGGGTATCGTTATTTTCTGACCTTCACAGATGATTTGAGCAGATATGGGTATATCTACTTAATGAAATATAAGTCTGAAACATTTGAAAAGTTTAAAGAATTTCAGAGTGAAGTGGAAAATCATCGTAACAAGAAAATAAAGTTTCTACGATCTGATCGTGGAGGTGAATATTTGAGTTATGAGTTTGGTCTTCATTTGAAACAATGTGGAATAGTTTCGCAACTCACGCCACCTGGAACACCACAGTGCAATGGTGTGTCCGAACATCGTAACCGTACTTTATTAGATATTGTGCGATCTATGATGTCTCTTACCGATTTACCACTATTGTTTTGGGGTTATGCTTTAGAGAAGGCTGCATTCACGTTAAATAGGGCACCATCTAAATCCGTTGAGACGACACCATCTGAACTATGGTTTGGCAAGAAACCTAAGCTGTCGTTTCCTAAAGTTTGGGGCTGCGATGCTTATGTGAAAAAGCTTCAACCTGATAAGCACGAACCCAAATCGGAGAAATGCGTCTTCATAGGATACCCAAAGGAGACTGTTGGGTACATTAAACTTTAGATCAAGTTACTACCAAACCTCGTAGGTCAACCAGAGTACGTTCCGCACCAGAGTGGTACGGTAATCCTGTTCTGGAAGTCATGTTACTAGACCATGATGAACCTACAAACTATGAGGAAGCGATGATGAGCCCAGATTCCGTGAAATGGCTTGAGGCCATGAAATTTGAGATGGGATCCATTTATGAGAACAAAGTGTGGACTTTGGTTGACTTGCCCGATGATCGGTAAGCCATAGAGAATAAATGGATCTTCAAGAAGAAGACTCCCGCTGACGGTAATGTTACAGTCTACAAAGCTCGACTTGTTGCGAAAGGTTTTCGATAAGTTCAAGGGGTTGACTACGATGAGACCTTCTCACCCGTAGCGATGCTTAAGTCTGTCCGAATCATGTTAGCAATTGCCATATTTTATGATTATGAAATTTGGCAAATGGATGTCAAAACTGCATTCCTTAATGGATTTCTTAAAGAAGAGTTGTATATGATGCAACCAGAAGGTTTTGTCGATCCTAAAGGTGCTAACAAAATGTGCAAGCTCCAGCGATCCATTTATGGACTGGTGCGAGCCTCTCGGAGTTGGAATATACGCTTTGATAGTGTGGTCAAAGCATATGATTTTATACATACTTTTGGAGAAGCCTGTATTTACAAGAAAGTGAGTGGGAGCTCTGTAGCATTTCTAATATTATATGTGGATGACATATTGTTGATTGGAAATGATATAGAATTTCTGGATAGCATAAAAGGATACTTGAATAAGAATTTTTCAATGAAAGACCTCGGTGAAGCTGCTTATATATTGGGCATCAAGATCTATAGAGATAGATCAAGACGCTTAATTGGACTTTCACAAAGCACATACCTTGATAAAGTTTTGAAGAAGTTCAAAATGGATCAGTTAAAGAAAGGGTTATTGCCTGTGTTACAAGGTGTGAAGTTGAGTCGGGCTCAATACCCGACCACTGCAGAAGATAGAGAAAAAATGAAAGTCATTCCCTATGCCTCAGCCATAGGTTCCATCATGTATGCAATGCTGTGTGCCCGATCTGATGCGTGCCTTGCTATAAGTTTAGCAGGGAGGTACCAAAGTAATCCAGGAGTGGATTACTGGACGGCGGTTAAGAACATCCTGAAATACCTGAAAAGGACTAAGGATATGTTTCTCGTTTATGGAGGTGTGATACGTCTCCAACGTATCGATAATTTTTTATTGTTCCATGCTATATTATATTCTGTTTTGGATGTTTAATGGGCTTTATTATACACATTTATATTATTCTTGGGACTAACCTATTAACCGGAGACCCAGCCCAAATTGCTGTTTTTTTTGCCTATTTCAGTGTTTCGAAGGAAAGGATATCAAACGGAGTCCAAATGGAATGAAACCTTCGGGAACGTGATTTTCAGAACAAACGTGATCCAGAGGACTTGGAGTCTACGAAAAGCAATCAACGAGGAGAGCACGAGGCAGGGGCGCGCCTACCCCCTGGGCGCACCCTCCACCCTCGTGGGCCCCTCGTTGCTCCACCAACGTACTTCTTCCTCCTATATATACCTACGTACCCCCAAACCATCGAGGAGCACCACGAAAACCTAATTCCACCGCCGCAACCTTCTATGCCCGTGAGATCCCATCTTGGGGCCTTTTCCGGCGCTCCGCCGGAGGGGGCATTGATCACGGAGGACTTCTACATCAACACCATAGCCCCTCCGATGATGTGTAAGTAGTTTACCTCAAACCTTCGGGTCCATAGTTATTAGCTAGATGGCTTCTTCTCTCTCTTTGGATCTCAATACAAAGTTCTCCTCGATCTTCTTGGAGATCTATTCGATGTAATCTTCTTTTGCGGTGTTTGTCGAGATCCGATGAATTGTGGGTTTATGATCAAGTTTATCTATGAAAAATATTTGAATCTCCTCTGAATTCTTTTATGTATGATTGGTTATCTTTGCAAGTCTCTTCGAATTATCAGTTTGGTTTGGCCTACTAGATTGGTCTTTCTTGCAATGGGAGAAGTGCTTAGCTTTGGGTTCAATCTTGCGGTGTCCTTTCCCAGTGACAGCAGGGGCAGCAAGGCATGTATTGTATTGTTGCCATCGAGGATAAAAAGATGGGGTTTATATCATATTGCATGAGTTTATCCCTCTACATCATGTCATCTTGCTTAAAGCATTACTCTGTTCTTATGAACTTAATACTCTAGATGCATGTTGGATAGCGGTCGATGTGTGGAGTAATAGTAGTAGATGCAGGATCGTTTCGGTCTACTTGTCACGGACGTGATGCCTATATACATGATCATACCTAGATATTCTCATAACTATGCTCAATTCTATCAATTGCTCGATAGTAATTCGTTTACCCACCGTAATACTTATGCTCTTGAAAGAAGCCCCTAGTGAAACCTATGGCCCGCGGGTCTATTTTCCATCATATTAATCTTCCAACACTTAGCTATTTCTATTACGTTTATTTTACTTTGCATCTTTATTTCTCTTTATCATAAAAATACCAAAAATATTATCTTATCATATCTATCAGATCTCACTCTCGTAAGTGACCATGAAGGGATTGACAACCCCTTTATCGCGTTGGTTGCGAGGTTCTTATTTGTTTGTGTAGGTGCGTGGGACTCGAGCGTGGTCTCCTACTGGATTGATACCTTGGTTCTCAAAAAGTGAGGGAAATACTTACGCTACTTTACTGCATCACCCTTTCCTCTTCAAGGGAAAACCAAGAGGTAGCAAGAAGGATTTCTGGCGCCGTTGCCGGGGAGTCTACGCACAAGTCAAGACATACCAAGTACCCATCACAAACCCTTATCCCTCGCATTACATTATTTGCCATTTGCCTCTCGTTTTCCTCTCCCCCACTTCACCCTTGCCGTTTTATTCGCCCTCTCTTTTCCGTTCGCCTCTTTTTTGCTTGCTTCTTGTTTGCTTGTGTGTTGGATTGCTTGCTTGTCACGATGGCTCAAGATAACACTAAATTGTGTGACTTTACCAATACCAACAACAATGATTTTCTTAGCACTCCGATTGCCCCTCTTACCGATGCTGAATCTTGTGAAATTAATGCTGCTTTGCTGAATCTTGTCATGAAAGATCAATTCGCCGGCCTTCCTAGTGAAGATGCCGCTACCCATCTAAATAACTTCGTTGATTTGTGTGATATGCAAAATAAGAAATATGTGGACAATTATATTGTTAAATTGAAGCTATTTCCTTTTTCTCTTAGAGATCGTGCTAAAGCTTGGTTTTCGTCTTTGCCTAAAAATAGTATTGATTCATGAAATAAGTGCAAAGATGCTTTTATCTCTAAGTATTTTCCTCCCGCTAAAATCATCTCTCTTAGAAACGATATCATGAATTTTAAGCAACTTGATCATGAACATGTTGCACAAGCTTGGGAGAGTATGAAATTAATGATACGTAATTTCCCTACACATGGTTTGAATCTTTGGATAATTATACAAAAAATTTATGCCGGATTGAATTTTGCTTCTAGAAATCTTTTAGATTCGGCCGCGGGAGGCACTTTTATGGAAATCACTTTAGGAGAAGCTACTAAACTCCTAGATAATATTATGGTTAATTATTCTCAATGGCACACCGAAAGATCTACTAATAAAAAAGTGCATGCGATAGAAGAAATTAATGTTTTGAGTGGAAAGATGGATGAACTTATGAAATTATTTGCTACTAAAAGTGTTTCTTCTGATCCTAATGATATGCCTTTGTCTACTTTGATTGAGAATAATGATGAATCTATGGATGTGAATTTTGTTGGTAGGAATAATTTTGGTAACAACGTGTATAGAGGAAACTTTAATCCTAGGACGTTCCCTAGTAATTCCTCTAATAATTATGGTAATTCCTACAACAATTCTTATGGAAATTTTAATAAGATGCCCTCTGAATTTGAGACTAGTGTTAAGGAGTTTATGAATTCGCAAAAGAATTTCAATGCTTTGCTTGAAGAAAAATTGCTTAAGGTTGATGAATTGGCTAGGAACGTTGATAGAATTTCTCTTGATGTTGATTATTTGAAACTTAGATCTATTACACCTAAGCATGATATCAATGAGTCTCTCAAAGCCATGAGAATTTCTATTGATGAGTGCAAAGAAAGAACCGCTAGGATGCGTGCTAAGAAAGATTGCTTTGTGAAAGCGCGTTCTTCTAGTTTCTATGAGAATAAAGATGAAGATCTAAAAGTTATTGATGTGTCTCCTATTAAATATTTGTTTTGAAATATGAATCTTGATAATGATGGGACTGGAGATGAGTCAACTTTAGTTAGAAGGCGTCCCAAAAATTCGGAGTTTTTAGATCTTAATGCAAAAATTGGTAAAAGTGAGATTGAAGAGGTCAAAACTTTAGATATCAATGAACCCACTATTTTGGATTTCAAGGAATTTAATTATGATAATTGCTCTTTGATAGATTGTATTTCCTTGTTGCAATCCGTGCTAAATTCTCCTCATGCTTATAGTCAAAATAAAGCTTTTACTAAACATATCGTTGATGCTTTGATGCAATCTTATGAAGAAAAACTTGAGTTGGAAGTTTCTATCCCTAGAAAACTTTATGATGAGTGGGAACCTACTATTAAAATTAGAATTAAAGATCATGAATTCTATGCTTTGTGTGATTTGGGTGCTAGTGTTTCCACGATCCCAAAAACTTTGTGTGATTTGCTAGGATTCCGTGAATTTGATGATTGTTCTTTAAACTTGCACCTTGCGGATTCCACTATTAAGAAACCTATGGGAAGAATTAATGATGTTCTTATTGTTACAAATAGGAACTATGTGCCCGTAGATTTCATTGTTCTTGACATAGATTGCCATCCTTCATGTCCGATTATTCTTGGTAGATCCTTAGAACGATTGGTTCAATTATTGATATGAAGGAAGGGAATATTAGATTCCAAATTCCGTTAAGGAAAGGCATGGAACACTTTTCTAGAAAGAAAATAAAATTACCTTATGAATCTATTATGAGAGCCACTTATGGATTGGCCACCAAAGATGGCAATACTTAGACCTATCCTTGTTTTTATGCCTAGCTAGGGGCGTTAAACGATAGCGCTTGTTGGGAGGCAACCCAATTTTATTTTTTTTGCTTTTTGCTTCTGTTTAGGAATAAATATTTGATCTAGCCTCTGGTTAGATTTGTTTTTATGTTTTAATTAGTGTTTGTGCCAAGTGAAACCTATAGGATCTTCCTGGATGATAGTTATTTGATCTTGCTGAAAATTCCAGAAACTTTCTGTTCACGAAAATAATTGTTAAAAATCACAAGAACGTGATAAAATACTGATTCCAATTGAAGTAGATCAATAAACAAAATTTCCAGGTCTTCCTATTTTGGTAGAATTTTTTGAGTTACAGAAGTTTGCGTTCGTTACAGATTACTACAGACTGTTCTGTTTTTGACAGATTCTGTTTTTCGTGTGTTGTTTGCTTATTTTGATGAATCTATGGCTAGTAAAATAGTTTATAAATCATACAGCAGTTGGAATACAGTAGGTTTAACACCAATATAAATAAAGAATGAGTTAAATACAATACCTTGAAGTGGTGTTTTGTTTTCTTTCGCTAACGGAGCTCACGAGATTTTCTGTTGAGTTTTGTGTTGTGAAGTTTTCAAGTTTTGGGTAAAGATTTGATGGATTATGGAACAAGGAGTGGCAAGAGCCTAAGCTTGGGGATACCCATGGCACCCCAAGGTAATCTAAGGACACCAAAAAGCCAAATCTTGGGGATGCCCCGGAAGGCATCCCCTCTTTCATCTTCGTCCATCGGTAACTTTACTTCGAGCTATATTTTTATTCACCACATGATATGTGTTTTGATTGGAGTGTCTTGTATGATTTGAGTCTTTGCTTTTTAGTTTACCACAACCATCCTTGATGTACACACCTTTTGAGAGACACACACATGATTCAGAATTTATTAGAATACTCTATGTGCTTCACTTATATCTTTTGAGCTATATAGTTTTTGCTCTAGTGCTTCACTTATATCTTTTAGAGCCTGGTGGTGGATTTGTTTTATAGAAATTATTGTTCTCTCATGCTTCACTTATATTATTTTGAGAGTCCTACAAAACAGCATGGTAATTTGCTTTAATTGTGAAATTAGTCCTAATATGCTAGGTATTCAAGATTAGTAAAAACTTTCTTATGAGTGTGTTGAATACTAAGAGAAGTTTGATGCTTGATAATTGTTTTGAGATATGGAGGTAGTGATATTAAAGTTGTGCTAGTTGAGTAGTTGTTAATTTGAGAAATACTTGTGTCGAAGTTTGCAAATCCCGTAGCATGCACGTATGGTAAACGTTGTGTAACAAATTTGAAACATGAGGTGTTCTTTGATTGTCCTCCTT